>NW_026690860.1:0-600000 GCF_020826845.1 Diceros bicornis minor | reverse complement strand
AGTTGGGGCATGAAGGTATTTCTAGGAGTTAGACACATACCAAGTTTAGCACAGTTCTGGGCATCTTTGAAATACCTATACAAACTTGTCCCTACATAGTAACTTGCAACTTTGAATGAGAATGTGCTTGCTTACAGCAACGTGCTATATGTTCTGAATGCCCGAATTGGGAAACTGTGTCAAAACTTTGTTAGGAATTATGTGATCCTTACTAGCTGGAATTAAGGGAGATGGGGCATGAAGTTATTTCTAGGAGTTGGAGACATACAACGTTTAGCTCAGTTCTGGGCATCTTTGAAATACCTATACAAACTTGTTCCTACATAGTAACTTGCAACTTTGAATGAGAATGTGCTTGCTTACAGCAACGTGCTATATGTTTTGAATGCCCGAATTGGAAATCTGTGTCAAAACTTTGTTAGGAATTATGTGATCCTTACTAGCTGGAAGAAATGAAGCGGGGGCATGAAGGTATTTCTAGGAGTTGAAGACATACCAAGTTTAGCTCAGTTCTGGGCATCTTTGAAATACCTATATAAACTTGTTCCTACATATTAACTTGCAACTTTGAATGAGAATGTGCTTGCTTACAGCAACGTGCTATATGTTCTGAATGCCCGAATTGGGAATCTGTGTCAAAACTTTGTTAGGAATTATGTGATCCTTACTAGCTGGAAGTAAGGGAGTTGGGGCATGAAGGTATTTCTAGGAGTTGGACACAAACCAAGTTTAGCACAGTTCTGGGCATCTTTGAAATACCTATACAAACTTGTTCCTACATAGTAACTTGCAACTTTGAATGAGAATGTGCTTGCTTACAGCAACGTGCTATATGTTCTGAATGCCCGAATTGGGAATCTGTGTCAAAACTTTGTTAGGAATTATGTGATCCTTAATAGCTGGAAGTAAGGGAGATGGGGCATGAAGTTATTTCTAGGAGTTGGAGACATACAACGTTTAGCTCAGTTCTGGGCATCTTTGAAATACCTTTACAAACTTGTTCCTACATAGTAACTTGCAACTTTGAATGAGAATGTGCTTGCTTACAGCAACGTGCTATATGTTCTGAATGCCCGAATTGGGAATCTGTGTCAAAACTTTGTTAGGAATTATGTGATCCTTACTAGCTGGAAGTAAGGGAGTTGGGGCAGGATGTTATTTCTAGGAGTTGGACACATACCATGTTTAGCTCAGTTCTGGGCATCTTTGAAATACCTATACAAACTTGTTCCTACATAGTAACTTGCAACTTTGAATGAGAATGTGCTTGCTTACAGCAACGAGCTATATGTTCTGAATGCCCGAATTGGGAATCTGTGTCAAAACTTTGTTAGGAATTATGTGATCCTTACTAGCTGGAAGTAAGGGAGATGGGGCATGAAGTTATTTCTATGAGTTGGAGAAATACCAAGTTTAGCTCAGTTCTGGGCATCTTTGAAATACCTATACAAACTTGTTCCTACATAGTAACTTGCAACTTTGAATGAGAATGTGCTTGCTTACAGCAACGTGCTACATGTTCAGAATGCCCGAATTGGGTATCTGTGTCAAAACTTTGTTAGGAATTATGTGATCCTTACTAGCTGGAATTAAGGGAGATGGGGCATGAAGTTATTTCTAGGAGTTGGAGACATACAACGTTTAGCTCAGTTCTGGTCATCTTTGAAATACCTATACAAACTTGTTCCTACATAGTAACTTGCAACTTTGAATGAGAATGTGCTTGCTTACAGCAACGTGCTATATGTTCTGAATGCCCGAATTGGGAATCTGTGTCAAAACTTTGTTAGGAATTATGTGATCCTTACTAGCTGGAAGAAAGGGAGTGGGGGCATGAAGGTATTTCTAGGAGTTGAAGACATACCAAGTTTAGCTTAGTTCTGGGCATCTTTGAAATACCTATACAAACTTGTTCCTACATATTAACTTGCAACTTTGAATGAGAATGTGCTTGCTTACAGTAACGTGCTATATGTTCTGAATGCCCGAATTGGGAATCTGTGTCTAAACTTGTTAGGAATTATGTGATCCTTACTAGCTGGAAGTAAGGGTGTTGGGGCATGAAGGTATTTCTAGGAGTTGGACACAAACCAAGTTTAGCACAGTTCTGGGCATCATTGAAATACCTATACAAACTTGTTCCTACATATTAACTTGCAACTTTGAATGAGAATGTGCTTGCTTACAGCAACGTGCTATATGTTCTGAATGCCCGAATGGGAATCTGTGTCAAAACTTTGTTTGGAATTATGTGATCCTTACTAGCTGGAATTAAGGGAGATGGGGCATAAAGTTATTTCTAGGAGTTGGACACATACCAAGTTTAGCTCAGTTCTGGGAATCTTTGAAATACCTATACAAACTTGTTCCTACATAGTAACTTGCAACTTTGAATGAGAAAGTCCTTGCTTACAGCAACGTGCTATATGTTCTGAATGCCCGAATTGGGAATCTGTGTCAAAACTTTGTTAGGAATTATGTGATCCTTACTAGCTGGAAGTAAGGGAGATTGGGCATGAAGTTATTTCTAGCAGTTGGAGACATACAACGTTTAGCACAGTTCTGGGCATCTTTGAAATACCTATACAAACATGTTCCTACATAGTAACTTGCAACTTTGAATGAGAATATGCTTGCTTACAGCAACTTACTATATGTTCTGAATGCCTGAATTGGGAATCTGTGTCAAAACTTTGTTAGGAATTATGCGATCCTTACTAGTTGGAAGTAAGTGAGTTGGGGCATGAAGTTATTTCTAGGAGTTGGAGACATACAACGTTTAGCTCAGTTCTGGGCATCTTTGAAATACCTATACAAACTTGTTCCTACATAGTAACTTGCAACTTTGAATGAGAATGTGCTTTCTTACAGCAACGTGCTATATGTTCTGAATGCCCGAATTGGGAATCTGTGTCAAAATTTTGGTAGGAATTATGTGATCCTTACTAGCTGGAAGTAAGGGAGTTGGGGCATGAAGGTATTTCTAGGAGTTGGACACATACCAAGTTTAGCACAGTTCTGGGCATCTTTGAAATACCTATACAAACTTGTTCCTACATAGTAACTTGCAACTTTGAATGAGAATGTGTTGCTTACAGCAACGTGCTATATGTTCTGAATGCCCGAATTGGGAATCTGTGTCAAAACTTTGGTAGGAATTATGTGATCCTTACTAGCTGGAAGTAAAGGAGATGGGGCATGAAGTTATTTCTAGTAGTTGGACACATACCATGTTTAGCTCAGTTCTGGGCATCTTTGACAGTCCTATTCAAACTTGTTCCTACATAGTAACTTGCAACTTTGAATGAGAATGTGCTTGCTTACAGCAACGTGCTATATGTTCTGAATGCCCGAATTGGGAATCTGTGTCAAAAATTGTTAGGAATTATGTGATCCTTACTAGCCGGAAGTAAGGGAGATGGGGCATGATGTTATTTCTAGGAGTTGGAGACATACAACGTTTAGCTCAGTTCTGGGCATCTTTGAAATACCTATACAAACTTGTTCCTACATATTAACTTACAACATTGAATGAGAATGTGCTTGCTTACAGCAACGTGCTATATGTTCTGAATGCCCGAACTGGGAATCTGTGTCAAAACTTTGTTAGGAATTATGTGATCCTTACTAGCTGGAAGTAAGGGAGTGGGGCATGAAGGTATTTCTAGGAGTTGGACACATACCAAGTTTAGCACAGTTCTGGGCATCTTTGAAATACCTATACAAACTTGTTCCTACATAGTAACTTGCAACTTTGAATGAGAATGTGCTTGCTTACAGCAACGTGCTATATGTTTTGAATGCCCGAATTGGAAATCTGTGTCAAAACTTTGTTAGGAATTATGTGATCCTTACTAGCTGGAAGAAAGGAAGTGGGGGCATGAAGGTATTTCTAGGAGTTGAAGACATACCAAGTTTAGCTCAGTTCTGGGCATCTTTGAAATACCTATATAAACTTGTTCCTACATATTAACTTGCAACTTTGAATGAGAATGTGCTTGCTTACAGCAACGTGCTATATGTTCTGAATGCCCGAATTGGGAATCTGTGTCAAAACTTTGTTAGGAATTATGTGATCCTTACTAGCTAGAAGTAAGGGAGTTGGGGCATGAAGGTATTTCTAGGAGTTGGACACAAACCAAGTTTAGCACAGTTCTGGGCATCTTTGAAATACCTATACAAACTTGTTCCTACATAGTAACTTGCAACTTTGAATGAGAATGTGCTTGCTTACAGCAACGTGCTATATGTTCTGAATGCCCGAATTGGGAATCTGTGTCAAAACTTTGTTAGGAATTATGTGATCCTTACTAGCTGGAAGTAAGGGAGATGGGGCATGAAGTTATTTCTGGGAGTTGGAGACATACAACGTTTAGCTCAGTTCTGGGCATCTTTGAAATACCTTTACAAACTTGTTCCTACATAGTAACTTGCAACTTTGAATGAGAATGTGCTTGCTTACAGCAACGTGCTATATGTTCTGAATGCCCGAATTGGGAATCTGTGCCAAAAGTTTGTTAGGAATTATGTGCTCCTTACTAGCTGGAAGTAAGGGTGATGGGGCATGAAGTTATTTCTAGGAGTTGGACACATATCAAGTTTAGCTCAGTTCTGGGCATCTTTGAAATACCTATACAAACTTGTTCCTACATAGTAACTTGCAACTTTGAATGAGAATGTGCTTTCTTACAGCAACTTGCTATATGTTCTGAATGCCCGAATTGGGAATCTGTGTCAAAACTTTGTTAGGAATTATGTGATCCTTACTAGCTGGAAGTAAGGGAGTTGGGGCATGAAGGTATTTCTAGGAGTTAGACACATACCAAGTTTAGCACAGTTCTGGGCATCTTTGAAATACCTATACAAACTTGTCCCTACATAGTAACTTGCAACTTTGAATGAGAATGTGCTTGCTTACAGCAACGTGCTATATGTTCTGAATGCCCGAATTGGGAAACTGTGTCAAAACTTTGTTAGGAATTATGTGATCCTTACTAGCTGGAATTAAGGGAGATGGGGCATGAAGTTATTTCTAGGAGTTGGAGACATACAACGTTTAGCTCAGTTCTGGGCATCTTTGAAATACCTATACAAACTTGTTCCTACATAGTAACTTGCAACTTTGAATGAGAATGTGCTTGCTTACAGCAACGTGCTATATGTTTTGAATGCCCGAATTGGAAATCTGTGTCAAAACTTTGTTAGGAATTATGTGATCCTTACTAGCTGGAAGAAATGAAGCGGGGGCATGAAGGTATTTCTAGGAGTTGAAGACATACCAAGTTTAGCTCAGTTCTGGGCATCTTTGAAATACCTATATAAACTTGTTCCTACATATTAACTTGCAACTTTGAATGAGAATGTGCTTGCTTACAGCAACGTGCTATATGTTCTGAATGCCCGAATTGGGAATCTGTGTCAAAACTTTGTTAGGAATTATGTGATCCTTAGTAGCTGGAAGTAAGGGAGTTGGGGCATGAAGGTATTTCTAGGAGTTGGACACAAACCAAGTTTAGCACAGTTCTGGGCATCTTTGAAATACCTATACAAACTTGTTCCTACATAGTAACTTGCAACTTTGAATGAGAATGTGCTTGCTTACAGCAACGTGCTATATGTTCTGAATGCCCGAATTGGGAATCTGTGTCAAAACTTTGTTAGGAATTATGTGATCCTTAATAGCTGGAAGTAAGGGAGATGGGGCATGAAGTTATTTCTAGGAGTTGGAGACATACAACGTTTAGCTCAGTTCTGGGCATCTTTGAAATACCTTTACAAACTTGTTCCTACATAGTAACTTGCAACTTTGAATGAGAATGTGCTTGCTTACAGCAACGTGCTATATGTTCTGAATGCCCGAATTGGGAATCTGTGTCAAAACTTTGTTAGGAATTATGTGATCCTTACTAGCTGGAAGTAAGGGAGTTGGGGCAGGATGTTATTTCTAGGAGTTGGACACATACCATGTTTAGCTCAGTTCTGGGCATCTTTGAAATACCTATACAAACTTGTTCCTACATAGTAACTTGCAACTTTGAATGAGAATGTGCTTGCTTACAGCAACGTGCTATATGGTCTGAATGACCGAATTGGGAATCTGTGTCAAAACTTTGTTAGGAATTATGCGATCCTTACTAGTTGGAAGTAAGTGAGTTGGGGCATGAAGTTATTTCTAGGAGTTGGAGACATACAACGTTTAGCTCAGTTCTGGGCATCTTTGAAATACCTATACAAACTTGTTCCTACATAGTAACTTGCAACTTTGAATGAGAATGTGCTTTCTTACAGCAACGTGCTATATGTTCTGAATGCCCGAATTGGGAATCTGTGTCAAAATTTTGTTAGGAATTATGTGATCCTTACTAGCTGGAAGTAAGGGAGTTGGGGCATGAAGGTATTTCTAGGAGTTGGACACATACAAGTTTAGCACAGTTCTGGGCATCTTTGAAATACCTATACAAACTTGTTCCTACATAGTAACTTGCAACTTTGAATGAGACTGTGTTGCTTACAGCAACGTGCTATATGTTCTGAATGCCCGAATTGGGAATCTGTGTCAAAACTTTGTTAGGAAATATGTGATCCTTACTAGCTGGAAGTAAGGGAGATGGGGCATGAAGTTATTTCTAGTAGTTGGACACATACCATGTTTAGCTCAGTTCTGGGCATCTTTGACAGTCCTATTCAAACTTGTTCCTACATAGTAACTTGCAACTTTGAATGAGAATGTGCTTGCTTACAGCAACGTGCTATATGTTCTGAATGCCCGAATTGGGAATCTGTGTCAAAACTTTGTTAGGAATTATGTGATCCTTACTGGCGGGAAGTAAGGGAGTGGGGGCATGAAGGTATTTCTAGGAGTTGGACACATACCAAGTTTAGCACAGTTCTGGGCATCTTTGAAATACCTATACAAACTTGTTCCTACATAGTAACTTGCAACTTTGAATGAGAATGTGCTTGCTTACAGCAACGTGCTACATGTTCTGAATGCCCGAATTGGGAATCTGTGTCAAAACTTTGTTAGGAATTATGTGATCCTTACTAGCTGGAAGAAAGGGAGATGGGGCATGAAGTTATTTCTAGGAGTTGAAGACATACAAAGTTTAGCTCAGTTCTGGGCATCTTTGAAATACCTTTACAAATTTGTTCCTACATAGTAACTTGCAACTTTGAATGAGAATGTGCTTGCTTACAGCAACGTGCTATATGTTCTGAATGCCCGATTAGGGAATCTGTGTCAAAACTCTGTTAGGAATTATGTGATCCTTACTAGCTGGAAGTAAGGGAGATGGGGCATGAAGTTATTTCTATGAGTTGGAGAAATACCAAGTTTAGCTCAGTTCTGGGCATCTTTGAAATACCTATACAAACTTGTTCCTACATAGTAACTTGCAACTTTGAATGAGAATGTGCTTGCTTACAGCAACGTGCTACATGTTCAGAATGCCCGAATTGGGAATCTGTGTCAAAATTTGTTAGGAATTATGTGATCCTTACTAGCTGGAAGTAAGGGAGATGGGGCATGATGTTATTTCTAGGAGTTGGAGACATACAACGTTTAGCTCAGTTCTGGGCATCTTTGAAATACCTATACAAACTTGTTCCTACATATTAACTTGCAACATTGAATGAGAATGTGCTTGCTTACAGCAACGTGCTATATGTTCTGAATGCCCGAATTGGGAATCTGTGTCAAAACTTTGTTAGGAATTATGTGATCCTTACTAGCTGGAAGTAAGGGAGTGGGGCATGAAGGTATTTCTAGGAGTTGGACACATACCAAGTTTAGCACAGTTCTGGGCATCTTTGAAATACCTATAAAAACTTGTTCCTACATAGTAACTTGCAACTTTGAATGAGAATGTGCTTGCTTACAGCAACGTGCTATATGTTCTTAATGCCCGAATTGAGAATCTGTGTCAAATCTTTGTTAGGAATTATGTGATCCTTACTAGCTGGAATTAATGGAGATGGGGCATGAAGTTATTTCTAGGAGTTGGACACAAACCAAGTTTAACTCAATTCTGGGCATCCTTGAAATACCTATACAATCTTGTTCCTACATAGTAAATTGCAACTTTGAATGAGAATGTGCTTGCTTACAGCAACGTGCTATATGTTCTGAATGCCCGAATTGGGAATCTGTGTCAAAACTTTGTTAGGAATTATGTGATCCTTACTAGCTTGAAGTAAGGGAGTTGGGGCATGAAGTTCTTTCTAGAGGTTGGACACATACCAAGTTTAGCTCAGTTCTGGGCATCTTTGAAATACCTATACATCTTGTTCCTACATAGTAACTTGAAACTTTGAATGAGAATGTGCTTGCTTACAGCAACGTGCTGTATGTTCTGAATGCCCGAATTGGGAATCTGTGTCAAAACTTTGTTAGGAATTATGTGATCCTTACTAGCTGGAATTAAGGGAGATTGGGCATGAAGTTATTTCTAGGAGTTGGACACATACCAAGTTTAGCTCAGTTCTGGGCATCTTTGAAATACCTATACAAACTTGTTCCTACATAGTAACTTACAACTTTGAATGAGAATGTGCTTGCATACAGCAACGTGCTACATGTTCTGAATGCCCGAATTTGGAATCTGTGTCAAAACTTTGTTAGGAATTATGTGATGCTTACTAGCTGGAAGTAAGTGAGATGGGGCATGAAGTTATTTCTAGGAGTTGAAGACAAACCAAGTTTAGCTCAGTTCTGGGCATCTTTGAAATACCTTTACAAATTTGTTCCTACATAGTAACTTGCAACCTTGAATGAGAATGTGCTTGCTTACAGCAACGTGCTATATGTTCTGAATGCCCGATTAGGGAATCTCTGTCAAAACTTTGTTAGGAATTATGTGATCCTTACTAGCTGGAAGTAAGGGAGATGGGGCATGAAGTTATTTCTATGAGTTGGAGAAATACCAAGTTTAGCTCAGTTCTGGGCATCTTTGAAATACCTATACAAACTTGTTCCTACATAGTAACTTGCAACTTTGAATGAGAATGTGCTTGCTTACAGCAACGTGCTACATGTTCAGAATGCCCGAATTGGGAATCTGTGTCAAAACTTTGTTAGGAATTATGTGATCCTTACTAGCTGGAAGTAAGGGAGATGGGGCATGATGTTATTTCTAGGAGTTGGAGACATACAACGTTTAGCTCAGTTCTGGGCATCTTTGAAATACCTATACAAACTTGTTCCTACATATTAACTTGCAACTTTGAATGAGAATGTGCTTGCTTACAGCATCGTGCAACATGTTCTGAATGCCCGAATTGGGAATCTGTGTCAAAACTTTTTAGGAATTATGTGATCCTTACTAGCTGGAAGTAAGGGAGATTGGGCATGAAGTTATTTCTAGGAATTGGAGACATACCAAGTTTAGCTCAGTTCTGGGCATCTTTGTAATACCTATACAAACTTGTTCCTACATAGTAACTTGCAACTTTGAATGAGAATGTGCTTGCTTACAGCAACGTGTTACATGTTCTGAATGCCCGAATTGGGAATCTGTGTCAAAACTTTGTTAGGAATTATGTGATCCTTACTAGCTGGAAGTAAGGGAGATGGGGCATGAAGTTATTTCTAGGAGTTGGAGACATACAACGTTTAGCTCAGTTCTGGGCATCTTTGAAATACCTATACAAACTTGTTCCTACATAGTAACTTGCAACTTTGAATGAGAATGTGCTTGCATACAGCAACGTGCTACATGTTCTGAATGCCCGAATTGGGAATCTGTGTCAAAACTTTGTTAGAAATTATGTGAATCTTACTAGCTGGAAGTAAGTGAGAGGGGGCATGAAGTTATTTCTAGGATTTGGAGACATACATCGTTTAGCTCAGTTCTGGGCATCTTTGAAATACCTATACAAACTTGTTCCTACATAGTAACTTGCAACTTTGAATGAGAATGTGCTTGCTTACAGCTACGTGCTACATGTTCTGAATGCCCATATTGGGAATCTGTGTCAAAACTTTGTTAGGAATTATGTGATCCTTACTAGCTGGAAGTAAGGGAGATGAGGCATGAAGTTATTTCTAGGAGTTGGAGACATACCAAGTTTAGCTCAGTTCTGGGCATCTTTGAAATACCTATACAAACTTGTTCCTACATAGTAACTTGCAACTTTGAATGAGAATGTGCTTGCTTACAGCAACGTGCTACATGTTCAGAATGCCCGAATTGGGAATCTGTGTCAAAACTTTGTTAGGAATTATGTGATCCTTACTAGCTGGAAGTAAGGGAGATGGGGCATGATGATATTTCTAGGAGTTGGAGACATACAACGTTTAGCTCAGTTCTGGGCATCTTTGAAATACCTATACAAACTTGTTCCTACATATTAACTTGCAACTTTGAATGAGAATGTGCTTGCTTACAGCATCGTGCTACATGTTCTGAATGCCCGAATTGGGAATCTGTGTCAAAACTTTTTAGGAATTATGTGATCCTTACTAGCTGGAAGTAAGGGAGATTGGGCATGAAGTTATTTCTAGGAATTGGAGACATACCAAGTTTAGCTCAGTTCTGGGCATCTTTGTAATACCTATACAAACTTGTTCCTACATAGTAACTTGCAACTTTGAATGAGAATGTGCTTGCTTACAGCAACGTGTTACATGTTCTGAATGCCCGAATTGGGAATCTGTGTCAAAACTTTGTTAGAAATTATGTGATCCTTACTAGCTGGAAGTAAGGGAGATGGGCCATGAAGTTATTTCTAGGAGTTGGAGACATACAACGTTTAGCTCAGTTCTGGGCATCTTTGAAATACCTATACAAACTTGTTCCTACATAGTAACTTGCAACTTTGAATGAGAATGTGCTTGCATACAGCAACGTGCTACATGTTCTGAATGCCCGAATTGGGAATCTGTGTCAAAACTTTGTTAGAAATTATGTGATCCTTACTAGCTGGAAGTAAGTGAGAGGGGGCATGAAGTTATTTCTAGGATTTGGAGACACACATCGTTTAGCTCAGTTCTGGGCATCTTTGAAATACCTATACAAACTTGTTCCTACATAGTAACTTGCAACTTTGAATGAGAATGTGCTTGCTTACAGCAACGTGCTACATGTTCTGAATGCCCATATAGGGAATCTGTGTCAAAACTTTGTTAGGAATTATGTGATCCTTACTAGCTGGAAGTAAGGGAGATGAGGCATGAAGTTATTTCTAGGAGTTGGAGACATACCAAGTTTAGCTCAGTTCTGGGCATCTTTGAAATACCTATACAAACTTGTTCCTACATAGTAACTTGCAACTTTGAATGAGAATGTGCTTGCTTACAGCAACGTGCTATATGTTCTGAATGCCCGAATTTGGAATCTGTGTCAAAACTTTGTTAGGAATTATGTGATCCTTACTAGCTGGAAGTAAGGGAGATGGGGCATGAAGTTATTTCTAGGAGTTAAACACATACCAAGTTTAGCTCAGTTCTGGGCATCTTTGACAGTCCTATTCAAACTTGTTCCTACATAGTAACTTGCAACTTTGAATGAGAATGTGCTTGCTTACAGCAACGTGCTATATGTTCTGAATGCCCGAATTGGGAATCTGTGTCAAAACTTTGTTAGGAATTATGTGATCCTTACTGGCTGGAAGTAAGGGAGTGGGGGCATGAAGGTATTTCTAGGAGTTGGACACATACCAAGTTTAGCACAGTTCTGGGCATCTTTGAAATACCTATACAAACTTGTTCCTACATAGTAACTTGCAACTTTGAATGAGAATGTGCTTGCTTACAGCAACGTGCTATATGTTCTGAATGCCCGAATTGGGAATCTGTGTCAAAACTTTGTTAGGAATTATGTGATCCTTACTGGCTAGAAGTAAGGGAGTTGGGTCATGAAGTTATTTCTAGAGGTTGGACACATACCACGTTTAGCTCAGTTCTGGAAATCTTTGAAATACCTATACAAACTTGTTCCTACATAGTAACTTGCAACTTTGAATGAGAATGTGCTTGCTTACAGCAACGTGCTATATGTTCTGAATGCCCGAATTGTGAATCTGTGTCAAAACTTTGTTAGGAATTATGTGATCCTTACTGGCTGGAAGTAAGGGTGATGGGGCATGAAGTTATTTCTAGGAGTTGGAGACATACAACGTTTAGCTCAGTTCTGGTCATCTTTGAAATACCTTTACAAACTTGTTCCTACATAGTAACTTGCAACTTTGAATGAGTATGTGCTTGCTTACAGAAACGTGCTATATGTTCTGAATGCCCGAATTGGGAATCTCTGTTAAAACTTTGTTAGAAATTATGTGATCCTTACTGGCTGGAAGTAAGGGAGATGGGGCATGAAGTTATTTCTAGGAGTTGGAGACATATAACGTTTAGCTCAGTTTTGGGCATCTTTGAAATACCTATACAAACTTGTTCCTACATAGTAACTTGCAACTTTGAATGAGAATGTGCTTGCTTACAGCAACGTGCTATATGTTCTGAATGCCCGAATTGGGAATCTGTGTCAAAACTTTGTTAGGAATTATGTGATCCTTACTAGCTGGAAGTAAGGGAGATGGGGCATGAAGTTATTTCTAGTAGTTGGAGACATACCAAGTTTAGCTCAGTTCTGGGCATCTTTGAAATACCTATACAAACTTGTTCCTACATAGTAACTTGCAACTTTGAATGAGAATGTGCTTGCTTACAGCAACGTGCTATATGTTCTGAATGCCCGAATTGGGAATCTGTGTCAAAACTTTGTTAGCAATTATGTGATCCTTACTAGCTGGAAGTAAGGGAGTTGGGGCATGAAGGTATTACTAGGAGTTGGATACATACCAAGTTTAGCACAGTTCTGTGCATCTTTGAAATACCTATACAAACTTGTTCCTACATAGTAACTTGCAACTTTGAATGAGAATGTGCTTGCTTACAGCAACGTGCTATATGTTCTGAATGCCCGAATTGGGAATCTGTGTCAAAACTTTGTTAGGAATTATGTGATCCTTACTAGCTGGAATTAAGGGAGATGGGGCATGAAGTTATTTCTAGGAGTTGGACACATACCAAGTTTAGCTCAGTTCTGGGCATCTTTGAAATACCTTTACAAACTTGTTCCTACATAGTAACTTGCAACTTTGAATGAGAATGTGCTTGCTTACAGCAACGTGCTATATGTTCTGAATGCCCGAATTGGGAATCTGTGTCAAAACTTTGTTAGGAATTATGTGATCCTTACTAGCTGGAAGTAAGGGAGTTGGGGCATGAAGTTCTTTCTAGAGGTTGGACACATACCAAGTTTAGCTCAGTTCTGGGCATCTTTGAAATACCTATACATCTTGTTCCTACATAGTAACTTGCAACTTTGAATGAGAATGTGCTTGCTTACAGCAACGTGCTGTATGTTCTGAATGCCCGAATTGGGAATCTGTGTCAAAACTTTGTTAGGAATTATGTGATCCTTACTAGCTGGAAGTAAAGGAGATGGGGCATGAAGTTATTTCTAGTAGTTGGACACATACCATGTTTAGCTCAGTTCTGGGCATCTTTGACAGTCCTATTCAAACTTGTTCCTACATAGTAACTTGCAACTTTGAATGAGAATGTGCTTGCTTACAGCAACGTGCTATATGTTCTGAATGCCCGAATTGGGAATCTGTGTCAAAACTTTGTTAGGAATTATGTGATCCTTACTAGCTGGAAGTAAGGGAGATGGGGCATGATGTTATTTCTAGGAGTTGGAGACATACAACGTTTAGCTCAGTTCTGGGCATCTTTGAAATACCTATACAAACTTGTTCCTACATATTAACTTGCAACATTGAATGAGAATGTGCTTACTTACAGCAACGTGCTATATGTTCTGAATGCCCGAACTGGGAATCTGTGTCAAAACTTTGTTAGGAATTATGTGATCCTTACTAGCTGGAAGTAAGGGAGTGGGGCATGAACGTATTTCTAGGAGTTGGACACATACCAAGTTCAGCACAGTTCTGGGCATCTTTGAAATACCTATACAAACTTGTTCCTACATAGTAACTTGCAACTTTGAATGAGAATGTGCTTGCTTACAGCAACGTGCTATATGTTCTTAATGCCCGAATTGAGAATCTGTGTCAAATCTTTGTTAGGAATTATGTGATCCTTACTAGCTGGAATTAAGGGAGATGGGGCATGAAGTTATTTCTAGGAGTTGGACACATACCAAGTTTAGCTCAATTCTGGGCATCCTTGAAATACCTATACAATCTTGTTCCTACATAGTAAATTGCAACTTTGAATGAGAATGTGCTTGCTTACAGCAACGTGCTATATGTTCTGAATGCCCGAATTGGGAATCTGTGTCAAAACTTTGTTAGGAATTATGTGATCCTTACTAGCTGGAAGTAAGGGAGTTGGGGCATGAAGTTCTTTCTAGAGGTTGGACACCTACCAAGTTTAGCTCAGTTCTGGGCATCTTTGAAATACCTATACATCTTGTTCCTACATAGTAACTTGCAACTTTGAATGAGAATGTGCTTGCTTACAGCAACGTGCTGTATGTTCTGAATGCCCGAATTGGGAATCTGTGTCAAAACTTTGTTAGGAATTATGTGATCCTTACTAGCTGGAATTAAGGGAGATGGGGCATGAAGTTATTTCTAGGAGTTGGACACATACCAAGTTTAGCTCAGTTCTGGGCATCTTTGAAATACCTATACAAACTTGTTCCTACATAGTAACTTGCAACTTTGAATGAGAATGTGCTTGCATACAGCAACGTGCTACATGTTCTGAATGCCCGAATTGGGAATCTGTGTCAAAACTTTGTTAGGAATTATGTGATGCTTACTAGCTGGAAGTAAGTGAGATGGGGCATGAAGTTATTTCTAGGAGTTGAAGACAAACCAAGTTTAGCTCAGTTCTGGGCATCTTTGAAATACCTTTACAAATTTGATCCTACATAGTAACTTGCAACCTTGAATGAGAATGTGCTTGCTTACAGCAACGTGCTATATGTTCTGAATGCCCGATTGGGGAATCTCTGTCAAAACTTTGTTAGGAATTATGTGATCCTTACTAGATGGAAGTAAGGGAGATGGGGCATGAAGTTATTTCTATGAGTTGGAGAAATACCAAGTTTAGCTCAGTTCTGGGCATCTTTGAAATACCTATACAAACTTGTTCCTACATAGTAACTTGCAACTTTGAATGAGAATGTGCTTGCTTACAGCAACGTGCTACATGTTCAGAATGCCCATATTGGGAATCTGTGTCAAAACTTTGTTAGGAATTATGTGATCCTTACTAGCTGGAAGTAAGGGAGATGGGGCATGATGTTATTTCTAGGAGTTGGAGACATACAACGTTTAGCTCAGTTCTGGGCATCTTTGAAATACCTATACAAACTTGTTCCTACATATTAACTTGCAACTTTGAATGAGAATGTGCTTGCTTACAGCATCGTGCTACATGTTCTGAATGCCCTAATTGGGAATCTGTGTCAAAACTTTTTAGGAATTATGTGATCCTTACTAGCTGGAAGTAAGGGAGATTGGGCATGAAGTTATTTCTAGGATTTGGAGACATACCAAGTTTAGCTCAGTTCTGGGCATCTTTGTAATACCTATACAAACTTGTTCCTACATAGTAACTTGCAACTTTGAATGAGAATGTGCTTGCTTACAGCAACGTGTTACATGTTCTGAATGCCCGAATTGGGAATCTGTGTCAAAACTTTGTTAGAAATTATGTGATCCTTACTAGCTGGAAGTAAGGGAGATGGGGCATGAAGTTATTTCTAGGAGTTGGAGAAATACCAAGTTTAGCTCAGTTCTGGGCATCTTTGAAATACCTATACAAACTTGTTCATACATAGTAACTTGCAACTTTGAATGAGAATGTGCTTGCTTACAGCAACGTGCTATATGTTCTGAATGCCCGAATTGGGAATCTGTGTCAAAACTTTGTTAGGAATTATGTGATCCTTACTAGCTGGAAGTAAGGGAGATGGGGCATGAAGTTATTTCTAGTAGTTGGACACATACCATGTTTAGCTCAGTTCTGGGCATCTTTGACAGTCCTATTCAAACTTGTTCCTACATAGTAACTTGCAACTTTGAATGAGAATGTGCTTGCTTACAGCAACGTGCTATATGTTCTGAATGCCCGAATTGGGAATCTGTGTCAAAACTTTGTTAGGAATTATGTGATCCTTACTGGCGGGAAGTAAGGGAGTGGGGGCATGAAGGTATTTCTAGGAGTTGGACACATACCAAGTTTAGCACAGTTCTGGGCATCTTTGAAATACCTATACAAACTTGTTCCTACATAGTAACTTGCAACTTTGAATGAGAATGTGCTTGCTTACAGCAACGTGCTACATGTTCTGAATGCCCGAATTGGGAATCTGTGTCAAAACTTTGTTAGGAATTATGTGATCCTTACTAGCTGGAAGAAAGGGAGATGGGGCATGAAGTTATTTCTAGGAGTTGAAGACATACCAAGTTTAGCTCAGCTCTGGGCATCTTTGAAATACCTTTACAAATTTGTTCCTACATAGTAACTTGCAACTTTGAATGAGAATGTGCTTGCTTACAGCAACGTGCTATATGTTCTGAATGCCCGATTAGGGAATCTGTGTCAAAACTCTGTTAGGAATTATGTGATCCTTACTAGATGGAAGTAAGGGAGATGGGGCATGAAGTTATTTCTATGAGTTGGAGAAATACCAAGTTTAGCTCAGTTCTGGGCATCTTTGAAATACCTATACAAACTTGTTCCTACATAGTAACTTGCAACTTTGAATGAGAATGTGCTTGCTTACAGCAACGTGCTACATGTTCAGAATGCCCGAATTGGGAATCTGTGTCAAAATTTGTTAGGAATTATGTGATCCTTACTAGCTGGAAGTAAGGGAGATGGGGCATGATGTTATTTCTAGGAGTTGGAGACATACAACGTTTAGCTCAGTTCTGGGCATCTTTGAAATACCTATACAAACTTGTTCCTACATATTAACTTGCAACATTGAATGAGAATGTGCTTGCTTACAGCAACGTGCTATATGTTCTGAATGCCCGAATTGGGAATCTGTGTCAAAACTTTGTTAGGAATTATGTGATCCTTACTAGCTGGAAGTAAGGGAGTGGGGCATGAAGGTATTTCTAGGAGTTGGACACATACCAAGTTTAGCACAGTTCTGGGCATCTTTGAAATACCTATACAAACTTGTTCCTACATAGTAACTTGCAACTTTGAATGAGAATGTGCTTGCTTACAGCAACGTGCTATATGTTCTTAATGCCCGAATTGAGAATCTGTGTCAAATCTTTGTTAGGAATTATGTGATCCTTACTAGCTGGAATTAATGGAGATGGGGCATGAAGTTATTTCTAGGAGTTGGACACAAACCAAGTTTAACTCAATTCTGGGCATCCTTGAAATACCTATACAATCTTGTTCCTACATAGTAAATTGCAACTTTGAATGAGAATGTGCTTGCTTACAGCAACGTGCTATATGTTCTGAATGCCCGAATTGGGAATCTGTGTCAAAACTTTGTTAGGAATTATGTGATCCTTACTAGCTGGAAGTAAGGGAGTTGGGGCATGAAGTTCTTTCTAGAGGTTGGACACATACCAAGTTTAGCTCAGTTCTGGGCATCTTTGAAATACCTATACATCTTGTTCCTACATAGTAACTTGAAACTTTGAATGAGAATGTGCTTGCTTACAGCAACGTGCTGTATGTTCTGAATGCCCGAATTGGGTATCTGTGTCAAAACTTTGTTAGGAATTATGTGATCCTTACTAGCTGGAATTAAGGGAGATTGGGCATGAAGTTATTTCTAGGAGTTGGACACATACCAAGTTTAGCTCAGTTCTGGGCATCTTTGAAATACCTATACAAACTTGTTCCTACATAGTAACTTGCAACTTTGAATGAGAATGTGCTTGCTTACAGCAACGTGCTACATGTTCAGAATGCCCGAATTGGGAATCTGTGTCAAAACTTTGTTAGGAATTATGTGATCCTTACTAGCTGGAAGTAAGGGAGATGGGGCATGATGTTATTTCTAGGAGTTGGAGACATACAACGTTTAGCTCAGTTCTGGGCATCTTTGAAATACCTATACAAACTTGTTCCTACATATTAACTTGCAACTTTGAATGAGAATGTGCTTGCTTACAGCATCGTGCTACATGTTCTGAATGCCCGAATTGGGAATCTGTGTCAAAACTTTTTAGGAATTATGTGATCCTTACTAGCTGGAAGTAAGGGAGATTGGGCATGAAGTTATTTCTAGGAATTGGAGACATACCAAGTTTAGCTCAGTTCTGGGCATCTTTGTAATACCTATACAAACTTGTTCCTACATAGTAACTTGCAACTTTGAATGAGAATGTGCTTGCTTACAGCAACGTGTTACATGTTCTGAATGCCCGAATTGGGAATCTGTGTCAAAACTTTGTTAGGAATTATGTGATCCTTACTAGCTGGAAGTAAGGGAGATGGGGCATGAAGTTATTTCTAGGAGTTGGAGACATACAACGTTTAGCTCAGTTCTGGGCATCTTTGAAATACCTATACAAACTTGTTCCTACATAGTAACTTGCAACTTTGAATGAGAATGTGCTTGCATACAGCAACGTGCTACATGTTCTGAATGCCCGAATTGGGAATCTGTGTCAAAACTTTGTTAGGAATTATGTGATCCTTACTAGCTGGAAGTAAGGGAGATGGGGCATGAAGTTATTTCTAGTAGTTGGACACATACCATGTTTAGCTCAGTTCTGGGCATCTTTGACAGTCCTATTCAAACTTGTTCCTACATAGTAACTTGCAACTTTGAATGAGAATGTGCTTGCTTACAGCAACGTGCTATATGTTCTGAATGCCCGAATTGGGAATCTGTGTCAAAACTTTGTTAGGAATTATGTGATCCTTACTGGCGGGAAGTAAGGGAGTGGGGGCATGAAGGTATTTCTAGGAGTTGGACACATACCAAGTTTAGCACAGTTCTGGGCATCTTTGAAATACCTATACAAACTTGTTCCTACATAGTAACTTGCAACTTTGAATGAGAATGTGCTTGCTTACAGCAACGTGCTACATGTTCTGAATGCCCGAATTGGGAATCTGTGTCAAAACTTTGTTAGGAATTATGTGATCCTTACTAGCTGGAAGAAAGGGAGATGGGGCATGAAGTTATTTCTAGGAGTTGAAGACATACCAAGTTTAGCTCAGCTCTGGGCATCTTTGAAATACCTTTACAAATTTGTTCCTACATAGTAACTTGCAACTTTGAATGAGAATGTGCTTGCTTACAGCAACGTGCTATATGTTCTGAATGCCCGATTAGGGAATCTGTGTCAAAACTCTGTTAGGAATTATGTGATCCTTACTAGATGGAAGTAAGGGAGATGGGGCATGAAGTTATTTCTATGAGTTGGAGAAATACCAAGTTTAGCTCAGTTCTGGGCATCTTTGAAATACCTATACAAACTTGTTCCTACATAGTAACTTGCAACTTTGAATGAGAATGTGCTTGCTTACAGCAACGTGCTACATGTTCAGAATGCCCGAATTGGGAATCTGTGTCAAAATTTGTTAGGAATTATGTGATCCTTACTAGCTGGAAGTAAGGGAGATGGGGCATGATGTTATTTCTAGGAGTTGGAGACATACAACGTTTAGCTCAGTTCTGGGCATCTTTGAAATACCTATACAAACTTGTTCCTACATATTAACTTGCAACATTGAATGAGAATGTGCTTGCTTACAGCAACGTGCTATATGTTCTGAATGCCCGAATTGGGAATCTGTGTCAAAACTTTGTTAGGAATTATGTGATCCTTACTAGCTGGAAGTAAGGGAGTGGGGCATGAAGGTATTTCTAGGAGTTGGACACATACCAAGTTTAGCACAGTTCTGGGCATCTTTGAAATACCTATACAAACTTGTTCCTACATAGTAACTTGCAACTTTGAATGAGAATGTGCTTGCTTACAGCAACGTGCTATATGTTCTTAATGCCCGAATTGAGAATCTGTGTCAAATCTTTGTTAGGAATTATGTGATCCTTACTAGCTGGAATTAATGGAGATGGGGCATGAAGTTATTTCTAGGAGTTGGACACAAACCAAGTTTAACTCAATTCTGGGCATCCTTGAAATACCTATACAATCTTGTTCCTACATAGTAAATTGCAACTTTGAATGAGAATGTGCTTGCTTACAGCAACGTGCTATATGTTCTGAATGCCCGAATTGGGAATCTGTGTCAAAACTTTGTTAGGAATTATGTGATCCTTACTAGCTGGAAGTAAGGGAGTTGGGGCATGAAGTTCTTTCTAGAGGTTGGACACATACCAAGTTTAGCTCAGTTCTGGGCATCTTTGAAATACCTATACATCTTGTTCCTACATAGTAACTTGAAACTTTGAATGAGAATGTGCTTGCTTACAGCAACGTGCTGTATGTTCTGAATGCCCGAATTGGGTATCTGTGTCAAAACTTTGTTAGGAATTATGTGATCCTTACTAGCTGGAATTAAGGGAGATTGGGCATGAAGTTATTTCTAGGAGTTGGACACATACCAAGTTTAGCTCAGTTCTGGGCATCTTTGAAATACCTATACAAACTTGTTCCTACATAGTAACTTGCAACTTTGAATGAGAATGTGCTTGCTTACAGCAACGTGCTACATGTTCAGAATGCCCGAATTGGGAATCTGTGTCAAAACTTTGTTAGGAATTATGTGATCCTTACTAGCTGGAAGTAAGGGAGATGGGGCATGATGTTATTTCTAGGAGTTGGAGACATACAACGTTTAGCTCAGTTCTGGGCATCTTTGAAATACCTATACAAACTTGTTCCTACATATTAACTTGCAACTTTGAATGAGAATGTGCTTGCTTACAGCATCGTGCTACATGTTCTGAATGCCCGAATTGGGAATCTGTGTCAAAACTTTTTAGGAATTATGTGATCCTTACTAGCTGGAAGTAAGGGAGATTGGGCATGAAGTTATTTCTAGGAATTGGAGACATACCAAGTTTAGCTCAGTTCTGGGCATCTTTGTAATACCTATACAAACTTGTTCCTACATAGTAACTTGCAACTTTGAATGAGAATGTGCTTGCTTACAGCAACGTGTTACATGTTCTGAATGCCCGAATTGGGAATCTGTGTCAAAACTTTGTTAGGAATTATGTGATCCTTACTAGCTGGAAGTAAGGGAGATGGGGCATGAAGTTATTTCTAGG
Organism: Diceros bicornis minor; assembly: GCF_020826845.1. Taxonomy (NCBI): domain Eukaryota; kingdom Metazoa; phylum Chordata; class Mammalia; order Perissodactyla; family Rhinocerotidae; genus Diceros; species Diceros bicornis. Next base: position 578,794 of record NW_026690860.1, on the reverse strand, counting down.
AGTTGGAGACATACAACGTTTAGCTCAGTTCTGGGCATCTTTGAAATACCTATACAAACTTGTTCCTACATAGTAACTTGCAACTTTGAATGAGAATGTGCTTGCATACAGCAACGTGCTACATGTTCTGAATGCCCGAATTGGGAATCTGTGTCAAAACTTTGTTAGAAATTATGTGAATCTTACTAGCTGGAAGTAAGTGAGAGGGGGCATGAAGTTATTTCTAGGATTTGGAGACATACATCGTTTAGCTCAGTTCTGGGCATCTTTGAAATACCTATACAAACTTGTTCCTACATAGTAACTTGCAACTTTGAATGAGAATGTGCTTGCTTACAGCTACGTGCTACATGTTCTGAATGCCCATATTGGGAATCTGTGTCAAAACTTTGTTAGGAATTATGTGATCCTTACTAGCTGGAAGTAAGGGAGATGAGGCATGAAGTTATTTCTAGGAGTTGGAGACATACCAAGTTTAGCTCAGTTCTGGGCATCTTTGAAATACCTATACAAACTTGTTCCTACATAGTAACTTGCAACTTTGAATGAGAATGTGCTTGCTTACAGCAACGTGCTACATGTTCTGAATGCCCGAATTGGGTATCTGTGTCAAAACTTTTTAGGAATTATGTGATCCTTACTAGCTGGAAGTAAGGGAGATTGGGCATGAAGTTATTTCTAGGAATTGGAGACATACCAAGTTTAGCTCAGTTCTGGGCATCTTTGTAATACCTATACAAACTTGTTCCTACATAGTAACTTGCAACTTTGAATGAGAATGTGCTTGCTTACAGCAACGTGTTACATGTTCTGAATGCCCGAATTGGGAATCTGTGTCAAAACTTTGTTAGAAATTATGTGATCCTTACTAGCTGGAAGTAAGGGAGATGGGGCATGAAGTTATTTCTAGGAGTTGGAGACATACAACGTTTAGCTCAGTTCTGGGCATCTTTGAAATACCTATACAAACTTGTTCCTACATAGTAACTTGCAACTTTGAATGAGAATGTGCTTGCATACAGCAACGTGCTACATGTTCTGAATGCCCGAATTGGGAATCTGTGTCAAAACTTTGTTAGAAATTATGTGATCCTTACTAGCTGGAAGTAAGTGAGAGGGGGCATGAAGTTATTTCTAGGATTTGGAGACACACATCGTTTAGCTCAGTTCTGGGCATCTTTGAAATACCTATACAAACTTGTTCCTACATAGTAACTTGCAACTTTGAATGAGAATGTGCTTGCTTACAGCAACGTGCTACATGTTCTGAATGCCCATATAGGGAATCTGTGTCAAAACTTTGTTAGGAATTATGTGATCCTTACTAGCTGGAAGTAAGGGAGATGAGGCATGAAGTTATTTCTAGGAGTTGGAGACATACCAAGTTTAGCTCAGTTCTGGGCATCTTTGAAATACCTATACAAACTTGTTCCTACATAGTAACTTGCAACTTTGAATGAGAATGTGCTTGCTTACAGCAACGTGCTATATGTTCTGAATGCCCGAATTTGGAATCTGTGTCATAACTTTGTTAGGAATTATGTGATCCTTACTAGCTGGAAGTAAGGGAGATGGGGCATGAAGTTATTTCTAGGAGTTGGACACATACCAAGTTTAGCTCAGTTCTGGGCATCTTTGACAGTCCTATTCAAACTTGTTCCTACATAGTAACTTGCAACTTTGAATGAGAATGTGCTTGCTTACAGCAGCGTGCTATATGTTCTGAATGCCCGAATTGGGAATCTGTGTCAAAACTTTGTTAGAAATTATGTGATCCTTACTAGCTGGAAGTAAGTGAGAGGGGGCATGAAGTTATTTCTAGGATTTGGAGACACACATCGTTTAGCTCAGTTCTGGGCATCTTTGAAATACCTATACAAACTTGTTCCTACATAGTAACTTGCAACTTTGAATGAGTATGTGCTTGCTTACAGAAACGTGCTATATGTTCTGAATGCCCGAATTGGGAATCTCTGTTAAAACTTTGTTAGAAATTATGTGATCCTTACTGGCTGGAAGTAAGGGAGATGGGGCATGAAGTTATTTCTAGGAGTTGGAGACATACAACGTTTAGCTCAGTTCTGGGCATCTTTGAAATACCTATACAAACTTGTTCCTACATAGTAACTTGCAACTTTGAATGAGAATGTGCTTGCTTACAGCAACGTGCTATATGTTCTGAATGCCCGAATTGGGAATCTGTGTCAAAACTTTGTTAGGAATTATGTGATCCTTACTAGCTGGAAGTAAGGGAGATGGGGCATGAAGTTATTTCTAGTAGTTGGAGACATACCAAGTTTAGCTCAGTTCTGGGCATCTTTGAAATACCTATACAAACTTGTTCCTACATAGTAACTTGCAACTTTGAATGAGAATGTGCTTGCTTACAGCAACGTGCTATATGTTCTGAATGCCCGAATTGGGAATCTGTGTCAAAACTTTGTTAGGAATTATGTGATCCTTACTAGCTGGAAGTAAGGGAGTTGGGGCATGAAGGTATTACTAGGAGTTGGATACATACCAAGTTTAGCACAGTTCTGGGCATCTTTGAAATACCTATACAAACTTGTTCCTACATAGTAACTTGCAACTTTGAATGAGAATGTGCTTGCTTACAGCAACGTGCTATAGGTTCTGAATGCCCGAATTGGGAATCTGTGTCAAAACTTTGTTAGGAATTATGTGATCCTTACTAGCTGGAATTAAGGGAGATGGGGCATGAAGTTATTTCTAGGAGTTGGACACATACCAAGTTTAGCTCAGTTCTGGGCATCTTTGAAATACCTTTACAAACTTGTTCCTACATAGTAACTTGCAACTTTGAATGAGAATGTGCTTGCTTACAGCAACGTGCTATATGTTCTGAATGCCCCAATTGGGAATCTGTGTCAAAACTTTGTTAGGAATTATGTGATCCTTACTGGCTGGAATTAAGGGAGATGGGGCATGAAGTTATTTCTAGGAGTTGGACACATACCAAGTTTAGCTCAGTTCTGGGCATCTTTGAAATACCTATACAAACTTGTTCCTACATAGTAAATTGCAACTTTGAATGAGAATGTGCTTGCTTACAGCAACGTGCTATATGTTCTGAATGCCCGAATTGGGAATCTGTGTCAAAACTTTGTTAGGAATTATGTGATCCTTACTAGCTGGAAGTAAGGGAGTTGGGGCATGAAGTTCTTTCTAGAGGTTGGACACATACCAAGTTTAGCTCAGTTCTGGGCATCTTTGAAATACCTATACATCTTGTTCCTACATAGTAACTTGCAACTTTGAATGAGAATGTGCTTGCTTACAGCAACGTGCTGTATGTTCTGAATGCCCGAATTGGGAATCTCTGTCAAAACTTTGTTAGGAATTATGTGATCCTTACTAGCTGGAATTAAGGGAGATGGGGCATGAAGTTATTTCTAGGAGTTGGACACATACCAAGTTTAGCTCAGTTCTGGGCATCTTTGAAATACCTATACAAACTTGTTCCTACATAGTAACTTGCAACTTTGAATGAGAATGTGCTTGCATACAGCAACGTGCTACATGTTCTGAATGCCCGAATTGGGAATCTGTGTCAAAACTTTGTTAGAAATTATGTGATCCTTACTTGCTGGAAGTAAGTGAGAGGGGGCATGAAGTTATTTCTAGGATTTGGAGACATACAACGTTTAGCTCAGTTCTGGGCATCTTTGAAATACCTATACAAACTTGTTCCTACATAGTAACTTGCAACTTTGAATGAGAATGTGCTTGCTTACAGCAACGTGCTACATGTTCTGAATGCCCGAATTGGGAATCTGTGTCAGATCTTTGTTAGTAATTATGTGATCCTTACTAGCTGGAAGTAAGGGAGATGGGGCATGAAGTTATTTCTAGGAGTTGGAGACATACAACGTTTAGCTCAGTTCTGGTCATCTTTGAAATACCTTTACAAACTTGTTCCTACATAGTAACTTGCAACTTTGAATGAGTATGTGCTTGCTTACAGAAACGTGCTATATGTTCTGAATGCCCGAATTGGGAATCTCTGTTAAAACTTTGTTAGAAATTATGTAATCCTTACTAGCTGGAAGTAAGGGAGATGGGGCATGAAGTTATTTCTAGGAGTTGGAGACATACAACATTTAGCTCAGTTCTGGGCATCTTTGAAATACCTATACAAACTTGTTCCTACATAGTAACTTGCAACTTTGAATGAGAATGTGCTTGCTTACAGCAACGTGCTATATGTTCTGAATGCCCGAATTGGGAATCTGTGTCAAAACTTTGTTAGGAATTATGTGATCTTTACTAGCTGGAAGTAAGGTAGATGGGGCATGAAGTTATTTCTAGTAGTTGGAGATATACCAAGTTTAGCTCAGTTCTGGGCATCTTTGAAATACCTATACAAACTTGTTCCTACATAGTAATTTGCAACTTTGAATGAGAATGTGCTTGCTTACAGCAACGTGCTATATGTTCTGAATGCCCGAATTGGGAATCTGTGTCAAAACTTTGTTAGGAAATATGTGATCCTTACTAGCTGGAAGTAAGGGTGATGGGGCATGAAGATATTTCTAGGAGTTGCTGACATACCAAGTTTAGCTCAGTTCTGGGCATCTTTGAAATACCTTTACAAACTTGTTCCTACATAGTAACTTGCAACTTTGAATGAGAATGTGCTTGCATACAGCAACGTGCCACATGTTCTGAATGCCCGAATTGGGAATCTGTGTCAAAACTTTGTTAGGAATTATGTGATCCTTACTAGCTGGAAGTAAGGGAGATGGGGCATGAAGTTATTTCTAGGAGTTGGACACATACAAATTTTAGCTCAGTTCTGGGCATCTTTGAAATACCTATACAAACTTGTGCCTACATAGTAACTTGCAACTTTGAATGAGAATGTGCTTGCTTACATCAACGTGTTAAATGTTCTGAATGCCCGAATTGGGAATCTGTGTCAAAACTTTGTTAGAAATTATGTGATCCTTACAGCTGGAAGTAAGGGAGATGGGGCATGAAGTTATTTCTAGGAGTTGGAGACATACAACGTTTAGCTCAGTTCTGGGCATCTTTGAAATACCTATACAAACTTGTTCCTACATAGTAACTTGCAACTTTGAATGAAAATGTGATTGCATACAGCAACGTGCTACATGTTCTGAATGCCCGAATAGGGAATCTGTGTCAAAGCTTTGTTAGAAATTATGTGATCCTTACTAGCTGGAAGTAAGTGAGAGGGGGCATGAAGTTATTTCTAGGATTTGGAGACATACAACGTTTAGCTCAGATCTGGGCATCTTTGAAATACCTATACAAATTTGTTCCTACATAGTAACTTGCAACTTTGAATGAGAATGTGCTTGCTTACAGCAACGTGCTACATGTTTTGAATGCCCGAATTGGGAATCTGTGTCAAAAATTTGTTAGCAATTATGTGATCCTTACTAGCTGGAAGTAAGGGAGATGAGGCATGAAGATATTTCTAGGAGTTGGAGACATACCAAGTTTAGCTCAGTTCTGGGCATCTTTGAAATACCTATACAAACTTGTTCCTACATAGTAACTTGCAACTTTGAATGAGAATGTGCTTGCTTACAGCAACGTGCTATATGTTCTGAATGCCCGAATTGGGAATCTGTGTCAAAACTTTGTTAGGAATTATGTGATCCTTACTGGCTGGAAGTAAGGGAGAGGGGGCATGAAGGTATTTCTAGGAGTTGGACACATACCAAGTTTAGCACAGTTCTGGGCATCTTTGAAATACCTATACAAACTTTTTCCTACATAGTAACTTGTAACTTTTGAATGAGAATGTGCTTGCTTACAGCAACGTGCTATATGTTCTGAATGCCTGAATTGGGAATCTGTGTCAAATCTTTGTTAGGAATTATGTGATCCTTACTGGCTAGAAGTAAGGGAGTGGGTCATGAAGATTTTTCTAGAGGTTGGACACATACCACGTTTAGCTCAGTTCTGGAAATCTTTGAAATACCTATACAAACTTGTTCCTACATAGTAACTTGCAACTTTGAATGAGAATGTGCTTGCTTACAGCAACGTGCTATATGTTCTGAATGCCCGAATTGGGAATCTCTGTCAAAACTTTGTTAGGAATTATGTGATCCTTACTGGCTGGAAGTAAGGGTGATGGGGCATGAAGTTATTTCTAGGAGTTGGAGACATACAACGTTTAGCTCAGTTCTGGTCATCTTTGAAATACCTTTACAAACTTGTTCCTACATAGTAAATTGCAACTTTGAATGGGTATGTGCTTGCTTACAGAAACATGCTATATGTTCTGAATGCCCGAATTGGGAATCTCTGTTAAAACTTTGTTAGAAATTATGTGATCCTTACTGGCTGGAAGTAAGGGAGATGGGGCATGAAGTTATTTCTAGGAGTTGGAGACATACAACGTTTAGCTCAGTTCTGGGCATCTTTGAAATACCTATACAAACTTGTTCCTACATAGTAACTGCAACTTTGAATGAGAATGTGCTTGCTTACAGCAACGTGCTATATGTTCTGAATGCCCGAATTGGGAATCTGTGTCAAAACTTTGTTAGGAATTATGTGATCCTTACTAGCTGGAAGTAATGGAAACGGGGCATGAAGTTATTTCTAGTAGTTGGAGACATACCAAGTTTAGCTCGGTTCTGGCCATCTTTGAAATACCTATACAAACTTGTTCCTACATAGAAACTTGCAACTTTGAATGAGAATGTGCTTGCTTACAGCAACGTGCTATATGTTCTGAATGCCCGAATAGGGAGTCTGTGTCAAAACTTTCTTAGGAATTATGTGATCCTTACTAGCTGGAAGTAAGGGAGATGGGGCATGAAGTTATTTCTAGGAGTTGGACACATACCAAGTTTAGCTCAGTTCTGGGCATCTTTGAAATACCTATACAAACTTGTTCCTACATAGTAACTTGCAACTTTGGATGAGAATGTGCTTGCTTACAGCAACGTGCTATATGTTCTGAATGCCCGAATTGGGAATCTGTGTCATAATTTTGTTAGGAATTATGAGATCCTTACTAGCTGGAAGTAAGGGTGATGGGGCATGAAGTTATTTCTAGGAGTTGATGACATACCAAGTTTAGCTCAGTTCTGGGCATCTTTGAAATATCTTTACAAACTTGTTCCTACATAGTAACTTGCAACTTTGAATGAGAATGTGCTTGCTTACAGCAACGTGCTATATGTTCTGAATGCCCGAATTTGGAATTTGTGTCAAAACTTTGTTAGAAATTATGTGATCCTTACTAGATGGAAGTGAGGGAGATGGGGCATGAAGTTATTTCTAAGAGTTGGAGATATACAACACTTAGCTCAGTTCTGGGCATCTTTGAAATACCTATACAAACTTGTTCCTACATAGTCTCTTGCAACTTTGAATGAGAATGTGCTTGCTTACAGCAACGTGCTATATGTTCTGAATGCCCGAATTGGGAATCTGTGTCAAAACTTTGTTAGGAATTATGTGATCCTTAGTGGCTGGAAGTAAGGGAGTTGGGGCATGAAGTTATTTCTAGAGGTTGGACACATACCAAGTTTAGCTCATTTCTGGAAATCTTTGAAATACCTATACAAACTTGTTCCTACATAGTAACTTGCAACTTTGAATGAGAATGTGCTTGCTTACAGCAACGTGCTATATGTTCTGAATGCCCGAATTGGGACTCTGTGTCAAAACTTTGTTAGGAATTATGTGATCCTTACTAGCTGGAAGTAAGGGAGTTGGGGCATGAAGTTATTTCTAGAGGTAGGACACATACCAAGTTTAGCTGAGTTCTGGGCATCTTTGAAATACCTATACAAACTTGTTCCTACATAGAAACTTGCAACTTTGAATGAGAATGTGCTTGCTTACAGCAACGTGCTATATGTTCTGAATGCCCGAATTTGGAATTTGTGTCAAAACTTTGTTAGAAATTATGTGATCCTTACTAGATGGAAGTAAGGGAGATGGGGCATGAAGTTATTTCTAGGAGTTGGAGACATACAACATTTAGCTCAGTTCTGGGCATCTTTGAAATACCTATACAAACTTGTTCCTACATAGTAACTTGCAACTTTGAATTGAATGTGCTTGCTTACAGCAACGTGCTACATGTTCTGAATGCCCGAATTGGGAATCTGTGTCAAAACTTTGTTAGGAATTATGTGATCCTTACTAGCTGGAAGTAAGGGAGATGGGGCATGAAGTTATTTCTAGGAGTTGGAGACATACCAAGTTTAGCTCAGTTCTGGGCATCTTTGATATACCTATACAAACTTGTTCCTACATAGTAACTTGCAACTTTGAATGAGAATGTGCTTGCTTACAGCAACGTGCTATATGTTCTGAATGCCCGAATTGGGAATCTGTGTCAAAATATTGTTAGGAATTATGTGATCCTTACTAGCTGGAATTAAGGGAGATGGGGCATGAAGTTATTTCTAGGAGTTGGACACATACCAAGTTTAGCTCAGTTCTGGGCATCTTTGAAATACCTATACAAACTTGTTCCTACATAGAAACTTGCAACTTTGAATGAGAATGTGCTTGCTTACAGCAACGTGCTATATGTTCTGAATGCCCGAATAGGGAGTCTGTGTCAAAACTTTCTTAGGAATTATGTGATCCTTACTAGCTGGAAGTAAGGGAGATGGGGCCTGAATTTATTTCTATGAGTTGGACACATACCAAGTTTAGCTCAGTTCTGGGCATCTTTGAAATACCTATACAAACTTGTTCCTACATAGTAACTTGCAACTTTGAATGAGAATGTGCTTGCTTACAGCAACGTGCTATATGTTCTGAATGCCCGAATTGGGAATCTGTGTCATAATTTTGTTAGGAATTATGAGATCTTTACTAGCTGGAAGTAAGGGTGATGGGGCATGAAGTTATTTCTAGGAGTTGATGACATACCAAGTTTAGCTCAGTTCTGGGCAGCTTTGAAATATCTTTACAAACTTGTTCCTACATAGTAACTTGCAACTTTGAATGAGAATGTGCTTGCTTACAGCAACGTGCTATATGTTCTGAATGCCCGAATTTGGAATTTGTGTCAAAACTTTGTTAGAAATAATGTGATCCTTACTAGATGGAAGTGAGGGAGATGGGGCATGAAGTTATTTCTAGGAGTTGGAAATATACAACACTTAGCTCAGTTCTGGGCATCTTTGAAATACCTATACAAACTTGTTCCTACATAGTCTCTTGCAACTTTGAATGAGAATGTGCTTGCTTACAGCAACGTGCTATATGTTGTGAATGCCCGAATTGGGAATCTGTGTCAAAACTTTGTTAGGAATTATGTGATCCTTAGTGGCTGGAAGTAAGGGAGTTGGGGCATGAAGTTATTTCTAGAGGTTGGACACATACCAAGATTAGCTCAGTTCTGGAAATCTTTGAAATACCTATACAAACTTGTTCCTACATAGTAACTTGCAACTTTGAATGAGAATGTGCTTGCTTACAGCAACGTGCTATATGTTCTGAATGCCCGAATTGGGAATCTGTGTCAAAACTTTGTTAGCAATTATGTGATCCTTACTAGCTGGAAGTAAGGGAGTTGGGGCATGAAGTTATTTCTAGAGGTAGGACACATACCAAGTTTAGCTCAGTTCTGGAAATCTTTGAAATACCTATACAAACTTGTTCCTACATAGTAACTTGCAACTTTGAATGAGAATGTGCTTGCTTACAGCAACGTGCTACATGTTCTGAATGCCCGAATTGGGAATCTCTGTCAAATCTTTGTTAGGAATTATGTGATCCTTACTAGCTGGAAGTAGGGGGATGGGGAATGAAGTTATTTCTAGGAGTTGGAGACATACAACGTTTAGCTCAGTTCTGGGAATCTTTGAAATACCTATACAAACTTGTTCCTACATAGTAACTTGCAACTTTGAATGAGAATGTGCTTGCTTACAGCAACGTGCCATATGTTCTGAATGCCCGAATTGGGAATCTGTGTCAAAACTTTGTTAGGAATTATGTGATCCTTACTAGCTGGAAGTAAGGAAGTTGGGGCATGAAGTTATTTCTAGGAGTTGGACACATAACAAGTTTAGCTCAGTTCTGGACATCTTTGAAGTACCTATACAAACTTGTTCCTTCATAGTAACTTGCAACTTTGAATGAGAATATGCTTGCTTACAGCAACGTGGTATATGTTCTGAATGCCCGAAGTGGGAATCTGTGTCAAAACTTTGTTAGGAATTATGTGATCCTTACAAGCTGGAAGTAGGGGAGTTGGGGCACGAAGTTATTTCTAGAGGTTGGACACATACCAAGTTTAGCTCAGTTCTGGGCATCTTTGAAATACCTATACAAACTTGTTCCTACATATTAACTTGCAACTTTGAATGAGAATGTGCTTGCTTACAGCAACGTGCTATATGTTCTGAATGCCCGAATTGGGAATCTGTGTCAAAACTTTGTTAGGAATTATGTGATCCTTACTAGCTGGAAGTAAGGGAGATGGGGCATGAAGTTATTTCTAGGAGTTGGACACATACCAAGTTTAGCTCAGTTCTGGGCATCTTTGAAATACCTATACAAACTTGTTCCTACATAGTAACTTGCAACTTTGAATGAGAATGTGCTTGCTTACAGCAACGTGCTATATGTTCTGAATGCCCGAATTGGGAATCTGTGTCAGAATTTTGTTAGGAATTATGTGATCCTTACTAGCTGGAAGTAAGGGAGTTGGGGCATGATGTTATTTCTAGAGGTTGGACACATAACAAGTTTAGCTCAGTTCTGGGCATCTTTGAAATACCTATACAAACTTGTTCCTACATATTAACTTGCAACTTTGAATGAGAATGTGCTTGCTTACAGCAACGTGCTATATGTTCTGAATGCCCGAATTGGGAATCTGTGTCAAAACTTTGTTAGGAATTATGTGATCCTTACTAGCTGGAATTAAGGGAGATGGGGCATGAAGTTATTTCTAGGAGTTGGAGACATACCAAGTTTAGCTCAGTTCCGGGCATCTGTGAAATACCTATACAAACTTGTTCCTACATAGTAACTTGCAACTTTGAATGAGAATGTGCTTGCTTACAGCAACGTGCTATATGTTCTGAATGCCCGAATTGGGAATCTGTGTCAAAACATTGTTAGGAATTATGTGATCCTTACTAGCTGGATTTAAGGGAGATGGGGCATGAAGTTATTTCAAGGAGTTGGAGACATACAACATTTAGCTCAGTTCTGGGCATCTTTGAAATACCTATACAAACTTGTTCCTACATAGTTACTTGCAACTTTGAATTGAATGTGCTTGCTTACAGCAACGTGCTACATGTTCTGAATGCCCGAATTGGGAATCTGTTTCAAAACAATGTTAGGAATTATGTGATCCTTACTAGCTGGAAGTAAGGGAGATGGCATGAAGTTATATCTAGGAGTTGGAGACATACCAAGTTTAGCTCAGTTCTGGGCATCTTTGATATACCTATACAAACTTGTTCCAACATGGTAACTTGCAACTTTGAATGAGAATGTGCTTGCTTACAGCAACGTGCTATATGTTCTGAATGCCCGAATTGGGAATCTGTGTCAAAACTTTGTTAGGAATTATGTGATCCTTACTAGCTGGAAGAAAGGGAGTTGGGGCATGAAGTTATTTCTAGAGGTTGGACACATACCAAGTTTAGCTCAGTTCTGGGAATCTTTGAAATACCTATACAAACTTGTTCCTACATATTAACTTGCAACTTTGAATGAGAATGTGCTTGCTTACAGCAACGTGCTATATGTTCTGAATGCCCGAATTGAGAATCTGTGTCAAAACTTTGTTAGGAATTATGTGATCCTTACTAGCAGGAATTAAGGGAGAAGGGGCATGAAGTTATTTCTAGGAGTTGGACACATACCAAGTTTAGCTCAGTTCTGGGCATCTTTGAAATACCTATACAAACTTGTTCCTACATATTAACTTGCAACTTTGAATGAGAATGTGCTTGCTTACAGCAACGTGCTATATGTTCTGAATGCCCGAATTGAGAATCTGTGTCAAAACTTTGTTAGGAATTATGTGATCCTTACTAGCTGGAAGTAAGGGAGAAGGGGCATGAAGTTATTTCTAGGAGTTGGACACATACCAAGTTTAGCTCAGTTCTGGGCATCTTTGAAATACCTATACAAACTTGTTCCTACATAGTAACTTGCAACTTTAAATGAGAATGTGCTTGCTTACAGCAACGTGCTATATGTTCTGAATGCCCGAAGTGGGAATCTGTGTCAAAACTTTGTTAGGAATTATGTGATCCTTACTAGCTGGAAGTAAGGGAGATGGGGCATGAAGTTATTTCTAGGAGTTGGAGACATACAACGTTTAGCTCAGTTCTGGGCATCTTTGAAATACCTATACAAACTTGTTCCTACATAGTAACTTGCAACATTGAATGAGAATGTGCTTGCTTACAGCAACGTGCTACATGTTCTGAATGCCCGAATTGGGAATCTGTGTCAAAACTTTGTTAGGAATTATGTGATCCTTACTAGCTGGAAGTAGGGGGATGGGGCATGAAGTTATTTCTAGGAGTTGGAGACATACAACGTTTAGCTCAGTTCTGGGCATCTTTGAAATACCTATACAAACTTGTTCCTACATAGTAACTTGCAACTTTGAATGAGAATGTGCTTGCTTAGAGCAACGTGCTACATGTTCTGAATGCCCGAATTGGGAATCTCTGTCAAAACTTTGTTAGAAATTATGTGATCCTTACTAGCTGGAAGTAAGGGAGATTGGGCATGAAGTTATTTCTAGGAGTTGGAGACATACAATGTTTAGCTGAGTTCTGGGGATCTTTGAAATACCTATACGAACTTGTTCCTACATAGTAACTTGCAACTTTGAATGAGAATGTGCTTGCATACAGCAACGTGCTATATGTTCTGAATGCCCGAATTGGGAATCTGTGTCAAAACTTTCTTAGGAATTATGTGATCCTTACTAGCTGGAAGTAAGGGAGATGGGCCATGAAGTTATTTCTAGGAGTTGGACACATACCAAGTTTAGCTCAGTTCTGGGCATCTTTGAAATACCTATACGAACTTGTTCCTACATAGTAACTTGCAACTTTGAATGAGAATGTGCTTGCTTACAGCAACGTGCTGTATGTTCTGAATGCCCGAATTGGGAATCTGTGTCAAAACTTTGTTGGGAATTATGTGATCCTTACTAGCTGGAAGTAAGGGAGTTGGGGCATGAAGTTGTTTGTAGAGGTAGGACACATACCAAGTTTAGCTCAGTTCTGGGCATCTTTGAAATACCTATACAAACTTGTTCCTACATAGTAACTTGCAACTTTGAATGAGAATGTGCTTGCTTACAGCAACGTGCTACATTTTCTGAATGCCCGATTTGGGATTCTGTGTCAAAACTTTGTTAGGAATTATGTGATCCTTACTAGCTGGAAGTAAGGGAGATGGGGCATGAAGTTATTTCTAGGAGTTGGAGACATACAACATTTAGCTCAGTTCTGGGCATCTTTGAAATACCTATACAAACTTGTTACTACATAGTAACTTGCAACTTTGAATGAGAATGTGCTTGCTTACAGCAACGTGCTACATGTTCCTAATGCCCGAATTGGGAATCTGTGTCAAATCTTTGTTAGAAATTATGTGATCCTTACTAGCTGGAAGAAAGTGAGATGGGGCATGAAGTTATTTCTACGAGTTGGAGACATACAACGTTTAGCTCAGTTCTGGGCATCTTTGAAATACCAATACAAACTTGTTCCTACATAGTAACTTGCAACTTTGAATGAGTATGTGCTTTCTTACAGCAACGTGCTATATGTTCTGAATGCCCGAATTGGGAATCTGTGTCAAAACTTTGTTAGGAATTATGTGATCCTTACTAGCTGGAAGTAAGGGAGTTGGGGCATGATGTTATTTCTAGAGGTTGGACACATAACAAGTTTAGCTCAGTTCTGGGCATCTTTGAAATACCTATACAAACTTGTTCCTACATATTAACTTGCAACTTTGAATGAGAATGTGCTTGCTTACAGCAACGTGCTATATGTTCTGAATTCCCGAATTGGGAATCTGTGTCAAAAATTTGTTAGGAATTATGTGATCCTTACTAGCTGGAATTAAGGGAGATGGGGCATGAAGTTATTTCTAGGAGTTGGAGACATACCAAGTTTAGCTCAGTTCTGGGCATCTTTGAAATACCTATACAAACTTGTTCCTACATAGTAACTTGCAACTTTGAATGAGAATGTGCTTGCTTACAGCAACGTGCTATATGTTCTGAATGCCCGATTTTGGAATTTGTATCAAAACTTTGTTAGAAATTATGTGATCCTTACTAGATGGAAGTGAGGGAGATGGGGCATGAAGTTATTTCTAGGAGTTGGAGATATACAACACTTAGCTCAGTTCTGGGCATCTTTGAAATACCTATACAAACTTGTTCCTACATAGTCTCTTGCAACTTTGAATGAGAATGTGCTTGCTTACAGCAACGTGCTATATGTTCTGAATGCCCGACTTGGGAATCTGTGTCAAAACTTTGTTAGGAATTATGTGATCCTTAGTGGCTGGAAGTAAGGGAGTTGGGGCATGAAGTTATTTCTAGAGGTTGGACACATACCAAGTTTAGCTCAGTTCTGGAAATCTTTGAAATACCTATACAAACTTGTTCCTACATAGTAACTTGCAACTTTGAATGAGAATGTGCTTGCTTACAGCAACGTGCTATATGTTCTGAATGCCCGAATTGGGAATCTGTGTCAAAACTTTGTTAGGAATTATGTGATCCTTACTAGCTGGAAGTAAGGGAGTTGGGGCATGAAGTTATTTCTAGAGGTAGGACACATACCAAGTTTAGCTCAGTTCTGGGAATCTTTGAAATACCTATACAAACTTGTTCCTACATATTAAATTGCAACTTTGAATGAGAATGTGCTTGCTTACAGCAACGTGCTATATGTTCTGAATGCCCGAATTGAGAATCTGTGTCAAAACTTTGTTAGGAATTATGTGATCCTTACTAGCAGGAATTAAGGGAGAAGGGGCATGAAGTTATTTCTAGGAGTTGGACACATACCAAGTTTAGCTCAGTTCTGGGCATCTTTGAAATACCTATACAAACTTGTTCCTACATAGTAACTTGCAACTTTGAATGAGAATGTGCTTGCTTACAGCAACGTGCTATATGTTCTGAATGCCCGAATTGGGAATCTGTGTCAAAATATTGTTAGGAATTATGTGATCCTTGCTAGCTGGAATTAAGGGAGATGGGGCATGAAGTTATTTCTAGGAGTTGGACACATACCAAGTTTAGCTCAGTTCTGGGCATCTTTGAAATACCTATACAAACTTGTTCCTACATAGTAACTTGCAACTTTGAATGAGAATGTGCTTGCTTACAGCAACGTGCTATATGTTCTGAATGCCCGAATTGGGAATCTGTGTCATAATTTTGTTAGGAATTATGAGATCCTTACTAGCTGGAAGTAAGGGTGATGGGGCATGAAGTTATTTCTAGGAGTTGATGACATACCAAGTTTAGCTCAGTTCTGGGCATCTTTGAAATATCTTTACAAACTTGTTCATACATAGTAACTTGCAACTTTGAATGAGAATGTGCTTACTTACAGCAACGTGCTATATGTTCTGAATGCCCGAATTGGGAATCTGTGTCAAAACTTTGTTAGGAATTATGTGATCCTTACTAGCTGGAAGAAAGGGAGTTGGGGCATGAAGTTATTTCCAGAGGTTTGACACATACCAAGTTTAGCTCAGTTCTGGGAATCTTTGAAATACCTATACAAACTTGTTCCTACATATTAACTTGCAACTTTGAATGAGAATGTGCTTGCTTACAGCAACGTGCTATATGATCTGAATGCCCGAATTGAGAATCTGTGTCAAAAGTTTGTTAGGAATTATGTGATCCTTACTAGCTGGAAGTAAGGGAGAAGGGGCATGAAGTTATTTCTAGGAGTTGGACACATACCAAGTTTAGCTCAGTTCTGGGCATCTTTGAAATACCTATACAAACTTGTTCCTACATAGTAACTTGCAACTTTGAATGAGAATGTGCTTGCTTACAGCAACGTGCTATATGTTCTGAATGCCCGAAGTGGGAATCTGTGTCAAAACTTTGTTAGGAATTATGTGATCCTTACTAGCTGGAAGTAAGGGAGATGGGGCATGAAGTTATTTCTAGGAGTTGGAGACATACAACGTTTAGCTCAGTTCTGGGCATCTTTGAAATACCTATACAAACTTGTTCCTACATAGTAACTTGCAACATTGAATGAGAATGTGCTTGCTTACAGCAACGTGCTACATGTTCTGAATGCCCGAATTGGGAATCTGTGTCAAAACTTTGTTAGGAATTATGTGATCCTTACTAGCTGGAAGTAGGGGAATGGGGCATGAAGTTATTTCTAGGAGTTGGAGACATACAACGTTTAGCTCAGTTCTGGGCATCTTTGAAATACCTATACAAACTTGTTCCTACATAGTAACTTGCAACTTTGAATGAGAATGTGCTTGCTTACAGCAACGTGCTACATGTTCTGAATGCCCGAATTGGGAATCTCTGTCAAAACTTTGTTAGAAATTATGTGATCCTTACTAGCTGGAAGTAAGGGAGATTGGGCATGAAGTTATTTCTAGGAGTTGGAGACATACAATGTTTAGCTCAGTTCTGGGGATCTTTGAAATACCTATACGAACTTGTTCCTACATAGTAACTTGCAACTTTGAATGAGAATGTGCTTGCATACAGCAACGTGCTATATGTTCTGAATGCCCGAATTGGGAACCTGTGTCAAAACTTTCTTAGGAATTATGTGATCCTTACTAGCTGGAAGTAAGGGAGATGGGCCATGAAGTTATTTCTAGGAGTTGGACACATACCAAGTTTAGCTCAGTTCTGGGCATCTTTGAAATACCTATACGAACTTGTTCCTACATAGTAACTTGCAACTTTGAATGAGAATGTGCTTGCTTACAGCAACGTGCTGTATGTTCTGAATGCCCGAATTGGGAATCTGTGTCAAAACTTTGTTGGGAATTATGTGATCCTTACTAGCTGGAAGTAAGGGAGTTGGGGCATGAAGTTATTTGTAGAGGTAGGACACATACCAAGTTTAGCTCAGTTCTGGGCATCTTTGAAATACCTATACAAACTTGTTCCTACATAGTAACTTGCAACTTTGAATGAGAATGTGCTTGCTTACAGCAACGTGCTACATTTTCTGAATGCCCGATTTGGGATTCTGTGTCAAAACTTTGTTAGAAATTATGTGATCCTTACTAGCTGGAAGTAAGGGAGATGGGGCATGAAGTTATTTCTAGGAGTTGGAGAGATACAACATTTAGCTCAGTTCTGGGCATCTTTGAAATACCTATACAAACTTGTTACTACATAGTAACTTGCAACTTTGAATGAGAATGTGCTTGCTTACAGCAACGTGCTACATGTTCCTAATGCCCGAATTGGGAATCTGTGTCAAATCTTTGTTAGAAATTATGTGATCCTTACTAGCTGGAAGAAAGTGAGATGGGGCATGTAGTTATTTCTACGAGTTGGAGACATACAACGTTTAGCTCAGTTCTGGGCATCTTTGAAATACCAATACAAGCTTGTTCCTACATAGTAACTTGCAACTTTGAATGAGTATGTGCTTTCTTACAGCAACGTGCTATATGTTTTGAATGCCCGAATTGGGAATCTGTGTCAAAACTTTGTTAGGAATTATGTGATCCTTACTAGCTGGAAGTAAGGGAGTTGGGGCATGATGTTATTTCTAGAGGTTGGACACATAACAAGTTTAGCTCAGTTCTGGGCATCTTTGAAATACCTATACAAACTTGTTCCTACATATTAACTTGCAACTTTGAATGAGAATGTGCTTGCTTACAGCAACGTGCTATATGTTCTGAATTCCCGAATTGGGAATCTGTGTCAAAAATTTGTTAGGAATTATGTGATCCTTACTAGCTGGAATTAAGGGAGATGGGGCATGAAGTTATTTCTAGGAGTTGGAGACATACCAAGTTTAGCTCAGTTCTGGGCATCTTTGAAATACCTATACAAACTTGTTCCTACATAGTAACTTGCAACTTTGAATGAGAATGTGCTTGCTTACAGCAACGAACTATATGTTCTGAATGCCCGATTTTGGAATTTGTATCAAAACTTTGTTAGAAATTATGTGATCCTTACTAGATGGAAGTGAGGGAGATGGGGCATGAAGTTATTTCTAGGAGTTGGAGATATACAACACTTAGCTCAGTTCTGGGCATCTTTGAAATACCTATACAAACTTGTTCCTACATAGTCTCTTGCAACTTTGAATGAGAATGTGCTTGCTTACAGCAACGTGCTATATGTTCTGAATGCCCGACTTGGGAATCTGTGTCAAGACTTTGTTAGGAATTATGTGATCCTTAGTGGCTGGAAGTAAGGGAGTTGGGGCATGAAGTTATTTCTAGAGGTTGGACACATACCAAGTTTAGCTCAGTTCTGGAAATCTTTGAAATACCTATACAAACTTGTTCCTACATAGTAACTTGCAACTTTGAAAGAGAATGTGCTTGCTTACAGCAACGTGCTATATGTTCTGAATGCCCGAATTGGGAATCTGTGTCAAAACTTTGTTAGGAATTATGTGATCCTTACTAGCTGGAAGTAAGGGAGTTGGGGCATGAAGTTATTTCTAGAGGTAGGACACATACCAAGTTTAGCTCAGTTCTGGGAATCTTTGAAATACCTATACAAACTTGTTCCTACATATTAACTTGCAACTTTGAATGAGAATGTGCTTGCTTACAGCAACGTGCTATATGTTCTGAATGCCCGAATTGAGAATCTGTGTCAAAACTTTGTTAGGAATTATGTGATCCTTACTAGCAGGAATTAAGGGAGAAGGGGCATGAAGTTATTTCTAGGAGTTGGACACATACCAAGTTTAGCTCAGTTCTGGGCATCTTTGAAATACCTATACAAACTTGTTCCTACATAGTAACTTGCAACTTTGAATGAGAATGTGCTTGCTTACAGCAACGTGCTATATGTTCTGAATGCCCGAATTGGGAATCTGTGTCAAAATATTTTTAGGAATTATGTGATCCTTGCTAGCTGGAATTAAGGGAGATGGGGCATGAAGTTATTTCTAGGAGTTGGACACATACCAAGTTTAGCTCAGTTCTGGGCATCTTTGAAACACCTATACAAACTTGTTCCTACATAGTTACTTGCAACTTTGAATGAGAATGTGCTTGCTTACAGCAACGTGCTATATGTTCTGAATGCCCGAATTGGGAATCTGTGTCATAATTTTGTTAGGAATTATGAGATCCTTACTAGCTGGAAGTAAGGGTGATGGGGCATGAAGTTATTTCTAGGAGTTGATGACATACCAAGTTTAGCTCAGTTCTGGGCATCTTTGAAATATCTTTACAAACTTGTTCATACATAGTAACTTGCAACTTTGAATGAGAATGTGCTTGCTTACAGCAACGTGCTATATGTTCTGAATGCCCGAATTGGGAATCTGTGTCAAAACTTTGTTAGGAATTATGTGATCCTTACTAGCTGGAAGAAAGGGAGTTGGGGCATGAAGTTATTTCTAGAGGTTTGACACATACCAAGTTTAGCTCAGTTCTGGGAATCTTTGAAATACCTATACAAACTTGTTCCTACATATTAACTTGCAACTTTGAATGAGAATGTGCTTGCTTACAGCAACGTGCTATATGTTCTGAATGCCCGAATTGAGAATCTGTGTCAAAACTTTGTTAGGAATTATGTGATCCTTACTAGCTGGAAGTAAGGGAGAAGGGGCATGAAGTTATTTCTAGGAGTTGGACACATACCAAGTTTAGCTCAGTTCTGGGCATCTTTGAAATACCTATACAAACTTGTTCCTACATAGTAACTTGCAACTTTGAATGAGAATGTGCTTGCTTACAGCAACGTGCTATATGTTCTGAATGCCCGAAGTGGGAATCTGTGTCAAAACTTTGTTAGGAATTATGTGATCCTTACTAGCTGGAAGTAAGGGAGATGGGGCATGAAGTTATTTCTAGGAGTTGGAGACATACAACGTTTAGCTCAGTTCTGGGCATCTTTGAAATACCTATACAAACTTGTTCCTACATAGTAACTTGCAACATTGAATGAGAATGTGCTTGCTTACAGCAACGTGCTACATGTTCTGAATGCCCGAATTGGGAATCTGTGTCAAAACTTTGTTAGGAATTATGTGATCCTTACTAGCTGGAAGTAGGGGGATGGGGCATGAAGTTATTTCTAGGAGTTGGAGACATACAACGTTTAGCTCAGTTCTGGGCATCTTTGAAATACCTATACAAACTTGTTCCTACATAGTAACTTGCAACTTTGAATGAGAATGTGCTTGCTTACAGCAACGTGCTACATGTTCTGAATGCCCGAATTGGGAATCTCTGTCAAAACTTTGTTAGAAATTATGTGATCCTTACTAGCTGGAAGTAAGGGAGATTGGGCATGAAGTTATTTCTAGGAGTTGGAGACATACAATGTTTAGCTCAGTTCTGGGGATCTTTGAAATACCTATACGAACTTGTTCCTACATAGTAACTTGCAACTTTGAATGAGAATGTGCTTGCATACAGCAACGTGCTATATGTTCTGAATGCCCGAATTGGGAACCTGTGTCAAAACTTTCTTAGGAATTATGTGATCCTTACTAGCTGGAAGTAAGGGAGATGGGCCATGAAGTTATTTCTAGGAGTTGGACACATACCATGTTTAGCTCAGTTCTGGGCATCTTTGAAATACCTATACGAACTTGTTCCTACATAGTAACTTGCAACTTTGAATGAGAATGTGCTTGCTTACAGCAACGTGCTGTATATTCTGAATGCCCGAATTGGGAATGTGTGTCAAAACTTTGTTGGGAATTATGTGATCCTTACTAGCTGGAAGTAAGGGAGTTGGGGCATGAAGTTATTTGTAGAGGTAGGACACATACCAAGTTTAGCTCAGTTCTGGGCATCTTTGAAATACCTATACAAACTTGTTCCTACATAGTAACTTGCAACTTTGAATGAGAATGTGCTTGCTTACAGCAACGTGCTACATTTTCTGAATGCCCGATTTGGGATTCTGTGTCAAAACTTTGTTAGAAATTATGTGATCCTTACTAGCTGGAAGTAAGGGAGATGGGGCATGAAGTTATTTCTAGGAGTTGGAGACATACAACATTTAGCTCAGTTCTGGGCATCTTTGAAATACCTATACAAACTTGTTACTACATAGTAACTTGCAACTTTGAATGAGAATGTGCTTGCTTACAGCAACGTGCTACATGTTCCTAATGCCCGAATTGGGAATCTGTGTCAAATCTTTGTTAGGAATTATGTGATCCTTACTAGCTGGAAGTAAGGGAGTTGGGGCATGATGTTATTTCTAGAGGTTGGACACATAACAAGTTTAGCTCAGTTCTGGGCATCTTTGAAATACCTATACAAACTTATTCCTACATATTAACTTGCAACTTTGAATGAGAATGTGCTTGCTTACAGCAACGTGCTATATGTTCTGAATTCCCGAATTGGGAATCTGTGTCAAAACTTTGTTAGGAATTATGTGATCCTTCCTAGCTGGAATTAAGGGAGATGGGGCATGAAGTTATTTCTAGGAGTTGGAGACATACCAAGTTTAGCTCAGTTCTGGGCATCTTTGAAATACCTATACAAACTTGTTCCTAAATAGTAACTTGCAACTTTGAATGAGAATGTGCTTGCTTACAGCAACGTGCTATATGTTCTGAATGCCCGATTTTGGAATTTGTATCAAAACTTTGTTAGAAATTATGTGATCCTTACTAGATGGAAGTGAGGGAGATGGGGCATGAAGTTATTTCTAGGAGTTGGAGATATACAACACTTAGCTCAGTTCTGGGCATCTTTGAAATACCTATACAAACTTGTTCCTACATAGTCTCTTGCAACTTTGAATGAGAATGTGCTTGCTTACAGCAACGTGCTATATGTTCTGAATGCCCGACTTGGGAATCTGTGTCAAAACTTTGTTAGGAATTATGTGATCCTTAGTGGCTGGAAGTAAGGGAGTTGGGGCATGAAGTTATTTCTAGAGGTTGGACACATACCAAGTTTAGCTCAGTTCTGGATATCTTTGAAATACCTATACAAACTTGTACCTACATAGTAACTTGCAACTTTGAATGAGAATGTGCTTGCTTACAGCAACGTGCTATATGTTCTGAATGCCCGAATTGGGAATCTGTGTCAAAACTTTGTTAGGAATTATGTGATCCTTACTAGCTGGAAGTAAGGGAGTTGGGGCATGAAGTTATTTCTAGAGGTAGGACACATACCAAGTTTAGCTCAGTTCTGGGCATCTTTGAAATACCTATACAAACTTGTTCCTACATAGAAACTTGCAACTTTGAATGAGAATGTGCTTGCTTACAGCAACGTGCTATATGTTCTGAATGCCCGAATTTGGAATTTTTGTCAAAACTTTGTTAGAAATTATGTGATCCTTACTAGATGGAAGTAAGGGAGATGGGGCATGAAGTTATTTCTAGGAGTTGGAGACATACAACATTTAGCTCAGTTCTGGGCATCTTTGAAATACCTATACAAACTTGTTCCTACATAGTAACTTGCAACTTTGAATTGAATGTGCTTGCTTTCAGCAACGTGCTACATGTTCTGAATGCCCGAATTGGGAATCTGTGTCAAAACTTTGTTAGGAATTATGTGATCCTTACTAGCTGGAAGTAAGGGAGATGGGGCATGAAGTTATTTCTAGGAGTTGGAGACATAACAAGTTTAGCTCAGTTCTGGGCATCTTTGATACACCTATACAAACTTGTTCCTACATAGTAACTTGCAACTTTGAATGAGAATGTGCTTGCTTACAGCAACGTGCTATATGTTCTGAATGCCCGAATTGGGAATCTGTGTCAAAACTTTGTTAGGAATTATGTGATCCTTACTAGCTGGAATTAAGGGAGATGGGGCATGAAGTTATTTCTAGGAGTTGGACACATACCAAGTTTAGCTCAGTTCTGGGCATCTTTGAAATACCTATACAAACTTGTTCCTACATAGTAACTTGCAACTTTGAATGAGAATGTGCTTGCTTACAGCAACGTGCTATATGTTCTGAATGCCCGAATTGGGAATCTGTGTCAAAACTTTGTTAGGAATTATGTGATCCTTACTAGCTGGAAGTAAGGGAGTTGGGGCATGAAGTTATTTCTAGAGGTAGGACACATACCAAGTTTAGCTCAGTTCTGGGCATCTTTGAAATACCTATACAAACTTGTTCCTACATAGAAACTTGCAACTTTGAATGAGAATGTGCTTTCTTACAGCAACGTGCTATATGTTCTGAATGCCCGAATTTGGAATTTGTGTCAAAACTTTGTTAGAAATTATGTGATCCTTACTAGATGGAAGTAAGGGAGATGGGGCATGAAGTTATTTCTAGGAGTTGGAGACATACAACATTTAGCTCAGTTCTGGGCATCTTTGAAATACCTATACAAACTTGTTCCTACATAGTAACTTGCAACTTTGAATTGAATGTGCTTGCTTACAGCAACGTGCTACATGTTCTGAATGCCCGAATTGGGAATCTGTGTCAAATCTTTGTTAGGAATTATGTGATCCTTACTAGCTGGAAGTAAGGGAGATGGGGCATGAAGTTATTTCTAGGAGTTGGAGACATACCAAGTTTAGCTCAGTTCTGGGCATCTTTGATATACCTATACAAACTTGTTCCTACATAGTAACTTGCAACTTTGAATGAGAATGTGCTTGCTTACAGCAACGTGCTATATGTTCTGAATGCCCGAATTGGGAATCTGTGTCAAAATATTGTTAGGAATTATGTGATCCTTACTAGCTGGAATTAAGGGAGATGGGGCATGAAGTTATTTCTAGGAGTTGGACACATACCAAGTTTAGCTCAGTTCTGGGCATCTTTGAAATACCTATACAAACTTGTTCCTACATAGAAACTTGCAACTTTGAATGAGAATGTGCTTGCTTACAGCAACGTGCTATATGTTGTGAATGCCCGAATAGGGAGTCTGTGTCAAAACTTTGTTAGGAATTATGTGATCCTTACTAGCTGGAAGTAAGGGAGATGGGGCATGAATTTATTTCTAGGAATTGGACACATACCAAGTTTAGCTCAGTTCTGGGCATCTTTGAAATACCTATACAAACTTGTTCCTACATAGTAACTTGCAAGTTTGAATGAGAATGTGCTTGCTTACAGCAACGTGCTATATGTTCTGAATGCCCGAAGTGGGAATCTGTGTCAAAACTTTGTTAGGAATTATGTGATCCTTACAAGCTGGAAGTAGGGGAGTTGGGGCATGAAGTTATTTCTAGAGGTTGGACACATACCAAGTTTAGCTCAGTTCTGGGCATCTTTGAAATACCTATACAAACTTGTTCCTACATATTAACTTGCAACTTTGAATGAGAATGTGCTTGCTTACAGCAACGTGCTATATGTTCTGAATGCCCGAATTGGGAATCTGTGTCAAAACTTTGTTAGGAATTATGTGATCCTTACTAGCTGGAAGTAAGGGAGATGGGGCATGAAGTTATTTCTAGGAGTTGGACACATACCAAGTTTAGCTCAGTTCTGGGCATCTTTGAAAGACCTATACAAACTTGTTCCTACATAGTAACTTGCAACTTTGAATGAGAATGTGCTTGCTTACAGCAACGTGCTATATGTTCTGAATGCCCGAATTGGGCATCTGTGTCAAAACTTTGTTAGGAATTATGTGATCCTTACTAGCTGGAAGTAAGGGAGTTGGGGCATGAAGTTATTTCTAGGAGTTGGACACATACCAAGTTTAGCTCAGTTCTGGGCATCTTTGAAATACCTATACAAACTTGTTCCTACATAGTAACTTGCAACTTTGAATGAGAATGTGCTTGCTTACAGCAACGTGCTATATGTTCTGAATGCCCGAAGTGGGAATCTGTGTCAAAACATTGTTAGGAATTATGTGATCCTTACAAGCTGGAAGTAGGGGAGTTGGGGCATGAAGTTATTTCTAGAGGTTGGACACATACCAAGTTTAGCTCAGTTCTGGGCATCTTTGAAATACCTATACAAACTTGTTCCTACATAGTAACTTGCAACTTTGAATGAGAATGTGCTTGCTTACAGCAAAGTGCTACATGTTCTGAATGCACGAATTGGGAATCTGTGTCAAAACTTTTTTAGGAATTATGTGATCCTTACTAGCTGGAAGTAGGGGGATGGGGCATGAATTTATTTCTAGGAGTTGGAGACATACAACTTTTAGCTCAGTTCTGGGCATCTTTGAAATACCTATACAAACTTGTTCCTACATAGTAACTTGCAACTTTGAATGAGAATGTGCTTGCTTACAGCAACGTGCTACATGTTCTGAATGCCCGAATTGGGAATCTGTGTCAAAACTTTGTTAGAAATTATGTGATCCTTACTAGCTGGAAGAAAGGGAGATGGGGCATGAAGTTATTTCTAGGAGTTGGAGACATACAACGTTTAGCTCAGTTCTGGGGATCTTTGAAATACCTATACGAACTTGTTCCTACATAGTAACTTGCAACTTTGAATGAGAATGTGCTTGCTTACAGCAACGTGCTACATGTTCTGAATGCCCGAATTGGGAATCTGTGTCAAATCTTTGTTAGGAATTATGTGATCCTTACTAGCTGGAAGTAGGGGGATGGGGCATGAAGTTATTTCTAGGAGTTGGAGACATACAACTTTTAGCTCAGTTCTGGGAATCTTTGAAATACCTATACAAACTTGTTCCTACATAGTAACTTGCAACTTTGGACGAGAATGTGCTTGCTTACAGGAACGTGCTACATGTTCTGAATGCCCGAATTGGGAATCTGTGTCAAAGCTTTGTTAGAAATTATGTGATCCTTACTAGCTGGAAGTAAGTGAGAGGGGGCATGAAGTTATTTCTAGGATTTGGAGACATACAACGTTTAGCTCAGTTCTGGGCATCTTTGAAATACCTATACAAACTTGTCTCTACATAGTAACTTGCAACTTTGAATGAGAATGTGCTTGCTTACAGCAACGTGCTACATGTTCCGAATGCCCGAATTGGGAATCTATGTCAAAATTTTGTTAGGAATTATGTCATCCTTACTAGCTGGAAGTAAGGGAGATGGGGCATGAAGTTATTTCTAGGAGTTGGACACATACCATGTTTAGCTCAGTTCTGGTCATCTTTGAAATACCTATACAAACTTGTTCCTACATAGTAACTTGCAACTTTGAAAGAGAATGTGCTTGCTTACAGCAACGTGCTACATGTTCTGATTGCCCGAATTGGGAATCTGTGTCAAAACTTTGTTAGGAATTATGTGATCCTTACTAGCTGGAAGTAGGGGGATGGGGCATGATGTTATTTCTAGGAGTTGGAGACATACAAAGTTTAGCTCAGTTCTGGGCATCTTTGAAATACCTATACAAACTTGTTCCTACATAGTAACTTGCAACTTTCAATGAGAATGTGCTTGCTTACAGAAACGTGCTCCATGTTCTGAATGCCCGAATTGGGAATCTGTGTCAAAACTTTGTTAGAAATTATGTGATCCTTACTAGCTGGAAGTAAGGGAGATGGGGCATGAAGTTATTTCTAGGAGTTGGACACATACCAAGTTTAGCTCAGTTCTGGGCATCTTTGAAATACCTATACGAACCTGTTCCTACATATTAACTTGCAACTTTGAATGAGAATGTGCTTGCTTACAGCAACGTGCTATATTTTCTGAATGCCCGAATTGGGAATCTGTATCACAATTTTTTAGGAATTATGTGATCCTTACTAGCTGGAAGTAAGGGAGATGGGGCATGGAGTTATTTCTAGGAGTTGGACACATACCTAGTTTAGCTCAGTTCTGGGCATCTTTGAAATTCCTATTCAAACTTGTTCCTACATAGTAACTTGCAACTTTGAATGAGAATGTGCTTGCTTACAGCAACGTGCTATATGTTCTGAATGCCCGAATTGGGAATCTGTGTCAAAACTTTGTTAGGAATTATGTGATCCTTACTAGCTGGAAGTAAGGGAGTTTGGGGCATGAAGGCATTTCTAGGAGATGGCCACATACCAAGTTTAGCTCAGTTCTGGCAATCTTTGAAATACCTATACAAACTTGTTCCTACATAGTAACTTGCAACTTTGAATGAGAATGTGCTTGCTTACAGCAACGTGCGATATGTTCTGAATGCCCGAATTGGGTATCTGTGTCAAAACTTTGTTAGGAATTATGTGATCCTTACTAGCTTGAAGTAAGGGAGATGGGGCATGAAGTTATTTCTAGGAGTTGGACACATACCAAGTTTCGCTCAGTTCTGGGCATCTTTGAAATACCTATACAAACTTGTTCCTACATAGTAACTTGCAACTTTGAATGAGAATGTGCTTGCTTACAGCAACGTGCTATATATTCTGAATCACCGAATTGGGAATCTGTGTCAAACCTTTGTTAGGAATTATGTGATCCTTGCTAGCTGGAAGTAAGGGAGATGGGCCATGAAGTTATTTCTAGGAGTTGGACACATACCAAGTTTAGCTCAGTTCTGGGCATCTTTCAAATACCTATACAAACTTGTTCCTACATAGTAACTTGCATCTTTGAATGAGAATGTGCTTGCTTACAGCAACGTGCTATATGTTCTGAATGCCCGAATTGGGAATCTGTGTCAAAACTTTGTTAGGAATTATGTGATCCTTACTAGCTGGAAGTAAGGGAGATGGGGCTTGAAGTTATTTCTAGAGGTTGGACACATACCAAGTTTAGCTCAGTTCTGGAAATCTTTGAAATACCTATACAAACTTGTTCCTACATAGTAACTTGCAACTTTGAATGAGAATGTGCTTGCTTACAGAAACGTGCTATATGTTCTGAATGCCCGAATTGGGAATCTGTGTCAAAACTTTGTTAGGAATTCTGTGATCCTTACTGGCTGGAAGTAAGGGTGATGGGGCATGAAGTTATTTCTTGGAGTTGGAGACATACAACTTTTAGCTCAGTTCTGGGCATCTTTGAAATACCTTTACAAACTTGTTCCTACATAGTAACTTGCAACTTTGAATGAGAATGTGCTTGCTTACAGAAACGTGCTACATGTTGTGAATGCCCGAATTGGGAATCTGTGTCAAAACTTTGTTAGAAATTATGTGATCCTTACTAGCTGGAAGTAAGGGTGATGGGGCATGAAGTTATTTCTAGGAGTAGATGACATACCAAGTTTAGCTCAGTTCTGGGCATCTTTGAAATACCTTTACAAACTTGTTCCTACATAGTAACTTGCAACTTTGAATGAGAATGTGCTTGCTTACAGCAACGTGCTATATGTTCTGAATGCCCGAATTTGGAATTTGTGTCAAAACTTTGTTAGAAATTATGTGATCCTTACTAGATGGAAGTAAGGGAGATGGGGCATGAAGTTATTTCTAGAGGTTGGACACATACCAAGTTTAGCTCAGTTCTGGAAATGTTTGAAATACCTATACAAACTTGTTCCTACATAGCAACTTGCAACTTTGAATTGAATGTGCTTGCTTACAGCAAAGTGCTACATGTTCTGAATGCCCGAATTGGGAATCTGTGTCAAAACTTTGTTAGGAATTATGTGATCCTTACTGGCTGGAAGTAAGGGTGATGGGGCATGAAGTTATTTCTAGGAGTTGGAGACATACAACGTTTAGCTCAGTTCTGGGCATCTTTGAAATACCTTTACAAACTTGTTCCTACATAGTAACATGCAACTTTGAATGAGAATGTGCTTGCTTACAGAAACGTGCTACATGTTCTGAATGCCCGAATGGGGAATCTGTGTCAAAACTTTGTTAGAAATTATGTGATCCTTACTAGCTGGAAGTAAGGGAGATTGGGCATGAAGTTATTTCTAGGAGTTGGAGACATACAACGTTTAGCTCAGTTCTGAGCATCTTTGAGATACCTATACAAACTTGTTCCTACATAGTAACTTGCAACTTTGAATGAGAATGTGCTTGCTTACAGCAACGTGCTACATGTTCTGAATGCCCGAATTGGGAATCTGTGTCAAAACTTTGTTAGAATTTATGTGATCCTTACTAGATCGAAGAAAGGGAGATGGGGCATGAAGTTATTTCTAGGAGTTGGACACATACCAAGTGTAGCTCAGTTCTGGGCATCTTTGAAATACCAATACAAACTTGTTCCTACATAGTAACTTCCAACTTTGAATGAGAATGTGCTTGCTTACAGCAACGTGCTATATGTTCTGAATGCCCGAATTGGGAATTTGTGTCAAAACTTTGTTAGAAATTATGTGATCCTTACTAGATGAAAGTAAGGGAGATGGGGCATGAAGTTATTTCTAGGAGTTGGAGACATACAACATTTAGCTCAGTTCTGGGAATCTTTGAAATACCTATACAAACCTGTTCCTACATAGTAACTTGCAACTTTGAATTGAATGTGCTTGCTTACAGCAACGTGCTACATGTTCTGAATGCCCGAATTGGGAATCTGTGTCAAAACTTTGTTAGGAATTATGTGATCCTTACTAGCTGGAAGTAAGGGAGATGGGGCATGAAGTTATTTCTAGGAGTTGGAGACATACCAAGTTTAGCTCAGTTCTGGGCATCTTTCATATACCTATACAAACTTGTTCCTACATAGTAACTTGCAACTTTGAATTGAATGTGCTTGCTTACAGCAACGTGCTACATGTTCTGAATGCCTTAATTGGGAATCTGTGTCAAAACTTTGTTAGGAATTATGTGATCCTTACTAGCTGGAAGTAAGGGAGTTTGGGCATGAAGTTATTTCTAGGAGTTGGAGGCATACAACGTTTAGCTCACTTCTGGGCATCTTTGAAATACCTATACAAACTTGTTCCTACATAGTAACTTGCAACTTTGAATGAGAATGTGCTTGCTTACAGCAACGTGCTACATGTTCTGAATGCCCGAATTGGGAATCTGTGTCAAAATTTGTTAGGATTTATTTGATCCTTACTAGCTGGAAGTAAGGGAGTTGGGGCATGAAGTTATTTCTAGAGGTTTGACACATGCAAAGTTTAGCACAGTTCTGGGAATCTTTGAAATACCTATACGAACTTGTTCCTACATAGAAACTTGGAACTTTGAATGAGAATGTGCTTGCTTACAGCAACGTGCTATATGTTCTGAATGACCGAATTGGGAATCTGTGTCAAAACTTTGTTAGGAATTATGTGATCCTTACTAGCTGGAAGTAAGGGAGTTGGGGCATGAAGGTATTTCTAGGAGTTGGATACATACCAAGATTAGCACAGTTCTGGGCATCTTTGAATTACCTATACAAACTTGTTCCTACATAGTAACTTGCAACTTTGAATGAGAATGTGCTTGCTTACAGCAACGTGCTATATGTTCTGAATGCCCGAATTGGGAATCTGTGTCAAATCTTTGTTAGGAATTATGTGATCCTTACTAGCTGGAAGTAAGGGAGATGGGGCATGAAGTTATTTCTAGGAGTTGGACACATACCAAGTTTAGCTCAGTTCTGGGCATCTTTGAAATACCTATATAAACTTGTTCCTACATAGTAACATGCAACTTTGAATGAGAATGTGCTTGCTTACAGCAACGTGCTATATGTTCTGAATGCCCGAATTGGGAATCTGTGTCAAAACTTTGTTAGGAATTATGTGATCCTTACTAGCTGGAAGTAAGGGAGATGGGGCATGAAGTTATTTCTAGGAGTTGGACACATACCAAGTTTAGCTCAGTCTGGGCATCTTTGAAATACCTATACAAACTTGTTCCTACATAGTAACTTGCAACTTTGAATGAGAATGTGCTTGCTTACAGCAAAGTGCTATATGTTCTGAATGCTCGAATTGGGAATCTGTGTCAAAACTTTGTTAGGAATTATGTGATCCTGACTAGCTGGAAGTAAGGGAGATGGGGCATGAAGTTATTTCTTGGAGTTGGACACATACCAAGTTTAGCTCAGTACTGGGCATCTTTGAAATACCTATACAAACTTGTTCCTACATAGTAACTTGCAACTTTGAATGAGAATGTGCTTGCTTACAGCAACGTGCTACATGTTCTGAATGCCCGAATTGGGAATCTGTGTCAAAATTTGTTAGGAATTATGTGAATCTTACTAGCTGGAAGTAAGGGAGTTGGGGCATGAAGGTTTTTCTAGGAGTTGGACACATACAAAGTTTAGCACAGTTCTGGGCATCTTTGAAATACCTATACAAACTTGTTCCTACATAGTAACTTGCAACTTTGAATGAGAATGTGCTTGCTTACAGCAACGTGCGATATATTCTGAATGCCCTATTTGGGAACCTGTGTCAAAAATTTGTTAGAAATTATGTGATCCTTATTAGCTGGAAGTAAGGGAGATGGGGCATGGAGTTATTTCTAGGAGTTGGAGACATACAACGTTTAGCTCAGTTCTGGGCATCTTTGAAATACCTATACAAACTTGTTCCTACATAGTAACTTGCAACTTTAAAGGAGAATGTGCTTGCTTACAGCAACGTGCTATATGTTCTGAATGCCCGAATTGGGAATCTGTGTCAAAACTTTTTTAGGAATTATGTGATCCTTACTAGATGGAAGCAAGGGAGATGGGGCAAGAAGTTATTTCTAGGAGTTGGACACATACCAAGTTTAGCACAGTTCTGGGCATCTTTGAAATACCTATACAAACTTGTTCCTACATAGCAACTTGCAACTTTGAATGAGAATGTGCTTGCTTACAGCAACGTGCGATATGTTCTGAATGCCCGAATTGGGAATCTGTGTCAAAACTTTGTTAGGAATTATGTGATCCTTACCAGCTGGAAGTAAGGGAGATGGGGCATGAAGTTATTTCTAGGAGTTGGAGACATACCAAGTTTAGCTCAGTTCTGGGCATCTTTGAAAGTCCTATTCAAACTTGTTCCTACATAGCAACTTGCAACTTTGAATGAGAATGTGCTTGCTTACAGCACCGTGCTATATGTTCTGAATGCCCGAATTGGGAATGTGTGTCAAAACTTTGTTAGGAATTATGTGATCCTTACTAGCTGGAAGTAAGGGAGTTGGGGCATGAAGTTATTTCTAGAGGTTGGAGACATACCAAGTTTAGCTCAGTTCTGGGCATCTTTGAAAGTCCTATTCAAACTTGTTCCTACATAGTAACTTGCAACTTTGAATGAGAATGTGCTTGCTTACAGCACCGGGCTATAGGTTCTGAATGACCAAAATGGGAATCTGTGTCAAAACTTTGTTAGAAATTATGTGATCCTTACCAGCTGGAAGTAAGGGAGATGGGGCATGAAGTTATTTCTAGGAGTTGGAGACATACAACGTTTAGCTCAGTTCTGGGCATCTTTGAAATACCTATACAAACTTGTTCCTACATAGTAACTTGCAACTTTGAATGAGAATGTGCTTGCTTACATCAACGTGCTATATAAACTGAATGCCCGAATTGGGAAACTATGTCAAATCTTTCTTACGAATTATGTGATCCTTACTAGCTGGAAGTAAGGGAGATGGGGCATGAAGTTATTTCTAGGAGTTGGAGACATACAACGTTTAGCTCAGTTCTGGGCATCTTTGAAATACCTATACAAACTTGTTTCTACATAGTAACTTGCAACTTTGAATGAGAATGTGCTTGCTTACAGCAACGTGCTACATGTTCTGAATGCCCGAATTAGGAATCTGTGTCAAAATTTTGTTAGGAATTATGTGATCCTTACTAGATGGAAGTAAGGGAGATCTGGCATGAAGTTATTTCTAGGAGTTGGAGACATACCAAGTTTAGCTCAGTTCTGGGCATCTTTGAAATACCTATACACACTTGTTCCTACATAGTAACTTGCAACTTTGAATGAGAATGTGCTTGCTTACAGCAACGTGCTATATGTTCTGAATGCCCGAATTGGGAATCTGTGGCAAAACTTTGTTAGGAATTATGTGATCCTTACTAGATGGAAGCAAGGGAGATGGGGCATGAAGTTATTTCTAGGAGTTGGACACATACCATGTTTAGCTCAGTTCTGGGCATCTTTGAAATACCTATACGAACTTGTTCCTACATATTAACTTGCAACTTTGAATGAGAATGTGCTTGCTTACAGCAACGTGCTATATGTTCTGAATGCCCGAATTGGGAATCTGTGTCAAAATTTGTTAGGAATTATGTGATCCTTACTAGCTGGAAGTAATGGAGTTGGGGCATGAAGGTATTTCTAGGAGTTGGACACATACCAAGTTTAGCACAGTTCTGGGCATCTTTGAAATACCTATACAAACCTGTTCCTACATAGTAACTTGCAACTTTGAATGAGAATGTGCTTGCTTACAGAAACGTGCGATATGTTCTGAATGCCCGAATTGGGAATCTGTGTCAAAACTTTGTTAGGAATTATGTGATCCTTACTGGCTGGAAGTAAGTGAGATGGGGCATGAAGTTATTTCTAGGAATTGGAGACATACCAAGTTTAGCTCAGTTCTGGGCATCTTTGAAAGTCCTATTCAAACTTGTTCCTACATAGTAACTTGCAACTTTGAATGAGAATGTGCTTGCTTACAGCAACGTGCTATATGTTCTGAATGCCCGAATTGGGAATCTGTGTCAAAACTTTGTTAGGAATTATGTGATCCTTACTAGCTGGAAGTAAGGGAGTTGGGGCATGAAGTTATTTCTAGGACATGGACACATACCAAGTTTAGCTCAGTTCTGAGCATCTTTGAAATACCTATACAAACTTGTTCCTACATAGTAACTTGCAACTTTGAATGAGAATGTGCTTGCTTACAGCAACTTGCTATATGTTCTGAATGCCCGAATTGGGAATCTGTGTCAAAACTTTGTTAGGAATTATGTGATCCTTACGAGCTGGAAGTAAGGGAGTTTTGGCATGAAGTTATTTCTAGAGGTTGGACACATACCAAGTTTAGCTCAGTTCTGGGCATCTTTGAAATACCTATACAAACTTGTTCCTACATAGTAACTTGCAACTTTGAATGAGAATGTGCTTGCTTACATCAACGTGCTATATGTTCTGAATGACCGAAATGGGAATCTGTGTCTAAACTTTGTTAGGAATTATGTGATCCTTACTAGCTGGAAGTAAGGGAGATGGGGCATGAAGTTATTTCTAGGAGTTGGAGACATACAAAGTTTAGCTCAGTTCTGGGCATCTTTGAAATACCTATACAAACTTGTTCCTACATAGTAACTTGCAACTTTGAATGAGAATGTGCTTGCTTACAGCAACTTGCTATATGTTCTGAATGCCCGAATTGGGAATCTGTGTCAAAACTTTGTTAGGAATTATGTGATCCTTACTAGCTGGAAGTAAGTGAGTTGGGGCATGAAGTTATTTCTTGAGGTTGGACACATACCAAGTTTAGCTCAGTTCTGGGCATCTTTGAAATACCTATACAAACTTGTTCCTACATAGTAACTTGCAAATTTGAATGAGAATATGCTTGCTTACAGCAACGTGCTATATGTTTGAATGCCCGAATTGGGAATCTGTGTCAAAACTTTGTTAGGAATTATGTGATCCTTGCTAGATGGAAGTAAGGGAGATTGGGCATGAAGTTATTTCTAGGAGTTGGAGACATACAACGTTTAGCTCAGTTCTGGGAATCCTTGAAATACCTGTACAAACTTGTTCCTACATAGTAACTTGCAACTTTGAATGAGAATGTGCTTGCTTACAGCAACGTGTTACATGTTCTGAATGCCCGAATTGGGAATCTGTGTCAAAATTTGTTAGGAATTATGTGAATCTTACTAGCTGGAAGTAAGGGAGTTGGGGCATGAAGGTTTTTCTAGGAGTTGGACACATACAAAGTTTAGCACAGTTCTGGGCATCTTTGAAATACCTATACAAACTTGTTCCTACATAGTAACTTGCAACATTGAATGAGAATGTGCTTGCTTACAGCAACGTGCGATATATTCTGAATGCCCTAATTGGGAACCTGTGTCAAAACTTTGTTAGAAATTATGTGATCCTTATTAGCTGGAAGTAAGGGAGATGGGGCATGGAGTTATTTCTAGGAGTTGGAGACATACAACGTTTAGCTCAGTTCTGGGCATCTTTGAAATACCTATACAAACTTGTTCCTACATAGTAACTTGCAACTTTAAAGGAGAATGTGCTTGCTTACAGCAACGTGCTATATGTTCTGAGTGCCCGAATTGGGAATCTGTGTCAAAACTTTTTTAGGAATTATGTGATCCTTACTAGATGGAAGCAAGGGAGATGGAGCAAGAAGTTATTTCTAGGAGTTGGACACATACCAAGTTTAGCACAGTTCTGGGCATCTTTGAAATACCTATACAAACTTGTTCCTACATAGCAACTTGCAACTTTGAATGAGAATGTGCTTGCTTACAGCAACGTGCGATATGTTCTGAATGCCCGAATTGGGAATCTGTGTCAAAACTTTGTTAGGAATTATGTGATCCTTACTAGCTGGAAGTAAGGGAGTTGGGGCATGAAGTTATTTCTAGGAGTTGGAGACATACCAAGTTTAGCACAGTTCTGGGCATCTTTGAAAGTCCTATTCAAACTTGTTCCTACATAGTAACTTGCAACTTTGAATGAGAATGTGCTTGCTTACAGCAACGTGCTATATGTTCTGAATGCCCGAATTGGGAATCTGAGTCAAATCTTTGTGGGGAATTATGTGATCCTTACTAGCTGGAAGTAAGAGAGTTGGGGCATGAAGTTATTTCTAGGAGTTGGAGACATACAACCTTTAGCTCAGTTCTGGGCATCTTTGAAATACCTATACAAACTTGTTCCTACATAGAAACTTGCAACTTTGAATGAGAATGTGCTTGCTTACAGCAACGTGCTACATGTTCTGAATGCCCGAATTGGGAATCTGTGTAAAACTTTGTTAGGAATTATGTAATCCTTACTAGCTGGAAGTAAGGGAGATGGGGCATAAAGTTATTTCTAGGAGTTGGAGACATTTCAAGTTTAGCTCAGTTCTTAGCATCTTTGATATACCTATACAAACTTGTTCCTACATAGTAACTTGCAACTTTGAATGAGAATGTGCTTGCTTACAGCAACGTGCTATATGTTCTGAATGCCCGAATTGGGAATCTGTGTCAAAACTTTGTTAGGAATTATGTGATCCTTACTAGCTGGAAGTAAGTTAGTTGGGGCATGAAGGTATTTCTAGGAGTTGGACACATACCAAGTTTAGCACAGTTCTGGGCATCTTTGAAATACCTATACAAACTTGTTCCTACATAGTAACTTCCAACTTTGAATGAGAATGTGCTTGCTTACAGCAACGTGCTATATGTTCTGAATGCCCGAATTGGGAATCTGTGTCAAAACTTTGTTAGGAATTATGTGATCCTTACTAGCTGGAAGTAAGTGAGATGGGGCATGAAGTTATTTCTAGGAGTTGGAGACATACAACGTTTAGCTCAGTTCTGGGCATCTTTGAAATACCTATACAAACTTCTTCCTACATAGTAACTTGCAACTTTGAATGAGAATGTGCTTGCTTGCAGCAACGTGCTATATGTTCTGAATGCCCGAATTGGGAATCTGTGTCAAAACTTTGTTAGGAATTATGTGATCCTTACTAGCTGGAAGTAAGGAAGATGGAGCATGAAGTTATTTCTAGGAGTTCGACACATACCAAGTTTAGCTCAGTTCTGGGCATCTTTGAAATACCTATACAAACTTGTTCCTACATAGTAACTTGCATCTTTGAATGAGAATGTGCTTGCTTACAGCAACGTGCTATATGTTCTGAATGCCCGAATTGGGAATCTGTGTCAAAATTTGTTAGGAATTATGTGATCCTTACTAGCTGGAAGTAAGGGAGTTGGGGCATGAAGGTATTTCTAGGAGTTGGACATATACCAAGTTTAGCACAGTTCTGGGCATCTTTGAAATACCTATACAAACTTGTTCCTACATAGTAACTTGCAACTTTGAATGAGAATGTGCTTGCTTACAGCAACGTGCTATATGTTCTGAATGCCCGAATTGGGAATCTGTGTAAAAACTTTGTTAGGAATTATGTGATCCTTACTAGCTGGAAGTAAGGGAGATGGGGCATGAAGTTATTTGTAGGAGTTGGACACATACCAAGTTTAGCTCAGTTCTGGGCATCTTTGAAATACCTATACAAACTTGTTCCTACATAGTAACTTGCAACTTTGAATGAGAA
This sequence comes from Diceros bicornis minor, assembly GCF_020826845.1. Classification (NCBI taxonomy): domain Eukaryota; kingdom Metazoa; phylum Chordata; class Mammalia; order Perissodactyla; family Rhinocerotidae; genus Diceros; species Diceros bicornis. Next base: position 541,562 of record NW_026690860.1, on the reverse strand, counting down.
TGTGCTTGCTTACAGCAACGTGCTATATGTTCTGAATGCCCGAAAAGGGAATCTGTGTCAAAACTTTGTTAGGAATTATGTGATGCTTACTAGCTGGAAGTAAGTGAGATGGGGCATGAAGTTATTTCTAGGAGTTGGACACATACCAAGATTAGCTCAGTTCTGGGCATCTTTGAAATACCTATAAAACTAGTTCCTACATAGTAACTTGCAACTTTGAATGAGAATGTGCTTGCTTACAGCAACGTGCTATATGTTCTGAATGCCCGAATTGGGAATCTGTGTCAAAACTTTGTTAGGAATTATGTGATCCTTACTAGCTGGAAGTAAGGGAGATGGGGCATGAAGTTATTTCTAGGAGTTGGACACATACCAAGTTTAGCTCAGTTCTGGGCATCTTTGAAATACCTATACAAACTTGTTCCTACATAGTAACTTGCAACTTTAAATGAGAATGTGCTTGCTTACAGCAACGTGCTATATGTTCTGTATGCCCGAATTGGAAATCTGTGTCAAAATTTGTTAAGAATTATGTGATCCTTACTAGCTGGAAGTAAGGGAGTTGGGGCATGAAGGTATTTCTAGGAGTTGGACACATACCAAGTTTAGCAGAGTTCTGGGCATCTTTGAAATACCTATACAAACTTGTTCCTACATAGTAACTTGCAACTTTGAATGAGAATGTGCTTGTTTACAGCAACGTGCCATATGCTCTGAATGCCCGAATTGGGAATCTGTGTCAAAATTTGATAGGAATTATGTGATCCTTACTAGCTGGAAGTAAGTGAGATGGGGCATGTAGTTATTTCTAGGAGTTGGAGACATACAACGTTTAGCTCAGTTCTGGGCATCTTTGAAATACCTATACAAACTTGTTCCTACATAGTAACTTGCAACGTTGAATGAGAATGTGCTTGCTTACAGCAACGTGCGATATGTTCTGAATGCCCGAATTGGGAATCTGTGTCTAAACTTTGTTAGGAATTATGTGATCCTTACTAGCTGGAAGTAAGGGAGATGGGGCATGAAGTTATTTCTAGGAGTTGGACACATACCAAGTTTAGCTCAGTTCTGGGCATCTTTGAAATACCTATACAAACTTGTTCCTACATAGTAACTTGCAACTTTGAATGAGAATGTGCTTGCTTACAGCAACGTGCTATATGTTCTGAATGCCCGAACGGGGAATCTGTGTCAAAACTTTGTTAGGAATTATGTGATCCTTACTAGCTGGAAGTAAGTGAGATGGGGCATGAAGTTATATCTAGGAGTTGGAGACATACAACGTTTAGCTCAGTTCTGGGCATCTTTGCAATACCTATACAAACTTGTTCCTACATAGTAACTTGCAACTTTGAATGAGAATGTGCTTGCTTACAGCAACGTGCTATATGTTCTGAATGCCCGAATTGGGAATCTGTGTCAAAACTTTGTTAGGAATTATGTGATCCTTACTAGCTGGAAGTAAGTGAGATGGGGCATGAAGTTATTTCTAGGAGTTAGAGACATACAACGTTTAGCTCAGTTCTGGGCATCTTTGAAATACCTATACAAACTTCTTCCTACATAGTAACTTGCAACTTTGAATGAGAATGTGCTTGCTTACAGCAACGTACTATATGTTCTGAATGCCCGAATTGGGAATCTGTGTCAAAACTTTGTTAGGAATTATGTGATCCTTACTAGCTGGAAGTATGTGAGATGGGGCATGAAGTTATTTCTAGGAGTTAGAGACATACAACGTTTAGCTCAGTTCTGGGCATCTTTGAAATACCTATACAAACTTCTTCCTACATAGTAACTTGCAACTTTGAATGAGAATGTGCTTGCTTACTGCAACGTGCTATATGTTCTGAATGCCCGAATTGGGAATCTGTGTCAAAACTTTGTTAGGAATTATGTGATCCTTACTAGCTGGAAGTAAGGGAGATGGGGCATGAAGTTATCTCTAGGAGTTGGACACATACCAAGTTTAGCTCAGTTCTGGGCATCTTTGAAATACCTATACAAACTTGTTCCTACATAGTAACTTGCATCTTTGAATGAGAATGTGCTTGCTTACAGCAACGTGCTATATGTTCTGAATGCCCGAATTGGGAATCTGTGTCAAAATTTGATAGGAATTATGTGATCCTTACTAGCTGGAAGTAAGGGAGTTGGGGCATGAAGATATTTCTAGGAGTTGGACACATACCAAGTTTAGCTCAGTTCTGGGCATCTTTGAAATACCTATACAAACTTGTTCCTACATAGTAACTTGCAACTTTGAATGAGAATGTGCTTGCTTACAGCAACGTGCTATATGCTCTGAATGCCCGAAAAGGGAATCTGTGTCAAAACTTTGTTAGGAATTATGTGATCCTTACTAGCTGGAAGTAAGTGAGATGGGGCATGAAGTTATTTCTAGGAGTTGGAGACATACAACGTTTAGCACAGTTCTGGGCATCTTTGAAATACCTATACAAACTTGTTCCTACATAGTAACTTGCAACTTTGAATGAGAATGTGCTTGCTTACAGCAACGTGCTATATGTTCTGAATGCCCGAACGGGGAATCTGTGTCAAAACTTTGTTAGGAATTATGTGATCCTTACTAGCTGGAAGTAAGTGAGATGGGGCATGAAGTTATATCTAGGAGTTGGAGACATACAACGTTTAGCTCAGTTCTGGGCATCTTTGCAATACCTATACAAACTTGTTCCTACATAGTAACTTGCAACTTTGAATGAGAATGTGCTTGCTTACAGCAACGTGCTATATGTTCTGAATGCCCGAATTGGGAATCTGTGTCAAAACTTTGTTAGGAATTATGTGATCATTACTAGCTGGAAGTAAGTGAGATGGGGCATGAAGTTATTTGTAGGAGTTGGAGACATACAACGTTTAGCTCAGTTCTGGGCATCTTTGAAATACCTATACAAACTTCTTCCTACATAGTAACTTGCAACTTTGAATGAGAATGTGCTTGCTTACAGCAACGTACTATATGTTCTGAATGCCCGAATTGGGAATCTGTGTCAAAACTTTGTTAGGAATTATGTGATCCTTACTAGCTGGAAGTATGTGAGATGGGGCATGAAGTTATTTCTAGGAGTTAGAGACATACAACGTTTAGCTCAGTTCTGGGCATCTTTGAAATACCTATACAAACTTCTTCCTACATAGTAACTTGCAACTTTGAATGAGAATGTGCTTGCTTACTGCAACGTGCTATATGTTCTGAATGCCCGAATTGGGAATCTGTGTCAAAACTTTGTTAGGAATTATGTGATCCTTACTAGCTGGAAGTAAGGGAGTTGGGGCATGAAGATATTTCTAGGAGTTGGACACATACCAAGTTTAGCTCAGTTCTGGGCATCTTTGAAATACCTATACAAACTTGTTCCTACATAGTAACTTGCAACTTTGAATGAGAATGTGCTTGCTTACAGCAACGTGCTATATGCTCTGAATGCCCGAAAAGGGAATCTGTGTCAAAACTTTGTTAGGAATTATGTGATCCTTACTAGCTGGAAGTAAGTGAGATGGGGCATGAAGTTATTTCTAGGAGTTGGAGACATACAACGTTTAGCACAGTTCTGGGCATCATTGAAATACCTATACAAACTTGTTCCTACATAGTAACTTGCAACTTTGAATGAGAATGTGCTTGCTTACAGCAACGTGCTCTATGTTCTGAATGCCCGAATTGGGAATCTGTGTCAAAACTTTGTTAGGAATTATGTGATCCTTACTAGCTGGAAGTAAGTGAGATGGGGCATGAAGTTATTTCTAGGAGATGGAGACATACAACGTTTAGCTCAGTTCTGGGCATCTTTGAAATACCTATACAAACTTGTTCCTACATAGTAACTTGCAACCTTGAATGAGAATGTGCTTGCTTACAGCAACGTGCGATATGTTCTGAATGCCCGAGTTGGGAATCTGTGTCAAAACTTTTTTAGGAATTATGTGATCCTTACTAGCTGGAAGTAAGGGAGATGTGGAATGAAGATATTTCAAGGAGTTGGAGACATACCAAGTTTAGCACAGTTCTGGGCATCTTTGCAATACCTATACAAACTTGTTCCTACATAGTAACTTGCATCTTTGAATGAGAATGTGCTTGCTTACAGCAACGTGCTATATGTTCTGAATGCCCGAATTGGGAATCTGTGTCAAAACTTTGTTAGGAATTATGTGATCCTTACTAACTGGAAGTAAGGGAGATGGGGCATGAAGTTATTTCAAGAAGTTGGACACATACCAAGTTTAGCTCAGTTCTGGGAATCTTTGAAATACCTATACAAACTTGTTCCTACATAGTAACTTGCAACTTTGAATGAGAATGTGCTTGCTTACAGCAACGTGCTATATGTTCTGAATGCCCGAATTGGGAATCTGTGTCAAAACTTTGTTAGGAATTATGTGATCCTTACTAGCTGGAAGTAAGGGAGATGGGGCATGAAGTTATTTCTAGGAGTTGGACACATACCAAGTTTAGCTCAGTTCTGGGCATCTTTGAAATACCTATACAAGCTTGTTCTTGCATAGTATCTTGCAACTTTGAATGAGAATGTGCTTGCTTACAGCAACGTGCTATATGAACTGAATGCCCGAATTTTGAATCTGTGTCAAAACTTTGTTAGGAATTATGTGATCCTTACTAGCTGGAAGTAAGGGAGATGGGGCATGAAGTTGTTTCTAGGAGTTGGAGACATACAACGTTTAGCTCACTTCTGGGCATCTTTGAAATACCTATACAAACTTGTTTCTACATAGTACCTTGCAACTTTGAATGAGAATGTGCTTGCTTACAGCAACGTCCTACATGTTCTGAATGCCCGAATTGGGAATCTGTGTCAAAATTTTGTTAGGAATTATGTGATCCTTACTAGCTGGAAGTAAGGGAGATGGGGCATGAAGTTATTTCTAGGAGTTGGAGACATACCAAGTTTAGCTCAGTTCTGGGCATCTTTGAAATAGCTATACAAACTTGTTGCTACATAGTAACTTGCAACTTTGAATGAGAATGTGCTTGCTTACAGCAACGTACTATATGTTCTGAATGCCCGAATTGGGAATCTGTGTCAAAACTTTGTTAGAAATTATGTGATCCATAATAGCTGGAAGTAAGTGAGATGGGGCATGAAGTTATTTCTAGGAGTTGAAGACATACAACGTTTAGCTCAGTTCTGGGCATGTTTGAAATACCTATACAAACTTGTTCCTACATAGTAACTTGCAACTTTGAATGAGAATGTGCTTGCTTACAGCAACGTGCTACATGTTCTGAATGCCCGAATTGGGAATCTGTGTCAAAACTTTGTTAGGAATTATGTGATCCTTACTAGGTGGAAGTAAGGGAGATGGGGCATGAAGTTATTTCTAGGAGTTGGACACATACCAAGTTTAGCTCAGTTCTGGGCATCTTTGAAATACCTCTACAAACTTGTTCCTACATAGTAACTTGCAACTTTGAATGAGAATGTGCTTGCTTACAGCAACGTGCTATATGTTCTGAATGCCCAAATTGGGAATCTGTGTCAAAACTTTGTTAGGAATTATGTGATCCTTACTGGCTGGAAGTAAGGGAGTTGGGGCATGAAGTTATTTCTAGAGGTTGGACACATACCAAGTTTAGCTCAGTTCTGGGAATCTTTGAAATACCTATACAAACTTGTTCCTACATAGTAACTTGCAACTTTGAATGAGAATGTGCTTGCTAACAGCAACGTGCTATATGTTCTGAATGCCCTAATTGGGAATCTGTGTTAAAACTTTGTTAGAAATTATGTGATCCTTACTAGATGGAAGTAAGGGAGATGGGGCATGAAGTTATTTCTAGGAGTTTGAGACATACAACGTTTAGCTCAGTTCTGGGCATCTTTGAAATACCTTTACAAACTTGTTCCTACATAGTAACTTGCAACTTTGAATGAGAATGTGCTTGCTTACAGCAACGTGCTATATGTTCTGAATGCCCGAATTGGGAATCTGTGTCAAAACTTTGTTAGGAATTATGTGATCCTTACTAGCTGGAAGTAAGGGAGATGGGGCATGAAGTTATTTCTAGGAGTTGGAGACATGCAACGTTTAGCTCAGTTCTCGGCATCTTTGAAATACCTATACAAACTTGTTCCTACATAGTAACTTGAAACTTTGAATGAGAATGTGCTTGCTTACAGCAACGTGCTACATGTTCTGACTGCCCGAATTGGGAATCTGTGTCAAAACTTTGTTAGGAATTATGTGATCCTTACTAGCTGGAAGTAAGGGAGTTTGGGGCATGAAGTTATTTCTAGGAGATGGACACATACCAAGTTTAGCTCACTTCTGGGCATCTTTGAAATACCTATACAAACTTGTTCCTACATAGTAACTTGCAACTTTGAATGAGAATGTGCTTGCTTACAGCAACGTGCAATATGTTCTGAATGCCCGAATTGGGAATCTGTGTCAAAACATTTTAGGAATTATGTGATCCTTCCGGCTGGAAGTAAGGGAGTTGGGGCATGAAGTTACTTGTAGGAGTTGGAGACATACAACTTTTAGCTCACTTCTGTGCATCTTTGAAATACCTATACAAACTTTTTCCTACATAGTAACTTGCAACTTTGAATTAGAATGTGCTTGCTTACAGCAACGTGCTACATGTTCTGAATGCCCGAATTGGGAACCTGTGTCAAAACTTTGTTAGAAATTATGTGATCCTTATTAGCTTGAAGTAAGGGAGATTGGGCATGAAGTTATTTCTAGGAGTTGGAGACATACAACGTTTAGCTCAGTTCTGGGAATCCTTGAAATACCTGTACAAACTTGTTCATACATAGTAACTTGCAACTTTGAATGAGAATGTGCTTGCTTACAGCAACGTGCTATATGTTATGAATGCCCGAATTGGGAATCTGTGTCAAAATTTGTTAGGAATTATGTGATCCTTACTAGATGGAAGTAAGGGAGTTGGGGCATGAAGGTATTTCTAGGAGTTGGAGACATACAACGTTTAGCTCAGTTCTGGGCATCTTTGAAATACCTATACAAACTTGTTCCTACATAGTAACTTGCAACTTTGAATGAGAATGTGCTTGCTTACAGCAACGTGCTATATGTTCTGAATGCCCGAATTGGGAATCTGTGTCAAAACTTTGTAAGGAATTATGTGATCCTTACTAGCTGGAAGTAAGGGAGATGGGGCATGAAGTTATTTCTAGGAGTTGGAGACATACAACGTTTAGCTCAGTTCTGGGCATCTTTGAAATACCTATACAAACTTGTTCCTACATAGTAACTTGCAACTTTGAATGAGAATGTGCTTGCTTGCAGCAACGTGCTATATGTTCTGAATGCTCCAATTGGGAATCTGTGTCAAAACTTTGTTAGGAATTATGTGATCCTTACTAGCTGGAAGTAAGGGAGTTGGGGCATGATGTTATTTCAAGGAGTTGGACACATACCATGTTTAGCTCAGTTCTGGGCATCTTTGAAATACCTATACAAACTTGTTCCTACATAGTAACTTGCAACTTTGAATGAGAATGTGGTTGCTTACAGCAAAGTGCTATATGTTCTGAATGCCCGAATTGGGAATCTGTGTCAGAATTTGTTAGGAATTATGTGATCCTTACTAGCTGTAATTAAGGGAGTAGGGGCATGAAGCTATTTCTGGGAGTTGGACACAAACCAAGTTTAGCACAGTTCTGGGCATCTTAGAAATACGTATACAAACTTGTTCCTACATAGTAACTTGCAACTTTGAATGAGAATTGCTTGCTTACAGCAACGTGCTATATGCTCTGAATGCCCGAAAAGGGAATCTGTGTCAAAACTTTGTTAGGAATTATGTGATCCTTACTAGCTGGAAGTAAGTGAGATGGGGCATGAAATTATTTCTAGGAGTTGGACACATACCAAGTTTAGCTCAGTTCTAGGCATCTTTGAAATACCTATACAAACTTGTTCCTACATAGTAACTTGCAACTTTGAATGAGAATGTGCTTGCTTACAGCAACGTGCTATATGTTCTGAATGCCCGAATAGAGAATCTTTGTCAAAACTGTTAGAAATTATGTGATCCTTACTAGATGGAAGTAAGAGAGTTGGGGCATGAAGGTATTTCTAGGAGTTGGACACATACCAAGTTTAGCACAGTTCTGGGCATCTTTGAAATACCTATACAAACTTGTTCCTACATAGTAACATGCAACTTTGAATGAGAATGTGCTTGCTTACAGCAACGTGCTATATGTTGTGAATGCCCGAATTGGGAATCTGTGTCAAAACTTTGTTAGGAATTATGTGATCCTTACTAGCTGGAAGTAAGGGAGATGGGGCATGAAGTTATTTCTAAGAGTTGGACACATACCAAGTTTAGCTCAGTTCTGGGCATCTTTGAAATACCTATACAAACTTGTTCTTACATAGTAACTTGCAACTTTGAATGAGAATGTGCTTGCTTACAGCAACGTGCTATATGTTCTGAATGCCCGAATTGGGAATCTGTGTCAATATTTGTTAGGAATTATGTGATCCTTACTAGCTGGAAGTAAGGGAGATGGGGCATGAAGTTATTTCTAGGAGTTGGAGACATACCAAGTTTAGCTCAGTTCTGGGCATCTTTGAAATATCTATACAAACTTGTTCTTACATTGTAACTTGCAACTTTGAATGAGAATGTGCTTGCTTACAGCAACGTGCTATATGTTCTGAATGCCCGAATTGGGAATCTGTGTCAAATCTTTGTTAGGAATTATGTTATCCTTACTAGCTGGAAGTAAGAGAGATGGGCCATGAAGTTATTTCTAGGAGTTGGAGACATACAACGTTTAGCTCAGTTCTGGGCATCTTTGAAATACCTATACAAACTTGTTCCTACATAGTAACTTGCAACTTTGAATGAGAATGTGCTTGCTTGCAGCAACGTGCTATATGTTCTGAATGCTCGAATTGGGAATCTGTGTCAAAACTTTGTTAGGAATTATGTGATCCTTACTACCTGGAAGTAAGGGAGATGGAGCATGAAGTTATTTCTAGGAGTTGGAAACATACCAAGTTTAGCTCAGTTCTGGGCATCTTTGAAATACCTATATAAACTTGTTCCTACATAGTAACTTGCATCTTTGAATGAGAATGTGCTTGCTTACAGCAAGGTGCTATATGTTCTGAATGCCGGAATTGGGAATCTGTGTCAAAATTTGTTAGGAATTATGTGATCCTTACTAGCTGGAAGTAAGGGAGTTGGGGCATGAAGGTATTTCTAGGAGTTGGACACATACCAAGTTTAGCACAGTTCTGGGCATCTTTGAAATACCTATACAAACTTGTTCCTACATAGTAACTTGCAACTTTGAATGAGAATGTGCTTGCTTACAGCAACGTGCGATATGTTCTGAATGCCCGAATTGGGAATCTGTGTCAAAACTTTGTTAGGAATTATGTGATCCTTACTAGCTGGAAGTAAGGGAGATGGGGCATGATGTTATTTCAAGGAGTTGGACACATACCAAGTTTAGCTCAGTTCTGGGCATCTTTGAAATACCTATACAAACTTGTTCCTACATAGTAACTTGCAACTTTGAATGAGAATGTGCTTGCTTACAGCAAAGTGCTATATGTTCTGAATTCCCGAATTGGGAATCTGTGTCAGAATTTGTTAGGAATTATGTGATCCTTACTAGCTGGAATTAAGGGAGTTGGGGCATGAAGCTATTTCTAGGAGTTGGACACAAACCAAGTTTAGCACAGTTCTGGGCATCTTAGAAATACGTATACAAACTTGTTCCTACATAGTAACTTGCAACTTTGAATGAGAATTGCTTGCTTACAGCAACGTGCTATATGCTCTGAATGCCCGAAAAGGGAATCTGTGTCAAAACTTTGTTAGGAATTATGTGATCCTTACTAGCTGGAAGTAAGTGAGATGGGGCATGAAATTATTTCTAGGAGTTGGACACATACCAAGTTTAGCTCAGTTCTAGGCATCTTTGAAATACCTATACAAACTTGTTCCTACATAGTAACTTGCAACTTTGAATGAGAATGTGCTTGCTTACAGCAACGTGCTATATGTTCTGAATGCGCGAATAGGGAATCTGTGTCAAAACTGTTAGAAATTATGTGATCCTTACTAGATGGAAGTAAGAGAGTTGGGGCATGAAGGTATTTCTAGGAGTTGGACACATACCAAGTTTAGCACAGTTCTGGGCATCTTTGAAATACCTATACAAACTTGTTCCTACATAGTAACTTGCAACTTTGAATGAGAATGTGCTTGCTTACAGCAACGTGCTATATGTTCTGAATGCCCGAATTGGGAATCTGTGTCAAAACTTTGTTAGGAATTATGTGATCCTTACTAGCTGGAAGTAAGGGAGATGGGGCATGAAGTTATTTCTAGGAGTTGGACACATACCATGTTTAGCTCAGTTCTGGGCATCTTTGAAATACCTATACAAACTTGTTCTTACATAGTATCTTGCAACTTTGAATGAGAATGTGCTTGCTTACAGCAACGTGCTATATGTTCTGAATGCCCGAATTGGGAATCTGTGTCAAAACTTTATTAGGAATTATGTGTTCCTTACTAGCTGGAAGTACGGGAGTTGGGGCAGTTTGGGCATGAAGGTATTTCTAGGAGTTGGACACATACAACGTTTAGCTCAGTTCTGGGCATCTTTGAAATACCTATACAAACTTGTTCCTACATAGTAACTTGCAACTTTGAATGAGAATGTGATTGCTTGCAGCAACGTGCTATATGTTCTGAATGCCCGAATTGGGAATCTGTGTCAAAACTTTGTTAGGAATTATGTGATCCTTACTAGCTGGAAGTAAGGGAGATGGGGCATGATGTTATTTCAAGGAGTTGGACACATACCAATTTTAGCTCAGTTCTGGGCATCTTTGAAATACCTATACAAACTTGTTCCTACATAGTAACTTGCAACTTTGAATGAGAATGTGGTTGCTTACAGCAAAGTGCTATATGTTCTGAATGCCCGAATTGGGAATCTGTGTCAGAATTTGTTAGGAATTATGTGATCCTTACTAGCTGGAATTAAGGGAGTTGGGGCATGAAGCTATTTCTAGGAGTTGGACACAAACCAAGTTTAGCACAGTTCTGGGCATCTTAGAAATACGTATACAAACTTGTTCCTACATAGTAACTTGCAACTTTGAATGAGAATTGCTTGCTTACAGCAACGTGCTATATGCTCTGAATGCCCGAAAAGGGAATCTGTGTCAAAACTTTGTTAGGAATTATGTGATCCTTACTAGCTGGAAGTAAGTGAGATGGGGCATGAAATTATTTCTAGGAGTTGGACACATACCAAGTTTAGCTCAGTTCTAGGCATCTTTGAAATACCTATACAAACTTGTTCCTACATAGTAACTTGCAACTTTGAATGAGAATGTGCTTGCTTACAGCAACGTGCTATATGTTCTGAATGCGCGAATAGGGAATCTGTGTCAAAACTGTTAGAAATTATGTGATCCTTACTAGATGGAAGTAAGAGAGTTGGGGCATGAAGGTATTTCTAGGAGTTGGACACATACCAAGTTTAGCACAGTTCTGGGCATCTTTGAAATACCTATACAAACTTGTTCCTACATAGTAACTTGCAACTTTGAATGAGAATGTGCTTGCTTACAGCAACGTGCTATATGTTCTGAATGCCCGAATTGGGAATCTGTGTCAAAACTTTGTTAGGAATTATGTGATCCTTACTAGCTGGAAGTAAGGGAGATGGGGCATGAAGTTATTTCTAGGAGTTGGACACATACCATGTTTAGCTCAGTTCTGGGCATCTTTGAAATACCTATACAAACTTGTTCTTACATAGTATCTTGCAACTTTGAGTGAGAATGTGCTTGCTTACAGCAACGTGCTATATGTTCTGAATGCCCGAATTGGGAATCTGTGTCAAAACTTTATTAGGAATTATGTGTTCCTTACTAGCTGGAAGTACGGGAGTTGGGGCAGTTTGGGCATGAAGGTATTTCTAGGAGTTGGACACATACAACGTTTAGCTCAGTTCTGGGCATCTTTGAAATACCTATACAAACTTGTTCCTACATAGTAACTTGCAACTTTGAATGAGAATGTGATTGCTTGCAGCAACGTGCTATATGTTCTGAATGCCCGAATTGGGAATCTGTGTCAAAACTTTGTTAGGAATTATGTGATCCTTACTAGCTGGAAGTAAGGGAGATGGGGCATGATGTTATTTCAAGGAGTTGGACACATACCAATTTTAGCTCAGTTCTGGGCATCTTTGAAATACCTATACAAACTTGTTCCTACATAGTAACTTGCAACTTTGAATGAGAATGTGGTTGCTTACAGCAAAGTGCTATATGTTCTGAATGCCCGAATTGGGAATCTGTGTCAGAATTTGTTAGGAATTATGTGATCCTTACTAGCTGGAATTAAGGGAGTTGGGGCATGAAGCTATTTCTAGGAGTTGGACACAAACCAAGTTTAGCACAGTTCTGGGCATCTTAGAAATACGTATACAAACTTGTTCCTACATAGTAACTTGCAACTTTGAATGAGAATTGCTTGCTTACAGCAACGTGCTATATGCTCTGAATGCCCGAAAAGGGAATCTGTGTCAAAACTTTGTTAGGAATTATGTGATCCTTACTAGCTGGAAGTAAGTGAGATGGGGCATGAAATTATTTCTAGGAGTTGGACACATACCAAGTTTAGCTCAGTTCTAGGCATCTTTGAAATACCTATACAAACTTGTTCCTACATAGTAACTTGCAACTTTGAATGAGAATGTGCTTGCTTACAGCAACGTGCTATATGTTCTGAATGCGCGAATAGGGAATCTGTGTCAAAACTGTTAGAAATTATGTGATCCTTACTAGATGGAAGTAAGAGAGTTGGGGCATGAAGGTATTTCTAGGAGTTGGACACATACCAAGTTTAGCACAGTTCTGGGCATCTTTGAAATACCTATACAAACTTGTTCCTACATAGTAACTTGCAACTTTGAATGAGAATGTGCTTGCTTACAGCAACGTGCTATATGTTCTGAATGCCCGAATTGGGAATCTGTGTCAAAACTTTGTTAGGAATTATGTGATCCTTACTAGCTGGAAGTAAGGGAGATGGGGCATGAAGTTATTTCTAGGAGTTGGACACATACCAAGTTTAGCTCAGTTCTGGGCATCTTTGAAATACCTATACAAACTTGTTCTTACATAGTATCTTGCAACTTTGAATGAGAATGTGCTTGCTTACAGCAACGTGCTATATGTTCTGAATGCCCGAATTTGGAATCTGTGTCAAAACTTTATTAGGAATTATGTGATCCTTACTAGCTGGAAGTACGGGAGTTGGGGCAGTTTGGGCATGAAGGTATTTCTAGGAGTTGGACACATACAACGTTTAGCTCAGTTCTGGGCATCTTTGAAATACCTATACAAACTTGTTCCTACATAGTAACTTGCAACTTTGAATGAGAATGTGATTGCTTGCAGCAACGTGCTATATGTTCTGAATGCCCGAATTGGGAATCTGTGTCAAAACTTTGTTAGGAATTATGTGATCTTTACTACCTGGAAGTAAGGGAGATGGAGCATGAAGTAATTTCTAGGAGTTGGACACATACCAAGTTTAGCTCAGTTCTGGGCATCTTTGAAATACCTATATAAACTTGTTCCTACATAGTAACTTGCATCTTTGAATGAGAATGTGCTTGCTTACAGCAACGTGCTATATGTTCTGAATGCCCGAATTAGGAATCTGTGTCAAAACTTTGTTAGGAATTATGTGATCCTTACTAGCTGGAAGTAAGGGAGATGGGGCATGAAGTTATTTCTGGGAGTTGGAGACATACAACGTTTAGCTCAGTTCTGGGCATCTTTGAAATACCTATACAAACTTGTTCTTACATAGTAACTTACAACTTTGAATGAGAATGTGCTTGCTTACAGCAACGTGCTATATGTTCTGAATGCCCGAATTGGGAATCTGTGTCAAAACTTTGTTAGGAATTATGTGATCCTTACTAGCTGGAAGTAAGGGAGATGGGGCATGAAGTTATTTCTAGGAGTTGGAGAGATACCAAGTTTAACTCAGTTCTGGGCATCTTTGAAATACCTATACAAACTTGTTCCTACATAGTAACTTGCAACTTTGAATGAGAATGTGCTTGCTTACAGCAACGTGCTATATGTTCTGAATGCCCGAATTGGGAATCTGTGTCAACACTTTGTTAGGAATTATGTGATCCTTACTAGCTGGAAGTAAGGGAGATGGGGCATGAAGTTATTTCTAGGAGTTGGACACATACCAAGTTTAGCACAGTTCTGGGCATCTTTGAAATACCTATACAAACTTGTTCCTACATAGTAACTTGCATCTTTGAATGAGAATGTGCTTGCTTACAGCAACGTGCTATATGTTCTGAATGCCCGAATTGGGAATCTGTGTCAAAACTTTGTTAGGAATTATGTGATCCTTACTAGCTGGAAGTAAGGGAGATGGGGCATGAAGTTATTTCTAGGAGTTGGACACATACCAAGTTTAGCTCAGTTCTGGGCATCTTTGAAATACCTATACAAACTTGTTCTTACATAGTAACTTGCAACTTTGAATGAGAATGTGCTTGCTTACAGCAACGTGCTATATGTTCTGAATGCCCGAATTGGGAATCTGTGTCAAAACTTTGTTAGGAATTATGTGATCCTTACTAGCTGGAAGTAAGGGAGATGGGGCATGAAGTTATTTCTAGGAGTTGGAGACATACCAATTTTAGCTCAGTTCTGGGCATCTTTGAAATATCTATACAAACTTGTTCTTACATTGTAACTTGCAACTTTGAATGAGAATGTGCTTGCTTACAGCAACGTGCTATATGTTCTGAATGCCCGAATTGGGAATCTGTGTCAAATCTTTGTTAGGAATTATGTTATCCTTACTAGCTGGAAGTAAGAGAGATGGGCCATGAAGTTATTTCTAGGAGTTGGAGACATACAACGTTTAGCTCAGTTCTGGGGATCTATGAAATACCTATACAAACTTGTTCCAACATAGTAACTTGCAACTTTGAATGAGAATGTGCTTGCTTACAGCAACGTGCTATATGTTCTGAATGCTCGAATTGGGAATCTGTGTCAAAACTTTGTTAGGAATTATGTGATCCTTACTACCTGGAAGTAAGGGAGATGGAGCATGAAGTTATTTCTTGGAGTTGGACACATACCAAGTTTAGCTCAGTTCTGGGCATCTTTGAAATACCTATATAAACTTGTTCCTAGATAGTAACTTGCATCTTTGAATGAGAATGTGCTTGCTTACAGCAAGGTGCTATATGTTCTGAATGCCGGAATTGGGAATCTGTGTCAAAATTTGTTAGGAATTATGTGATCCTTACAAGCTGGAAGTAAGGGAGTTGGGGCATGAAGGTATTTCTAGGAGTTGGACACATATCAAGTTTAGCACAGTTCTGGGCATCTTTGAAATACCTATACAAACTTGTTCCTACATAGTAACTTGCAACTTTGAATGAGAATGTGCTT
Source organism: Diceros bicornis minor (assembly GCF_020826845.1). Taxonomy (NCBI): domain Eukaryota; kingdom Metazoa; phylum Chordata; class Mammalia; order Perissodactyla; family Rhinocerotidae; genus Diceros; species Diceros bicornis. Next base: position 526,049 of record NW_026690860.1, on the reverse strand, counting down.
GCTTACAGCAACGTGCGATATGTTCTGAATGCCCGAATTGGGAATCTGTGTCAAATCTTTGTTAGGAATTATGTGATCCTTACTAGCTGGAAGTAAGGGAGATGGGGCATGATGTTATTTCAAGGAGTTGGACACATACCAAGTTTAGCTCAGTTCTGGGCATCTTTGAAATACCTATACAAACTTGTTCCTACATATTAACTTGCAACTTTGAATGAGAATGTTGTTACTTACAGCAAAGTGCTATATGTTCTGAATGCCCGAATTGGGAATCTGTGTCAGAATTTGTTAGTAATTATGTGATCCTTACTAGCTGGAATTAAGGGAGTTGGCGCATGAAGCTATTTCTAGGAGTTGGACACAAACCAAGTTTAGCACAGTTCTGGGCATCTTAGAAATACGTATACAAACTTGTTCCTACATAGTAACTTGCAACTTTGAATGAGAATTGCTTGCTTACAGCAACGTGCTATATGCTCTGAATGCCCGAAAAGGGAATCTGTGTCAAAACTTTGTTAGGCATTATGTGATCCTTACTAGCCGGAAGTAAGTGAGATGGGGCATGAAATTATTTCTAGGAGTTGGACACATACCAAGTTTAGCTCAGTTCTAGGCATCTTTGAAATACCTATACAAACTTGTTCCTACATAGTAACTTGCAACTTTGAATGAGAATGTGATTGCTTACAGCAACGTGCTATATGTTCTGAATGCCCGAATAGGGAATCTGTGTCAAAACTGTTAGAAATTATGTGATCCTTACTAGATGGAAGTAAGAGAGTTGGGGCATGAAGGTATTTCTAGGAGTTGGACACATACCAAGTTTAGCACAGTTCTGTGCATCTTTGAAATACCTATACAAACTTGTTCCTACATAGTAACTTGCAACTTTGAATGAGAATGTGCTTGCTTACAGCAACGTGCTATATGTTCTGAATGCCCGAATTGGGAATCTGTGTCAAAACTTTGTTAGGAATTATGTGATCCTTACTAGCTGGAAGTAAGGGAGATGGGGCATGAAGTTATTTCTAGGAGTTGGACACATACCAAGTTTAGCTCAGTTCTGGGCATCTTTGAAATACCTATACAAACTTGTTCTTACATAGTATCTTGCAACTTTGAATGAGAATGTGCTTGCTTACAGCAACGTGCTATATGTTCTGAATGCCCGAATTGGGAATCTGTGTCAAAACTTTATTAGGAATTATGTGATCCTTACTAGCTGGAAGTAAGGGAGTTGGGGCAGTTTGGGCATGAAGGTATTTCTAGGAGTTGGACACACACAACGTTTAGCTCAGTTCTGGGCATCTTTGAAATACCTATACAAACTTGTTCCTACATAGTAACTTGCAACTTTGAATGAGAATGTGCTTGCTTGCAGCAACGTGCTATATGTTCTGAATGCCCGAATTGGGAATCTGTGTCAAAACTTTGTTAGGAATTATGTGATCCTTACTACCTGGAAGTAAGGGAGATGGAGCATGAAGTTATTTCTAGGAGTTGGACACATACCAAGTTTCGCTCAGTTCTGGGCATCTTTGAAATACCTATACAAATTTGTTCCCACATATTAACTTGCAACTTTGAATGAGAATGTGCTTGCTTACAGCAACGTGCTATATGTTCTGAATTCCGGAATTGGGAATCTGTGTCAAAATTTGTTAGGAATTATGTGATCCTTACTAGCTGGAAGTAAGGGAGTTGGGGCATGAAGGTATTTCTAGGAGTTGGACACATACCAAGTTTAGCACAGTTCTGGGCATCTTTGGAATACCTATACTAACTTGTTCCTACATAGTAACTTGCAACTTTGAATGAGAATGTGCTTGCTTACAGCAACGTGCGATATGTTCTGAATGCCCGAATTGGGAATCTCTGTCAAAACTTTGTTAGGAATTATGTGATCCTTACTAGCTGGAAGTAAGGGAGATGGGGAATGAAGTTATTTCTAGGAGTTGGAGACATACCAAGTTTAGCACAGTTCTGGGCATCTTTGCAATACCTATACAAACTTGTTCCTACATAGTAACTTGCATCTTTGAATGAGAATGTGCTTGCTTACAGCAACGTGCTATATGTTCTGAATGCCCGATTTGGGAATATGTGTGAAATCTTTGTTAGGAATTATGTGATCCTTACTAGCTGGAAGTAAGGGAGATGGGGCATGATGTTATTTCAAGGAGTTGGACACATACCAAGTTTAGCTCAGTTCTGGGCATCTTTGAAATACCTATAAAAACTTGTTCCTACATATTAACTTGCAACTTTGAATGAGAATGTGCTTGCTTACAGCAACGTGCTATATGTTCTGAATGCCCGAATTGGGAATCTGTGTCAAAACTTTGTTAGGAATTATGTGATCCTTACTAGCTGGAAGTAAGTGAGATGGGGCATGAAGTTATTTCTAGGAGTTGGAGACATACCACGTTTAGCTCAGTTCTGGGCATCTTTGAAATACCTATACAAACTTGTTCCTACATAGTAACTTGCATCTTTGAATGAGAATCTGCTTGCTTACAGCAACGTGCTATATGTTCTGAATGCCTTAATTGGGAATCTGTTTCAAAACTTTGTTAGGAATTATGTGATCCTTACTAGCTGGAAGTAAGTGAGATGGGGCATGAAGTTATTTCTAGGAGTTGGACACATACCAAGTTTCGCTCAGTTTTGGGCATCTTTGAAATACCTATACAAACTTGTTCCTACATAGTAACTTGCAACTTTGAATGAGAATCTGTTTGCTTACAGCAACGTGCTATATGCTCTGAATGCCCGAATTGGGAATCTGTGTCAAAACTTTGTTAGGAATTATGTGATCCTTACTAGCTGGAAGTAAGGGAGATGGGGCATGAAGTTATTTCTAGGAGTTGGACACATACCAAGTTTAGCTCAGTTCTGGGTATCTTTGAAATACCTATACAAACTTGTTCCTACATAGTAACTTGCAACTTTGAATGAGAATCTGCTTGCTTACAGCAACGTGCTATATGTTCTGAATGCCCGAATTCGGAATCTGTATCAAAATTTGTTAGGAATTATGTGATCCTTACTAGCTGGAAGTAAGGGATTTAGGGCATGAAGGTATTTCTAGGAGTTGGACACATACCAAGTTTAGCTCAGTTCTGGGCATCTTTGAAATACCTATACAAACTTGTTCCTACATAGTAACTTGCAACTTTGAATGAGAATCTGTTTGCTTACAGCAACGTGCTATATGCTCTGAATGCCCGAATTGGGAATCTGTGTCAAAACTTTGTTAGGAATTATGTGATCCTTACTAGCTGGAAGTAAGGGAGATGGGGCATGAAGTTATTTCTAGGAGTTGGACACATACCAAGTTTAGCTCAGTTCTGGGCATCTTTGAAATACCTATACAAACTTGTTCCTACATAGTAACTTGCAACTTTGAATGAGAATGTGCTTGCTTACAGCAACGTGCTATATGTTCTGAATGCCCGAATTGGGAATCTGTGTCAAAACTTTGTTAGGAATTATGTGATCCTTACTAGCTGGAAGTAAGGGAGATGGGGCATGAAGTTATTTCTAGGAGTTGGACACATACCAAGTTTAGCTCAGTTCTGGGCATCTTTGAAATACCTATACAAACTTGTTCTTACATAGTATCTTGCAACTTTGAATGAGAATGTGCTTGCTTACAGCAACGTGCTATATGTTCTGAATGCCCGAATTGGGAATCTGTGTCAAAACTTTATTAGGAATTATGTGATCCTTACTAGCTGGAAGTAAGGGAGTTGGGGCAGTTTGGGCATGAAGGTATTTCTAGGAGTTGGACACACACAACGTTCAGCTCAGTTCTGGGCATCTTTGAAATACCTATACAAACTTGTTCCTACATAGTAACTTGCAACTTTGAATGAGAATGTGCTTGCTTGCAGCAACGTGCTATATGTTCTGAATGCCCGAATTGGGAATCTGTGTCAAAACTTTGTTAGGAATTATGTGATCCTTACTACCTGGAAGTAAGGGAGATGGAGCATGAAGTTATTTCTAGGAGTTGGACACATACCAAGTTTCGCTCAGTTCTGGGCATCTTTGAAATACCTATACAAATTTGTTCCCACATATTAACTTGCAACTTTGAATGAGAATGTGCTTGCTTACAGCAACGTGCTATATGTTCTGAATTCCGGAATTGGGAATCTGTGTCAAAATTTGTTAGGAATTATGTGATCCTTACTAGCTGGAAGTAAGGGAGTTGGGGCATGAAGGTATTTCTAGGAGTTGGACACATACCAAGTTTAGCACAGTTCTGGGCATCTTTGAAATACCTATACAAACATGTTCCTACATAGTAACTTGCAACTTTGAATGAGAATGTGCTTGCTTACAGCAACGTGCGATATGTTCTGAATGCCCGAATTGGGAATCTGTGTCAAAACTTTGTCAGGAATTATGTGATCCTTACTAGCTGGAAGTAAGGGAGATGGGGAATGAAGTTATTTCTAGGAGTTGGAGACATACCAAGTTTAGCACAGTTCTGGGCATCTTTGCAATACCTATACAAACTTGTTCCTACATAGTAACTTGCATCTTTGAATGAGAATGTGCTTGCTTACAGCAACGTGCTATATGTTCTGAATGCCCGATTTGGGAATATGTGTGAAATCTTTGTTAGGAATTATGTGATCCTTACTAGCTGGAAGTAAGGGAGATGGGGCATCATGTTATTTCAAGGAGTTGGACACATACCAAGTTTAGCTCAGTTCTGGGCATCTTTGAAATACCTATAAAAACTTGTTCCTACATATTAACTTGCAACTTTGAATGAGAATGTGCTTGCTTACAGCAACGTGCTATATGTTCTGAATGCCCGAATTGGGAATCTGTGTCAAAACTTTGTTAGGAATTATGTGATCCTTTCTAGCTTGAAGTAAGTGAGATGGGGCATGAAGTTATTTCTAGGAGTTGGAGACATACCACGTTTAGCTCAGTTCTGGGCATCTTTGAAATACCTATACAAACTTGTTCCTACATAGTAACTTGCATCTTTGAATGAGAATCTGCTTGCTTACAGCAACGTGCTATATGTTCTGAATGCCTTAATTGGGAATCTGTTTCAAAACTTTGTTAGGAATTATGTGATCCTTACTAGCTGGAAGTAAGGGAGATGGGGCATGAAGTTATTTCTAGGAGTTGGACACATACCAAGTTTCGCTCAGTTTTGGGCATCTTTGAAATACCTATACAAACTTGTTCCTACATAGTAACTTGCAACTTTGAATGAGAATCTGTTTGCTTACAGCAACGTGCTATATGCTCTGAATGCCCGAATTGGGAATCTGTGTCAAAACTTTGTTAGGAATTATGTGATCCTTACTAGCTGGAAGTAAGGGAGATGGGGCATGAAGTTATTTCTAGGAGTTGGACACATACCAAGTTTAGCTCAGTTCTGGGTATCTTTGAAATACCTATACAAACTTGTTCCTACATAGTAACTTGCAACTTTGAATGAGAATCTGCTTGCTTACAGCAACGTGCTATATGTTCTGAATGCCCGAATTCGGAATCTGTATCAAAATTTGTTAGGAATTATGTGATCCTTACTAGCTGGAAGTAAGGGAGTTAGGGCATGAAGGTATTTCTAGGAGTTGGACACATACCAAGTTTAGCTCAGTTCTGGGCATCTTTGAAATACCTATACAAACTTGTTCCTACATAGTAACTTGCAACTTTGAATGAGAATCTGTTTGCTTACAGCAACGTGCTATATGCTCTGAATGCCCGAATTGGGAATCTGTGTCAAAACTTTGTTAGGAATTATGTGATCCTTACTAGCTGGAAGTAAGGGAGATGGGGCATGAAGTTATTTCTAGGAGTTGGACACATACCAAGTTTAGCTCAGTTCTGGGCATCTTTGAAATACCTATACAAACTTGTTCCTACATAGTAACTTGCAACTTTGAATGAGAATCTGCTTGCTTACAGCAACGTGCTATATGTTCTGAATGCCCGAATTCGGAATCTGTGTCAAAATTTGTTAGGAATTATGTGATCCTTACTAGCTGGAAGTAAGGGAGTTAGGGCATGAAGGTATTTCTAGGAGTTGGACACATACCAAGTTTAGCTCAGTTCTGGGCATCTTTGAAATACCTATACAAACTTGTTCCTACATTGTAACTTGCATCTTTGAATGAGAATGTGCTTGCTTACAGCAACGTGCTATATGTTCTGAATGCCCGAATTGGGAATCTGTGTCAAAACTTTGTTAGGAATTATGTGATCCTTACTAGCTAGAAGTAAGGGAGATGGGGCATGAAGTTATTTCCAGGAGTTGGAGACATACCAAGTTTAGCTCAGTTCTGGGCATCTTTGAAATACCTATACAAACTTGTTCCTACATAGAAACTTGCAACTTTGAATGAGAATGTGCTTGCTTACAGCAACGTGCTATATGTTCTGAATGCCCGAATTGGGAATCTGTGTCAAAACTTTGTTAGGAATTATGTGATCCTTACTAGCTGGAAGTAAGGGAGATGGGGCATGAAGTTATTTCTAGGAGTTGGACACATACCAAGTTTAGCTCAGTTCTGGGCATCTTTGAAATACCTATACAAACTTGTTCCCACATATTAACTTGCAACTTTGAATGAGAATGTGCTTGCTTACAGCAACGTGCTATATGTTCTGAATTCCGGAATTGGGAATCTGTGTCAAAATTTGTTAGGAATTATGTGATCCTTACTAGCTGGAAGTAAGGGAGTTGGGGCATGAAGGTATTTCTAGGAGTTGGACACATACCAAGTTTAGCACAGTTCTGGGCATCTTTGAAATACCTATACAAACTTGTTCCTACATAGTAACTTGCAACTTTGAATGAGAATGTGCTTGCTTACAGCAACGTGCGATATGTTCTGAATGCCCGAATTGGGAATCTGTGTCAAAACTTTGTTAGGAATTATGTGATCCTTACTAGCTGGAAGTAAGGGAGATGGGGAATGAAGTTATTTCTAGGAGTTGGAGACATACCAAGTTTAGCACAGTTCTGGGCATCTTTGCAATACCTATACAAACTTGTTCCTACATAGTAACTTGCATCTTTGAATGAGAATGTGCTTGCTTACAGCAACGTGCTATATGTTCTGAATGCCCGATTTGGGAATATGTGTGAAATCTTTGTTAGGAATTATGTGATCCTTACTAGCTGGAAGTAAGGGAGATGGGGCATGATGTTATTTCAAGGAGTTGGACACATACCAAGTTTAGCTCAGTTCTGGGCATCTTTGAAATACCTATACAAACTTGTTCCTACATATTAACTTGCAACTTTGAATGAGAATGTGCTTGCTTACAGCAACGTGCTATATGTTCTGAATGCCCGAATTGGGAATCTGTGTCAAAACTTTGTTAGGAATTATGTGATCCTTACTAGCTGGAAGTAAGTGAGATGGGGCATGAAGTTATTTCTAGGAGTTGGAGACATACCACGTTTAGCTCAGTTCTGGGCATCTTTGAAATACCTATACAAACTTGTTCCTACATAGTAACTTGCATCTTTGAATGAGAATCTGCTTGCTTACAGCAACGTGCTATATGTTCTGAATGCCTTAATTGGGAATCTGTTTCAAAACTTTGTTAGGAATTATGTGATCCTTACTAGCTGGAAGTAAGGGAGATGGGGCATGAAGTTATTTCTAGGAGTTGGACACATACCAAGTTTCGCTCAGTTTTGGGCATCTTTGAAATACCTATACAAACTTGTTCCTACATAGTAACTTGCAACTTTGAATGAGAATCTGTTTGCTTACAGCAACGTGCTATATGCTCTGAATGCCCGAATTGGGAATCTGTGTCAAAACTTTGTTAGGAATTATGTGATCCTTACTAGCTGGAAGTAAGGGAGATGGGGCATGAAGTTATTTCTAGGAGTTGGACACATACCAAGTTTAGCTCAGTTCTGGGAATCTTTGAAATACCTATACAAACTTGTTCCCACATATTAACTTGCAACTTTGAATGAGAATGTGCTTGCTTACAGCAACGTGCTATATGTTCTGAATGCCCGAATTGGGAATATGTGTCAAAACTTTGTTAGGAATTATGTGATCCTTACTAGCTGGAAGTAAGGGAGATGGGGCATGAAGCTATTTCTAGGACTTGGACACAAACCAAGTTTAGCACAGTTCTGGGCATCTTAGAAATACCTATATAAACTTGTTCCTACATAGTAACTTGCAACTTTGTATGAGAATTGCTTGCTTACAGCAAAGTGCTATATGCTCTGAATGCCCGAAAAGGGAATCTGTGTCAAAACTTTGTTAGGAATTATGTGATCCTTACTAGCTGGAAGTAAGTGAGATGGGGCATGAAGTTATTTCTAGGAGTTGGAGACATACAACGTTTAGCTCAGTTCTGGGCATCTTTGAAATACCTATACAAACTTGTTCCTACATAGTAACTTGCAACTTTGAATGAGAATGTGCTTGCTTACAGCAACGTGCTATATGTTCTGAATGCCCGAATTGGCAATCTGTGTCAAAACTTTGTTAGGAATTATGTGATCCTTACAAGATGGAAGTAAGGGAGATGGGGCATGAAGTTATTTCTAGGAGTTGGACACATACCAAGTTTAGCTCAGTTCTGGGCATCTTTGAAATACCTATACAAACTTGTTCCTACATAGTAACTTGCAACTTTGAATGAGAATGTGGTTGCTTACAGCAACGTGCTATATGTTCTGAATGCCCGAATTGGGAATCTGTGTCAAAACTTTGTTAGGAATTATGTGATCCTTACTAGCTGGAAGTAAGGGAGATGGGGCATGAAGTTATTTCTAGGAGTTGGAGACATACCACGTTTAGCTCAGTTCTGGGCATCTTTGAAATACCTATACAAACTTGTTCCTACATAGTAACTTGCATCTTTGAATGAGAATCTGCTTGCTTACAGCAACGTGCTATATGTTCTGAATGCCCGAATTGGGAATCTGTGTCAAAATTTGTTAGGAATTATGTGATCCTTACTAGCTGGAAGTAAGGGAGTTGTGGCATGAAGTTATTTCTAGGAGTTGGACACATACCAAGTTTCGCTCAGTTCTGGGCATCTTTGAAATACCTATACAAACTTGTTCCTACATAGTAACTTGCAACTTTGAATGAGAATGTGCTTGCTTACAGCAACGTGCTATATGTTCTGAATGACCGAATTGGGAATCTGTGTCAAAACTTTGTTAGGAATTATGTGATCCTTACTAGCTGGAAGTAAGTGAGATGGGGCATGAAGGTATTTCTAGGAGTTGGACACATATCAAGTTTAGCTCAGTTCTGGGCATCTTTGAAATACCTATACAAACTTGTTCCTACATAGTAACTTGCAACTTTGAATGAGAATGTGCTTGCTTACAGCAACGTGCTATATGTTCTGAATGCCCGAATTGGGAATCTGTGTCAAAACTTTGTTAGGAATTATGTGATCCTTACTAGCTGGAAGTAAGGGAGATGGGGCATGAAGTTATTTCTAGGAGTTGGAGACATACAACGTTTAGCTCAGTTCTGGGCATCTTTGAAATACCTATACAAACTTGTTCCTACATAGTAACTTGCAACTTTGAATGAGAATGTGCTTGCTTACAGCAACGTGCTATATGTTCTGAATGCCCGAATTGGTAATCTGTGTCAAAATTTGTTAGGAATTATGTGATCCTTACTAGCTGGAAGTAAGGGAGTTGTGGCATGAAGTTATTTCTAGGAGTTGGACACATACCAAGTTTCGCTCAGTTTTGGGCATCTTTGAAATACCTATACAAACTTGTTCCTACATAGTAACTTGCATCTTTGAATGAGAATCTGCTTGCTTACAGCAACGTGCTACATGTTCTGAATGCCCGAATTGGGAATCTGTGTCAAAAATTTGTTAGGAATTATGTGATCCTTACTAGCTGGAAGTAAGTGAGATGGGGCATGAAGTTATTTCTAGGAGTTGGAGACATACAACGTTTAGCTCAGTTCTGGGCATCTTTGAAATACCTATACAAACTTGTTCCTACATAGTAACTTGCAACTTTGAATGAGAATGTGCTTGCTTACAGCAACGTGCTATATGTTCTGAATGCCCGAATTGGGAATCTGTGTCAAAAATTTGTTAGGAATTATGTGATCCTTACTAGCTGGAAGTAAGTGAGATGGGGCATGAAGTTATTTCTAGGAGTTGGAGACATACAACGTTTAGCTCAGTTCTGGGCATCTTTGAAATACCTATACAAACTTGTTCCTACATAGTAACTTGCAACTTTGAATGAGAATGTGCTTGCTTACAGCAACGTGCTATATGTTCTGAATGCCCGAATTGGTAATCTGTGTCAAAATTTGTTAGGAATTATGTGATCCTTACTAGCTGGAAGTAAGGGAGTTGTGGCATGAAGTTATTTCTAGGAGTTGGACACATACCAAGTTTCGCTCAGTTCTGGGCATCTTTGAAATACCTATACAAACTTGTTCCTACATAGTAACTTGCAACTTTGAATGAGAATGTGCTTGCTTGCAGCAACGTGCTATATGTTCTGAATGCCCGAATTGGGAATCTGTGTCAAAACTTTGTTAGGAATTATGTGATCCTTACTAGCTAGAAGTAAGGGAGATGGGGCATGAAGTTATTTCTAGGAGTTGGAGACATACCAAGTTTAGCTCAGTTCTGGGCATTTTTGAAATACCTATACAAACTTGTTCCTACATAGTAACTTGCAACTTTGAATGAGAATGTGCTTGCTTACAGCAACGTGCTATATGTTCTGAATGCCCGAATTGGGAATCTGTGTCAAAACTTTGTTAGGAATTATGTGATCCTTACTAGCTGGAAGTAAGGGAGATGGGGCATGAAGTTATTTCTAGGAGTTGGAGACATACCAAGTTTAGCTCAATTCTGGGCATCTTTGAAATACCTATACAAACTTGTTCTTACATAGTAACTTGCAACATTGAATGAGAATGTGCTTGCTTACAGCAACGTGCTATATGTTCTGAATGCCCGAATTGGGAATCTGTGTCAAAACTTTGTTAGGAATTATGTGATCCTTACTAGCTGGAAGTAAGGGAGTTGGGGCAGTTGGGGCATGAAGGTATTTCTAGGAGTTGGACACATACAATGTTTAGCTCAGTTCTGGTCATCTTTGAAATACCTATACAAACTTGTTCCTACATAGTAACTTGCAACTTTGAATGAGAATGTGCTTGCTTGCAGCAACGTGCGATATGTTCTGAATGCCCGAATTGGGAATCTGTGTCAAAATTTGTTAGGAATTATGTGATCCTTACTACCTGGAAGTAAGGGAGATGGAGCATGAAGTTATTTCTAGGAGTTGGACACATACCAAGTTTAGCTCAGTTCTGGGCATCTTTGAAATACCTATACAAACTTGTTCCTACATAGTAACTTGCATTTTTGAACGAGAATGTGCTTGCTTACAGCAACGTGCTATATGTTCTGAATGCCTGAATTGGGAATATGTGTCAAAACTTTGTTAGGAATTATGTGATCCTTACTAGCTGGGAGTAAGGGAGATGGGGCTTGAAGTTATTTCTAGGAGTTGGACACATACCAAGTTTAGCTCAGTTCTGGGCATCTTTGAAATACCTATACAAACTTGTTCCCACATATTAACTTGCAACTTTGAATGAGAATGTGCTTGCTTACAGCAACGTGCTATATGTTCTGAATGCCCGAATTGGGAATATGTGTCAAAACTTTGTTAGGAATTATGTGATCCTTACTAGCTGGAAGTAAGGGAGATGGGGCATGAAGCTATTTCTAGGACTTGGACACAAACCAAGTTTAGCACAGTTCTGGGCATCTTAGAAATACCTATATAAACTTGTTCCTACATAGTAACTTGCAACTTTGAATGAGAATTGCTTGCTTACAGCAAAGTGCTATATGCTCTGAATGCCCGAAAAGGGAATCTGTGTCAAAACTTTGTTAGGAATTATGGGATCCTTACTAGCTGGAAGTAAGTGAGATGGGGCATGAAGTTATTTCTAGGAGTTGGAGACATACAACGTTTAGCTCAGTTCTGGGCATCTTTGAAATACCTATACAAACTTGTTCCTACATAGTAACTTGCAACTTTGAATGAGAATGTGCTTGCTTACAGCAACGTGCTATATGTTCTGAATGCCCGAATTGGCAATCTGTGTCAAAACTTTGTTAGGAATTATGTGATCCTTACAAGCTGGAAGTAAGGGAGATGGGGCATGAAGTTATTTCTAGGAGTTGGACACATACCAAGTTTAGCTCAGTTCTGGGCATCTTTGAAATACCTATACAAACTTGTTCCTACATAGTAACTTGCAACTTTGAATGAGAATGTGGTTGCTTACAGCAACGTGCTATATGTTCTGAATGCCCGAATTGGGAATCTGTGTCAAAACTTTGTTAGGAATTATGTGATCCTTACTAGCTGGAAGTAAGGGAGATGGGGCATGAAGTTATTTCTAGGAGTTGGAGACATACCACGTTTAGCTCAGTTCTGGGCATCTTTGAAATACCTATACAAACTTGTTCCTACATAGTAACTTGCATCTTTGAATGAGAATCTGCTTGCTTACAGCAACGTGCTATATGTTCTGAATGCCTTATTTGGGAATCTGTGTCAAAACTTTGTTAGGAATTATGTGATCCTTACTAGCTGGAAGTAAGGGAGATGGGGCATGAAGTTATTTCTAGGAGTTGGAGACATACAACTTTTAGCTCAGTTCTGGGCATCTTTGAAATACCTATACAAACTTGTTCCTACATAGTAACTTGCAACTTTGAATGAGAATGTGCTTGCTTACAGCAACGTGCTATATGTTCTGAATGCCCGAATTGGGAATCTGTGTCAAAAATTTGTTAGGAATTATGTGATCCTTACTAGCTGGAAGTAAGTGAGATGGGGCATGAAGTTATTTCTAGGAGTTGGAGACATACAACGTTTAGCTCAGTTCTGGGCATCTTTGAAATACCTATACAAACTTGTTCCTACATAGTAACTTGCAACTTTGAATGAGAATGTGCTTGCTTACAGCAACGTGCTATATGTTCTGAATGCCCGAATTGGTAATCTGTGTCAAAATTTGTTAGGAATTATGTGATCCTTACTAGCTGGAAGTAAGGGAGTTGTGGCATGAAGTTATTTCTAGGAGTTGGACACATACCAAGTTTCGCTCAGTTCTGGGCATCTTTGAAATACCTATACAAACTTGTTCCTACATAGTAACTTGCAACTTTGAATGAGAATGTGCTTGCTTACAGCAACGTGCTATATGTTCTGAATGCCCGAATTGGGAATCTGTGTCAAAACTTTGTTAGGAATTATGTGATCCTTACTAGCTGGAAGTAAGTGAGATGGGGCATGAAGGTATTTCTAGGAGTTGGACACATATCAAGTTTAGCTCAGTTCTGGGCATCTTTGAAATACCTATACAAACTTGTTCCTACATAGTAACTTGCAACTTTGAATGAGAATGTGCTTGCTTACAGCAACGTGCTATATGTTCTGAATGCCCGAATTGGGAATCTGTGTCAAAACTTTGTTAGGAATTATGTGATCCTTACTAGCTGGAAGTAAGGGAGATGGGGCATGAAGTTATTTCTAGGAGTTGGAGACATACAACGTTTAGCTCAGTTCTGGGCATCTTTGAAATACCTATACAAACTTGTTCCTACATAGTAACTTGCAACTTTGAATGAGAATGTGCTTGCTTACAGCAACGTGCTATATGTTCTGAATGCCCGAATTGGTAATCTGTGTCAAAATTTGTTAGGAATTATGTGATCCTTACTAGCTGGATGTAAGGGAGTTGTGGCATGAAGTTATTTCTAGCAGTTGGAGACATACCAAGTTTCGCTCAGTTTTGGGCATCTTTGAAATACCTATACAAACTTGTTCCTACATAGTAACTTGCAACTTTGAATGAGAATCTGTTTGCTTACAGCAACGTGCTATATGCTCTGAATGCCCGAATTGGGAATCTGTGTCAAAACTTTGTTAGGAATTATGTGATCCTTACTAGCTGGAAGTAAGGGAGATGGGGCATGAAGTTATTTCTAGGAGTTGGACACATACCAAGTTTAGCTCAGTTCTGGGCATCTTTGAAATACCTAAACAAACTTGTTCCTACATAGTAACTTGCAACTTTGAATGAGAATCTGCTTGCTTACAGCAACGTGCTATATGTTCTGAATGCCCGAATTCGGAATCTGTGTCAAAATTTGTTAGGAATTATGTGATCCTTACTAGCTGGAAGTAAGGGAGTTAGGGCATGAAGGTATTTCTAGGAGTTGGACACATACCAAGTTTAGCTCAGTTCTGGGCATCTTTGAAATACCTATACAAACTTGTTCCTACATAGTAACTTGCATCTTTGAATGAGAATGTGGTTGCTTACAGCAACGTGCTATATGTTCTGAATGCCCGAATTGGGAATCTGTGTCAAAACTTTGTTAGGAATTATGTGATCCTTACTAGCTGGAAGTAAGGGAGATGGGGCATGAAGTTATTTCTAGGAGTTGGAGACATACCACGTTTAGCTCAGTTCTGGGCATCTTTGAAATACCTATACAAACTTGTTCCTACATAGTAACTTACATCTTTGAATGAGAATCTGCTTGCTTACAGCAACGTGCTATATGTTCTGAATGCCTTATTTGGGAATCTGTGTCAAAACTTTGTTAGGAATTATGTGATCCTTACTAGCTGGAAGTAAGGGAGTTGTGGCATGAAGTTATTTCTAGGAGTTGGACACATACCAAGTTTCGCTCAGTTCTGGGCATCTTTGAAATACCTATACAAACTTGTTCCTACATAGTAACTTGCAACTTTCAATGAGAATGTGCTTGCTTACAGCAACGTGCTATATGTTCTGAATGCCCGAATTGGGAATCTGTGTCAAAAATTTGTTAGGAATTATGTGATCCTTACTAGCTGGAAGTAAGTGAGATGGGGCATGAAGTTATTTCTAGGAGTTGGAGACATACAACGTTTAGCTCAGTACTGGGCATCTTTGAAATACCTATACAAACTTGTTCCTACATAGTAACTTGCAACTTTGAATGAGAATGTGCTTGCTTACAGCAACGTGCTATATGTTCTGAATGCCCGAATTGGTAATCTGTGTCAAAATTTGTTAGGAATTATGTGATCCTTACTAGCTGGAAGTAAGGGAGTTGTGGCATGAAGTTATTTCTAGGAGTTGGACACATACCAAGTTTCGCTCAGTTCTGGGCATCTTTGAAATACCTATACAAACTTGTTCCTACATAGTAACTTGCAACTTTGAATGAGAATGTGCTTGGTTACAGCAACGTGCTATATGTTCTGAATGCCCGAATTGGGAATCTGTGTCAAAACTTTGTTAGGAATTATGTGATCCTTACTAGCTGGAAGTAAGTGAGATGGGGCATGAAGGTATTTCTAGGAGTTGGACACATATCAAGTTTAGCTCAGTTCTGGGCATCTTTGAAATACCTATACAAACTTGTTCCTACATAGTAACTTGCAACTTTGAATGAGAATGTGCTTGCTTACAGCAACGTGCTATATGTTCTGAATGCCCGAATTGGTAATCTGTGTCAAAATTTGTTAGGAATTATGTGATCCTTACTAGCTGGAAGTAAGGGAGATGGGGCATGAAGTTATTTCTAGGAGTTGGAGACATACAACGTTTAGCTCAGTTCTGGGCATCTTTGAAATACCTATACAAACTTGTTCCTACATAGTAACTTGCAACTTTGAATGAGAATGTGCTTGCTTACAGCAACGTGCTATATGTTCTGAATGCCCGAATTGGGAATCTGTGTCAAAACTTTGTTAGGAATTATGTGATCCTTACTAGCTGGAAGTAAGTGAGATGGGGCATGAAGGTATTTCTAGGAGTTGGACACATATCAAGTTTAGCTCAGTTCTGGGCATCTTTGAAATACCTATACAAACTTGTTCCTACATAGTAACTTGCAACTTTGAATGAGAATGTGCTTGCTTACAGCAACGTGCTATATGTTCTGAATGCCCGAATTGGGAATCTGTGTCAAAACTTTGTTAGGAATTATGTGATCCTTACTAGCTGGAAGTAAGGGAGATGGGGCATGAAGTTATTTCTAGGAGTTGGAGACATACAACGTTTAGCTCAGTTCTGGGCATCTTTGAAATACCTATACAAACTTGTTCCTACATAGTAACTTGCAACTTTGAATGAGAATGTGCTTGCTTACAGCAACGTGCTATATGTTCTGAATGCCCGAATTGGTAATCTGTGTCAAAATTTGTTAGGAATTATGTGATCCTTACTAGCTGGATGTAAGGGAGTTGTGGCATGAAGTTATTTCTAGCAGTTGGAGACATACCAAGTTTCGCTCAGTTTTGGGCATCTTTGAAATACCTATACAAACTTGTTCCTACATAGTAACTTGCAACTTTGAATGAGAATCTGTTTGCTTACAGCAACGTGCTATATGCTCTGAATGCCCGAATTGGGAATCTGTGTCAAAACTTTGTTAGGAATTATGTGATCCTTACTAGCTGGAAGTAAGGGAGATGGGGCATGAAGTTATTTCTAGGAGTTGGACACATACCAAGTTTAGCTCAGTTCTGGGCATCTTTGAAATACCTAAACAAACTTGTTCCTACATAGTAACTTGCAACTTTGAATGAGAATCTGCTTGCTTACAGCAACGTGCTATATGTTCTGAATGCCCGAATTCGGAATCTGTGTCAAAATTTGTTAGGAATTATGTGATCCTTACTAGCTGGAAGTAAGGGAGTTAGGGCATGAAGGTATTTCTAGGAGTTGGACACATACCAAGTTTAGCTCAGTTCTGGGCATCTTTGAAATACCTATACAAACTTGTTCCTACATAGTAACTTGCATCTTTGAATGAGAATGTGGTTGCTTACAGCAACGTGCTATATGTTCTGAATGCCCGAATTGGGAATCTGTGTCAAAACTTTGTTAGGAATTATGTGATCCTTACTAGCTGGAAGTAAGGGAGATGGGGCATGAAGTTATTTCTAGGAGTTGGAGACATACCACGTTTAGCTCAGTTCTGGGCATCTTTGAAATACCTATACAAACTTGTTCCTACATAGTAACTTACATCTTTGAATGAGAATCTGCTTGCTTACAGCAACGTGCTATATGTTCTGAATGCCTTATTTGGGAATCTGTGTCAAAACTTTGTTAGGAATTATGTGATCCTTACTAGCTGGAAGTAAGGGAGTTGTGGCATGAAGTTATTTCTAGGAGTTGGACACATACCAAGTTTCGCTCAGTTCTGGGCATCTTTGAAATACCTATACAAACTTGTTCCTACATAGTAAC
The DNA here is from genome assembly GCF_020826845.1 of Diceros bicornis minor. Lineage (NCBI taxonomy): Eukaryota > Metazoa > Chordata > Mammalia > Perissodactyla > Rhinocerotidae > Diceros > Diceros bicornis. The sequence goes on along the minus strand of NW_026690860.1, from coordinate 508,743 downwards.
TTGCAACTTTCAATGAGAATGTGCTTGCTTACAGCAACGTGCTATATGTTCTGAATGCCCGAATTGGGAATCTGTGTCAAAAATTTGTTAGGAATTATGTGATCCTTACTAGCTGGAAGTAAGTGAGATGGGGCATGAAGTTATTTCTAGGAGTTGGAGACATACAACGTTTAGCTCAGTACTGGGCATCTTTGAAATACCTATACAAACTTGTTCCTACATAGTAACTTGCAACTTTGAATGAGAATGTGCTTGCTTACAGCAACGTGCTATATGTTCTGAATGCCCGAATTGGTAATCTGTGTCAAAATTTGTTAGGAATTATGTGATCCTTACTAGCTGGAAGTAAGGGAGTTGTGGCATGAAGTTATTTCTAGGAGTTGGACACATACCAAGTTTCGCTCAGTTCTGGGCATCTTTGAAATACCTATACAAACTTGTTCCTACATAGTAACTTGCAACTTTGAATGAGAATGTGCTTGGTTACAGCAACGTGCTATATGTTCTGAATGCCCGAATTGGGAATCTGTGTCAAAACTTTGTTAGGAATTATGTGATCCTTACTAGCTGGAAGTAAGTGAGATGGGGCATGAAGGTATTTCTAGGAGTTGGACACATATCAAGTTTAGCTCAGTTCTGGGCATCTTTGAAATACCTATACAAACTTGTTCCTACATAGTAACTTGCAACTTTGAATGAGAATGTGCTTGCTTACAGCAACGTGCTATATGTTCTGAATGCCCGAATTGGTAATCTGTGTCAAAATTTGTTAGGAATTATGTGATCCTTACTAGCTGGAAGTAAGGGAGATGGGGCATGAAGTTATTTCTAGGAGTTGGAGACATACAACGTTTAGCTCAGTTCTGGGCATCTTTGAAATACCTATACAAACTTGTTCCTACATAGTAACTTGCAACTTTGAATGAGAATGTGCTTGCTTACAGCAACGTGCTATATGTTCTGAATGCCCGAATTGGGAATCTGTGTCAAAACTTTGTTAGGAATTATGTGATCCTTACTAGCTGGAAGTAAGGGAGATGGGGCATGAAGTTATTTCTAGGAGTTGGAGACATACAACGTTTAGCTCAGTTCTGGGCATCTTTGAAATACCTATACAAACTTGTTCCTACATAGTAACTTGCAACTTTGAATGAGAATGTGCTTGCTTACAGCAACGTGCTATATGTTCTGAATGCCCGAATTGGTAATCTGTGTCAAAATTTGTTAGGAATTATGTGATCCTTACTAGCTGGATGTAAGGGAGTTGTGGCATGAAGTTATTTCTAGCAGTTGGACACATACCAAGTTTCGCTCAGTTTTGGGCATCTTTGAAATACCTATACAAACTTGTTCCTACATAGTAACTTGCAACTTTGAATGAGAATCTGTTTGCTTACAGCAACGTGCTATATGCTCTGAATGCCCGAATTGGGAATCTGTGTCAAAACTTTGTTAGGGATTATGTGATCCTTACTAGCTGGAAGTAAGGGAGATGGGGCATGAAGTTATTTCTAGGAGTTGGACACATACCAAGTTTAGCTCAGTTCTGGGCATCTTTGAAATACCTATACAAACTTGTTCCTACATAGTAACTTGCATCTTTGAATGAGAATCTGCTTGCTTACAGCAACGTGCTATATGTTCTGAATGCCTTATTTGGGAATCTGTGTCAAAACTTTGTTAGGAATTATGTGATCCTTACTAGCTGGAAGTAAGGGAGATGGGGCATGAAGTTATTTCTAGGAGTTGGAGACATACAACTTTTAGCTCAGTTCTGGGCATCTTTGAAATACCTATACAAACTTGTTCCTACATAGTAACTTGCAACTTTCAATGAGAATGTGCTTGCTTACAGCAACGTGCTATATGTTCTGAATGCCCGAATTGGGAATCTGTGTCATAAATTTGTTAGGAATTATGTGATCCTTACTAGCTGGAAGTAAGTGAGATGGGGCATGAAGTTATTTCTAGGAGTTGGAGACATACAACGTTTAGCTCAGTTCTGGGCATCTTTGAAATACCTATACAAACTTGTTCCTACATAGTAACTTGCAACTTTGAATGAGAATGTGCTTGCTTACAGCAACGTGCTATATGTTCTGAATGCCCGAATTGGTAATCTGTGTCAAAATTTGTTAGGAATTATGTGATCCTTACTAGCTGGAAGTAAGGGAGTTGTGGCATGAAGTTATTTCTAGGAGTTGGACACATACCAAGTTTCGCTCAGTTCTGGGCATCTTTGAAATACCTATACAAACTTGTTCCTACATAGTAACTTGCAACTTTGAATGAGAATGTGCTTGCTTACAGCAACGTGCTATATGTTCTGAATGCCCGAATTGGGAATCTGTGTCAAAAATTTGTTAGGAATTATGTGATCCTTACTAGCTGGAAGTAAGTGAGATGGGGCATGAAGTTATTTCTAGGAGTTGGAGACATACAACGTTTAGCTCAGTTCTGGGCATCTTTGAAATACCTATACAAACTTGTTCCTACATAGTAACTTGCAACTTTGAATGAGAATGTGCTTGCTTACAGCAACGTGCTATATGTTCTGAATGCCCGAATTGGTAATCTGTGTCAAAATTTGTTAGGAATTATGTGATCCTTACTAGCTGGAAGTAAGGGAGTTGTGGCATGAAGTTATTTCTAGGAGTTGGACACATACCAAGTTTCGCTCAGTTCTGGGCATCTTTGAAATACCTATACAAACTTGTTCCTACATAGTAACTTGCAACTTTGAATGAGAATGTGCTTGGTTACAGCAACGTGCTATATGTTCTGAATGCCCGAATTGGGAATCTGTGTCAAAACTTTGTTAGGAATTATGTGATTCTTACTAGCTGGAAGTAAGTGAGATGGGGCATGAAGGTATTTCTAGGAGTTGGACACATATCAAGTTTAGCTCAGTTCTGGGCATCTTTGAAATACCTATACAAACTTGTTCCTACATAGTAACTTGCAACTTTGAATGAGAATGTGCTTGCTTACAGCAACGTGCTATATGTTCTGAATGCCCGAATTGGTAATCTGTGTCAAAATTTGTTAGGAATTATGTGATCCTTACTAGCTGGAAGTAAGGGAGTTGTGGCATGAAGTTATTTCTAGGAGTTGGACACATACCAAGTTTCGCTCAGTTCTGGGCATCTTTGAAATACCTATACAAACTTGTTCCTACATAGTAACTTGCAACTTTGAATGAGAATGTGCTTGCTTACAGCAACGTGCTATATGTTCTGAATGCCCGAATTGGGAATCTGTGTCAAAACTTTGTTAGGAATTATGTGATCCTTACTAGCTGGAAGTAAGTGAGATGGGGCATGAAGGTATTTCTAGGAGTTGGACACATATCAAGTTTAGCTCAGCTCTGGGCATCTTTGAAATACCTATACAAACTTGTTCCTACATAGTAACTTGCAACTTTGAATGAGAATGTGCTTGCTTACAGCAACGTGCTATATGTTCTGAATGCCCGAATTGGTAATCTGTGTCAAAATTTGTTAGGAATTATGTGATCCTTACTAGCTGGATGTAAGGGAGTTGTGGCATGAAGTTATTTCTAGCAGTTGGACACATACCAAGTTTCGCTCAGTTTTGGGCATCTTTGAAATACCTATACAAACTTGTTCCTACATAGTAACTTGCAACTTTGAATGAGAATCTGTTTGCTTACAGCAACGTGCTATATGCTCTGAATGCCCGAATTGGGAATCTGTGTCAAAACTTTGTTAGGAATTATGTGATCCTTACTAGCTGGAAGTAAGGGAGATGGGGCATGAAGTTATTTCTAGGAGTTGGACACATACCAAGTTTAGCTCAGTTCTGGGCATCTTTGAAATACCTAAACAAACTTGTTCCTACATAGTAACTTGCAACTTTGAATGAGAATGTGCTTGCTTACAGCAACGTGCTATATGTTCTGAATGCCCGAATTGGGAATCTGTGTCAAAAATTTGTTAGGAATTATGTGATCCTTACTAGCTGGAAGTAAGTGAGATGGGGCATGAAGTTATTTCTAGGAGTTGGAGACATACAACGTTTAGCTCAGTTCTGGGCATCTTTGAAATACCTATACAAACTTGTTCCTACATAGTAACTTGCAACTTTGAATGAGAATGTGCTTGCTTACAGCAACGTGCTATATGTTCTGAATGCCCGAATTGGTAATCTGTGTCAAAATTTGTTAGGAATTATGTGATCCTTACTAGCTGGAAGTAAGGGAGTTGTGGCATGAAGTTATTTCTAGGAGTTGGACACATACCAAGTTTCGCTCAGTTCTGGGCATCTTTGAAATACCTATACAAACTTGTTCCTACATAGTAACTTGCAACTTTGAATGAGAATGTGCTTGGTTACAGCAACGTGCTATATGTTCTGAATGCCCGAATTGGGAATCTGTGTCAAAACTTTGTTAGGAATTATGTGATCCTTACTAGCTGGAAGTAAGTGAGATGGGGCATGAAGGTATTTCTAGGAGTTGGACACATATCAAGTTTAGCTCAGTTCTGGGCATCTTTGAAATACCTATACAAACTTGTTCCTACATAGTAACTTGCAACTTTGAATGAGAATGTGCTTGCTTACAGCAACGTGCTATATGTTCTGAATGCCCGAATTGGTAATCTGTGTCAAAATTTGTTAGGAATTATGTGATCCTTACTAGCTGGAAGTAAGGGAGTTGTGGCATGAAGTTATTTCTAGGAGTTGGACACATACCAAGTTTCGCTCAGTTCTGGGCATCTTTGAAATACCTATACAAACTTGTTCCTACATAGTAACTTGCAACTTTGAATGAGAATGTGCTTGCTTACAGCAACGTGCTATATGTTCTGAATGCCCGAATTGGGAATCTGTGTCAAAACTTTGTTAGGAATTATGTGATCCTTACTAGCTGGAAGTAAGTGAGATGGGGCATGAAGGTATTTCTAGGAGTTGGACACATATCAAGTTTAGCTCAGTTCTGGGCATCTTTGAAATACCTATACAAACTTGTTCCTACATAGTAACTTGCAACTTTGAATGAGAATGTGCTTGCTTACAGCAACGTGCTATATGTTCTGAATGCCCGAATTGGGAATCTGTGTCAAAACTTTGTTAGGAATTATGTGATCCTTACTAGCTGGAAGTAAGGGAGATGGGGCATGAAGTTATTTCTAGGAGTTGGAGACATACAACGTTTAGCTCAGTTCTGGGCATCTTTGAAATACCTATACAAACTTGTTCCTACATAGTAACTTGCAACTTTGAATGAGAATGTGCTTGCTTACAGCAACGTGCTATATGTTCTGAATGCCCGAATTGGGAATCTGTGTCAAAACTTTGTTAGGAATTATGTGATCCTTACTAGCTGGAAGTAAGGGAGATGGGGCATGAAGTTATTTCTAGGAGTTGGAGACATACAACGTTTAGCTCAGTTCTGGGCATCTTTGAAATACCTATACAAACTTGTTCCTACATAGTAACTTGCAACTTTGAATGAGAATGTGCTTGCTTACAGCAACGTGCTATATGTTCTGAATGCCCGAATTGGTAATCTGTGTCAAAATTTGTTAGGAATTATGTGATCCTTACTAGCTGGATGTAAGGGAGTTGTGGCATGAAGTTATTTCTAGCAGTTGGACACATACCAAGTTTCGCTCAGTTTTGGGCATCTTTGAAATACCTATACAAACTTGTTCCTACATAGTAACTTGCAACTTTGAATGAGAATCTGTTTGCTTACAGCAACGTGCTATATGCTCTGAATGCCCGAATTGGGAATCTGTGTCAAAACTTTGTTAGGAATTATGTGATCCTTACTAGCTGGAAGTAAGGGAGATGGGGCATGAAGTTATTTCTAGGAGTTGGACACATACCAAGTTTAGCTCAGTTCTGGGCATCTTTGAAATACCTAAACAAACTTGTTCCTACATAGTAACTTGCAACTTTGAATGAGAATCTGCTTGCTTACAGCAACGTGCTATATGTTCTGAATGCCCGAATTCGGAATCTGTGTCAAAATTTGTTAGGAATTATGTGATCCTTACTAGCTGGAAGTAAGGGAGTTAGGGCATGAAGGTATTTCTAGGAGTTGGACACATACCAAGTTTAGCTCAGTTCTGGGCATCTTTGAAATACCTATACAAACTTGTTCCTACATAGTAACTTGCATCTTTGAATGAGAATGTGGTTGCTTACAGCAACGTGCTATATGTTCTGAATGCCCGAATTGGGAATCTGTGTCAAAAATTTGTTAGGAATTATGTGATCCTTACTAGCTGGAAGTAAGGGAGATGGGGCATGAAGTTATTTCTAGGAGTTGGAGACATACCACGTTTAGCTCAGTTCTGGGCATCTTTGAAATACCTATACAAACTTGTTCCTACATAGTAACTTGCATCTTTGAATGAGAATCTGCTTGCTTACAGCAACGTGCTATATGTTCTGAATGCCTTATTTGGGAATCTGTGTCAAAACTTTGTTAGGAATTATGTGATCCTTACTAGCTGGAAGTAAGGGAGATGGGGCATGATGTTATTTCTAGGAGTTGGAGACATACAACTTTTAGCTCAGTTCTGGGCATCTTTGAAATACCTATACAAACTTGTTCCTACATAGTAACTTGCAACTTTCAATGAGAATGTGCTTGCTTACAGCAACGTGCTATATGTTCTGAATGCCCGAATTGGGAATCTGTGTCAAAAATTTGTTAGGAATTATGTGATCCTTACTAGCTGGAAGTAAGTGAGATGGGGCATGAAGTTATTTCTAGGAGTTGGAGACATACAACGTTTAGCTCAGTTCTGGGCATCTTTGAAATACCTATACAAACTTGTTCCTACATAGTAACTTGCAACTTTGAATGAGAATGTGCTTGCTTACAGCAACGTGCTATATGTTCTGAATGCCCGAATTGGTAATCTGTGTCAAAATTTGTTAGGAATTATGTGATCCTTACTAGCTGGAAGTAAGGGAGTTGTGGCATGAAGTTATTTCTAGGAGTTGGACACATACCAAGTTTCGCTCAGTTCTGGGCATCTTTGAAATACCTATACAAACTTGTTCCTACATAGTAACTTGCAACTTTGAATGAGAATGTGCTTGCTTACAGCAACGTGCTATATGTTCTGAATGCCCGAATTGGGAATCTGTGTCAAAAATTTGTTAGGAATTATGTGATCCTTACTAGCTGGAAGTAAGTGAGATGGGGCATGAAGTTATTTCTAGGAGTTGGAGACATACAACGTTTAGCTCAGTTCTGGGCATCTTTGAAATACCTATACAAACTTGTTCCTACATAGTAACTTGCAACTTTGAATGAGAATGTGCTTGCTTACAGCAACGTGCTATATGTTCTGAATGCCCGAATTGGTAATCTGTGTCAAAATTTGTTAGGAATTATGTGATCCTTACTAGCTGGAAGTAAGGGAGTTGTGGCATGAAGTTATTTCTAGGAGTTGGACACATACCAAGTTTCGCTCAGTTCTGGGCATCTTTGAAATACCTATACAAACTTGTTCCTACATAGTAACTTGCAACTTTGAATGAGAATGTGCTTGGTTACAGCAACGTGCTATATGTTCTGAATGCCCGAATTGGGAATCTGTGTCAAAACTTTGTTAGGAATTATGTGATCCTTACTAGCTGGAAGTAAGTGAGATGGGGCATGAAGGTATTTCTAGGAGTTGGACACATATCAAGTTTAGCTCAGTTCTGGGCATCTTTGAAATACCTATACAAACTTGTTCCTACATAGTAACTTGCAACTTTGAATGAGAATGTGCTTGCTTACAGCAACGTGCTATATGTTCTGAATGCCCGAATTGGTAATCTGTGTCAAAATTTGTTAGGAATTATGTGATCCTTACTAGCTGGAAGTAAGGGAGTTGTGGCATGAAGTTATTTCTAGGAGTTGGACACATACCAAGTTTCGCTCAGTTCTGGGCATCTTTGAAATACCTATACAAACTTGTTCCTACATAGTAACTTGCAACTTTGAATGAGAATGTGCTTGCTTACAGCAACGTGCTATATGTTCTGAATGCCCGAATTGGGAATCTGTGTCAAAACTTTGTTAGGAATTATGTGATCCTTACTAGCTGGAAGTAAGTGAGATGGGGCATGAAGGTATTTCTAGGAGTTGGACACATATCAAGTTTAGCTCAGCTCTGGGCATCTTTGAAATACCTATACAAACTTGTTCCTACATAGTAACTTGCAACTTTGAATGAGAATGTGCTTGCTTACAGCAACGTGCTATATGTTCTGAATGCCCGAATTGGTAATCTGTGTCAAAATTTGTTAGGAATTATGTGATCCTTACTAGCTGGATGTAAGGGAGTTGTGGCATGAAGTTATTTCTAGCAGTTGGACACATACCAAGTTTCGCTCAGTTTTGGGCATCTTTGAAATACCTATACAAACTTGTTCCTACATAGTAACTTGCAACTTTGAATGAGAATCTGTTTGCTTACAGCAACGTGCTATATGCTCTGAATGCCCGAATTGGGAATCTGTGTCAAAACTTTGTTAGGAATTATGTGATCCTTACTAGCTGGAAGTAAGGGAGATGGGGCATGAAGTTATTTCTAGGAGTTGGAGACATACCAAGTTTAGCTCAGTTCTGGGCATCTTTGAAATACCTAAACAAACTTGTTCCTACATAGTAACTTGCAACTTTGAATGAGAATGTGCTTGCTTACAGCAACGTGCTATATGTTCTGAATGCCCGAATTGGGAATCTGTGTCAAAAATTTGTTAGGAATTATGTGATCCTTACTAGCTGGAAGTAAGTGAGATGGGGCATGAAGTTATTTCTAGGAGTTGGAGACATACAACGTTTAGCTCAGTTCTGGGCATCTTTGAAATACCTATACAAACTTGTTCCTACACAGTAACTTGCAACTTTGAATGAGAATGTGCTTGCTTACAGCAACGTGCTATATGTTCTGAATGCCCGAATTGGGAATCTGTGTCAAAATTTGTTAGGAATTATGTGATCCTTACTAGCTGGAAGTAAGAGAGTTGTGGCATGAAGTTATTTCTAGGAATTGGACACATACCAAGTTTCGCTCAGTTCTGGGCATCTTTGAAATACCTATACAAACTTGTTCCTACATAGTAACTTGCAACTTTGAATGAGAATGTGCTTGCTTACAGCAACGTGCTATATGTTCTGAATGCCCGAATTGGGAATCTGTGTCAAAAATTTGTTAGGAATTATGTGATCCTTACTAGCTGGAAGTAAGTGAGATGGGGCATGAAGTTATTTCTAGGAGTTGGAGACATACAACGTTTAGCTCAGTTCTGGGCATCTTTGAAATACCTATACAAACTTGTTCCTACATAGTAACTTGCAACTTTGAATGAGAATGTGCTTGCTTACAGCAACGTGCTATATGTTCTGAATGCCCGAATTGGTAATCTGTGTCAAAATTTGTTAGGAATTATGTGATCCTTACTAGCTGGAAGTAAGGGAGTTGTGGCATGAAGTTATTTCTAGGAGTTGGACACATACCAAGTTTCGCTCAGTTCTGGGCATCTTTGAAATACCTATACAAACTTGTTCCTACATAGTAACTTGTAACTTTGAATGAGAATGTGCTTGCTTACAGCAACGTGCTATATGTTCTGAATGCCCGAATTGGGAATCTGTGTCAAAACTTTGTTAGGAATTATGTGATCCTTACTAGCTGGAAGTAAGAGAGATGGGGCATGAAGGTATTTCTAGGAGTTGGACACATATCAAGTTTAGCTCAGTTCTGGGCATCTTTGAAATACCTATACAAACTTGTTCCTACATAGTAACTTGCAACTTTGAATGATAATGTGCTTGCTTACAGCAACGTGCTATATGTTCTGAATGCCCGAATTGGGAATCTGTGTCAAAACTTTGTTAGGAATTATGTGATCCTTACTAGCTGGAAGTAAGGGAGATGGGGCATGAAGTTATTTCTAGGAGTTGGAGACATACAACGTTTAGCTCAGTTCTGGGCATCTTTGAAATACCTATACAAACTTGTTCCTACATAGTAACTTGCAACTTTGAATGAGAATGTGCTTGCTTACAGCAACGTGCTATATGTTCTGAATGCCCGAATTGGTAATCTGTGTCAAAATTTGTTAGGAATTATGTGATCCTTACTAGCTGGAAGTAAGGGAGTTGTGGCATGAAGTTATTTCTAGGAGTTGGACACATACCAAGTTTCGCTCAGTTCTGGGCATCTTTGAAATACCTATACAAACTTGTTCCTACATAGTAACTTGCATCTTTGAATGAGAATCTGCTTGCTTACAGCAACGTGCTATACGTTCTGAATGCCCGAATTGGGAATCTGTGTCAAAACTTTGTTAGGAATTATGTGATCCTTACTAGCTGGAAATAAGGGAGATGGGGCATGAAGTTATTTCTAGGAGTTGGACACATACCAAGTTTAGCTCAGTTCTGGGCATCTTTGAAATACCTATACAAACTTGTTCCTACATAGTAACTTGCAACTTTGAATGAGAATGTGCTTGCTTACAGCAACGTGCTATATGTTCTGAATGCCCGAATTGGGAATCTGTGTCAAAACTTTGTGAGGAATTATGTGATCCTTACTAGCTGGAAGTAAGGGAGATGGGGCATGAAGATATTTCTAGGAGTTGGAGACATACCACGTTTAGCTCAGTTCTGGGCATCTTTGAAATACCTATACAAACTTGTTCCTACATAGTAACTTGCATCTTTGAATGAGAATCTGCTTGCTTACAGCAACGTGCTATATGTTCTGAATGCCTTATTTGGGAATCTGTGTCAAAACTTTGTTAGGAATTATGTGATCCTTACTAGCTGGAAGTAAGGGAGATGGGGCATGAAGTTATTTCTAGGAGTTGGAGACATACAACTTTTAGCTCAGTTCTGGGCATCTTTGAAATACCTATACAAACTTGTTCCTACATAGTAACTTGCAACTTTCAATGAGAATGTGCTTGCTTACAGCAACGTGCTATATGTTCTGAATGCCCGAATTGGGAATCTGTGTCAAAAATTTGTTAGGAATTATGTGATCCTTACTAGCTGGAAGTAAGTGAGATGGGGCATGAAGTTATTTCTAGGAGTTGGAGACATACAACGTTTAGCTCAGTTCTGGGCATCTTTGAAATACCTATACAAACTTGTTCCTACATAGTAACTTGCAACTTTGAATGAGAATGTGCTTGCTTACAGCAACGTGCTATATGTTCTGAATGCCCGAATTGGTAATCTGTGTCAAAATTTGTTAGGAATTATGTGATCCTTACTAGCTGGAAGTAAGGGAGTTGTGGCATGAAGTTATTTCTAGGAGTTGGACACATACCAAGTTTCGCTCAGTTCTGGGCATCTTTGAAATACCTATACAAACTTGTTCCTACATAGTAACTTGCAACTTTGAATGAGAATGTGCTTGCTTACAGCAACGTGCTATATGTTCTGAATGCCCGAATTGGGAATCTGTGTCAAAAATTTGTTAGGAATTATGTGATCCTTACTAGCTGGAAGTAAGTGAGATGGGGCATGAAGTTATTTCTAGGAGTTGGAGACATACAACGTTTAGCTCAGTTCTGGGCATCTTTGAAATCCCTATACAAACTTGTTCCTACATAGTAACTTGCAACTTTGAATGAGAATGTGCTTGCTTACAGCAACGTGCTATATGTTCTGAATGCCCGAATTGGTAATCTGTGTCAAAATTTGTTAGGAATTATGTGATCCTTACTAGCTGGAAGTAAGGGAGTTGTGGCATGAAGTTATTTCTAGGAGTTGGACACATACCAAGTTTCGCTCAGTTCTGGGCATCTTTGAAATACCTATACAAACTTGTTCCTACATAGTAACTTGCAACTTTGAATGAGAATGTGCTTGGTTACAGCAACGTGCTATATGTTCTGAATGCCCGAATTGGGAATCTGTGTCAAAACTTTGTTAGGAATTATGTGATCCTTACTAGCTGGAAGTAAGTGAGATGGGGCATGAAGGTATTTCTAGGAGTTGGACACATATCAAGTTTAGCTCAGTTCTGGGCATCTTTGAAATACCTATACAAACTTGTTCCTACATAGTAACTTGCAACTTTGAATGAGAATGTGCTTGCTTACAGCAACGTGCTATATGTTCTGAATGCCCGAATTGGTAATCTGTGTCAAAATTTGTTAGGAATTATGTGATCCTTACTAGCTGGAAGTAAGGGAGTTGTGGCATGAAGTTATTTCTAGGAGTTGGACACATGCCAAGTTTCGCTCAGTTCTGGGCATCTTTGAAATACCTATACAAACTTGTTCCTACATAGTAACTTGAAACTTTGAATGAGAATGTGCTTGCTTACAGCAACGTGCTATATGTTCTGAATGCCCGAATTGGGAATCTGTGTCAAAACTTTGTTAGGAATTATGTGATCCTTACTAGCTGGAAGTAAGTGAGATGGGGCATGAAGGTATTTCTAGGAGTTGGACACATATCAAGTTTAGCTCAGCTCTGGGCATCTTTGAAATACCTATACAAACTTGTTCCTACATAGTAACTTGCAACTTTGAATGAGAATGTGCTTGCTTACAGCAACGTGCTATATGTTCTGAATGCCCGAATTGGTAATCTGTGTCAAAATTTGTTAGGAATTATGTGATCCTTACTAGCTGGATGTAAGGGAGTTGTGGCATGAAGTTATTTCTAGCAGTTGGACACATACCAAGTTTCGCTCAGTTTTGGGCATCTTTGAAATACCTATACAAACTTGTTCCTACATAGTAACTTGCAACTTTGAATGAGAATCTGTTTGCTTACAGCAACGTGCTATATGCTCTGAATGCCCGAATTGGGAATCTGTGTCAAAACTTTGTTAGGAATTATGTGATCCTTACTAGCTGGAAGTAAGGGAGATGGGGCATGAAGTTATTTCTAGGAGTTGGACACATACCAAGTTTAGCTCAGTTCTGGGCATCTTTGAAATACCTAAACAAACTTGTTCCTACATAGTAACTTGCAACTTTGAATGAGAATGTGCTTGCTTACAGCAACGTGCTATATGTTCTGAATGCCCAAATTGGGAATCTGTGTCAAAAATTTGTTAGGAATTATGTGATCCTTACTAGCTGGAAGTAAGTGAGATGGAGCATGAAGTTATTTCTAGGAGTTGGAGACATACAACGTTTAGCTCAGTTCTGGGCATCTTTGAAATACCTATACAAACTTGTTCCTACATAGTAACTTGCAACTTTGAATGAGAATGTGCTTGCTTACAGCAACGTGCTATATGTTCTGAATGCCCGAATTGCTAATCTGTGTCAAAATTTGTTAGGAATTATGTGATCCTTACTAGCTGGAAGTAAGGGAGTTGTGGCATGAAGTTATTTCTAGGAATTGGACACATACCAAGTTTCGCTCAGTTCTGGGCATCTTTGAAATACCTATACAAACTTGTTCCTACATAGTAACTTGCAACTTTGAATGAGAATGTGCTTGCTTACAGCAACGTGCTATATGTTCTGAATGCCCGAATTGGGAATCTGTGTCAAAAATTTGTTAGGAATTATGTGATCCTTACTAGCTGGAAGTAAGTGAGATGGGGCATGAAGTTATTTCTAGGAGTTGGAGACATACAACGTTTAGCTCAGTTCTGGGCATCTTTGAAATACCTATACAAACTTGTTCCTACATAGTAACTTGCAACTTTGAATGAGAATGTGCTTGCTTACAGCAACGTGCTATATGTTCTGAATGCCCGAATTGGTAATCTGTGTCAAAATTTGTTAGGAATTATGTGATCCTTACTAGCTGGAAGTAAGGGAGTTGTGGCATGAAGTTATTTCTAGGAGATGGACACATACCATGTTTCGCTCAGTTCTGGGCATCTTTGAAATACCTATACAAACTTGTTCCTACATAGTAACTTGCAACTTTGAATGAGAATGTGCTTGCTTACAGCAACGTGCTATATGTTCTGAATGCCCGAATTGGGAATCTGTGTCAAAACTTTGTTAGGAATTATGTGATCCTTACTAGCTGGAAGTAAGAGAGATGGGGCATGAAGGTATTTCTAGGAGTTGGACACATATCAAGTTTAGCTCAGTTCTGGGCATCTTTGAAATACCTATACAAACTTGTTCCTACATAGTAACTTGCAACTTTGAATGATAATGTGCTTGCTTACAGCAACGTGCTATATGTTCTGAATGCCCGAATTGGGAATCTGTGTCAAAACTTTGTTAGGAATTATGTGATCCTTACTAGCTGGAAGTAAGGGAGATGGGGCATGAAGTTATTTCTAGGAGTTGGAGACATACAACGTTTAGCTCAGTTCTGGGCATCTTTGAAATACCTATACAAACTTGTTCCTACATAGTAACTTGCAACTTTGAATGAGAATGTGCTTGCTTACAGCAACGTGCTATATGTTCTGAATGCCCGAATTGGTAATCTGTGTCAAAATTTGTTAGGAATTATGTGATCCTTACTAGCTGGAAGTAAGGGAGTTGTGGCATGAAGTTATTTCTAGGAGTTGGACACATACCAAGTTTCGCTCAGTTCTGGGCATCTTTGAAATACCTATACAAACTTGTTCCTACATAGTAACTTGCATCTTTGAATGAGAATCTGCTTGCTTACAGCAACGTGCTATACGTTCTGAATGCCCGAATTGGGAATCTGTGTCAAAACTTTGTTAGGAATTATGTGATCCTTACTAGCTGGAAATAAGGGAGATGGGGCATGAAGTTATTTCTAGGAGTTGGACACATACCAAGTTTAGCTCAGTTCTGGGCATCTTTGAAATACCTATACAAACTTGTTCCTACATAGTAACTTGCAACTTTGAATGAGAATGTGCTTGCTTACAGCAACGTGCTATATGTTCTGAATGCCCGAATTGGGAATCTGTGTCAAAACTTTGTGAGGAATTATGTGATCCTTACTAGCTGGAAGTAAGGGAGATGGGGCATGAAGATATTTCTAGGAGTTGGAGACATACCACGTTTAGCTCAGTTCTGGGCATCTTTGAAATACCTATACAAACTTGTTCCTACATAGTAACTTGCATCTTTGAATGAGAATCTGCTTGCTTACAGCAACGTGCTATATGTTCTGAATGCGTTATTTGGGAATCTGTGTCAAAACTTTGTTAGGAATTATGTGATCCTTACTAGCTGGAAGTAAGGGAGATGGGGCATGAAGTTATTTCTAGGAGTTGGAGACATACAACTTTTAGCTCAGTTCTGGGCATCTTTGAAATACCTATACAAACTTGTTCCTACATAGTAACTTGCAACTTTGAATGAGAATGTGCTTGCTTACAGCAACGTGCTATATGTTCTGAATGCCCGAATTGGGAATCTGTGTCAAAAATTTGTTAGGAATTATGTGATCCTTACTAGCTGGAAGTAAGTGAGATGGGGCATGAAGTTATTTCTAGGAGTTGGAGACATACAACGTTTAGCTCAGTTCTGGGCATCTTTGAAATACCTATACAAACTTGTTCCTACATAGTAACTTGCAACTTTGAATGAGAATGTGCTTGCTTACAGCAACGTGCTATATGTTCTGAATGCCCGAATTGGTAATCTGTGTCAAAATTTGTTAGGAATTATGTGATCCTTACTAGCTGGAAGTAAGGGAGTTGTGGCATGAAGTTATTTCTAGGAGTTGGACACATACCAAGTTTCGCTCAGTTCTGGGCATCTTTGAAATACCTATACAAACTTGTTCCTACATAGTAACTTGCAACTTTGAATGAGAATGTGCTTGCTTACAGCAACGTGTTATATGTTCTGAATGCCCGAATTGGGAATCTGTGTCAAAAATTTGTTAGGAATTATGTGATCCTTACTAGCTGGAAGTAAGTGAGATGGGGCATGAAGTTATTTCTAGGAGTTGGAGACATACAACGTTTAGCTCAGTTCTGGGCATCTTTGAAATACCTATACAAACTTGTTCCTACATAGTAACTTGCAACTTTGAATGAGAATGTGCTTGCTTACAGCAACGTGCTATATGTTCTGAATGCCCGAATTGGTAATCTGTGTCAAAATTTGTTAGGAATTATGTGATCCTTACTAGCTGGAAGTAA
The DNA here is from genome assembly GCF_020826845.1 of Diceros bicornis minor. Taxonomy (NCBI): domain Eukaryota; kingdom Metazoa; phylum Chordata; class Mammalia; order Perissodactyla; family Rhinocerotidae; genus Diceros; species Diceros bicornis. The sequence goes on along the minus strand of NW_026690860.1, from coordinate 492,688 downwards.
GGGAGTTGTGGCATGAAGTTATTTCTAGGAGTTGGACACATACCAAGTTTCGCTCAGTTCTGGGCATCTTTGAAATACCTATACAAACTTGTTCCTACATAGTAACTTGCAACTTTGAATGAGAATGTGCTTGCTTACAGCAACGTGCTATATGTTCTGAATGCCCGAATTGGGAATCTGTGTCAAAACTTTGTTAGGAATTATGTGATCCTTACTAGCTGGAAGTAAGTGAGATGGGGCATGAAGGTATTTCTAGGAGTTGGACACATATCAAGTTTAGCTCAGTTCTGGGCATCTTTGAAATACCTATACAAACTTGTTCCTACATAGTAACTTGCAACTTTGAATGAGAATGTGCTTGCTTACAGCAACGTGCTATATGTTCTGAATGCCCGAATTGGTAATCTGTGTCAAAATTTGTTAGGAATTATGTGATCCTTACTAGCTGGAAGTAAGGGAGTTGTGGCATGAAGTTATTTCTAGGAGTTGGACACATACCAAGTTTCGCTCAGTTCTGGGCATCTTTGAAATACCTATACAAACTTGTTCCTACATAGTAACTTGCAACTTTGAATGAGAATGTGCTTGGTTACAGCAACGTGCTATATGTTCTGAATGCCCGAATTGGGAATCTGTGTCAAAACTTTGTTAGGAATTATGTGATCCTTACTAGCTGGAAGTAAGTGAGATGGGGCATGAAGGTATTTCTAGGAGTTGGACACATATCAAGTTTAGCTCAGTTCTGGGCATCTTTGAAATACCTATACAAACTTGTTCCTACATAGTAACTTGCAACTTTGAATGAGAATGTGCTTGCTTACAGCAACGTGCTATATGTTCTGAATGCCCGAATTGGTAATCTGTGTCAAAATTTGTTAGGAATTATGTGATCCTTACTAGCTGGAAGTAAGGGAGTTGTGGCATGAAGTTATTTCTAGGAGTTGGACACATACCAAGTTTCGCTCAGTTCTGGGCATCTTTGAAATACCTATACAAACTTGTTCCTACATAGTAACTTGCAACTTTGAATGAGAATGTGCTTGCTTACAGCAACGTGCTATATGTTCTGAATGCCCGAATTGGGAATCTGTGTCAAAACTTTGTTAGGAATTATGTGATCCTTACTAGCTGGAAGTAAGTGAGATGGGGCATGAAGGTATTTCTAGGAGTTGGACACATATCAAGTTTAGCTCAGCTCTGGGCATCTTTGAAATACCTATACAAACTTGTTCCTACATAGTAACTTGCAACTTTGAATGAGAATGTGCTTGCTTACAGCAACGTGCTATATGTTCTGAATGCCCGAATTGGTAATCTGTGTCAAAATTTGTTAGGAATTATGTGATCCTTACTAGCTGGATGTAAGGGAGTTGTGGCATGAAGTTATTTCTAGCAGTTGGACACATACCAAGTTTCGCTCAGTTTTGGGCATCTTTGAAATACCTATACAAACTTGTTCCTACATAGTAACTTGCAACTTTGAATGAGAATCTGTTTGCTTACAGCAACGTGCTATATGCTCTGAATGCCCGAATTGGGAATCTGTGTCAAAACTTTGTTAGGAATTATGTGATCCTTACTAGCTGGAAGTAAGGGAGATGGGGCATGAAGTTATTTCTAGGAGTTGGACACATACCAAGTTTAGCTCAGTTCTGGGCATCTTTGAAATACCTAAACAAACTTGTTCCTACATAGTAACTTGCAACTTTGAATGAGAATGTGCTTGCTTACAGCAACGTGCTATATGTTCTGAATGCCCGAATTGGGAATCTGTGTCAAAAATTTGTTAGGAATTATGTGATCCTTACTAGCTGGATGTAAGTGAGATGGGGCATGAAGTTATTTCTAGGAGTTGGAGACATACAACGTTTAGCTCAGTTCTGGGCATCTTTGAAATACCTATACAAACTTGTTCCTACACAGTAACTTGCAACTTTGAATGAGAATGTGCTTGCTTACAGCAACGTGCTATATGTTCTGAATGCCCGAATTGGGAATCTGTGTCAAAATTTGTTAGGAATTATGTGATCCTTACTAGCTGGAAGTAAGAGAGTTGTGGCATGAAGTTATTTCTAGGAATTGGACACATACCAAGTTTCGCTCAGTTCTGGGCATCTTTGAAATACCTATACAAACTTGTTCCTACATAGTAACTTGCAACTTTGAATGAGAATGTGCTTGCTTACAGCAACGTGCTATATGTTCTGAATGCCCGAATTGGGAATCTGTGTCAAAAATTTGTTAGGAATTATGTGATCCTTACTAGCTGGAAGTAAGTGAGATGGGGCATGAAGTTATTTCTAGGAGTTGGAGACATACAACGTTTAGCTCAGTTCTGGGCATCTTTGAAATACCTATACAAACTTGTTCCTACATAGTAACTTGCAACTTTGAATGAGAATGTGCTTGCTTACAGCAACGTGCTATATGTTCTGAATGCCCGAATTGGTAATCTGTGTCAAAATTTGTTAGGAATTATGTGATCCTTACTAGCTGGAAGTAAGGGAGTTGTGGCATGAAGTTATTTCTAGGAGTTGGACACATACCAAGTTTCGCTCAGTTCTGGGCATCTTTGAAATACCTATACAAACTTGTTCCTACATAGTAACTTGTAACTTTGAATGAGAATGTGCTTGCTTACAGCAACGTGCTATATGTTCTGAATGCCCGAATTGGGAATCTGTGTCAAAACTTTGTTAGGAATTATGTGATCCTTACTAGCTGGAAGTAAGAGAGATGGGGCATGAAGTTATTTCTAGGAGTTGGACACATATCAAGTTTAGCTCAGTTCTGGGCATCTTTGAAATACCTATACAAACTTGTTCCTACATAGTAACTTGCAACTTTGAATGATAATGTGCTTGCTTACAGCAACGTGCTATATGTTCTGAATGCCCGAATTGGGAATCTGTGTCAAAACTTTGTTAGGAATTATGTGATCCTTACTAGCTGGAAGTAAGGGAGATGGGGCATGAAGTTATTTCTAGGAGTTGGAGACATACAACGTTTAGCTCAGTTCTGGGCATCTTTGAAATACCTATACAAACTTGTTCCTACATAGTAACTTGCAACTTTGAATGAGAATGTGCTTGCTTACAGCAACGTGCTATATGTTCTGAATGCCCGAATTGGTAATCTGTGTCAAAATTTGTTAGGAATTATGTGATCCTTACTAGCTGGAAGTAAGGGAGTTGTGGCATGAAGTTATTTCTAGGAGTTGGACACATACCAAGTTTCGCTCAGTTCTGGGCATCTTTGAAATACCTATACAAACTTGTTCCTACATAGTAACTTGCATCTTTGAATGAGAATCTGCTTGCTTACAGCAACGTGCTATACGTTCTGAATGCCCGAATTGGGAATCTGTGTCAAAACTTTGTTAGGAATTATGTGATCCTTACTAGCTGGAAATAAGGGAGATGGGGCATGAAGTTATTTCTAGGAGTTGGACACATACCAAGTTTAGCTCAGTTCTGGGCATCTTTGAAATACCTATACAAACTTGTTCCTACATAGTAACTTGCAACTTTGAATGAGAATGTGCTTGCTTACAGCAACGTGCTATATGTTCTGAATGCCCGAATTGGGAATCTGTGTCAAAACTTTGTGAGGAATTATGTGATCCTTACTAGCTGGAAGTAAGGGAGATGGGGCATGAAGATATTTCTAGGAGTTGGAGACATACCACGTTTAGCTCAGTTCTGGGCATCTTTGAAATACCTATACAAACTTGTTCCTACATAGTAACTTGCATCTTTGAATGAGAATCTGCTTGCTTACAGCAACGTGCTATATGTTCTGAATGCCTTATTTGGGAATCTGTGTCAAAACTTTGTTAGGAATTATGTGATCCTTACTAGCTGGAAGTAAGGGAGATGGGGCATGAAGTTATTTCTAGGAGTTGGAGACATACAACTTTTAGCTCAGTTCTGGGCATCTTTGAAATACCTATACAAACTTGTTCCTACATAGTAACTTGCAACTTTCAATGAGAATGTGCTTGCTTACAGCAACGTGCTATATGTTCTGAATGCCCGAATTGGGAATCTGTGTCAAAAATTTGTTAGGAATTATGTGATCCTTACTAGCTGGAAGTAAGTGAGATGGGGCATGAAGTTATTTCTAGGAGTTGGAGACATACAACGTTTAGCTCAGTTCTGGGCATCTTTGAAATACCTATACAAACTTGTTCCTACATAGTAACTTGCAACTTTGAATGAGAATGTGCTTGCTTACAGCAACGTGCTATATGTTCTGAATGCCCGAATTGGTAATCTGTGTCAAAATTTGTTAGGAATTATGTGATCCTTACTAGCTGGAAGTAAGGGAGTTGTGGCATGAAGTTATTTCTAGGAGTTGGACACATACCAAGTTTCGCTCAGTTCTGGGCATCTTTGAAATACCTATACAAACTTGTTCCTACATAGTAACTTGCAACTTTGAATGAGAATGTGCTTGCTTACAGCAACGTGCTATATGTTCTGAATGCCCGAATTGGGAATCTGTGTCAAAAATTTGTTAGGAATTATGTGATCCTTACTAGCTGGAAGTAAGTGAGATGGGGCATGAAGTTATTTCTAGGAGTTGGAGACATACAACGTTTAGCTCAGTTCTGGGCATCTTTGAAATCCCTATACAAACTTGTTCCTACATAGTAACTTGCAACTTTGAATGAGAATGTGCTTGCTTACAGCAACGTGCTATATGTTCTGAATGCCCGAATTGGTAATCTGTGTCAAAATTTGTTAGGAATTATGTGATCCTTACTAGCTGGAAGTAAGGGAGTTGTGGCATGAAGTTATTTCTAGGAGTTGGACACATACCAAGTTTCGCTCAGTTCTGGGCATCTTTGAAATACCTATACAAACTTGTTCCTACATAGTAACTTGCAACTTTGAATGAGAATGTGCTTGGTTACAGCAACGTGCTATATGTTCTGAATGCCCGAATTGGGAATCTGTGTCAAAACTTTGTTAGGAATTATGTGATCCTTACTAGCTGGAAGTAAGTGAGATGGGGCATGAAGGTATTTCTAGGAGTTGGACACATATCAAGTTTAGCTCAGTTCTGGGCATCTTTGAAATACCTATACAAACTTGTTCCTACATAGTAACTTGCAACTTTGAATGAGAATGTGCTTGCTTACAGCAACGTGCTATATGTTCTGAATGCCCGAATTGGTAATCTGTGTCAAAATTTGTTAGGAATTATGTGATCCTTACTAGCTGGAAGTAAGGGAGTTGTGGCATGAAGTTATTTCTAGGAGTTGGACACATGCCAAGTTTCGCTCAGTTCTGGGCATCTTTGAAATACCTATACAAACTTGTTCCTACATAGTAACTTGAAACTTTGAATGAGAATGTGCTTGCTTACAGCAACGTGCTATATGTTCTGAATGCCCGAATTGGGAATCTGTGTCAAAACTTTGTTAGGAATTATGTGATCCTTACTAGCTGGAAGTAAGTGAGATGGGGCATGAAGGTATTTCTAGGAGTTGGACACATATCAAGTTTAGCTCAGCTCTGGGCATCTTTGAAATACCTATACAAACTTGTTCCTACATAGTAACTTGCAACTTTGAATGAGAATGTGCTTGCTTACAGCAACGTGCTATATGTTCTGAATGCCCGAATTGGTAATCTGTGTCAAAATTTGTTAGGAATTATGTGATCCTTACTAGCTGGATGTAAGGGAGTTGTGGCATGAAGTTATTTCTAGCAGTTGGACACATACCAAGTTTCGCTCAGTTTTGGGCATCTTTGAAATACCTATACAAACTTGTTCCTACATAGTAACTTGCAACTTTGAATGAGAATCTGTTTGCTTACAGCAACGTGCTATATGCTCTGAATGCCCGAATTGGGAATCTGTGTCAAAACTTTGTTAGGAATTATGTGATCCTTACTAGCTGGAAGTAAGGGAGATGGGGCATGAAGTTATTTCTAGGAGTTGGACACATACCAAGTTTAGCTCAGTTCTGGGCATCTTTGAAATACCTAAACAAACTTGTTCCTACATAGTAACTTGCAACTTTGAATGAGAATGTGCTTGCTTACAGCAACGTGCTATATGTTCTGAATGCCCGAATTGGGAATCTGTGTCAAAAATTTGTTAGGAATTATGTGATCCTTACTAGCTGGAAGTAAGTGAGATGGGGCATGAAGTTATTTCTAGGAGTTGGAGACATACAACGTTTAGCTCAGTTCTGGGCATCTTTGAAATACCTATACAAACTTGTTCCTACATAGTAACTTGCAACTTTGAATGAGAATGTGCTTGCTTACAGCAACGTGCTATATGTTCTGAATGCCCGAATTGCTAATCTGTGTCAAAATTTGTTAGGAATTATGTGATCCTTACTAGCTGGAAGTAAGGGAGTTGTGGCATGAAGTTATTTCTAGGAATTGGACACATACCAAGTTTCGCTCAGTTCTGGGCATCTTTGAAATACCTATACAAACTTGTTCCTACATAGTAACTTGCAACTTTGAATGAGAATGTGCTTGCTTACAGCAACGTGCTATATGTTCTGAATGCCCGAATTGGGAATCTGTGTCAAAAATTTGTTAGGAATTATGTGATCCTTACTAGCTGGAAGTAAGTGAGATGGGGCATGAAGTTATTTCTAGGAGTTGGAGACATACAACGTTTAGCTCAGTTCTGGGCATCTTTGAAATACCTATACAAACTTGTTCCTACATAGTAACTTGCAACTTTGAATGAGAATGTGCTTGCTTACAGCAACGTGCTATATGTTCTGAATGCCCGAATTGGTAATCTGTGTCAAAATTTGTTAGGAATTATGTGATCCTTACTAGCTGGAAGTAAGGGAGTTGTGGCATGAAGTTATTTCTAGGAGATGGACACATACCATGTTTCGCTCAGTTCTGGGCATCTTTGAAATACCTATACAAACTTGTTCCTACATAGTAACTTGCAACTTTGAATGAGAATGTGCTTGCTTACAGCAACGTGCTATATGTTCTGAATGCCCGAATTGGGAATCTGTGTCAAAACTTTGTTAGGAATTATGTGATCCTTACTAGCTGGAAGTAAGAGAGATGGGGCATGAAGGTATTTCTAGGAGTTGGACACATATCAAGTTTAGCTCAGTTCTGGGCATCTTTGAAATACCTATACAAACTTGTTCCTACATAGTAACTTGCAACTTTGCATGATAATGTGCTTGCTTACAGCAACGTGCTATATGTTCTGAATGCCCGAATTGGGAATCTGTGTCAAAACTTTGTTAGGAATTATGTGATCCTTACTAGCTGGAAGTAAGGGAGATGGGGCATGAAGTTATTTCTAGGAGTTGGAGACATACAACGTTTAGCTCAGTTCTGGGCATCTTTGAAATACCTATACAAACTTGTTCCTACATAGTAACTTGCAACTTTGAATGAGAATGTGCTTGCTTACAGCAACGTGCTATATGTTCTGAATGCCCGAATTGGTAATCTGTGTCAAAATTTGTTAGGAATTATGTGATCCTTACTAGCTGGAAGTAAGGGAGTTGTGGCATGAAGTTATTTCTAGGAGTTGGACACATACCAAGTTTCGCTCAGTTCTGGGCATCTTTGAAATACCTATACAAACTTGTTCCTACATAGTAACTTGCATCTTTGAATGAGAATCTGCTTGCTTACAGCAACGTGCTATACGTTCTGAATGCCCGAATTGGGAATCTGTGTCAAAACTTTGTTAGGAATTATGTGATCCTTACTAGCTGGAAATAAGGGAGATGGGGCATGAAGTTATTTCTAGGAGTTGGACACATACCAAGTTTAGCTCAGTTCTGGGCATCTTTGAAATACCTATACAAACTTGTTCCTACATAGTAACTTGCAACTTTGAATGAGAATGTGCTTGCTTACAGCAACGTGCTATATGTTCTGAATGCCCGAATTGGGAATCTGTGTCAAAACTTTGTGAGGAATTATGTGATCCTTACTAGCTGGAAGTAAGGGAGATGGGGCATGAAGATATTTCTAGGAGTTGGAGACATACCACGTTTAGCTCAGTTCTGGGCATCTTTGAAATACCTATACAAACTTGTTCCTACATAGTAACTTGCATCTTTGAATGAGAATCTGCTTGCTTACAGCAACGTGCTATATGTTCTGAATGCGTTATTTGGGAATCTGTGTCAAAACTTTGTTAGGAATTATGTGATCCTTACTAGCTGGAAGTAAGGGAGATGGGGCATGAAGTTATTTCTAGGAGTTGGAGACATACAACTTTTAGCTCAGTTCTGGGCATCTTTGAAATACCTATACAAACTTGTTCCTACATAGTAACTTGCAACTTTGAATGAGAATGTGCTTGCTTACAGCAACGTGCTATATGTTCTGAATGCCCGAATTGGGAATCTGTGTCAAAAATTTGTTAGGAATTATGTGATCCTTACTAGCTGGAAGTAAGTGAGATGGGGCATGAAGTTATTTCTAGGAGTTGGAGACATACAACGTTTAGCTCAGTTCTGGGCATCTTTGAAATACCTATACAAACTTGTTCCTACATAGTAACTTGCAACTTTGAATGAGAATGTGCTTGCTTACAGCAACGTGCTATATGTTCTGAATGCCCGAATTGGTAATCTGTGTCAAAATTTGTTAGGAATTATGTGATCCTTACTAGCTGGAAGTAAGGGAGTTGTGGCATGAAGTTATTTCTAGGAGTTGGACACATACCAAGTTTCGCTCAGTTCTGGGCATCTTTGAAATACCTATACAAACTTGTTCCTACATAGTAACTTGCAACTTTGAATGAGAATGTGCTTGCTTACAGCAACGTGTTATATGTTCTGAATGCCCGAATTGGGAATCTGTGTCAAAAATTTGTTAGGAATTATGTGATCCTTACTAGCTGGAAGTAAGTGAGATGGGGCATGAAGTTATTTCTAGGAGTTGGAGACATACAACGTTTAGCTCAGTTCTGGGCATCTTTGAAATACCTATACAAACTTGTTCCTACATAGTAACTTGCAACTTTGAATGAGAATGTGCTTGCTTACAGCAACGTGCTATATGTTCTGAATGCCCGAATTGGTAATCTGTGTCAAAATTTGTTAGGAATTATGTGATCCTTACTAGCTGGAAGTAAGGGAGTTGTGGCATGAAGTTATTTCTAGGAGTTGGACACATACCAAGTTTCGCTCAGTTCTGGGCATCTTTGAAATACCTATACAAACTTGTTCCTACATAGTAACTTGCAACTTTGAATGAGAATGTGCTTGCTTACAGCAACGTGCTATATGTTCTGAATGCCCGAATTGGGAATCTGTGTCAAAACTTTGTTAGGAATTATGTGATCCTTACTAGCTGGAAGTAAGTGAGATGGGGCATGAAGGTATTTCTAGGAGTTGGACACATATCAAGTTTAGCTCAGTTCTGGGCATCTTTGAAATACCTATACAAACTTGTTCCTACATAGTAACTTGCAACTTTGAATGAGAATGTGCTTGCTTACAGCAACGTGCTATATGTTCTGAATGCCCGAATTGGGAATCTGTGTCAAAACTTTGTTAGGAATTATGTGATCCTTACTAGCTGGAAGTAAGGGAGATGGGGCATGAAGTTATTTCTAGGAGTTGGAGACATACAACGTTTAGCTCAGTTCTGGGCATCTTTGAAATACCTATACAAACTTGTTCCTACATAGTAACTTGCAACTTTGAATGAGAATGTGCTTGCTTACAGCAACGTGCTATATGTTCTGAATGCCCGAATTGGTAATCTGTGTCAAAATTTGTTAGGAATTATGTGATCCTTACTAGCTGGAAGTAAGGGAGTTGTGGCATGAAGTTATTTCTAGGAGTTGGACACATACCAAGTTTCGCTCAGTTCTGGGCATCTTTGAAATACCTATACAAACTTGTTCCTACATAGTAACTTGCAACTTTGAATGAGAATGTGCTTGCTTACAGCAACGTGCTATATGTTCTGAATGCCCGAATTGGGAATCTGTGTCAAAACTTTGTTAGGAATTATGTGATCCTTACTAGCTGGAAGTAAGTGAGATGGGGCATGAAGGTATTTCTAGGAGTTGGACACATATCAAGTTTAGCTCAGTTCTGGGCATCTTTGAAATACCTATACAAACTTGTTCCTACATAGTAACTTGCAACTTTGAATGAGAATGTGCTTGCTTACAGCAACGTGCTATATGTTCTGAATGCCCGAATTGGGAATCTGTGTCAAAACTTTGTTAGGAATTATGTGATCCTTACTAGCTGGAAGTAAGGGAGATGGGGCATGAAGTTATTTCTAGGAGTTGGAGACATACAACGTTTAGCTCAGTTCTGGGCATCTTTGAAATACCTATACAAACTTGTTCCTACATAGTAACTTGCAACTTTGAATGAGAATGTGCTTGCTTACAGCAACGTGCTATATGTTCTGAATGCCCGAATTGGTAATCTGTGTCAAAATTTGTTAGGAATTATGTGATCCTTACTAGCTGGAAGTAAGGGAGTTGTGGCATGAAGTTATTTCTAGGAGTTGGACACATACCAAGTTTCGCTCAGTTTTGGGCATCTTTGAAATACCTATACAAACTTGTTCCTACATAGTAACTTGCAACTTTGAATGAGAATGTGCTTGCTTACAGCAACGTGCTATATGTTCTGAATGCCCGAATTGGCAATCTGTGTCAAAACTTTGTTAGGAATTATGTGATCCTTACAAGCTGGAAGTAAGGGAGATGGGGCATTAAGTTATTTCTAGGAGTTGGACACATACCAAGTTTAGCTCAGTTCTGGGCATCTTTGAAATACCTATACAAACTTGTTCCTACATAGTAACTTGCAACTTTGAATGAGAATGTGCTTGCTTACAGCAACGTGCTATATGTTCTGAATGCCCGAATTGGGAATCTGTGTCAAAACTTTGTGAGGAATTATGTGATCCTTACTAGCTGGAAGTAAGGGAGATGGGGCATGAAGATATTTCTAGGAGTTGGAGACATACCACGTTTAGCTCAGTTCTGGGCATCTTTGAAATACCTATACAAGCTTGTTCCTACATAGTAACTTGCATCTTTGAATGAGAATCTGCTTGCTTACAGCAACGTGCTATATGTTCTGAATGCCTTATTTGGGAATCTGTGTCAAAACTTTGTTAGGAATTATGTGATCCTTACTAGCTGGAAGTAAGTGAGATGGGGCATGAAGTTATTTCTAGGAGTTGGAGACATACAACTTTTAGCTCAGTTCTGGGCATCTTTGAAATACCTATACAAACTTGTTCCTACATAGTAACTTGCAACTTTGAATGAGAATGTGCTTGCTTGCAGCAACGTGCTATATGTTCTGAATGCCCGAATTGGGAATCTGTGTCAAAACTTTGTTAGGAATTATGTGATCCTTACTAGCCGGAAGTAAGGGAGATGGATCATGAAGTTATTTCTAGGAGTTGGACACATACCAAGTTTAGCTCAGTTCTGGGCATCTTTGAAATACCTATACAAATATGTTCCTACATAGTAACTTGCATCTTTGAATGAGAATGTGCTTGCTTACAGCAACGTGCTATATGTTCTGAATGCCCGAATTAGGAATCTGTGTCAAAACTTTGTTAGGAATTATGTGATCCTTACTAGCTGGAAGTAAGTGAGATGGGGCATGAAATTATTTCTAGGAGTTGGACACATACCAAGTTTAGCTCAGTTCTGGGCATCTTTGAAATACCATACAAACTTGTTCCTACATAGTAACTTGCAACTTTGAATGAGAATGTGCTTGCTTTCAGCAACGTGCTATATGTTCTGAATTCCCGAATTGGGAATCTGTGTCAAAATTTGTTAGGAATTATGTGATCCTTACTAGCTGGAAGTAAGGGAGATGGGGCATGAAGTTATTTCTAGGAGTTGGACACATACCAAGTTTAGCTCAGTTCTGGGCATCTTTGAAATACCTATACAAACTTGTTCCTACATAGTAACTTGCAACTTTTAATGAGAATGTGCTTGCTTGCAGCAACGTGCTATATGTTCTGAATGCCCGAATTGGGAATCTGTGTCAAAACTTTGTTAGGAATTATGTGATCCTTACTAGCTGGAAGTAAGGGAGATGGGGCATGAAGTTATTTCTAGGAGTTGGAGACATACAACGTTTAGCTCAGTTCTGGGCATCTTTGAAATACCTATACAAACTTGTTCCTACATAGTAACTTGCAACTTTGAATGAGAATGTGCTTGCTTACAGCAACGTGCTATATGCTCTGAATGCCCGAAAAGGGAATCTGTGTCAAAACTTTGTTAGGAATTATGTGATTCTTACTAGCTGGAAGTAAGGGAGATGGGGCATGAAGTTATTTCTAGGAGTTGGAGACATACAACGTTTAGCTCAGTTCTGGGCATCTTTGAAATACCTATACAAACTTGTTCCTACATAGTAACTTGCAACTTTGAATGAGAATGTGCTTGCTTACAGCAACGTGCTATATGTTCTGAATGCCCGAATTGGGAATCTGTGTCAAAACTTTGTTAGGAATTATGTGATCCTTACTAGCTGGAAGTAAGTGAGATGGGGCATGAAATTATTTCTAGGAGTTGGACACATACCAAGTTTAGCTCAGTTCTGGGCATCTTTGAAATACCTATACAAACTTGTTCCTACATAGTAACCTGCAACTTTGAATGAGAATGTGCTTGCTTACAGCAACGTGCTATATGTTCTGAATGCCCGAATTGGGAATCTGTGTCAAAACTTTGTTAGGAATTATGTGATCCTTACTAGCTGGAAGTAAGGGAGATGGGGCATGAAGTTATTTCTATGAGTTGGACACATACCAAGTTTAGCTCAGTTCTGGGCATCTTTGAAATACCTATACAAACTTGTTCCTACATAGTAACTTGCAACTTTGAATGAGAATGTGGTTGCTTACAGCAACGTGCTATATGTTCTGAATGCCCGAATTGGGAATCTCTGTCAAAACTTTGTTAGGAATTATGTGATCCTTACTAGCTGGAAGTAAGGGAGATGGGGCGTGAAGGTATTTCTAGGAGTTGGACACATACCAAGTTTAGCTCACTTCTGGGCATCTTTGAAATACCTATACAAACTTGTTCCTACATAGTAACTTGCAACTTTGAATGAGAATGTGCTTGCTTGCAGCAACGTGCTATATGTTCTGAATGCCCGATTTGGGAATCTGTGTCAAAAGTTTGTTAGGAATTATGTGATCCTTACTAGCTGGAAGTAAGGGAGATGGGGAATGAAGTTATTTCTAGGAGTTGGAGACCTACCAATTTTAACTCAGTTCTGGGCATCTTTGAAATACCTATACAAACTTGTTCCTACATAGTAACTTGCATCTTTGAATGAGAATGTGCTTGCTTGCAGCAACGTGCTATATGTTCTGAATGCCCGAATTGGGAATATGTGTCAAAAATTTGTTAGGAATGATGTGATCCTTACTAGCTGGAAGTAAGGGAGATGGGGCATGAAGTTATTTCTAGGAGTTGGACACATACCAAGTTTAGCTTAGTTCTGGGCATCTTTGAAATACCTATACAAACTTGTTCCTACATAGTAACTTGCAACTTTGAATGAGAATGTGCTTGCTTACAGCAACTTGCTATATGTTCTTAATGCCCGAATTGGGAATCTGTGTCAAAACTTTGTTAGGAATTATGTGATCCTTACTAGCTGGAAGTAAGGGAGATGGGGCATGAAGTTATTTCTAGGAGTTGGAGACATACCAAGTTTAGCTCAGTTCTGGGCATCTTTGAAATACCTATACAATCTTGTTCCTAAATAGTAACTTGCAACTTTGAATGAGAATGTGCTTGCTTACAGCAACGTGCTATATGTTCTGAATGCCCGAATTGGGAATGTGTGTCAAAAGTTTGTTAGGAATTATGTGATCCTTACTAGCTGGAAGTAAGGGAGATGGGGCATGAAGTTATTTCTAGGAGTTGGAGACCTACAAAGTATAGCTCAGTTCTGGGCATCTTTGAAATACCTATACAAACTTGTTCCTACATAGTAACTTGCATCTTTGAATGAGAATGTGCTTGCTTGCAGCAACGTGCTATATGTTCTGAATGCCCGAATTGGGAATCTGTGTCAAAACTTTGTTAGGAATTATGTGATCCTTACTAGCTGGAAGTAAGGGAGATGGGGCATGAAGTTATTTCTAGGAGTTGGACACATACCAAGTTTAGCTCAGTTCTGGGCATCTTTGAAATACCTGTACAAACTTGTTCCTACATAGTAACTTGCATCTTTGAATGAGAATGTGCTTGCTTGCAGCAACGTGCTATATGTTCTGAATGCCAAAATTGGGAATATGTGTCAAAAATTTGTTAGGAATTATGTGATCCTTACTAGCTGGAAGTAAGGGAGATGGGGCATGAAGTTATTTCTAGGAGTTGGACACATACCAAGTTTAGCTCAGTTCTGGGCATCTTTGAAATACCTGTACAAACTTGTTCCTACATAGTAACTTGCAACTTTGAATGAGAATGTGCTTGCTTGCAGCAACGTGCTATATGTTCTGAATGCCCGAATTGGGAATCTGTGTCAAAACTTTGTTAGGAATTATGTGATCCTTACTAGCTGGAAGTAAGGGAGATGGGGCATGAAGTTATTTCTAGGAGTTGGACACATACCAAGTTTAGCTCAGTTCTGGGCATCTTTGAAATACCTATACAAACTTGTTCCTACATAGTAACTTGCAACTTTTAATGAGAATGTGCTTGCTTGCAGCAACGTGCTATATGTTCTGAATGCCCGAATTGGGAATCTGTGTCAAAACTTTGTTAGAAACTATGTGATCCTTACTAGCTGGAAGTAAAGTAGTTGGGGCATGAAGGTATTTCTAGGAGTTGGACACATACCAAGTTTAGCACAGTTCTGGGCATCTTTGAAATACCTATACACACTTGTTCCTACATAGTAACTTGCAACTTTGAATGAGAATGTGCTTGCTTACAGCAACGTGCTATATGTTCTGAATGCCCGAATTGGGAATCTGGGTCAAAACTTTGTTAGGAATTATGTGATCCTTACTAGCTGGAAGAAGGGAGATGGGGCATGAAGTTATTTCTAGGAGTTGGAGACATACCAAGTTTAGCTCAGTTCTGGGCATCTTTGAAATACCTATACAAACTTGTTCCTACATAGTAACTTGCAACTTTGAATCAGAATGTGCTTGCTTACAGCAACGTGCTATATGTTCTGAATGCCCGAATAGGGAATCTGTGTCAAAACTTTGTTAGAAACTATGTGATCCTTACTAGATGGAAGTAAGGTAGTTGGGGCATGAAGGTGTTTCTAGGCGTTGGACACATACGAAGTTTAGCACAGTTCTGGGCATCTTTGAAATACCTATACAAACTTGTTCCTACATAGTAACTTGCAACTTTGAATGAGAATGTGCTTGCTTACAGCAACGTGCTATATGTTCTGAATGCCCGAATTGGGAATCTGTGTCAAAACTTTGTTAGGAATTATGTGATCCTTACTAGCTGGAAGTAAGTGAGATGGGGCATGAAATTATTTCTAGGAGTTGGTAACATACCAAGTTTAGCTCAGTTCTGGGCATCTTTGAAATACCATACAAACTTGTTCCTACATAGTAACTTGCAACTTTGAATGAGAATGTGCTTGCTTACAGCAACGTGCTATATGTTCTGAATGCCCGAATTTGGAATCTGTGTCAAAACTTTGTTAGAAATTATGTGATCCTTACTAGCTGGATGTAAGGGAGATGGGGCATGAAGTTATTTCTAGGAGTTGGACAGATACCAAGTTTAGCTCAGTTCTGGGCATCTTTGAAATACCTATACAAACTTGTTCCTACATAGTAACTTGCAACTTTGAATGAGAATGTGCTTGCTTCCAGCAACGTGCTATATGTTCTGAATGCCCGAATTGGGAATCTGTGTCAAAACTTTGTTAGGCATTATGTGATCCTTACTAGCTGGAAGTAAGGGAGATGGGGCATGAAGTTATTTCTAGGAGTTGGACACATACCAAGTTTAGCTCAGATCTGGGCATCTTTGAAATACCTATACAAACTTGTTCCTACATAGTAACTTGCAACTTTGAATGAGAATGTGCTTGCTTACAGCAACGTGCTATATGTTCTGAATGCCCGATTTGGGAATCTGTGTCAAAATTTGTTAGGAATTATGTGATCCTTACTAGCTGGAAGTAAGGGAGTTGGGGCATGAAGGTATTTCTAGTAGTTGGACACATACCAAGTTTAGCACAGTTCTGGGCATCTTTCAAATACCTATACAAACTTGTTCCTACATAGTAACTTGCAACTTTGAATGAGAATGTGCTTGCTTACAGCAACGTGCTATATGCTCTGAATGCCCGAAAAGGGAATCTGTGTCAAAACTTTGTTAGGAGTTATGTGATCCTTACTAGCTGGAAGTAAGTGAGATGGGGCATGAAGTTATTTCTAGGAGTTGGAGACATACAACGTTTAGCTCAGTTCTGGGCATCTTTGAAATACCTATACAAACTTGTTCCTACATAGTAACTTGCAACTTTGAATGAGAATGTTCTTGCTTACAACAACGTGCTATATGTTCTGAATGCCCGAATTGGGAATCTGTGTCATAACTTTGTTAGCAATTATGTGATCCTTACTAGCTGGAAGTAAGTGAGATGGGGCATGAAATTATTTCTAGGAGTTGGACACATACCAAGTTTAGCTCAGTTCTGGGCATCTTTGAAATACCTATACAAACTTGTTCCTACATAGTAACCTGCAACTTTGAATGAGAATGTGCTTGCTTACAGCAACGTGCTATATGTTCTGAATGCCCGAATTGGGAATCTGTGTCAAACCTTTGTTAGGAATTATGCGATCCTTACTAGCTGGAAGTAAGGGAGATGGAGCATGAAGTTATTTCTAGGAGTTGGACACATACCAAGTTTAGCTCAGTTCTGGGCATCTTTGAAATACCTATACAAACTTGTTCCTACATAGTAACTTGCAACTTTGGATGAGAATGTTCTTGCTTACAGCAACGTGCTATATGTTCTGAATGCCCGAATTGGGAATCTGTGTCAAAACTTTGTTAGGAATTATGTGATCCTTACTAGCTGGAAGTAACTGAGATGGGGAATGAAGTTATTTCTAGGAGTTGGACACATACCAAGTTTAGCTCAGTTCTGGGCATCTTTGAAATACCTATACAAACTTGTTCCTACATAGTAACTTGCAACTTTCAATGAGAATGTGCTTGCTTACAGCAACGTGCTATATGTTCTGAATGCCCGAAATGGGAATCTGTGTCAAAACTTTGTTAGGAATTATGTGATCCTTATTAGCTGGAAGTAAGTGAGATGGGGCATGAAGTTATTTCTAGGAGTTGGAAACATACCAAGTTTAGCTCAGTTCTGGGCATCTTTGAAATACCTATACAAAATTGTTCCTACATAGTAACTTGCAACTTTGAATGAGAATGTGCTTGCTTACAGCCACGAGCTATATGTTCTGAATGCCCGAATAGGGAATCTGTGTCAAAACTTTGTTAGAAACTATGTGATCCTTACTAGATGGAAGTAAAGTAGTTGGGGCATGAAGGTGTTTCTAGGCGTTGGACACATACGAAGTTTAGCACAGTTCTGGGCATCTTTGAAATACCTATACAAACTTGTTCCTACATAGTAACTTGCAACTTTGAATGAGAATGTGCTTGCTTACAGCAACGTGCTATATGTTCTGAATGCCCGAATTAGGAATCTGTGTCAAAACTTTGTTAGGAATTATGTGATCCTTACTAGCTGGAAGTAAGTGAGATGGGGCATGAAATTATTTCTAGGAGTTGGAAACATACCAAGTTTAGCTCAGTTCTGGGCATCTTTGAAATACCATACAAACTTGTTCCTACATAGTAACTTGCAACTTTGAATGAAAATGTGCTTGCTTACAGCAACGTGCTATATGTTCTGAATGCCCGAATTCGGAATCTGTGTCAAAACTTTGTTAGAAATTATGTGATCCTTACTAGCTGGAAGTAAGGGAGATGGGGCATGAAGTTATTTCTAGGAGTTGGACAGATACCAAGTTTGGCTCAGTTCTGGGCATCTTTGAAATACCTATACAAACTTGTTCCTACATAGTAACTTGCAACTTTGAATGAGAATGTGCTTGCTTCCAGCAACGTGCTATATGTTCTGAATGCCCGAATTGGGAATCTGTGTCAAAACTTTGTTAGGAATTATGTGATCCTTACTAGCTGGAAGTAAGGGAGATGGGGCATGAAGTTATTTCTAGGAGTTGGACACATACCAAGTTTAGCTCAGTTCTGGGCATCTTTGAAATACCTATACAAACTTGTTCCTACATAGTAACTTGCAACTTTGAATGAGAATGTGCTTGCTTACAGCAACGTGCTATATGTTCTGAATGCCCGAATTGGGAATCTGTGTCAAAATTTGTTAGGAATTATGTGATCCTTACTAGCTGGAAGTAAGGGAGTTGGGGCATGAAGATATTTCTAGGAGTTGGACACATACCAAGTTTAGCACAGTTCTGGGCATCTTTGAAATACCTATACAAACTTGTTCCTACATAGTAACTTGCAACTTTGAATGAGAATGTGCTTGCTTGCAGCAACGTGCTATATGTTCTTAATGCCCGATTTGGGAATCTGTGTCAAAACTTTTTAGGAATTATGTGATCCTTACTAGCTGGAATTAAGGGAGTTGGGGCATGAAGGTATTTCTAGGAGTTGGACACATACCAAGTTTAGCTCAGTTCTGGGCATCTTTGAAATACCTATACAAACTTGTTCCTACATAGTAACTTGCAACTTTGAATGAGAATGTGCTTGCTTACAGCAACGTGCTATATGCTCTGAATGCCCGAAAAGGGAATCTGTGTCAAAACTTTGTTAGGAATTATGTGATCCTTACTAGCTGGAAGTAAGTGAGATGGGGCATGAAGTTATTTCTAGGAGTTGGAGAAATACAAGGTTTAGCTCAGTTCTGAGCATCTTTGAAATACCTATACAAACTTGTTCCTACATAGTAACTTGCAACTTTGAATGAGAATGTGCTTGCTTACAGCAACGTGCTATATGTTCTGAATGCCCGAATTGGGAATCTGTGTCAAACCTTTGTTAGGAATTATGCGATCCTTACTAGCTGGAAGTAAGGGAGATGGGGCATGAAGTTATTTCTAGGAGTTGGACACATACCAAGTTTAGCTCAGTTCTGGGCATCTTTGAAATACCTATACAAACTTGTTCCTACATAGTAACTTGCAACTTTGGATGAGAATGTTCTTGCTTACAGCAACGTGCTATATGTTCTGAATGCCCGAATTGGGAATCTGTGTCAAAACTTTGTTAGGAATTATGTGATCCTTACTAGCTGGAAGTAAGGGAGATGGGGCATGAAGTTATTTCTAGGAGTTGGAGACATACCAAGTTTAGCTCAGTTCTGGGCATCTTTGAAATACCTATACAAACTTGTTCCTACATAGTAACTTGCAACTTTGAATGAGAATGTGCTTGCTTGCAGCAACGTGCTAATGTTCTGAATGCCCGAATTGGGAATCTGTGTCAAAACTTTGTTTGGAATTATGTGATCCTTACTAGATGGAAGTAAGGGAGATGGGGCTTGAAGTTATTTCTAGGAGTTGGACACATACCAAGTTTAGCACAGTTCTGGGCATCTTAGAAATACCTTTAGAAACTTGTTCCTACATAGTAACTTGCAACTTTGAATGAGAATGTGCTTGCTTACAGCAACGTGCTATATGCTCTGAATGCCCGAAAAGGGGATCTGTGTCAAATCTTTGTTAGGAATTATGTGATCCTTACAAGCTGGAAGTAAGTGAGATGGGTCATCAAGTTATTTCTAGGAGTTGGAGACATACAACGTTTAGCTCAGTTCTGGGCATCTTTGAAATACCTATACAAACTTGTTCCTACATAGTAACTTGCAATTTTGAATGAGAATGTGCTTGCTTACAGCAACGTGCTATATGTTCTGAATGCCCGAATTGGGAATATGTGTCAAATCTTTGTTAGGAATTATGTGATCCTTACTAGCTGGAAGTAAGGGAGATGGGGCATGAAGTTATTTCTAGGAGTTGGACACATACCAAGTTTAGCTCAGTTCTGGGCATCTTTGAAATACCTATACAAACTTGTTCCTACATAGTACCTTGCATCTTTGAATGAGAATGTGCTTGCTTATAGCAACGTGCTATATGTTCTGAATGCTCGAATTGGGAATATGTGTCAAAACTTTGTTAGGAATTATGTGATCCTTACTAGATGGAAGTAAGGGAGTTGGGGCATGAAGGTATTTCTAGGAGTTGGACACATACCAAGTTTAGCACAGTTCTGGGCATCTTTCAAATACCTATACAAACTTGTTCCTACATAGTAACTTGCAACTTTGAATGAGAATGTGCTTGCTTACAGCAACGTGCTATATTCTCTGAATGCCCGAAAAGGGAATCTGTGTCAAAACTTTGTTAGGAGTTATGTGATCCTTACTAGCTGGAGGTAAGTGAGATGGGGCATGAAGTTACTTCTAGGAGTTGGAGACATACAACGTTTAGCTCAGTTCTGGGCATCTTTGAAATACCTATACAAACTTGTTCCTACATGGTAACTTGCAACTTTGAATCAGAATGTGCTTGCTTACAGCAACGTGCTATATGTTCTGAATGCCCGAATAGGGAATCTGTGTCAAAACTTTGTTAGAAACTATGTGATCCTTACTAGATGGAAGTAAGGTAGTTGGGGCATGAAGGTGTTTCTAGGCGTTGGACACATACGAAGTTTAGCACAGTTCTGGGCATCTTTGAAATACCTATACAAACTTGTTCCTACATAGTAACTTGCAACTTTGAATGAGAATGTGATTGCTTACAGCAACGTGCTATATGTTCTGAATGCCCGAATTGGGAATCTGTGTCAAAACTTTGTTGGAAATTATGTGATCCTTACTAGCTGGAAGTAAGGGAGATGGGGCATGAAGTTATTTCTAGGAGTTGGTAACATACCAAGTTTAGCTCAGTTCTGGGCATCTTTGAAATACCATACAAACTTGTTCCTACATAGTAACTTGCAACTTTGAATGAGAATGTGCTTGCTTACAGCAACGTGCTATATGTTCTGAATGCCCGAATTGGGAATCTGTGTCAAAACTTTGTTAGAAATTATGTGATCCTTACTAGCTGGAAGTAAGGGAGATGGGGCATGAAGTTATTTCTAGGAGTTGGACAGATACCAAGTTTAGCGTAGTTCTCTGCATCTTTGAAATACCTATACAAACTTGTTCCTACATAGTAACTTGCTACTTTGAATGAGAATGTGATTGCTTCCAGCAACGTGCTATATGTTCTGAATGCCCGAATTGGGAATCTGTGTCAAAAATTTGTTAGGAATTATGTGATCCTTACTAGCTGGAAGTAAGGGAGATGGGGCATGAAGTTATTTCTAGGAGTTGGACACATACCAAGTTTAGCTCAGATCTGGGCATCTTTGAAATACCTATACAAACTTGTTCCTACATAGTAACTTGCAACTTTGAATGAGAATGTGCTTGCTTACAGCAACGTGCTATATGTTCTGAATGCCCGATTTGGGAATCTGTGTCAAAATTTGTTAGGAATTATGTGATCCTTACTAGCTGGAAGTAAGGGAGTTGGGGCATGAAGGTATTTCTAGTAGTTGGACACATACCAAGTTTAGCACAGTTCTGGGCATCTTTAAAATACCTATACAAACTTGTTCCTACATAGTAACTTGCAACTTTGAATGAGAATGTGCTTGCTTACAGCAACGTGCTATATGCTCTGAATGCCCGAAAAGGGAATCTGTGTCAAAACTTTGTTAGGAGTTATGTGATCCTTACTAGCTGGAAGTAAGTGAGATGGGGCATGAAGTTATTTCTAGGAGTTGGAGACATACAACGTTTAGCTCAGTTCTGGGCATCTTTGAAATACCTATACAAACTTGTTCCTACATAGTAACTTGCAACTTTGAATGAGAATGTTCTTGCTTACAGCAACGTGCTATATGTTCTGAATGCCCGAATTGGGAATCTGTGTCATAACTTTGTTAGGAATTATGTGATCCTTACTAGCTGGAAGTAAGTGAGATGGGGCATGAAATTATTTCTAGGAGTTGGACACATACCAAGTTTAGCTCAGTTCTGGGCATCTTTGAAATACCTATACAAACTTGTTCCTACATAGTAACCTGCAACTTTGAATGAGAATGTGCTTGCTTACAGCATCGTGCTATATGTTCTTAATGCCCGAATTGGGAATCTGTGTCAAAACATTGTTAGGAATTATGTGATCCTTACTAGCTGGAAGTAAGGGAGATGGGGCATGAAGTTATTTCTAGGAGTTGGACACATACCAAGTTTAGCTCAGTTCTGGGCATCTTTGAAATACCTATACAAACTTGTTCCTACATAGTAACTTGCAACTTTGAATGAGAATGTGCTTGCTTACAGCAACGTGCTATATGTTCTGAATGCCCAAATTGGGAATCTGTGTCAAAACTTTGTTAGGAATTATGTGATCCTTACTAGCTGGAAGTAAGGGAGATGGGGAATGAAGTTATTTCTAGGAGTTGGAGACATACCAAGTTTAGCTCAGTTCTGTGCATCTTTGAAATATCTATACAAACTTGTTCCTACATAGTAACTTGCAACTTTCAATGAGAATGTGCTTGCTTGCAGCAACGTGCTATATGTTCTGAATGCCCGAATTGGGAATCTGTGTCAAAACTTTGTTAGGAATTATGTGATCCTTACTAGCTGGAAGTAAGGGAGATGGGGCATGAAGTTATTTCTAGGAGATGGACACATGCCAAGTTTAGCTCAGTTCTGGGCATCTTTGAAATACCTATACAAACTTGTTCCTACATAGTAACTTGCAACTTTGAATGAGAATGTGCTTGCTTACAGCAACGTGCTATATGTTCTGAATGCCCGAATTGGGAATCTGTGTCAAAACTTTGTTAGGAATTATGTGATCCTTACTAGCTGGAAGTAAGGGAGATGGGGAATGAAGTTATTTCTAGGAGTTGGACACATACCAAGTTTAGCTCAGTTCTGGGCATCTTTGAAATACCTATACAAACTTGTTCCTACATAGTAACTTGCAACATTCAATGAGAATGTGCTTGCTTGCAGCAACGTGCTATATGTTCTGAATGCCCGAATTGGGAATCTGTGTCAAAAATTTGTTAGGAATTATGTGATCCTTACTAGCTGGAAGTAAGGGAGATGGGGCATGAAGTTATTTCTAGGAGTTGGACACATACCAAGTTTAGCTCAGATCTGGGCATCTTTGAAATACCTATACAAACTTGTTCCTACATAGTAACTTGCAACTTTGAATGAGAATGTGCTTGCTTACAGCAACGTGCTATATGTTCTGAATGCCCGATTTGGGAATCTGTGTCAAAATTTGTTAGGAATTATGTGATCCTTACTAGCTGGAAGTAAGGGAGTTGGGGCATGAAGGTATTTCTAGTAGTTGGACACATACCAAGTTTAGCACAGTTCTGGGCATCTTTAAAACACCTATACAAACTTGTTCCTACATAGTAACTTGCAACTTTGAATGAGAATGTGCTTGCTTACAGCAACGTGCTATATGCTCTGAATGCCCGAAAAGGGAATCTGTGTCAAAACTTTGTTAGGAGTTATGTGATCCTTACTAGCTGGAAGTAAGTGAGATGGGGCATGAAGTTATTTCTAGGAGTTGGAGACATACAACGTTTAGCTCAGTTCTGGGCATCTTTGAAATACCTATACAAACTTGTTCCTACATAGTAACTTGCAACTTTGAATGAGAATGTTCTTGCTTACAGCAACGTGCTATATGTTCTGAATGCCCGAATTGGGAATCTGTGTCATAACTTTGTTAGGAATTATGTGATCCTTACTAGCTGGAAGTAAGTGAGATGGGGCATGAAATTATTTCTAGGAGTTGGACACATACCAAGTTTAGCTCAGTTCTGGGCATCTTTGAAATACCTATACAAACTTGTTCCTACATAGTAACCTGCAACTTTGAATGAGAATGTGCTTGCTTACAGCATCGTGCTATATCTTCTGAATGCCCGAATTGGGAATCTGTGTCAAAACTTTGTTAGGAATTATGTGATCCTTACTAGCTGGAAGTAAGGGAGATGGGGCATGAAGTTATTTCTAGGAGTTGGAGACATACAACGATTAGCTCAGTTCTGGGCATCTTTGAAATACCTATACAAACTTGTTCCTACATAGTAACTTGCAACTTTGAATGAGAATGCGCTTGCTTACAGCAAAGTGCTATATGCTCTGAATGCCCGAAAAGGGAATCCGTGTCAAAACTTTGTTAGGAATTATGTGATCCTTACTAGCTGGAAGTAAGTGAGATGGGGCATGAAGTTATTTCTAGGAGTTGGAGACATACAACGTTTAGCTCAGTTCTGGGCATCTTTGAAATACCTATACAAACTTGTTCCTACATAGTAACTTGCATCTTTGAATGAGAATGTGCTTGCTTGCAGCAACGTGCTATATGTTCTGAATGCCCGATTTGGGAATCTGTGTCTAAACTTTGTTAGGAATTATGTGATCCTTACTAGCTGGAAGTAAGGGAGATGGGGCATGAAGTTATTTCTATGAGTTGGACACATACCAAGTTTAGCTCAGTTCTGGGCATCTTTGAAATACCTATACAAACTTGTTCCTACATAGTAACTTGCAACTTTGAATGAGAATGTGCTTGCTTACAGCAACGTGCTATATGTTCTGAATGCCCGAATTGGGAATTTGTGTCAAAATTTTTTAGGAATTATGTGATCCTTACTAGCTGGAAGTAAGGGAGTTTGGGCATGAAGGTATTTCTAGGAGTTGGACACATACCAAGTTTAGCTCAGTTCTGGGCATCTTTGAAATACCTATACAAACTTGTTCCTACATAGTAACTTGCAACTTTGAATGAGAATGTGCTTGCTTACAGCAACGTGCTATATGCTCTGAATGCCCGAAAAGGGAATCTGTGTCAAAACTTTGTTAGAAATTATGTGATCCTTACTAGCTGGAAGTAAGTGAGATGGGGCATGAAGTTATTTCTAGGAGTTGGAGACATACAACGTTTAGCTCAGTTCTGGGCATCTTTGAAATACCTATACAAACTTGTTCCTACATAGTAACTTGCAACTTTGAATGAGAATGTGCTTGCTTACAGCAACGTGCTATATGTTCTGAATGCCCGAACTGGGAATCTGTGTCAAAACTTTGTTAGGAATTATGTGATCCTTACTAGCTGGAAGTAAGGGAGATGGAGCATGAAGTTATTTCTAGGAGTTGGACACATACCAAGTTTAGCTCAGTTCTGGGCATCTTTGAAATACCTATACAAACTTGTTCCTACATAGTAACTTGCATCTTTGAATGAGAATGTGCTTGCTTACAGCAACGTGCTATATGTTCTGAATGCCCGAATTGGGAATCTGTGTCAAAATTTGTTAGGAATTATGTGATCCTTACTAGCTGGAATTAAGGGAGTTGGGGCATGAACGTATTTCTAGGAGTTGGACACATACAAAGTTTAGCACAGTTCTGGGCATCTTTGAAATACTTATACAAACTTGTTCCTACATAGTAACTTGCAACTTTGAATGAGAATGTGCTTGCTTACAGCAACGTGCTATATGCTCTGAATGCCCGAAAAGGGAATCTGTGTCAAATCTTTGTTAGGAATTATGTGATCCTTACTAGCTGGAAGTAAGTGAGATGGGGCATGAAGTTATTTCTAGGAGTTGGAAACATACAACGTTTAGCTCAGTTCTGGGCATCTTTGAAATACCTATACAAACTTGTTCCTACATAGTAACTTGCAACTGTGAATGAGAATGTGCTTGCTTGCAGCAACGTGCTATATGTTCTGAATGCCCGAATTGGGAATCTGTGTCAAAACTTTGTTAGGAATTATGTGATCCTTACTAGCTGGAAGTAAGGGAGATGGGGCATGAAGTTATTTCTCGGAGTTGGACACATACCAAGTTTAGCTCAGTTCTGGGCATCTTTGAAATACCTATACAAACTTGTTCCTACATAGTAACTTGCAACTTTGAATGAGAATGTGCTTGCTTACAGCAACGTGCTTTATGCTCTGAATGCCCGAAAAGGGAATCTGTGTCAAAACTTTGTTAGGAATTATGTGATCCTTACTAGCTGGAAGTAAGTGAGATGGGGCATGAAGTTAATTCTAGGAGTTGGAGACATACAACGTTTAGCTCAGTTCTGGGCATCTTTGAAATACCTATACAAACTTGTTCCTACATAGTAACTTGCAACTTTGAATGAGAATGTGCTTGCTTGCAGCAACGTGCTATGTGTTCTGAATGCCCGAATTGGGAATCTGTGTCAAAACTTTGTTAGGAATTATGTGATCCTTACTAGCTGGAAGTAAGGGAGATGGGGCATGAAGTTATTTCTAGGAGTTGGACACATACCAAGTTTAGCTCAGTTCTGGGCATCTTTGAAATACCTATACAAACTTGTTCCTACATAGTAACTTGCAACTTGGAATGAGAATGTGCTTGCTTACAGCAACGTGCTATATGTTCTGAATGCCCGAATTGGGAATCTGTGTCAAAATTTGTTAGGAATAATATGATCCTTACTAGCTGGAAGTAAGGGAGTTGGAGCCTTAAGGTATTTCTAGGAGTTGGACACATACCAAGTTTAGCTCAGTTCTGGGCATCTTTGAAATACCTATACAAACTTGTTCCTACATAGTAACTTGCAACTTTGAATGAGAATGTGCTTGCTTACAGCAACGTGCTATATGCTCTGAATGCCCGAAAAGGGAATCTGTGTCAAAATTTTGTTAGGAATTATGTGATCCTTACTAGCTGGAAGTAAGTGAGATGTGGCATGAAGTTATTTCTAGGAGTTGGAGACATACAACGTTTAGCTCAGATCTGGGCATCTTTGAAATACCTATACAAACTTGTTCCTACATAGTAACTTGCAACTTTGAATGAGAATGTGCTTGCTTACAGCAACGTGCTATATGTTCTGAATGCCCGAATAGGGAATCTGTGTCAAAACTTTGTTAGAAATTATGTGATCCTTACTAGATGGAAGTAAGGGAGCTTGGGCATAAAGGTATTTCTAGGAGTTGGACACATACCAAGTTTAGCACAGTTCTGGGCATCTTTGAAATACCTATACAAACTTGTTCCTACATAGTAACTTGCAACTTTGAATGAGAATGTGCCTGCTTACAGCAACGTGCTATATCTTCTGAATGCCCGAATTGGGAATCTGTGTCAAAACTTTGTTAGGAATTATGTGATCCTTACTAGCTGGAAGTAAGGGAGATGGGGCATGAAGTTATTTCTAGGAGTTGGAGACATACAACGATTAGCTCAGTTCTGGGCATCTTTGAAATACCTATACAAACTTGTTCCTACATAGTAACTTGCAACTTTGAATGAGAATGTGCTTGCTTACAGCAACGTGCTATATGTTCTGAATGCCCGAATAGGGAATCTGTGTCAAAACTTTGTTAGAAATTATGTGATCCTTACTAGATGGAAGTAAGGGAGCTGGGGCATAAAGGTATTTCTAGGAGTTGGACACATACCAAGTTTAGCACAGTTCTGGGCATCTTTGAAATACCTATACAAACTTGTTCCTACATAGTAACTTGCAACTTTGAATGAGAATGTGCCTGCTTACAGCAACGTGCTATATCTTCTGAATGCCCGAATTGGGAATCTGTGTCAAAACTTTGTTAGGAATTATGTGATCCTTACTAGCTGGAAGTAAGGGAGATGGGGCATGAAGTTATTTCTAGGAGTTGGAGACATACAACGATTAGCTCAGTTCTGGGCATCTTTGAAATACCTATACAAACTTGTTCCTACATACTAACTTGCAACTTTGAATGAGAATGTGCTTGCTTACAGCAACGTGCTATATGCTCTGAATGCCCGAAAAGGGAATCCGTGTCAAAACTTTGTTAGGAATTATGTGATCCTTACTAGCTGGAAGTAAGTGAGATGGGGCATGAAGTTATTTCTAGGAGTTGGAGACATACAACGTTTAGCTCAGTTCTGGGCATCTTTGAAATACCTATACAAACTTGTTCCTACATAGTAACTTGCAACTTTGAATGAGAATGTGCTTGCTTACAGCAACGTGCTATATGTTCTGAATGACCGAATTGGGAATCTGTGTCAAAACTTTGTTAGGAATTATGTGATCCTTACTAGCTGGAAGTAAGGGAGATGGAGCATGAAGTTATTTCTAGGAGTTGGACACATACCAAGTTTAGCTCAGTTCTGGGCATCTTTGAAATACCTATACAAACTTGTTCCTACATAGTAACTTGCATCTTTGAATGAGAATGTGCTTGCTTACAGCAACGTGCTATATGTTCTGAATGCCCGAATTGGGAATCTGTGTCAAAATTTGTTAGGAATTATGTGATCCTTACTAGCTGGAATTAAGGGAGTTGGGGCATGAAGGTATTTCTAGGAGTTGGACACATACAAAGTTTAGCACAGTTCTGGGCATCTTTGAAATACCTATACAAACTTGTTCCTACATAGTAACTTGCAACTTTGAATGAGAATGTGCTTGCTTACAGCAACGTGCTATATGCTCTGAATGCCCGAAAAGGGAATCTGTGTCAAATCTTTGTTAGGAATTATGTGATCCTTACTAGCTGGAAGTAAGTGAGATGGGGCATGAAGTTATTTCTAGGAGTTGGAGACATACAACGTTTAGCTCAGTTCTGGGCATCTTTGAAATACCTATACAAACTTGTTCCTACATAGTAACTTGCAACTGTGAATGAGAATGTGCTTGCTTGCAGCAACGTGCTATATGTTCTGAATGCCCGAATTGGGAATCTGCGTCAAAACTTTGTTAGGAATTATGTGATCCTTACTAGCTGGAAGTAAGGGAGATGGGGCATGAAGTTATTTCTAGGAGTTGGACACATACCAAGTTTAGCTCAGTTCTGGGCATCTTTGAAATACCTATACAAACTTGTTCCTACATAGTAACTTGCAACTTTGAATGAGAATGTGCTTGCTTATAGCAACGTGTTATATGTTCTGAATGCCCGAATTGGGAATCTGTGTCAAAATTTGTTAGGAATTATGTGATCCTTACTAGATGGAAGTAAGGGAGCTGGGGCATAAAGGTATTTCTAGGAGTTGGACACATACCAAGTTTAGCACAGTTCTGGGCATCTTTGAAATACCTATACAAACTTGTTCCTACATAGTAACTTGCAACTTTGAATGAGAATGTGCCTGCTTACAGCAACGTGCTATATCTTCTGAATGCCCGAATTGGGAATCTGTGTCAAAACTTTGTTAGGAATTATGTGATCCTTACTAGCTGGAAGTAAGGGAGATGGGGCATGAAGTTATTTCTAGGAGTTGGAGACATACAACGATTAGCTCAGTTCTGGGCATCTTTGAAATACCTATACAAACTTGTTCCTACATAGTAACTTGCAACTTTGAATGAGAATGTGCTTGCTTACAGCAACGTGCTATATGCTCTGAATGCCCGAAAAGGGAATCCGTGTCAAAACTTTGCTGGGAATTATGTGATCCTTACTAGCTGGAAGTAAGTGAGATGGGGCATGAAGTTATTTCTAGGAGTTGGAGACATACAACGTTTAGCTCAGTTCTGGGCATCTTTGAAATACCTATACAAACTTGTTCCTACATAGTAACTTGCATCTTTGAATGAGAATGTGCTTGCTTGCAGCAACGTGCTATATGTTCTGAATGCCCGATTTGGGAATCTGTGTCTAAACTTTGTTAGGAATTATGTGATCCTTACTAGCTGGAAGTAAGGGAGATGGGGCATGAAGTTATTTCTATGAGTTGGACACATACCAAGTTTAGCTCAGTTCTGGGCATCTTTGAAATACCTATACAAACTTGTTACTACATAGTAACTTGCAACTTTGAATGAGAATGTGCTTGCTTACAGCAACGTGCTATATGTTCTGAATGACCGAATTGGGAATCTGTGTCAAAACTTTGTTAGGAATTATGTGATCCTTACTAGCTGGAAGTAAGGGAGATGGAGCATGAAGTTATTTCTAGGAGTTGGACACATACCAAGTTTAGCTCAGTTCTGGGCATCTTTGAAATACCTATACAAACTTGTTCCTACATAGTAACTTGCATATTTGAATGAGAATGTGCTTGCTTACAGCAACGTGCTATATGTTCTGAATGCCCGAATTGGGAATCTGTGTCAAAATTTGTTAGGAATTATGTGATCCTTACTAGCTGGAATTAAGGGAGTTGGGGCATGAAGGTATTTCTAGGAGTTGGACACATACAAAGTTTAGCACAGTTCTGGGCATCTTTGAAATACCTATACAAACTTCTTCCTACATAGTAACTTGCAACTTTGAATGAGAATGTGCTTGCTTACAGCAACGTGCTATATGCTCTGAATGCCCGAAAAGGGAATCTGTGTCAAAACTTTGTTAGGAATTATGTGATCCTTACTAGCTGGAAGTAAGTGAGATGGGGCATGAAGTTATTTCTAGGAGTTGGAGACATACAACGTTTAGCTCAGTTCTGGGCATCTTTGAAATACCTATACAAACTTGTTCCTACATAGTAACTTGCAACTGTGAATGAGAATGTGCTTGCTTGCAGCAACGTGCTATATGTTCTGAATGCCCGAATTGGGAATCTGTGTCAAAACTTTGTTAGGAATTATGTGATCCTTACTAGATGGAAGTAAGGGAGTTGGGGCATGAAGGTATTTCTAGGAGTTGGACACATACCAAGTTTAGCTCAGTTCTGGGCATCTTTGAAATACCTATACAAACTTGTTCCTACATAGTAACTTGCAACTTTGAATGAGAATGTGCTTGCTTACAGCAACGTGCTATATGCTCTGAATGCCCGAAAAGGGAATCTGTGTCAAAACTTTGTTAGGAATTATGTGATCCTTACTAGCTGGTAGTAAGTGAGATGGGGCATGAAGTTATTTCTAGGAGTTGGAGTCATACCAAATTTAGCTCAGTTCTGGGCATCTTTGAAATACCTATACAAACTTGTTCCTACATAGTAACTTGCAACTTTGAATGAGAATGTGCTTGCTTGCAGCAACGTGCTATATGTTCTGAATGCCCGAATTGGGAATCTGTGTCAAAACTTTGTTAGGAATTATGTGATCCTTACTAGCTGGAAGAAAGGGAGGTGGAGCATGAAGTTATTTCCAGGAGTTGGACACATACCAAGTTTAGCTCAGTTCTGGGCATCTTTGATATACCTATACAAACTTGTTCCTACATAGTAACTTGCAACTTTGAATGAGAATGTGCTTGCTTACAGCAACGTGCTATATGTTCTGAATGCCCGAATTGGGAATCTGTGTCAAAACTTTGTTAGGAATTATGTGATCCTTACTAGCTGGAAGTAAGTGAGATGGGGCATGAAGTTATTTCTAGGAGTTGGAGACATACAACGTTTAGCTCAGTTCTTGGCATCTTTGAAATACCTATACAAACTTGTTCCTACATAGTAACTTGCAACTTTGAATGAGAATGTGCTTGCTTACAGCAACGTGCTATATGTTCTGAATGCCCGAATAGGGAATCTGTGTCAAAACTTTGTTAGAAATTATGTGATCCTTACTAGATGGAAGTGAGGGAGTTGGGGCATGAAGGTATTTCTAGGAGTTGGACACATACCAAGCTTAGCACAGTTCTGGGCATCTTTGAAATACCTACACAAACTTGTTCCTACATAGTAACTTGCAACTTTGAATGAGAATGTGCTTGCTTACAGCAACGTGCTATATGTTCTGAATGCCCGAATTGGGAATCTGTGTCAAAACTTTGTTAGGAATTATGTGATCCTTACTAGCTGGAAGTAAGGGAGATGGGGCATGAAGTTATTTCTAGGAGTTGGACACATACCAAGTTTAGCTCAGTTCTGGGCATCTTTGAAATACCTATACAAACTTGTTCCAACATAGTAACTGGCAACTTTGAATGAGAATGTGCTTGCTTACAGCAACGTGCTATATGTTCTGAATGCCCGAATGGGTAATCTGTGTCAAAATTTGTTAGGAATTATGTGATCCTTACTAGCTGGAAATAAGGGAGTTGTGGCATGAAGTTATTTCTAGGAGTTGGACACATACCAAGTTTCGCTCAGTTCTGGGCATCTTTGAAATACCTATACAAACTTGTTCCTACATAGTAACTTGCAACTTTGAATGAGAATGTGCTTGCTTACAGCAACGTGCTATATGTTCTCAATGCCCGAATTGGTAATCTGTGTCAAAATTTGTTAGGAATTATGAGATCCTTACTAGCTGGAAGTAAGGGAGTTGTGGCATGAAGTTATTTCTAGGAGTTGGACACATACCAAGTTTCGCTCAGTTCTGGGCATCTTTGAAATACCTATACAAACTTGTTCCTACATAGTAACTTGCAACTTTGAATGAGAATGTGCTTGCTTACAGCAACGTGCTATATGTTCTGAATGCCCGATTTGGGAATCTGTGTCAAAACTTTGTTAGGAATTATGTGATCCTTACTAGCTGGAAGTAAGTGAGATGGGGCATGAAGTTATTTCTAGGAGTTGGAGTCATACAACGTTTAGCTCAGTTCTGGGCATCTTTGAAATACCTATACAAACTTGTTCCTACATAGTAACTTGCAACTTTGAATGAGAATGTGCTTGCTTACAGCAACCTGCTATATGTTCTGAATGCCCGAATTGGGAATCTGTGTCAAAACTTTGTTAGAAATTATGTGTTCCTTACTAGCTGGAAGTAAGGGAGATGGGGCATGAAGTTATTCCTAGGAGTTGGACAGATACCAAGTTTAGCTCAGTTCTCGGCATCTTTGAAATACCTATACAAACTTGTTCCTACATAGTAACTTGCAACTTTGAATGAGAATGTGCTTGCTTAAAGCAACGTGCTATATGTTCTGAATGCCCGAATTGGGAATCTGTGTCAAAATTTGTTAGGAATTATGTGATCCTTACTAGCTGGAAGTAAGGGAGTTGGGGCATGAAGGTATTTCTAGGAGTTGGACACATACCATGTTTAGCACAGTTCTGGGCATCTTTGAAATACCTATACAAACTTGTTCCTACATAGTAACTTGCAACTTTGAATGAGAATGTGCTTGCTTACAGCAACGTGCTATATGTTCTGAATGCCCGAATTGGGAATCTGTGTCAAAATTTTGTTAGGAATTATGTGATCCTTACTAGCTGAAAGTAAGGGAGATGGGGCATGAAGTTATTTCTAGGAGTTGGAGACATACCAAGTTTAGCTCAGTTCTGGGCATCTTTGAAATACCTATACAAACTTGTTCCTACATAGTAACTTGCAACTTTGAATGGGAATGTGCTTGCTTACAGCAACGTGCTATATATTCTGAATGCCCGAATTGGGAATCTGTGTCAAAATTTGTTAGGAATTATGTGATCCTTACTAGCTGGAAGTAAGGGAGTTGGGGCATGAAGGTATTTCTAGGAGTTGGACACATACCAAGTTTAGCACAGTTATGGGCATCTTTGAAATACCTATACAAACTTGTTCCTACATAGTAACTTGCAACTGTGAATGAGAATGTGCTTGCTTACAGCAACGTGTTATATGCTCTGAATGCCCGAAAAGGGAATCTTTGTCAAAAATTTGTTAGGAATTATGTGATCCTTACTAGCTGGAATTAAGTGAGATGGGGCTTGAAGTTATTTCTATGAGTTGGAGACATGCAACGTTTAGCTCAGTTCTCGGCATCTTTGAAATACCTATACAAACTTGTTCCTACATAGTAACTTGCAACTTTGAATGAGAATGTGCTTGCTTGCAGCAACGTGCTATATGTTCTGAATGCCCGAATTGGGAATCTGTGTCAAAACTTTCTTAGGAATTATGTGATCCTTACTAGCTGGAAGTAAGGGAGCTTGGGCATGAATTTATTTCTAGGAGTTGGAAACATACCAAGTTTAGCTCAGTTCTGGGCATCTTTGAAATACCTATACAAACTTGTTCCTACATAGTAACTTGCAACTTTGAATGAGAATGTGCTTGCTTACAGCAACGTGCTATATGTTCTGATTGCCCGAATTGGGAATCTGTGTCAAAACTTTGTTAGGAATTATGTGATCCTTACCAGCTGGAAGTAAGGGAGATGGAGCATGAAGTTATTTCTAGGAGTTGGACACATACCAAGTTTAACTCAGTTCTGGGCATCTTTGAAATACCTATACAAACTTGTTCCTACATAGTAACTTGCATCTTTGAATGAGAATGTGCTTGCTTACAGCAACGTGCTATATGTTCTGAATGCCCGAATTGGGAATCTGTGTCAAAATTTGTTAGGAATTATGTGATCCTTACTAGCTGGAAGTAAGGGAGTTGGGGCATGAAGGTATTTCTAGGAGTTGGACACATACCAAGTTTAGCACAGTTATTGGCATCTTTGAAATACCTATACAAACTTGTTCCTACATAGTAACTTGCAACTGTGAATGAGAATGTGCTTGCTTACAGCAACGTGCTATATGCTCTGAATGCCCGAAAAGGGAATCTTTGTCAAAAATTTGTTAGGAATTATGTGATCCTTACTAGCTGGAAGAAAGTGAGATGGGGCATGAAGTTATTTCTAGGTGTTGGACACATGCAACGTTTAGCTCAGTTCTCGGCATCTTTGAAATACCTATACAAACTTGTTCCTACATAGTAACTTGCAACTTTGAATGAGAATGTGCTTGCTTGCAGCAACGTGCTATATGTTCTGAATGCCTGAATTGGGAATCTGTGTCAAAACTTTCTTAGGAATTATGTGATCCTTACTAGCTGGAAGTAAGGGAGCTGGGGCATGAAGTTATTTCTAGGAGTTTGAAACATACCAAGTTTAGCTCAGTTCTGGGCATCTTTGAAATACCTATACAAACTTGTTCCTACATAGTAACTTGCAACTTTGAATGAGAATGTGCTTGCTTGCAGCAACGTGCTATATGTTCTGAATGCCCGAATTGGGAATCTGTGTCAAAATTTGTTAGGAATTATGTGATCCTTACTAGCTGGAAGTAAGGGAGTTGGGGCATGAAGTTATTTCTAGGAGTTGGACACAAACCAAGTTTAGCACAGTTCTGGGCATCTTAGAAATACCTATACAAACTTGTTCCTATATAGTAACTTCCAACTTTGAATGAGAATGTGCTTGCTTACAGCAACGTGCTATATGTTCTGAATGCCCAAATTGGGAATCTGTGTCAAAACTTTGTTAGGAATTATGTGATCCTTACTAGCTGGAAGTAAGGGAGATGGGGCATGAAGTTATTTCTAGGAGTTGGACACATACCAAGTTTAGCTCAGTTCTGGGCATCTTTGAAATACCTATACAAACTTGTTCCTACATAGTAACTTGCAACTTTGAATGAGAATGTGCTTGCTTACAGCAACGTGCTATATGTTCTGAATGCCCGAATTGGGAATCTGTGTCAAAACTTTGTTAGGAATTATGTGATCCTTACTAGCTGGAAGTAAGGGAGATGGGGCATGAAGTTATTTCTAGGAGTTGGACACATACCAAGTTTAGCTCAGTTCTGGGCATCTTTGAAATTCCTATACAAACTTGTTCCTACATAGTAACTTGCAACTTTGAATGAGAATGTGCTTGCTTACAGCAACGTGCTATATGTTCTGAATGCCCGAATTGGGAATCTGTGTCAAAACTTTGTTAGGAATTATGTGATCCTTACTAGCTGGAAGTAAGGGAGATGGGGCATGAAGTTATTTCTAGGAGTTGGACACATACCAAGTTTAGCTCAGTTCTGGGCATCTTTGAAATTCCTATACAAACTTGTTCCTACATAGTAACTTCCAACTTTGAATGAGAATGTGCTTGCTTTCAGCAACGTGCTATATGTTCTGAATGCCCGAATTGGGAATCTGTGTCAAAATTTGTTAGGAATTATGTGATCCTTACTAGCTGGAAGTAAGGGAGTTGGGGCATGAAGGTATTTCTAGGAGTTGGACACATACCAAGTTTAGCTCAGTTCTGGGCATCTTAGAAATACCTATACAAACATGTTCCTACATAGTAACATCCAACTTTGAATGAGAATGTGCTTGCTTACAGCAACGTGCTATATGTTCTGAATGCCCGAATTGGGAATCTGTGTCAAAACTTTGTTAGGAATTATGTGATCCTTACTAGCTGGAAGTAAGGGAGATGGGGCATGAAG
The DNA here is from genome assembly GCF_020826845.1 of Diceros bicornis minor. NCBI lineage: Eukaryota > Metazoa > Chordata > Mammalia > Perissodactyla > Rhinocerotidae > Diceros > Diceros bicornis. The sequence continues at coordinate 456,460 of NW_026690860.1, read as the reverse complement.
TTATTTCTAGGAGTTGGACACATACCAAGTTTAGCTCAGTTCTGGGCATCTTTGAAATACCTATACAAACTTGTTCCTACATAGTAACTTGCAACTTTGAATGAGAATGTGCTTGCTTACAGCAACGTGCTATATGTGCTGAATGCCCGAATTGGGAATCTGTGTCAAAACTTTGTTAGGAATTATGTGATCCTTACTAGCTGGAAGTAAGGGAGATGGGGCATGATGTTATTTCTAGGAGTTGGAGACATTCCACGTTTAGCTCAGTTCTGGGCATCTTTGAAATACCTATACAAACTTGTTCCTACATAGTAACTTGCATCTTTGAATGAGAATCTGCTTGCTTACAGCAACGTGCTATATGTTCTGAATGCCCGAATTGGGAATCTGTGTCAAAACTTTGTTAAGAATTATGTGATCCTTACTAGCTGGAAGTAAGGGAGATGGGGCATGAAGTTATTTCTAGGAGTTGGACACATACCAAGTTTAGCTCAGTTCTGGGCATCTTTGAAATACCTATACAAACTTGTTCCTACATAGTAACTTGCATCTTTGAATGAGAATGTGCTTGCTTACAGCAACGTGCTATATGTTCTGAATGCCCGAATTGGGAATCTGTGTCAAAACTTTGTTAGGAATTATGTGATTCTTACTAGATGGACGTAAGGGAGTTGGGGCATGAAGGTATTTCTAGAGGTTGGACACATACCAAGTTTAGCTCAGTTCTGGGCATCTTTGAAATACCTATACAAACTTGTTCCTACATAGTAACTTGCAACTTTGAATGAGAATGTGCTTGCTTACAGCAACGTGCGATATGTTCTGAATGCCCGAATTGGGAATCTGTGTCAAAACTTTGTTAGGAATTATGTGATCCTTACTAGCTGGAAGTAAGGGAGATGGGGCATGAAGTTATTTCTAGGAGTTGGAGACATACCAAGTTTAGCTCAGTTCTGGGCATCTTTGAAATACCTATACAAACTTGTACTTACATAGTAACTTGCAACTTTCAATGAGAATGCGCTTGCTTACAGCAACGTGCTATATGTTCTGAATGCCCGAATTGGGAATCTGTGTCAAAACTTTGTTAGGAATTATGTGATCCTTACTAGCTGGAAGTAAGGGAGATGGGGCATGAAGTTATTTCTAGGAGTTGGAGACATACCAAGTTTAGCTCAGTTCTGGGCATCTTTGAAATACCTATACAAACTTGTACTTACATAGTAACTTGCAACTTTCAATGAGAATGCGCTTGCTTACAGCAACGTGCTATATGTTCTGAATGCCCGAATTGGGAATCTGTGTCAAAACTTTGTTAGGAATTATGTGATCCTTACTAGCTGGAAGTAAGTGAGATGGGGCATGAAATTATTTCTAGGAGTTGGACACATACCAAGTTTAGCTCAGTTCTGGGCATCTTTGAAATACCATACAAACTTGTTCCTACATAGTAACTTGCAACTTTGAATGAGAATGTGCTTGCTTTCAGCAACGTGCTATATGTTCTGAATTCCCGAATTGGGAATCTGTGTCAAAATTTGTTAGGAATTATGTGATCCTTAATAGCTGGAAGTAAGTGAGTTGGGGCATGAAGGTATTTTTAGGAGTTGGTCACAAACAAAGTTTAGCACAGTTCTGGGCATCTTAGAAATACCTATACAAACTTGTTCCTACATAATAACTTCCAACTTTGAATGAGAATGTGCTTGCTTACAGCAACGTGCTATATGTTCTCAATGCCCGAATTGGGAATCTGTGTCAAAACTTTGTTGGGAATTATGTGATCCTTACTAGCTGGAAGTAAGGGAGATGGGGCATGAAGTTATTTCTAGGAGTTGGACACATACCAAGTTTAGCTCAGTTCTGGGCATCTTTGAAATACCTGTACAAACTTGTTCCTACATATTAACTTGCATCTTTGAATGAGAATGTGCTTGCTTGCAGCAACGTGCTATATGTTCTGAATGCCCAAATTGGGAATATGTGTCAAAAATTTGTTAGGAATTGTGTGATCCTTACTAGCTGGAAGTAAGGGAGATGAGGCATGAAGTTATTTCTAGGAGTTGGAGACATACCAAGTTTAGCTCAGTTCTGGGCATCTTTGAAATACCTGTACAAACTTGTTCCTACATAGTAACATGCAACTTTGAATGAGAATGTGCTTGCTTGCAGCAACGTGCTATATGTTCTGAATGCCCGAATTGGGAATCTGTGTCAAAACTTTGTTAGGAATTATGTGATCCTTACTAGCTAGAAGTAAGGGAGATGGGGCATGAAGTTATTTCTAGGAGTTGGACACATACCAAGTTTAGCTCAGTTCTGGGCATCTTTGAAATACCTATACAAACTTGTTCCTACATAGTAACTTGCAACTTTTAATGAGAATGTGCTTGCTTGCAGCAACGTGCTATATGTTCTGAATGCCCGAATTGGGAATCTGTGTCAAAACTTTGTTAGGAATTATGTGATCCTTTCTAGCTGGAAGTAAGGGAGACGGGGCATGAAGTTATTTCTAGGAGTTGGAGACATACAACGTTTAGCTCAGTTCTGGGCATCTTTGAAATACCTATACAAACTTGTTCCTACATAGTAACTTGCAACTTTGAATGAGAATGTGCTTGCTTACAGCAACGTGCTATATGCTCTGAATGCCCGAAAAGGGAATCTGTGTCAAAACTTTGTTAGGAATTATGTGATTCTTACTAGCTGGAAGTAAGGGAGATGGGGCATGAAGTTATTTCTAGGAGTTGGAGACATACAACGTTTAGCTCAGTTCTGGGCATCTTTGAAATACCTATACAAACTTGTTCCTACATAGTAACTTGCAACTTTGAATGAGAATGTGCTTGCTTACAGCAACGTGCTATATGTTCTGAATGCCCGAATTGGGAATCTGTGTCAAAACTTTGTTAGGAATTATGTGATCCTTACTAGCTGGAAGTTAGTGAGATGGGGCATGAAATTATTTCTAGGAGTTGGACACATACCAAGTTTAGCTCAGTTCTGGGCATCTTTGAAATACCTATACAAACTTGTTCCTACATAGTAACCTGCAACTTTGAATGAGAATGTGCTTGCTTACAGCAACGTGCTATATGTTCTGAATGCCCGAATTGGGAATCTGTGTCAAAACTTTGTTAGGAATTATGTGATCCTTACTAGCTGGAAGTAAGTGAGATGGGGCATGAAGTTATTTCTAGGAGTTGGAGACATACAACGTTTAGCTCAGTTCTGGGCATCTTTGAAATACCTATACAAACTTGTTCCTACATAGTAACTTGCAACTTTGAATGAGAATGTGCTTGCTTACAGCAACGTGCTATATGTTCTGAATGCCTGAATTGGGAATCTCTGTCAAAACTTTGTTAGGAATTATGTGATCCTTACTAGCTGGAAGTAAGGGAGATGGGGCGTGAAGGTATTTCTAGGAGTTGGACACATACCAAGTTTAGCTCACTTCTGGGCATCTTTGAAATACCTATACAAACTTGTTCCTACATAGTAACTTGCAACTTTGAATGAGAATGTGCTTGCTTGCAGCAACGTGCTATATGTTCTGAATGCCCGAATTGGGAATGTGTGTCAAAAGTTTGTTAGGAATTATGTGATCCTTACTAGCTGGAAGTAAGGGAGATGGGGAATGAAGTTATTTCTAGGAGTTGGAGACCTACCAATTTTAACTCAGTTCTGGGCATCTTTGAAATACCTATACAAACTTGTTCCTACATAGTAACTTGCATCTTTGAATGAGAATGTGCTTGATTGCAGCAACGTGCTATATGTTCTGAATGCCCGAATTGGGAATATGTGTCAAAAATTTGTTAGGAATGATGTGATCCTCACTAGCTGGAAGTAAGGGAGATGGGGCATGAAGTTATTTCTAGGAGTTGGACACATACCAAGTTTAGCTTAGTTCTGGGCATCTTTGAAATACCTGTACAAACTTGTTCCTTCATAGTAACTTGCAACTTTGAATGAGAATGTGCTTGCTTGCAGCAACGTGCTATATGTTCTGAATGCCCGAATTGGGAATCTGTGTCAAAACTTTGTTAGGAATTATGTGATCCTTACCAGCTGGAAGTAAGGGAGATGGGGCATGAAGTTATTTCTAGGAGTTGGACACATACCAAGTTTAGCTCAGTTCTGGGCATCTTTGAAATACCTGTACAAACTTGTTCCTACATAGTAACTTGCAACATTTAATGAGAATGTGCTTGCTTGAAGCAACGTGCTATATGTTCTGAATGCCCGAATTGGGAATCTGTGTCAAAACTTTGTTAGGAATTATGTGATCCTTACTAGCTGGAAGTAAGGGAGATGGGGCATGAAGTTATTTCTAGGAGTTGGACACATACCAAGTTTAGCTCAGTTCTGGGCATCTTTGAAATACCTGTACAAACTTGTTCCTACATAGTAACTTGCAAATTTGAATGAGAATGTGCTTGCTTGCAGCAACGTGCTATATGTTCTGAATGCCCGAATTGGGAATCTGTGTCAAAACTTTGTTAGGAATTATGTGATCCTTACTAGCTGGAAGTAAGGGAGATGGGGCATGAAGTTATTTCTAGGAGTTGGACACATACCAAGTTTAGCTCAGTTCTGGGCATCTTTGAAATACCTATACAAACTTGTTCCTACATAGTAACTTGCAACTTTGAATGAGAATGTGCTTGCTTTCAGCAACGTGCTATATGTTCTTAATGCCCGAATTGGGAATCTGTGTCAAATTTTGTTAGGAATTATGTGATCCATACTAGCTGGAAGTAAGGGAGTTGGGGCATGAAGTTATTTCTAGGAGTTGGAGTCATACCAAGTTTAGCTCAGTTCTGGGCATCTTTGTAATACCTATACAAACTTGTTCCTACATAGTAACTTGCAACTTTGAATGAGAATGTGCTTGCTTACAGCAACGTGCTATATGTTCTGAATGCCCGAATTGGGAATCTGTGTCAAAATTTGTTAGGAATTATGTGATCCTTACTAGCTGGAAGTAAGGGAGTTGGGGCATGAAGATATTTCTAGGAGTTGGACACATACCAAGTTTAGCTCAGTTCTGGGCATCTTTGAAATACCTATACAAACTTGTTCCTACATAGTAACTTGCAACTTTGAATGAGAATGTGCTTGCTTACAGCAACGTGCTATATGCTCTGAATGCGCGAAAAGGGAATCTGTGTCAAAACTTTGTTAGGAATAATGTGATCCTTACTAGCTGGAAGTAAGGGAGATGGGGCATGAAGTTATTTCTAGGAGTTGGAGACATACAACGTTTAGCTCAGTTCTGGGCATCTTTGAAATACCTATACAAACTTGTTCCTACATAGTAACTTGCAACTTTGAATGAGAATGTGCTTGCTTACAGCAACGTGCTATATGTTCTGAATGCCCGAATTGGGAATCTGTGTCAAAACTTTGTTAGGAATTATGTGATCCTTACTAGCTGGAAGTAAGTGAGATGGGGCATGAAATTATTTCTAGGAGTTGGACACATACCAAGTTTAGCTCAGTTCTGGGCATCTTTGAAATACCTATACAAACTTGTTCCTACATAGTAACTTGCAACTTTGAATGAGAATGTGCTTGCTTACAGCAACTTGCTATATGTTCTTAATGCCCGAATTGGGAATCTGTGTCAAAACTTTGTTAGGAATTATGTGATCCTTACTAGCTGGAAGTAAGGGAGATGGGGCATGAAGTTATTTCTAGGAGTTGGAGACATACCAAGTTTAGCTCAGTTCTGGGCATCTTTGAAATACCTATACAATCTTGTTCCTAAATAGTAACTTGCAACTTTGAATGAGAATGTGCTTGCTTACAGCAACGTGCTATATGTTCTGAATGCCCGAATTGGGAATGTGTGTCAAAAGTTTGTTAGGAATTATGTGATCCTTACTAGCTGGAAGTAAGGGAGATGGGGCATGAAGTTATTTCTAGGAGTTGGACACATACCAAGTTTAGCTCAGTTCTGGGCATCTTTGAAATACCTATACAAACTTGTTCCTACATAGTAACTTGCAACTTTTAATGAGAATGTGCTTGCTTGCAGCAACGTGCTATATGTTCTGAATGCCCGAATTGGGAATCTGTGTCAAAACTTTGTTAGGAATTATGTGATCCTTACTAGCTGGAAGTAAGGGAGATGGGGCATGAAGTTATTTCTAGGAGTTGGAGACATACAACGTTTAGCTCAGTTCTGGGCATCTTTGAAATACCTATACACACTTGTTCCTACATAGTAACTTGCAACTTTGAATGAGAATGTGCTTGCTTACAGCAACGTGCTATATGTTCTGAATGCCCGAATTGGGAATCTGTGTCAAAACTTTGTTAGGAATTATGTGATCCTTACTAGCTGGAAGTAAGGGAGATGGGGCATGAAGTTATTTCTAGGAGTTGGACACATACCCAGTTTAGCTCATTTCTGGGCATCTTTGAAATACCTATACAAACTTGTTCCTCCATAGTAACTTGCAACTTTGAATGAGAATGTGCTTGCTTTCAGCAACGTGCTATATGTTGTGAATGCCCGAATTGGGAATCTGTGTCAAAATTTGTTAGGAATTATGTGATGCTTACTAGCTGGAAGTAAGGGTGTTGGGGCATGAAGGTATTTCTAGGAGTTGGACACAAACCATGTTTAGCACAGTTCTGGGCATCTTAGAAATACCTATACAAACTTGTTCCTACATAGTAACTTCCAACTTTGAATGAGAATGTGCTTGCTTACAGCAACGTGCTATATGTTCTGAATGCCCGAATTGGGAATCTGTGTCAAAACTTTGTTAGGAATTATGTGATCCTTACTAGCTGGAAGTAAGGGAGATGGGGCATGAAGTTATTTCTAGGAGTTGGACACATACCAAGTTTAGCTCAGTTCTGGGCATCTTTGAAATACCTATACAAACTTGTTCCTACATAGTAACTTGCAACTTTGAATGAGAATGTGCTTGCTTACAGCAACGTGCTATATGTGCTGAATGCCCGAATTGGGAATCTGTGTCATAACTTTGTTAGGAATTATGTGATCCTTACTAGCTGGAAGTAAGGGAGATGGGGCATGATGTTATTTCTAGGAGTTGGAGACATACCAAGTTTAGCTCAGTTCTGGGCATCTTTGAAATACCGATACAAACTTGTTCCTACATAGTAACTTGCATCTTTAAATGAGAATGTGCTTGCTTACAGCAACGTGCTATATGTTCTGAATGCCCGAATTCGGAATCTGTGTCAAAAATTTGTTAGGAATTATGTGATCCTTACTAGATGGACGTAAGGGAGTTGGGGCATGAAGGTATTTCTAGGAGTTGGACACATACCAAGTTTAGCACAGTTCTGGGCATCTGTGAAATACCTATACAAACTTGTTCCTACATAGTAACTTGCAACTTTGAATGAGAATGTGCTTGCTTGCAGCAACGTGCTATATGTTCTGAATTCCCGATTTGGGAATCTGTGTCAAAACTTTGTTAGGAATTATGTGATCCTTATTAGCTGGAAGTAAGGGAGATGGGGCATGAAGTTATTTCTAGGAGTTGGAGACATACCAAGTTTAGCTCAGTTCTGGGCATCTTTGAAATACCTATACAAACTTGTTCCTACATAGTAACTTGCAACTTTGAATGAGAATGTGCTTGCTTACAGCAACGTGCTATATGTTCTGAATGCCCGAATTGGGAATCTGTGTCAAAACTTTGTTAGGAATTATGTGATCCTTACTAGCTGAAAGTAAGGGAGATGGGGCATGAAGTTATTTCTAGGAGTTGGAGACATACCAAGTTTAGCTCAGTTCTGGGCATCTTTGAAATACCTATACAAACTTGTTCCTACATAGTAACTTGCAACTTTGAATGAGAATGTGCTTGCTTACAGCAACGTGCTATATGTTCTGAATGCCCGAATTGGGAATCTGTGTCAAAACTTTGTTAGGAATTATGTGATCCTTACTAGCTGGAAGTAAGGGAGATGGGGAATGAAGTTATTTCTAGGAGTTGGAGACATACCAAGTTTAGCTCAGTTCTGGGCATCTTTGAAATACCTATACAAACTTGTTCCTACATAGTAACTTGCAACTTTCAATGAGAATGTGCTTGCTTGCAGCAACGTGCTATATGTTCTGAATGCCCGAATTGGGAATCTGTGTCAAAACTTTGTTAGGAATTATGTGATCCTTACTAGCTGGAAGTAAGGGAGATGGGGCATGAAGTTATTTCTAGGAGTTGGACACATACCAAGTTTAGCTCAGTTCTGGGCATCTTTGAAATACCTATACAAACTTGTTCCTACATAGTAACTTGCAACTTTGAATGAGAATGTGCTTGCTTACAGCAACGTGCTATATGTTCTGAATGCCCGAATTGGGAATCTGTGTCAAAACTTTGTTAGGAATTATGTGATCCTTACAAGCTGGAAGTAAGGGAGTTGGGGCATAAAGATATTTCTAGGAGTTGGACACATACCAAGTTTAGCTCAGTTCTGGGCATCTTTGAAATACCTATACAAACTTGTTCCTACATAGTAACTTGCAACTTTGAATGAGAATGTGCTTGCTTACAGCAACGTGCTATATGCTCTAAATGCCCGAAAAGGGAATCTGTGTCAAAACTTTGTTAGGAATTATGTGATCCTTACTAGCTGGAAGTAAGTGAGATGGGGCATGAAGTTATTTCTAGGAGTTGGAGACATACAACGTTTAGCTCAGTTCTGGGCATCTTTGAAATACCTATACAAACTTGTTCCTACATAGTAACTTACATCTTTGAATGAGAATGTGCTTGCTTACAGCAACGTGCTATATGTTCTGAATGCCCGAATTGGGAATCTGTGTCAAAACTTTGTTAGGAATTATGTGATCCTTACTAGCTGGAAGTAAGTGAGATGGGGCATGAAGTTATTTCTAGGAGTTGGACACATACCAAGTTTAGCTCAGTTCTGGGCATCTTTGAAATACCATACAAACTTGTTCCTACATAGTAACTTGCAACTTTGAATGAGAATGTGCTTGCTTACACCAACGTGCTATATGTTCTGAATGCCCGAATTGGGAATCTGTGTCAAAACACTGTTAGAATTTATGTGATCCTTACTAGCTGGAAGTAAGGGAAATGGGGCATGAAGTTATTTCTAGGAGTTGGACAGATACCAAGTTTAGCTCAGTTCTGGGCATCTTTGAAATACCTATACAAACTTGTTCCTACATAGTAACTTGCAACTTTGAATGAGAATGTGCTTGCTTGCAGCAACGTGCTATATGTTCTGAATGCCCGAATTGGGAATCTGTGTCAAAACTTTGTTAGGAATTATGTGATCCTTACTAGCTGGAAGTAAGGGAGATGGGGCATGAAGTTATTTCTAGGAGTTGGACACATACCAAGTTTAGCTCAGTTCTGGGCATCATTGAAATACCTGTACAAACTTGTTCCTACATAGTAACTTGCATCTTTGAATGAGAATGTGCTTGCTTGCAGCAACGTGCTATATGTTCTGAATGCCCGAATTGGGAATATGTGTCAAAAATTTGTTAGGAATGATGTGATCCTTACTAGCTGGAAGTAAGGGAGATGGGGCATGAAGTTATTTCTAGGAGTTGGACACATACCAAGTTTAGCTCAGTTCTGGGCATCTTTGAAATACCTATACAAACTTGTTCCTACATAGTAACTTGCATCTTTGAATGAGAATGTGCTTGCTTGCAGCAATGTGCTATATGTTCTGAATGACCGAATTGGGAATCTGTGTCAAAACTTTGTTAGGAATTATGTGATCCTTACTAGCTGGAAGTAAGGGAGATGGGGCATGAAGTTATTTCTAGGAGTTGGACACATACCAAGTTTAGCTCAGTTCTGGGCATCTTTGAAATACCTGTACATACTTGTTCCTACATAGTAACTTGCATCTTTGAATGAGAATGTGCTTGCTTGCAGCAACGTGCTATATGTTCTGAATGCCCAAATTGGGAATATGTGTCAAAAATTTGTTAGGAATTATGTGATCCTTACTAGCTGGAAGTAAGGGAGATGGGGCATGAAGTTATTTCTAGGAGTTGGACACATACCACGTTTAGCTCAGTTCTGGGCATCTTTGAAATACCTGTACAAACTTGTTCCTACATAGTAACTTGCAACTTTGAATGAGAATGTGCTTGCTTGCAGCAACGTGCTATATGTTCTGAATGCCCGAATTGGGAATCCGTGTCAAATCTTTGTTAGGAATTATGTGATCCTTTCTAGCTGGAAGTAAGGGAGATGGGGCATGAAGTTATTTCTAGGAGTTGGACACATACCAAGTTTAGCTCAGTTCTGGGCATCTTTGAAATACCTATACAAACTTGTTCCTACATAGTAACTTGCAACTTTGAATGAGAATGTGCTTGCTTACAGCAACGTGCTATATGCTCTGAATGCCCGAAAAGGGAATCTGTGTCAAAACTTTGTTAGGAATTATGTGATTCTTACTAGCTGGAAGTAAGGGAGATGGGGCATGAAGTTATTTCTAGGAGTTGGAGACATACAACGTTTAGCTCACTTCTGGGCATCTTTGAAATACCTATACAAACTTGTTCCTACATAGTAACTTGCAACTTTGAATGAGAATGTGCTTGCTTACAGCAACGTGCTATATGTTCTGAATGCCCGAATTGGGAATCTGTGTCAAAACTTTGTTAGGAATTATGTGATCCTTACTAGCTGGAAGTAAGTGAGATGGGGCATGAAATTATTTCTAGGAGTTGGACACATACCAAGTTTAGCTCAGTTCAGGGCATCTTTGAAATACCTATACAAACTTGTTCCTACATAGTTACCTGCAACTTTGAATGAGAATGTGCTTGCTTACAGTAACGTGCTATATGTTCTGAATGCCCGAATTGGGAATCTGTGTCAAAACTTTGTTAGGAATTATGTGACCCTTACTAGCTGGAAGTAAGGGAGATGGGGCATGAAGTTATTTCTAGGAGTTGGACACATACCAAGTTAAGCTCAGTTCTGGGCATCTTTGAAATACCTATACAAACTTGTTCCTACATAGTAACTTGCAACTTTGAATGAGAATGTGCTTGCTTACAGCAACGTGCTATATGTTCTGAATGCCCGAATTGGGAATCTGTGTCAAAACTTTGTTAGGAATTATGTGATCCTTACTAGCTGGAAGTAAGGGAGATGGGGCGTGAAGGTATTTCTAAGAGTTGGACACATACCAAGTTTAGCTCAGTTCTGGGCATCTTTGAAATACCTATACAAACTTGTTCCTACATAGTAACTTGCAACTTTGAATGAGAATGTGCTTGCTTGCAGCAACGTGCTATATGTTCTGAATGCCCGAATTGGGAATCTGTGTCAAAACTTTGTTAGGAATTATGTGATCCTTACTAGCTGGAAGTAAGGGAGATGGGGAATGAAGTTATTTCTAGGAGTTGGAGACCTACCAAGTTTAGCTCAGTTCTGGGCATCTTTGAAATACCTATACAAACTTGTTCCTACATAGTAACTTGCATCTTTGAATGAGAATGTGCTTGCTTGCAGCAACGTGCTATATGTTCTGAATGCCCGAATTGGGAATATGTGTCAAAAATTTGTTAGGAATGATGTGATCCTTACTAGCTGGAAGTAAGTGAGATGGGGCATGAAGTTATTTCTAGGAGTTGGACACATACCAAGTTTAGCTCAGTTCTGGGCATCTTTGAAATACCTGTACATACTTGCTCATACATAGTAACTTGCAACTTTGAATGAGAATGTGCTTGCTTACAGCAACGTGCTATATGTTCTGAATGCCCGAATTGGGAATCTGTGTCAAAACTTTGTTAGGAATTATGTGATCCTTACTAGCTGGAAGTAAGGGAGATGGGGCCTGAAGTTATTTCTAGGAGTTGGACACATACCAAGTTTAGCTCAGTTCTGGGCATCTTTGAAATACCTATACAAACTTGTTCCTACATAGTAACTTGCAACTTTGAATGAGAATGTGCTTGCTTTCAGCAACGTGCTATATGTTCTGAATGCCCGAATTGGGAATCTGTGTCAAAATTTGTTAGGAATTATGTGATCCTTACTAGCTGGAAGTAAGGGAGTTGGGGCATGAAGGTATTTGTAGGAGTTGGACACAAACCAAGTTTAGCACAGTTCTGGGCATCTTAGAAATACCTATACAAACTTGTTCCTACATAGTAACTTCCAACTTTGAATGAGAATGTGCTTGCTTACAGCAACGTGCTATATGTTCTGAATGCCCGAATTGGGAATCTGTGTCAAAACTTTGTTAGGAATTATGTGATCCTTACTAGCTGGAAGTAAGGGAGATGGGGCATGAAGTTATTTCTAGGAGTTGGACACATACCAAGTTTAGCTCAGTTCTGGGCATCTTTGAAATACCTATACAAACTTGTTCCTACATAGTAACTTGCAACTTTGAATGAGAATGTGCTTGCTTACAGCAACGTGCTATATGTTCTGAATGCCCGAATTGGGAATCTGTGTCAAAACTTTGTTAGGAATTATGTGATCCTTACTAGCTGGAAGTAAGGGAGATGGGGCATGATGTTATTTCTAGGAGTTGGAGACATACCACGTTTAGCTCAGTTCTGGGCATCTTTGAAATACCTATACAAACTTGTTCCTACATAGTAACTTGCATCTTTGAATGAGAATCTGCTTGCTTACAGCAACGTGCTATATGTTCTGAATGCCCGAATTGGGAATCTGTGTCAAAACTTTGTTAAGAATTATGTGATCCTTACTAGCTGGAAGTAAGGGAGATGGGGTATGAAGTTATTTCTAGGAGTTGCACACATACCAAGTTTAGCTCAGTTCTGGGCATCTTTGAAATACCTATACAAACTTGTTCCTACATAGTAACTTGCATCTTTGAATGAGAATGTGCTTGCTTACAGCAACGTGCTATATGTTCTGAATGCCCGAATTGGGAATCTGTGTCAAAATTTGTTAGGAATTATGTGATCCTTACTAGCTGGAAGTAAGGGAGTTGGGGCATGAAGATATTTCTAGGAGTTGGACACATACCAAGTTTAGCTCAGTTCTGGGCATCTTTGAAATACCTATACAAACTTGTTCCTACATAGTAACTTGCAACTTTGAATGAGAATGTGCTTGCTTACAGCAACGTGCTATATGCTCTGAATGCCCGAAAAGGGAATCTGTGTCAAAACTTTGTTAGGAATAATGTGATCCTTACTAGCTGGAAGTAAGGGAGATGGGGCATGAAGTTATTTCTAGGAGTTGGAGACATACAACATTTAGCTCAGTTCTGGGCATCTTTGAAATACCTATACAAACTTGTTCCTACATAGTAACTTGCAACTTTGAATGAGAATGTGCTTGCTTACAGCAACGTGCTATATGTTCTGAATGCCCGAATTGGGAATCTGTGTCAAAACTTTGTTAGGAATTATGTGATCCTTACTAGCTGGAAGTAAGTGAGATGGGGCATGAAATTATTTCTAGGAGTTGGACACATACCAAGTTTAGCTCAGTTCTGGGCATCTTTGAAATACCTATACAAACTTGTTCCTACATAGTAACTTGCAACTTTGAATGAGAATGTGCTTGCTTACAGCAACTTGCTATATGTTCTTAATGCCCGAATTGGGAATCTGTGTCAAAACTTTGTTAGGAATTATGTGATCCTTACTAGCTGGAAGTAAGGGAGATGGGGCTTGAAGTTATTTCTAGGAGTTGGAGACATACCAAGTTTAGCTCAGTTCTGGGCATCTTTGAAATACCTATACAATCTTGTTCCTAAATAGTAACTTGCAACTTTGAATGAGAATGTGCTTGCTTACAGCAACGTGCTATATGTTCTGAATGCCCGAATTGGGAATGTGTGTCAAAAGTTTGTTAGGAATTATGTGATCCTTACTAGCTGGAAGTAAGGGAGATGGGGCATGAAGTTATTTCTAGGAGTTGGACACATACCAAGTTTAGCTCAGTTCTGGGCATCTTTGAAATACCTATACAAACTTGTTCCTACATAGTAACTTGCAACTTTGAATGAGAATGTGCTTGCTTACAGCAACGTGCTATATGTGCTGAATGCCCGAATTGGGAATCTGTGTCATAACTTTGTTAGGAATTATGTGATCCTTACTAGCTGGAAGTAAGGGAGATGGGGCATGATGTTATTTCCATGAGTTGGAGACATACCAAGTTTAGCTCAGTTCTGGGCATCTTTGAAATACCTATACAAACTTGTTCCTACATAGTAACTTGCATCTTTGAATGAGAATGTGCTTGCTTACAGCAACGTGCTATATGTTCTGAATGCCCGAATTCGGAATCTGTGTCAAAAATTTGTTAGGAATTATGTGATCCTTACTAGATGGACGTAAGGGAGTTGGGGCATGAAGGTATTTCTAGGAGTTGGACACATACCAAGTTTAGCACAGTTCTGGGCATCTTTGAAATACCTATACAAACTTGTTCCTACATAGTAACTTGCAACTTTGAATGAGAATGTGCTTGCTTACAGCAACGTGCGATATGTTCTGAATGCCCGAATTGGGAATCTGTGTCAAAACTTTTTTAGGAATTATGTGATCCTTATTAGCTGGAAGTAAGGGAGATGGGGCATGAAGTTATTTCTAGGAGTTGGAGACATACCAAGTTTAGCTCAGTTCTGGGCATCTTTGAAATACCTATACAAACTTGTTCCTACATAGTAACTTGCAACTTTGAATGAGAATGTGCTTGCTTACAGCAACGTGCTATATGTTCTGAATGCCCGAATTGGGAATCTGTGTCAAAACTTTGTTAGGAATTATGTGATCCTTACTAGCTGAAAGTAAGGGAGATGTGGCATGAAGTTATTTCTAGGAGTTGGAGACATACCAAGTTTAGCTCAGTTCTGGGCATCTTTGAAATACCTATACAAACTTGTTCCTACATAGTAACTTGCAACTTTCAATGAGAATGTGCTTGCTTGCAGCAACGTGCTATATGTTCTGAATGCCCGAATTGGGAATCTGTGTCAAAACTTTGTTAGGAATTATGTGATCCTTACTAGCTGGAAGTAAGGGAGATGGGGCATGAAGTTATTTCTAGGAGTTGGACACATACCAAGTTTAGCTCAGTTCTGGGCATCTTTGAAATACCTATACAAACTTGTTCCTACATAGTAACTTGCAACTTTGAATGAGAATGTGCTTGCTTACAGCAACGTGCTATATGTTCTGAATGCCCGAATTGGGAATCTGTGTCAAAACTTTGTTAGGAATTATGTGATCCTTACTAGCTGGAAGTAACTGAGATGGGGAATGAAGTTATTTCTAGGAGTTGGAGACATACCAAGTTTAGCTCAGTTCTGGGCATCTTTGAAATACCTATACAAACTTGTTCCTACATAGTAACTTGCAACTTTGAATGAGAATGTGCTTGCTTAGAGCAACGTGCTATATGTTCTGAATGCCCGAATTGGGAATCTGTGTCAAAATTTGTTAGGAATTATGTGATCCTTACTAGCTGGAAGTAAGGGAGTTGGGGCATAAAGATATTTCTAGGAGTTGGACACATACCAAGTTTAGCTCAGTTCTGGGCATCTTTGAAATACCTATACAAACTTGTTCCTACATAGTAACTTGCAACTTTGAATGAGAATGTGCTTGCTTACAGCAACGTGCTATATGCTCTAAATGCCCGAAAAGGGAATCTGTGTCAAAACTTTGTTAAGAATTATGTGATCCTTACTAGCTGGAAGTAAGTGAGATGGGGCATGAAGTTATTTCTAGGAGTTGGAGACATACAACGTTTAGCTCAGTTCTGGGCATCTTTGAAATACCTATACAAACTTGTTCCTACATAGTAACTTACATCTTTGAATGAGAATGTGCTTGCTTACAGCAACGTGCTATATGTTCTGAATGCCCGAATTGGGAATATGTGTCAAATCTTTGTTAGGAATTATGTGATCCTTACTAGCTGGAAGTAAGGGAGATGGGGCATGAAGTTATTTCTAGGAGTTGGACACATACCAAGATTAGCTCAGTTCTGGGCATCTTTGAAATACCTATAGAAACTTGTTCCTACATAGTAACTTGCAACTTTGAATGAGAATGTGCTTGCTTA
The DNA here is from genome assembly GCF_020826845.1 of Diceros bicornis minor. Classification (NCBI taxonomy): domain Eukaryota; kingdom Metazoa; phylum Chordata; class Mammalia; order Perissodactyla; family Rhinocerotidae; genus Diceros; species Diceros bicornis. The sequence goes on along the minus strand of NW_026690860.1, from coordinate 440,390 downwards.
CAGCAACGTGCTATATGTTCTGAATGCCCGAATAGGGAATCTGTGTCAAAACTTTGTTAGAAACTATGTGATCCTTACTAGATGGAAGTAAAGTAGTTGGGGCATGAAGGTGTTTCTAGGCGTTGGACACATACGAAGTTTAGCACAGTTCTGGGCATCTTTGAAATACCTATACAAACTTGTTCCTACATAGTAACTTGCAACTTTGAATGAGAATGTGCTTGCTTACAGCAACGTGCTATATGTTCTGAATGCCCGAATTAGGAATCTGTGTCAAAACTTTGTTAGGAATTATGTGATCCTTACTAGCTGGAAGTAAGTGAGATGGGGCATGAAATTATTTCTAGGAGTTGGAAACATACCAAGTTTAGCTAACTTCTGGGCATCTTTGAAATACCATACAAACTTGTTCCTACATAGTAACTTGCAACTTTGAATGAGAATGTGCTTGCTTACAGCAACGTGCTATATGTTCTGAATGCCCGAATTGGCAATCTGTGTCAAAACTTTGTTAGAAATTATGTGATCCTTACTAGCTGGAAGTAAGGGAGATGGGGCATGAAGTTATTTCTAGGAGTTGGACACATACCAAGTTTAACTCAGTTCTGGGCATCTTTGAAATACCTATACAAACTTGTTCCTACATAGTAACTTGCAACTTTGAATGAGAATGTGCTTGCTTACAGCAACGTGCTATATGTTCTGAATGCCCGATTTGGGAATCTGTGTCAAAATTTGTTATGAATTATGTGATCCTTACTAGCTGGAAGTAAGGGAGTTGGGGCATGAAGATATTTCTGGGAGTTGGACACATACCAAGTTTAGCACAGTTCTGGGCATCTTTGAAATACCTATACAAACTTGTTCCTACATAGTAACTTGCAACGTTGAATGAGAATGTGCTTGCTTACAGCAACGTGCTATATGCTCTGAATGCCCGAATTGGGAATCTGTATCATAACTTTGTTAGGAATTATGTGATCCTTACTAGCTGCAAGTAAGTGAGATGGGGCATGAAATTATTTCTAGGAGTTGAACACATACCAAGTTTAGCTCAGTTCTGGGCATCTTTGAAATACCTATACAAACTTGTTCCTACATAGTAACTTGCAACTTTAAATGAGAATGTGCTTGCTTACAGCAACGTGCTATATGTTCTTAATGCCCGAATTGGGAATCTGTGTCAAAACTTTGTTAGGAATTATGTGATCCTTACTAGCTGGAAGTAAGGGAGATGGGGCATGAAGTTATTTCTAGGAGTTGGACACATACCAAGTTTAGCTCAGTTCTGGGCATCTTTGAAATACCTATACAAACTTGTTCCTACATAGTAACTTGCAACTTTGAATGAGAATGTGCTGGCTTACAGCAACGTGCTATATGTTCTGAATGCCCGAATTGGGAATCTGTGTCAAAACTTTGTTAGGAATTATGTGATCCTTACTAGCTGGAAGTAAGGGAGATGGGGAATGAAGTTATTTCTAGGAGTTGGAGACATACCAAGTTTAGCTCAGTTCTGGGCATCTTTGAAATACCTATACAAACTTGTTCCTACATAGTAACTTGCAACTTTCAATGAGAATGTGCTTGCTTGCAGCAACGTGCTATATGTTCTGAATGCCCGAATTGGGAATCTGTGTCAAAACTTTGTTAGGAATTATGTGATCCTTACTAGCTGGAAGTAAGGGAGATGGGGCATGAAGTTATTTCTAGGAGTTGGACACATACCAAGTTTAGCTCAGTTCTGGGCATCTTTGAAATACCTATACAAACTTGTTCCTACATAGTAACTTGCAACTTTGAATGAGAATGTGCTTGCTTACAGCAACGTGCTATATTTTCTGAATGCCCGAATTGGGAATCTGTGTCAAAACTTTGCTGGGAATTATGTGATCCTTACTAGCTGGAAGTAACTGAGATGGGGAATGAAGTTATTTCTAGGAGTTGGAGACATACCAAGTTTAGCTCAGTTCTGGGCATCTTTGAAATACCTATACAAACTTGTTCCTACATAGTAACTTGCAACTTTCAATGAGAATGTGCTTGCTTACAGCAACGTGCTATATGTTCTGAATGCCCGAATTGGGAATATGTGTCAAATCTTTGTTAGGAATTATGTGATCCTTATTAGCTGGAAGTAAGGGAGATGGGGCATGAAGTTATTTCTAGGAGTTGGACACATACCAAGTTTAGCTGAGTTCTGGGCATCTTTGAAATACCTATACAAACTTGTTCCTACATAGTAACTTGCAACTTTGAATGAGAATGTGCTTGCTTACAGCAACGTGCTATATGTTCTGAATGCCCGAATAGGGAATCTGTGTCAAAACTTTGTTAGAAACTATGTGATCCTTACTAGATGGAAGTAAAGTAGTTGGGGCATGAAGGTGTTTCTAAGCGTTGGACACATACGAAGTTTAGCACAGTTCTGGGCATCTTTGAAATACCTATACAAACTTGTTCCTACATAGTAACTTGCAACTTTGAATGAAAATGTGCTTGCTTACAGCAACGTGCTATATGTTCTGAATGCCCGAATTGGGAATCTGTGTCAAAACTTTGTTAGAAATTATGTGATCCTTACTAGCTGGAAGTAAGGGAGATGGGGCATGAAGTTATTTCTAGGAGTTGGACAGATACCAAGTTTGGCTCAGTTCTGGGCATCTTTGAAATACCTATACAAACTTGTTCCTACATAGTAACTTGCAACTTTGAATGAGAATGTGCTTGCTTCCAGCAACGTGCTATATGTTCTGAATGCCCGAATTGGGAATCTGTGTCAAAACTTTGTTAGGAATTATGTGATCCTTACTAGCTGGAAGTAAGGGAGATGGGGCATGAAGTTATTTCTAGGAGTTGGACACATACCAAGTTTAGCTCAGTTCTGGGCATCTTTGAAATACCTATACAAACTTGTTCCTACATAGTAACTTGCAACTTTGAATGAGAATGTGCTTGCTTACAGCAACGTGCTATATGTTCTGAATGCCCGATTTGGGAATCTGTGTCAAAATTTGTTAGGAATTATGTGATCCTTACTAGCTGGAAGTAAGGGAGATGGGGCATGAAGATATTTCTAGGAGTTGGACACATACCAAGTTTAGCACAGTTCTGGGCATCTTTGAAATACCTATACAAACTTGTTCCTACATAGTAACTTGCAACTTTGAATGAGAATGTGCTTGCTTGCAGCAACGTGCTATATGTTCTGAATGCCCGATTTGGGAATCTGTGTCAAAACTTTTTAGGAATTATGTGATCCTTACTAGCTGGAATTAAGGGAGTTGGGGCATGAAGGTATTTCTAGGAGTTGGACACATACCAAGTTTAGCTCAGTTCTGGGCATCTTTGAAATACCTATACAAACTTGTTCCTACATAGTAACTTGCAACTTTGAATGAGAATGTGCTTGCTTACAGCAACGTGCTATATGCTCTGAATGCCCGAAAAGGGAATCTGTGTCAAAACTTTGTTAGGAATTATGTGATCCTTACTAGCTGGAAGTAAGTGAGATGGGGCATGAAGTTATTCCTAGGAGTTGGAGAAATACAACGTTTAGCTCAGTTCTGGGCATCTTTGAAATACCTATACAAACGTGTTCCTACATAGTAACTTGCAACTTTGAATGAGAATGTGCTTGCTTACAGCAACGTGCTATATGTTCTGAATGCCCGAATTGGGAATCTGTGTCAAACCTTTGTTAGGAATTATGTGATCCTTACTAGCTGGAAGTAAGGGAGATGGAGCATGAAGTTATTTCTAGGAGTTGGACACATACCAAGTTTAGCTCAGTTCTGGGCATCTTTGAAATACCTATACAAACTTGTTCCTACATAGTAACTTGCAACTTTGGATGAGAATGTTCTTGCTTACAGCAACGTGCTATATGTTCTGAATGCCCGAATTGGGAATCTGTGTCAAAACTTTGTTAGGAATTATGTGATCCTTACTAGCTGGAAGTAAGGGAGATGGGGCATGAAGTTATTTCTAGGAGTTGGAGACATACCAAGTTTAGCTCAGTTCAGGGCATCTTTGAAATACCTATACAAACTTGTTCCTACATAGTAACTTGCAACTTTGAATGAGAATGTGCTTGCTTGCAGCAACGTGCTAATGTTCTGAATGCCCGAATTGGGAATCTGTGTCAAAACTTTGTTTGGAATTATGTGATCCTTACTAGCTGGAAGTAAGGGAGATGGGGCTTGAAGTTATTTCTAGGAGTTGGACATATACCAAGTTTAGCACAGTTCTGGGCATCTTTGAAATACCTATACAAACTTGTTCCTACATAGTAACTTGCATCTTTGAATGAGAATGTGCTTGCTTACAGCAACGTGCTATATGTTCTGAATGCCCGAATTGGGAATCTGTGGCAAAACTTTGTTAGGAATTATGTGATCCTTATTAGCTGGAAGTAAGGGAGATGGTGCATGAAGTTATTTCTAGGAGTTGGACACATACTAAATTTAGCTCAGTTCTGGGCATCTTTGAAATAACTATACAAACTTGTTCCTACATATTAACTTGCAACTTTGAATGAGAATGTGCTTGCTTTCAGCAACGTGCTATATGTTCTGAATGCCCGAATTGGGAATCTGTGTCAAAATTTGTTAGGAATTATGTGATCCTTACTAGCCGGAAGTAAGGGAGTTGGGGCATGAAGGTATTTCTAGGAGTTGGACACAAACCAAGTTTAGCACAGTTCTGGGCATCTTAGAAATACCTTTAGAAACTTGTTCCTACATAGTAACTTGCAACTTTGAATGAGAATGTGCTTGCTTACAGCAACGTGCTATATGCTCTGAATGCCCGAAAAGGGGTTCTGTGTCAAATCTTTGTTAGGAATTATGTGATCCTTACTAGCTGGAAGTAAGGGAGATGGGGCATGAAGTTATTTCTAGGAGTTGGACACATGCCAAGTTTAGCTCAGTTCTGGGCATCTTTGAAATACCTATACAAACTTGTTCCTACATAGTAACTTGCATCTTTGAATGAGAATGTGCTTGCTTATAGCAACGTGCTATATGTTCTGAATGCTCGAATTGGGAATATGTGTCAAAACTTTGTTAGGAATTATGTGATCCTTAATAGATGGAAGTAAGGGAGTTGGGGCATGAAGGTATTTCTAGGAGTTGGACACATACCAAGTTTAGCACAGTTCTGGGCATCTTTGAAATACCTATACAAACTTGTTCCTACATAGTAACTTGCAACTTTGAATGAGAATGTGCTTGCTTACAGCAACGTGCTATATGTTCTGAATGCCCGATTTGGGAATCTGTGTCAAAATTTGTTAGGAATTATGTGATCCTTACTAGCTGGAAGTAAGGGAGTTGGGGCATGAAGGTATTTCTAGTAGTTGGACACATACCAAGTTTAGCACAGTTCTGGGCATCTTTCAAATACCTATACAAACTTGTTCCTACATAGTAACTTGCAACTTTGAATGAGAATGTGCTTGCTTACAGCAACGTGCTATATGTTCTGAATGCCCGAATAGGGAATCTGTGTCAAAACTTTGTTAGAAACTATGTGATCCTTACTAGATGGAAGTAAACTAGTTGGGGCATGAAGGTGTTTCTAGGCGTTGGACACATACGAAGTTTAGCACAGTTCTGGGCATCTTTGAAATACCTATACAAACTTGTTCCTACATAGTAACTTGCAACTTTGAATGAGAATGTGCTTGCTTACAGCAACGTGCTATATGTTCTGAATGCCCGAATTGGGAATCTGTGTCAAAACTTTGTTAGGAATTATGTGATCCTTACTAGCTGGAAGTAAGTGAGATGGGGCATGAAATTATTTCTAGGAGTTGGAAACATACCAAGTTTAGCTCAGTTCTGGGCATCTTTGAAATACCATACAAACTTGTTCCTACATAGTAACTTGCAACTTTGAATGAGAATGTGCTTGCTTCCAGCAACGTGCTATATGTTCTGAATGCCCGAATTGGGAATCTGTGTCAAAACTTTGTTAGGAATTATGTGATCCTTACTAGCTGGAAGTAAGTGAGATGGGGCATGAAGTTATTTCTAGGAGTTAGAGACATACAACGTTTAGCTCAGTTCTGGGCATCTTTGAAATACCTATACAAACTTGTTCCTACATAGTAACTTGCAACTTTGAATCAGAATGTGCTTGCTTACAGCAACGTGCTATATGTTCTGAATGCCCGAATAGGGAATCTGTGTCAAAACTTTGTTAGAAACTATGTGATCCTTACTAGATGGAAGTAAGGTAGTTGGGGCATGAAGGTGTTTCTAGGCGTTGGACACATACGAAGTTTAGCACAGTTCTGGGCATCTTTGAAATACCTATACAAACTTGTTCCTACATAGTAACTTGCAACTTTGAATGAGAATGTGCTTGCTTACAGCAACGTGCTATATGTTCTGAATGCCCGAATTGGGAATCTGTGTCAAAACTTTGTTAGGAATTATGTGATCCTTACTAGCTGGAAGTAAGTGAGATGGGGCATCAAGGTGTTTCTAGGCGTTGGACACATACGAAGTTTAGCACAGTTCTGGGCATCTTTGAAATACCTATACAAACTTGTTCCTACATAGTAACTTGCAACTTTGAATGAGAATGTGCTTGCTTACAGCAACGTGCTATATGTTCTGAATGCCCGAATTGGGAATCTGTGTCAAAACTTTGTTAGAAATTATGTGATCCTTACTAGCTGGAAGTAAGGGAGATGGGGCATGAAGTTATTTCTAGGAGTTGGTAACATACCAAGTTTAGCTCAGTTCTGGGCATCTTTGAAATACCATACAAACTTGTTCCTACATAGTAACTTGCAACTTTGAATGAGAATGTGCTTGGTTACAGCAACGTGCTATATGTTCTGAATGCCCGAATTGGGAATCTGTGTCAAAACTTTGTTAGAAATTATGTGATCCTTACTAGCTGGAAGTAAGGGAGATGGGGCATGAAGTTATTTCTAGGAGTTGGACAGATACCAAGTTTAGCTCAGTTCTGGGCATCTTTGAAATACCTATACAAACTTGTTCCTACATAGTAACTTGCAACTTTGAATGAGAATGTGCTTGCTTACAGCAACGTGCTATATGTTCTGAATGCCCGAATTGGGAATCTGTGTCATAACTTTGTTAGGAATTATGTGATCCTTACTAGCTGGAAGTAAGAGAGATGGGGCATGAAATTATTTCTAGGAGTTGGACACATACCAAGTTTAGCTCAGTTCTGGGCATCTTTGAAATACCTATACAAACTTGTTCCTACATAGTAACTTGCAACTTTGAATGAGAATGTGCTTGCTTACAGCAACGTGCTATATGTTCTGAATGCCCGAATTGGGAATCTGTGTCAAACCTTTGTTAGGAATTAGGCGATCCTTACTAGCTGGAAGTAAGGGAGATGGAGCATGAAGTTATTTCTAGGAGTTGGACACATACCAAGTTTAGCTCAGTTCTGGGCATCTTTGAAATACCTATGCAAACTTGTTCCTACATAGTAACTTGCAACTTTGAATGAGATTGTGCTTGCTTACAGCAACGTGCTATATGTTCTGAATGCCCGAAATGGGAATCTGTGTCAAAACTTTGTTAGGAATTATGTGATCCTTATTAGCTGGAAGTAAGGGAGATGGGGCATGAAGTTATTTCTAGGAGTTGGACACATACCAAGTTTAGCTCAGTTCTGGGCTTCTTTGAAATACCTATACAAAATTGTTCCTACATAGTAACTTGCAACTTTGAATGAGAATGTGCTTGCTTACAGCAACGTGCTATATGTTCTGAATGCCCGAATAGGGAATCTGTGTCAAAACTTTGTTAGAAACTATGTGATCCGTACTAGATGGAAGTAAAGTAGTTGGGGCATGAAGGTGTTTCTAGGCGTTGGACACATACGAAGTTTAGCACAGTTCTGGGCATCTTTGAAATACCTATACAAACTTGTTCCTACATAGTAACTTGCAACTTTGAATGAGAATGTGCTTGCTTACAGCAACGTGCTATATGTTCTGAATGCCCGAATTAGGAATCTGTGTCAAAACTTTGTTAGGAATTATGTGATCCTTACTAGCTGGAAGTAAGTGAGATGGGGCATGAAATTATTTCTAGGAGTTGGAAACATACCAAGTTTAGCTCAGTTCTGGGCATCTTTGAAATACCATACAAACTTGTTCCTACATAGTAACTTGCAACTTTGAATGAGAATGTGCTTGCTTCCAGCAACGTGCTATATGTTCTGAATGCCCGAATTGGGAATCTGTGTCAAAACTTTGTTAGGAATTATGTGATCCTTACTAGCTGGGGTTAAGGGAGATGGGGCATGAAGTTATTTCTAGGAGTTGGACACATACCAAGTTTAGCTCAGTTCTGGGCCTCTTTGAAATACCTATACAAACTTGTTCCTACATAGTAACTTGCAACTTTGAATGAGAATGTGCTTGCTTGCAGCAACGTGCTAATTTTCTGAATGCCCGAATTGGGAATCTGTGTCAAAACTTTGTTAGGAATTATGTGATCCTTACTAGCTGGAAGTAAGTGAGATGGGGCATGAAGTTATTCCTAGGAGTTGGAGAAATACAACGTTTAGCTCAGTTCTGGGCATCTTTGAAATACCTATACAAACGTGTTCCTACATAGTAACTTGCAACTTTGAATGAGAATGTGCTTGCTTACAGCAACGTGCTATATGTTCTGAATGCCCGAATTGGGAATCTGTGTCAAACCTTTGTTAGGAATTATGTGATCCTTACTAGCTGGAAGTAAGGGAGATGGAGCATGAAGTTATTTCTAGGAGTTGGACACATACCAAGTTTAGCTCAGTTCTGGGCATCTTTGAAATACCTATACAAACTTGTTCCTACATAGTAACTTGCAACTTTGGATGAGAATGTTCTTGCTTACAGCAACGTGCTATATGTTCTGAATGCCCGAATTGGGAATCTGTGTCAAAACTTTGTTAGGAATTATGTGATCCTTACTAGCTGGAAGTAAGGGAGATGGGGCATGAAGTTATTTCTAGGAGTTGGACACATACCAAGTTTAGCTCAGTTCTGGGCATCTTTGAAATACCTATACAAACTTGTTCCTACATAGTAACTTGCAACTTTGAATGAGAATGTGCTTGCTTACAGCAACGTGCTATATGTTCTGAATGCCCGATTTGGGAATCTGTGTCAAAATTTGTTAGGAATTATGTGATCCTTACTAGCTGGAAGTAAGGGAGATGGGGCATGAAGATATTTCTAGGAGTTGGACACATACCAAGTTTAGCACAGTTCTGGGCATCTTTGAAATACCTATACAAACTTGTTCCTACATAGTAACTTGCAACTTTGAATGAGAATGTGCTTGCTTGCAGCAACGTGCTATATGTTCTGAATGCCCGATTTGGGAATCTGTGTCAAAACTTTTTAGGAATTATGTGATCCTTACTAGCTGGAATTAAGGGAGTTGGGGCATGAAGGTATTTCTAGGAGTTGGACACATACCAAGTTTAGCTCAGTTCTGGGCATCTTTGAAATACCTATACAAACTTGTTCCTACATAGTAACTTGCAACTTTGAATGAGAATGTGCTTGCTTACAGCAACGTGCTATATGCTCTGAATGCCCGAAAAGGGAATCTGTGTCAAAACTTTGTTAGGAATTATGTGATCCTTACTAGCTGGAAGTAAGTGAGATGGGGCATGAAGTTATTCCTAGGAGTTGGAGAAATACAACGTTTAGCTCAGTTCTGGGCATCTTTGAAATACCTATACAAACGTGTTCCTACATAGTAACTTGCAACTTTGAATGAGAATGTGCTTGCTTACAGCAACGTGCTATATGTTCTGAATGCCCGAATTGGGAATCTGTGTCAAACCTTTGTTAGGAATTATGTGATCCTTACTAGCTGGAAGTAAGGGAGATGGAGCATGAAGTTATTTCTAGGAGTTGGACACATACCAAGTTTAGCTCAGTTCTGGGCATCTTTGAAATACCTATACAAACTTGTTCCTACATAGTAACTTGCAACTTTGGATGAGAATGTTCTTGCTTACAGCAACGTGCTATATGTTCTGAATGCCCGAATTGGGAATCTGTGTCAAAACTTTGTTAGGAATTATGTGATCCTTACTAGCTGGAAGTAAGGGAGATGGGGCATGAAGTTATTTCTAGGAGTTGGAGACATACCAAGTTTAGCTCAGTTCAGGGCATCTTTGAAATACCTATACAAACTTGTTCCTACATAGTAACTTGCAACTTTGAATGAGAATGTGCTTGCTTGCAGCAACGTGCTAATGTTCTGAATGCCCGAATTGGGAATCTGTGTCAAAACTTTGTTTGGAATTATGTGATCCTTACTAGCTGGAAGTAAGGGAGATGGGGCTTGAAGTTATTTCTAGGAGTTGGACATATACCAAGTTTAGCACAGTTCTGGGCATCTTTGAAATACCTATACAAACTTGTTCCTACATAGTAACTTGCATCTTTGAATGAGAATGTGCTTGCTTACAGCAACGTGCTATATGTTCTGAATGCCCGAATTGGGAATCTGTGGCAAAACTTTGTTAGGAATTATGTGATCCTTATTAGCTGGAAGTAAGGGAGATGGTGCATGAAGTTATTTCTAGGAGTTGGACACATACTAAATTTAGCTCAGTTCTGGGCATCTTTGAAATAACTATACAAACTTGTTCCTACATATTAACTTGCAACTTTGAATGAGAATGTGCTTGCTTTCAGCAACGTGCTATATGTTCTGAATGCCCGAATTGGGAATCTGTGTCAAAATTTGTTAGGAATTATGTGATCCTTACTAGCCGGAAGTAAGGGAGTTGGGGCATGAAGGTATTTCTAGGAGTTGGACACAAACCAAGTTTAGCACAGTTCTGGGCATCTTAGAAATACCTTTAGAAACTTGTTCCTACATAGTAACTTGCAACTTTGAATGAGAATGTGCTTGCTTACAGCAACGTGCTATATGCTCTGAATGCCCGAAAAGGGGTTCTGTGTCAAATCTTTGTTAGGAATTATGTGATCCTTACTAGCTGGAAGTAAGGGAGATGGGGCATGAAGTTATTTCTAGGAGTTGGACACATGCCAAGTTTAGCTCAGTTCTGGGCATCTTTGAAATACCTATACAAACTTGTTCCTACATAGTAACTTGCATCTTTGAATGAGAATGTGCTTGCTTATAGCAACGTGCTATATGTTCTGAATGCTCGAATTGGGAATATGTGTCAAAACTTTGTTAGGAATTATGTGATCCTTAATAGATGGAAGTAAGGGAGTTGGGGCATGAAGGTATTTCTAGGAGTTGGACACATACCAAGTTTAGCACAGTTCTGGGCATCTTTGAAATACCTATACAAACTTGTTCCTACATAGTAACTTGCAACTTTGAATGAGAATGTGCTTGCTTACAGCAACGTGCTATATGTTCTGAATGCCCGATTTGGGAATCTGTGTCAAAATTTGTTAGGAATTATGTGATCCTTACTAGCTGGAAGTAAGGGAGTTGGGGCATGAAGGTATTTCTAGTAGTTGGACACATACCAAGTTTAGCACAGTTCTGGGCATCTTTCAAATACCTATACAAACTTGTTCCTACATAGTAACTTGCAACTTTGAATGAGAATGTGCTTGCTTACAGCAACGTGCTATATGTTCTGAATGCCCGAATAGGGAATCTGTGTCAAAACTTTGTTAGAAACTATGTGATCCTTACTAGATGGAAGTAAACTAGTTGGGGCATGAAGGTGTTTCTAGGCGTTGGACACATACGAAGTTTAGCACAGTTCTGGGCATCTTTGAAATACCTATACAAACTTGTTCCTACATAGTAACTTGCAACTTTGAATGAGAATGTGCTTGCTTACAGCAACGTGCTATATGTTCTGAATGCCCGAATTGGGAATCTGTGTCAAAACTTTGTTAGGAATTATGTGATCCTTACTAGCTGGAAGTAAGTGAGATGGGGCATGAAGGTGTTTCTAGGCGTTGGACACATACGAAGTTTAGCACAGTTCTGGGCATCTTTGAAATACCTATACAAACTTGTTCCTACATAGTAACTTGCAACTTTGAATGAGAATGTGCTTGCTTACAGCAACGTGCTATATGTTCTGAATGCCCGAATTGGGAATCTGTGTCAAAACTTTGTTAGAAATTATGTGATCCTTACTAGCTGGAAGTAAGGGAGATGGGGCATGAAGTTATTTCTAGGAGTTGGTAACATACCAAGTTTAGCTCAGTTCTGGGCATCTTTGAAATACCATACAAACTTGTTCCTACATAGTAACTTGCAACTTTGAATGAGAATGTGCTTGCTTACAGCAACGTGCTATATGTTCTGAATGCCCGAATTGGGAATCTGTGTCAAAACTTTGTTAGAAATTATGTGATCCTTACTAGCTGGAAGTAAGGGAGATGGGGCATGAAGTTATTTCTAGGAGTTGGACAGATACCAAGTTTAGCTCAGTTCTGGGCATCTTTGAAATACCTATACAAACTTGTTCCTACATAGTAACTTGCAACTTTGAATGAGAATGTGCTTGCTTACAGCAACGTGCTATATGTTCTGAATGCCCGAATTGGGAATCTGTGTCATAACTTTGTTAGGAATTATGTGATCCTTACTAGCTGGAAGTAAGAGAGATGGGGCATGAAATTATTTCTAGGAGTTGGACACATACCAAGTTTAGCTCAGTTCTGGGCATCTTTGAAATACCTATACAAACTTGTTCCTACATAGTAACTTGCAACTTTGAATGAGAATGTGCTTGCTTACAGCAACGTGCTATATGTTCTGAATGCCCGAATTGGGAATCTGTGTCAAACCTTTGTTAGGAATTAGGCGATCCTTACTAGCTGGAAGTAAGGGAGATGGAGCATGAAGTTATTTCTAGGAGTTGGACACATACCAAGTTTAGCTCAGTTCTGGGCATCTTTGAAATACCTATGCAAACTTGTTCCTACATAGTAACTTGCAACTTTGAATGAGATTGTGCTTGCTTACAGCAACGTGCTATATGTTCTGAATGCCCGAAATGGGAATCTGTGTCAAAACTTTGTTAGGAATTATGTGATCCTTATTAGCTGGAAGTAAGGGAGATGGGGCATGAAGTTATTTCTAGGAGTTGGACACATACCAAGTTTAGCTCAGTTCTGGGCTTCTTTGAAATACCTATACAAAATTGTTCCTACATAGTAACTTGCAACTTTGAATGAGAATGTGCTTGCTTACAGCAACGTGCTATATGTTCTGAATGCCCGAATAGGGAATCTGTGTCAAAACTTTGTTAGAAACTATGTGATCCGTACTAGATGGAAGTAAAGTAGTTGGGGCATGAAGGTGTTTCTAGGCGTTGGACACATACGAAGTTTAGCACAGTTCTGGGCATCTTTGAAATACCTATACAAACTTGTTCCTACATAGTAACTTGCAACTTTGAATGAGAATGTGCTTGCTTACAGCAACGTGCTATATGTTCTGAATGCCCGAATTAGGAATCTGTGTCAAAACTTTTTAGGAATTATGTGATCCTTACTAGCTGGAAGTAAGTGAGATGGGGCATGAAATTATTTCTAGGAGTTGGAAACATACCAAGTTTAGCTCAGTTCTGGGCATCTTTGAAATACCATACAAACTTGTTCCTACATAGTAACTTGCAACTTTGAATGAGAATGTGCTTGCTTCCAGCAACGTGCTATATGTTCTGAATGCCCGAATTGGGAATCTGTGTCAAAACTTTGTTAGGAATTATGTGATCCTTACTAGCTGGGGTTAAGGGAGATGGGGCATGAAGTTATTTCTAGGAGTTGGACACATACCAAGTTTAGCTCAGTTCTGGGCCTCTTTGAAATACCTATACAAACTTGTTCCTACATAGTAACTTGCAACTTTGAATGAGAATGTGCTTGCTTGCAGCAACGTGCTAATTTTCTGAATGCCCGAATTGGGAATCTGTGTCAAAACTTTGTTAGGAATTATGTGATCCTTACTAGCTGGAAGTAAGTGAGATGGGGCATGAAGTTATTCCTAGGAGTTGGAGAAATACAACGTTTAGCTCAGTTCTGGGCATCTTTGAAATACCTATACAAACGTGTTCCTACATAGTAACTTGCAACTTTGAATGAGAATGTGCTTGCTTACAGCAACGTGCTATATGTTCTGAATGCCCGAATTGGGAATCTGTGTCAAACCTTTGTTAGGAATTATGTGATCCTTACTAGCTGGAAGTAAGGGAGATGGAGCATGAAGTTATTTCTAGGAGTTGGACACATACCAAGTTTAGCTCAGTTCTGGGCATCTTTGAAATACCTATACAAACTTGTTCCTACATAGTAACTTGCAACTTTGGATGAGAATGTTCTTGCTTACAGCAACGTGCTATATGTTCTGAATGCCCGAATTGGGAATCTGTGTCAAAACTTTGTTAGGAATTATGTGATCCTTACTAGCTGGAAGTAAGGGAGATGGGGCATGAAGTTATTTCTAGGAGTTGGAGACATACCAAGTTTAGCTCAGTTCAGGGCATCTTTGAAATACCTATACAAACTTGTTCCTACATAGTAACTTGCAACTTTGAATGAGAATGTGCTTGCTTGCAGCAACGTGCTAATGTTCTGAATGCCCGAATTGGGAATCTGTGTCAAAACTTTGTTTGGAATTATGTGATCCTTACTAGCTGGAAGTAAGGGAGATGGGGCTTGAAGTTATTTCTAGGAGTTGGACACACACCAAGTTTAGCACAGTTCTGGGCATCTTTGAAATACCTATACAAACTTGTTCCTACATAGTAACTTGCATCTTTGAATGAGAATGTGCTTGCTTACAGCAACGTGCTATATGTTCTGAATGCCCGAATTGGGAATCTGTGGCAAAACTTTGTTAGGAATTATGTGATCCTTATTAGCTGGAAGTAAGGGAGATGGTGCATGAAGTTATTTCTAGGAGTTGGACACATACTAAATTTAGCTCAGTTCTGGGCATCTTTGAAATAACTATACAAACTTGTTCCTACATATTAACTTGCAACTTTGAATGAGAATGTGCTTGCTTTCAGCAACGTGCTATATGTTCTGAATGCCCGAATTGGGAATCTGTGTCAAAATTTGTTAGGAATTATGTGATCCTTACTAGCCGGAAGTAAGGGAGTTGGGGCATGAAGGTATTTCTAGGAGTTGGACACAAACCAAGTTTAGCACAGTTCTGGGCATCTTAGAAATACCTTTAGAAACTTGTTCCTACATAGTAACTTGCAACTTTGAATGAGAATGTGCTTGCTTACAGCAACGTGCTATATGCTCTGAATGCCCGAAAAGGGGTTCTGTGTCAAATCTTTGTTAGGAATTATGTGATCCTTACTAGCTGGAAGTAAGGGAGATGGGGCATGAAGTTATTTCTAGGAGTTGGACACATGCCAAGTTTAGCTCAGTTCTGGGCATCTTTGAAATACCTATACAAACTTGTTCCTACATAGTAACTTGCATCTTTGAATGAGAATGTGCTTGCTTATAGCAACGTGCTATATGTTCTGAATGCTCGAATTGGGAATATGTGTCAAAACTTTGTTAGGAATTATGTGATCCTTAATAGATGGAAGTAAGGGAGTTGGGGCATGAAGGTATTTCTAGGAGTTGGACACATACCAAGTTTAGCACAGTTCTGGGCATCTTTGAAATACCTATACAAACTTGTTCCTACATAGTAACTTGCAACTTTGAATGAGAATGTGCTTGCTTACAGCAACGTGCTATATGTTCTGAATGCCCGATTTGGGAATCTGTGTCAAAATTTGTTAGGAATTATGTGATCCTTACTAGCTGGAAGTAAGGGAGTTGGGGCATGAAGGTATTTCTAGTAGTTGGACACATACCAAGTTTAGCACAGTTCTGGGCATCTTTCAAATACCTATACAAACTTGTTCCTACATAGTAACTTGCAACTTTGAATGAGAATGTGCTTGCTTACAGCAACGTGCTATATGTTCTGAATGCCCGAATAGGGAATCTGTGTCAAAACTTTGTTAGAAACTATGTGATCCTTACTAGATGGAAGTAAACTAGTTGGGGCATGAAGGTGTTTCTAGGCGTTGGACACATACGAAGTTTAGCACAGTTCTGGGCATCTTTGAAATACCTATACAAACTTGTTCCTACATAGTAACTTGCAACTTTGAATGAGAATGTGCTTGCTTACAGCAACGTGCTATATGTTCTGAATGCCCGAATTAGGAATCTGTGTCAAAACTTTGTTAGGAATTATGTGATCCTTACTAGCTGGAAGTAAGTGAGATGGGGCATGAAATTATTTCTAGGAGTTGGAAACATACCAAGTTTAGCTCAGTTCTGGGCATCTTTGAAATACCATACAAACTTGTTCCTACATAGTAACTTGCAACTTTGAATGAGAATGTGCTTGCTTCCAGCAACGTGCTATATGTTCTGAATGCCCGAATTGGGAATCTGTGTCAAAACTTTGTTAGGAATTATGTGATCCTTACTAGCTGGAAGTAAGTGAGATGGGGCATGAAGTTATTTCTAGGAGTTAGAGACATACAACGTTTAGCTCAGTTCTGGGCATCTTTGAAATACCTATACAAACTTGTTCCTACATAGTAACTTGCAACTTTGAATCAGAATGTGCTTGCTTACAGCAACGTGCTATATGTTCTGAATGCCCGAATAGGGAATCTGTGTCAAAACTTTGTTAGAAACTATGTGATCCTTACTAGATGGAAGTAAGGTAGTTGGGGCATGAAGGTGTTTCTAGGCGTTGGACACATACGAAGTTTAGCACAGTTCTGGGCATCTTTGAAATACCTATACAAACTTGTTCCTACATAGTAACTTGCAACTTTGAATGAGAATGTGCTTGCTTACAGCAACGTGCTATATGTTCTGAATGCCCGAATTGGGAATCTGTGTCAAAACTTTGTTAGGAATTATGTGATCCTTACTAGCTGGAAGTAAGTGAGATGGGGCATGAAGGTGTTTCTAGGCGTTGGACACATACGAAGTTTAGCACAGTTCTGGGCATCTTTGAAATACCTATACAAACTTGTTCCTACATAGTAACTTGCAACTTTGGATGAGAATGTTCTTGCTTACAGCAACGTGCTATATGTTCTGAATGCCCGAATTGGGAATCTGTGTCAAAACTTTGTTAGGAATTATGTGATCCTTACTAGCTGGAAGTAACTGAGATGGGGCATGAAGTTATTTCTAGGAGTTGGAGACATACCAAGTTTAGCTCAGTTCTGGGCATCTTTGAAATACCTATACAAACTTGTTCCTACATAGTAACTTGCAACTTTCAATGAGAATGTGCTTGCTTACAGCAACGTGCTATATGTTCTGAATGCCCGAAATGGGAATCTGTGTCAAAACTTTGTTAGGAATTATGTGATCCTTATTAGCTGGAAGTAAGGGAGATGGGGCATGAGGTTATTTCTAGGAGTTGGACACATACCAAGTTTAGCTCAGTTCTGGGCATCTTTGAAATACCTATACAAAATTGTTCCTACATAGTAACTTGCAACTTTGAATGAGAATGTGCTTGCTTACAGCAACGTGCTATATGTTCTGAATGCCCGAATAGGGAATCTGTGTCAAAACTTTGTTAGAAACTATGTGATCCTTACTAGATGGAAGTAAACTAGTTGGGGCATGAAGGTGTTTCTAGGCGTTGGACACATACGAAGTTTAGCACAGTTCTGGGCATCTTTGAAATACCTATACAAACTTGTTCCTACATAGTAACTTGCAACTTTGAATGAGAATGTGCTTGCTTACAGCAACGTGCTATATGTTCTGAATGCCCGAATTAGGAATCTGTGTCAAAACTTTGTTAGGAATTATGTGATCCTTACTAGCTGGAAGTAAGTGAGATGGGGCATGAAATTATTTCTAGGAGTTGGAAACATACCAAGTTTAGCTCAGTTCTGGGCATCTTTGAAATACCATACAAACTTGTTCCTACATAGTAACTTGCAACTTTGAATGAGAATGTGCTTGCTTCCAGCAACGTGCTATATGTTCTGAATGCCCGAATTGGGAATCTGTGTCAAAACTTTGTTAGGAATTATGTGATCCTTACTAGCTGGAAGTAAGGGAGATGGGGCATGAAGTTATTTCTAGGAGTTGGACACATACCAAGTTTAGCTCAGTTCTGGGCATCTTTGAAATACCTATGCAAACTTGTTCCTACATAGTAACTTGCAACTTTGAATGAGAATGTGCTTGCTTACAGCAACGTGCTATATGTTCTGAATGCCCGATTTGGGAATCTGTGTCAAAATTTGTTAGGAATTATGTGATCCTTACTAGCTGGAAGTAAGGGAGTTGGGGCATGAAGATATTTCTAGGAGTTGGACACATACCAAGTTTAGCACAGTTCTGGGCATCTTTGAAATACCTATACAAACTTGTTCCTACATAGTAACTTGCAACTTTGAATGAGAATGTGCTTGCTTGCAGCAACGTGCTATATGTTCTGAATGCCCGATTTGGGAATCTGTGTCAAAACTTTTTAGGAATTATGTGATCCTTACTCGCTGAAATTAAGGGAGTTGGGGCATGAAGGTATTTCTAGGAGTTGGACACATACCAAGTTTAGCTCAGTTCTGGGCATCTTTGAAATACCTATACAAACTTGTTCCTACATAGTAACTTGCAACTTTGAATGAGAATGTGCTTGCTTACAGCAACGTGCTATATGCTCTGAATGCCCGAAAAGGGAATCTGTGTCAAAACTTTGTTAGGAATTATGTGATCCTTACTAGCTGGAAGTAAGTGAGATGGGGCATGAAGTTATTTCTAGGAGTTGGAGAAATACAACGTTTAGCTCAGTTCTGGGCATCTTTGAAATACCTATACAAACTTGTTCCTACATAGTAACTTGCAACTTTGAATGAGAATGTGCTTGCTTACAGCAACGTGCTATATGTTCTGAATGCCCGAATTGGGAATCTGTGTCAAATCTTTGTTAGGAATTATGCGATCCTTACTAGCTGGAAGTAAGGGAGATGGAGCATGAAGTTATTTCTAGGAGTTGGACACATACCAAGTTTAGCTCAGTTCTGGGCATCTTTGAAATACCTATACAAACTTGTTCCTACATAGTAACTTGCAACTTTGGATGAGAATGTTCTTGCTTACAGCAACGTGCTATATGTTCTGAATGCCCGAATTGGGAATCTGTGTCAAAACTTTGTTAGGAATTATGTGATCCTTACTAGCTGGAAGTAAGGGAGATGGGGCATGAGATTATTTCTAGGAGTTGGAGACATACCAAGTTTAGCTCAGTTCTGGGCATCTTTGAAATACCTATACAAACTTGTTCCTACATAGTAACTTGCAACTTTGAATGAGAATGTGCTTGCTTGCAGCAACGTGCTAATTTTCTGAATGCCCGAATTCGGAATCTGTGTCAAAACTTTGTTTGGAATTATGTGATCCTTACTAGCTGGAAGTAAGGGAGATGGGGCTTGAAGTTATTTCTAGGAGTTGGACACATACCAAGTTTAGCACAGTTCTGGGCATCTTTGAAATACCTATACAAACTTGTTCCTACATAGTAACTTGCATCTTTGAATGAGAATGTGCTTGCTTACAGCAACGTGCTATATGTTCTGAATGACCGAATTGGGAATCTGTGGCAAAACTTTGTTAGGAATTATGTGATCCTTATTAGCTGGAAGTAAGGGAGATGGTGCATGAAGTTATTTCTAGGAGTTGGACACATACTAAATTTAGCTCAGTTCTGGGCATCTTTGAAATAACTATACAAACTTGTTCCTACATATTAACTTGCAACTTTGAATGAGAATGTGCTTGCTTTCAGCAACGTGCTATATGTTCTGAATGCCCGAATTGGGAATCTGTGTCAAAATTTGTTAGGAATTATGTGATCCTTACTAGCCGGAAGTAAGGGAGTTGGGGCATGAAGGTATTTCTAGGATTTGGACACAAACCAAGTTTAGCACAGTTCTGGGCATCTTAGAAATACCTTTAGAAACTTGTTCCTACATAGTAACTTGCAACTTTGAATGAGAATGTGCTTGCTTACAGCAACGTGCTATATGCTCTGAATGCCCGAAAATTGGATCTGTGTCAAATCTTTGTTAGGAATTATGTGATCCTTACAAGCTGGAAGTAAGTGAGATGGGGCATGAAGTTATTTCTAGGAGTTGGAGACATACAACGTTTAGCTCAGTTCTGGGCATCTTTGAAATACCTATACAAACTTGTTCCTACATAGTAACTTGCATCTTTGAATGAGAATGTGCTTGCTTATAGCAACGTGCTATATGTTCTGAATGCCCGAATTGGGAATATGTGTCAAATCTTTGTTAGGAATTATGTGATCCTTACTAGCTGGAAGTAAGGGAGTTGGGGCATGAAGGTATTTCTAGTAGTTGGACACATACCAAGTTTAGCACAGTTCTGGGCATCTTTAAAATACCTATACAAACTTGTTCCTACATAGTAACTTGCAACTTTGAATGAGAATGTGCTTGCTTACAGCAACGTGCTATATGCTCTGAATGCCCGAAAAGGGAATCTGTGTCAAAACTTTGTTAGGAGTTATGTGATCCGTACTAGCTGGAAGTAAGTGAGATGGGGCATGAAGTTATTTCTAGGAGTTGGAGACATACAACGTTTAGCTCAGTTCTGGGCATCTTTGAAATACCTATACAAACTTGTTCCTACACAGTAACTTGCAACTTTGAATGAGAATGTTCTTGCTTACAGCAACGTGCTATATGTTCTGAATGCCCGAATTGGGAATCTGTGTCATAACTTTGTTAGGAATTATGTGATCCTTACTAGCTGGAAGTAAGTGAGATGGGGCATGAAATTATTTCTAGGAGTTGGACACATACCAAGTTTAGCTCAGTTCTGGGCATCTTTGAAATACCTATACAAACTTGTTCCTACATAGTAACTTGCAACTTTGAATGAGAATGTGCTTGCTTACAGCATCGTGCTATATGTTCTTAATGCCCGAATTGGGAATCTGTGTCAAAACATTGTTAGGAATTATGTGATCCTTACTAGCTGGAAGTAAGGGAGATGGGGCATGAAGTTATTTCTAGGAGTTGGACACATACCAAGTTTAGCTCAGTTCTGGGCATCTTTGAAATACCTATACAAACTTGTTCCTACATAGTAACTTGCAACTTTGAATGAGAATGTGCTTGCTTACAGCAACGGGCTATATGATCTGAATGCCCGAATTGGGAATCTGTGTCAAAACTTTGTTAGGAATTATGTGATCCTTACTAGCTGGAAGTAAGTGAGATGGGGCATGAAGTTGTTTCTAGGAGTTGGAGACATACAACGATTAGCTCAGTTCTGGGCATCTTTGAAATAACTATACAAACTTGTTCCTACATAGTAACTTGCAACTTTGAATGAGAATGTGCTTGCTTACAGCAACGTGCTATATGTTCTGAATGCCCGAATAGGGAATCTGTGTCAGAACTTTGTTAGAAATTATGTGATCCTTACTAGATGGAAGTAAGGGAGCTGGGGTATAAAGGTATTTCTAGGAGTTGGACACATACCAAGTTTAGCACAGTTCTGGGCATCTTTGAAATACCTATACAAACTTGTTCCTACATAGTAACTTGCAACTTTGAATGAGAATGTGCCTGCTTACAGCAACGTGCTATATCTTCTGAATGCCCGAATTGGGAATCTGTGTCAAAACTTTGTTAGGAATTATGTGATCCTTACTAGCTGGAAGTAAGGGAGATGGGGAATGAAGTTATTTCTAGGAGTTGGAGACATACAACGATTAGCTCAGTTCTGGGCATCTTTGAAATACCTATACAAACTTGTTCCTACATAGTAACTTGCAACTTTGAATGAGAATGTGCTTGCTTACAGCAACGTGCTATATGTTCTGAATGCCCGAATTGGGAATCTGTGTCAAAACTTTGTTAGAAATTATGTGATCCTTACTAGCTGGAAGTAAGGGAGATGGGGCATGATGTTATTTCTAGGAGTTGGTAACATACCAAGTTTAGCTCAGTTCCGGGCATCTTTGAAATACCATACAAACTTGTTCCTACATAGTAACTTGCAACTTTGAATGAGAATGTGCTTGCTTGCAGCAACGTGCTATATGTTCTGAATGCCCGAATTGGGAATCTGTGTCAAAACTTTGTTAGGAATTATGTGATCCTTACTAGCTGGAAGTAAGGGAGATATGGCATGAAGTTATTTCTAGGAGTTGGACACATGCCAAGTTTAGCTCAGTTCTGGGCATCTTTGAAATACCTATACAATCTTGTTCCTACATAGTAACTTGCAACTTTGAATGAGAATGTGCTTGCTTACAGCAACGTGCTATATGTTCTGAATGCCCGAATTGGGAATCTGTGTCAAAACTTTGTTAGGAATTATGTGATCCTTACTAGCTGGAAGTAAGGGAGATGGGGCATGAAGTTATTTCTAGGAGTTGGACACATACCAAGTTTAGCTCAGTTCTGGGCATCTTTGAAATACCTATACAAACTTGTTCCTACATAGTAACTTGCAACTTTGAATGAGAATGTGCTTGCTTACAGCAACGTGCTATATGTTCTGAATGCCCGATTTGGGAATCTGTGTCAAAATTTGTTAGGAATTATGTGATCCTTACTAGCTGGAAGTAAGGGAGTTGGGGCATGAAGGTATTTCTAGTAGTTGGACACATACCAAGTTTAGCACAGTTCTGGGCATCTTTGAAATACCTATACAAACTTGTTCCTACATAGTAACTTGCAACTTTGAATGAGAATGTGCTTGCTTACAGCAACGTGCTATATGCTCTGAATGCCCGAAAAGGGAATCTGTGTCAAAACTTTGTTAGGAGTTATGTGATCCTTACTAGCTGGAAGTAAGTGAGATGGGGCATGAAGTTATTTCTAGGAGTTGGAGACATACAACGTTTAGCTCAGTTCTGGGCATCTTTGAAATACCTATATAAACTTGTTCCTACATAGTAACTTGCAACTTTGAATGAGAATGTTCTTGCTTACAGCAACGTGCTATATGTTCTGAATGCCCGAATTGGGAATCTGTGTCATAACTTTGTTAGGAATTATGTGATCCTTACTAGCTGGAAGTAAGTGAGATGGGGCATGAAATTATTTCTAGGAGTTGGACACATACCAAGTTTAGCTCAGTTCTGGGCATCTTTGAAATACCTATACAAACTTGTTCCTACATAGTAACTTGCAACTTTGAATGAGAATGTGCTTGCTTACAGCATCGTGCTATATGTTCTTAATGCCCGAATTGGGAATCTGTGTCAAAACATTGTTAGGAATTATGTGATCCTTACTAGCTGGAAGTAAGGGAGATGGGGCATGAAGTTATTTCTAGGAGTTGGACACATACCAAGTTTAGCTCAGTTCTGGGCATCTTTGAAATACCTATACAAACTTGTTCCTACATAGTAACTTGCAACTTTGAATGAGAATGTGCTTGCTTACAGCAACGGGCTATATGTTCTGAATGCCCGAATTGGGAATCTGTGTCAAAACTTTGTTAGGAATTATGTGATCCTTAATAGCTGGAAGTAAGTGAGATGGGGCATGAAGTTGTTTCTAGGAGTTGGAGACATACAACGATTAGCTCAGTTCTGGGCATCTTTGAAATACCTATACAAACTTGTTCCTACATAGTAACTTGCAACTTTGAATGAGAATGTGCTTGCTTACAGCAACGTGCTATATGTTCTGAATGCCCGAATAGGGAATCTGTGTCAAATCTTTGTTAGAAATTATGTGATCCTTACTAGATGGAAGTAAGGGAGCTGGGGCATAAAGGTATTTCTAGGAGTTGGACACATACCAAGTTTAGCACAGTTCTGGGCATCTTTGAAATACCTATACAAACTTGTTCCTACATAGTAACTTGCAACTTTGAATGAGAATGTGCCTGCTTACAGCAACGTGCTATATCTTCTGAATGCCTGAATTGGGAATCTGTGTCAAAACTTTGTTAGGAATTATGTGATCCTTACTAGCTGGAAGTAAGGGAGATGGGGCATGAAGTTATTTCTAGGAGTTGGAGACATACAACGATTAGCTCCTTTCTGGGCATCTTTGAAATACCTATACAAACTTGTTCCTACATAGTAACTTGCAACTTTGAATGAGAATGTGCTTGCTTACAGCAACGTGCTATATGCTCTAAATGCCCGAAAAGGGAATCCGTGTCAAAACTTTGTTAGGAATTATGTGATCCTTACTAGCTGGAAGTAAGTGAGATGGGGCATGAAGTTATTTCTAGGAGTTGGAGACATACAACGTTTAGCTCAGTTCTGGGCATCTTTGAAATACCTATACAAACTTGTTCCTACATAGTAACTTGCATCTTTGAATGAGAATGTGCTTGCTTGCAGCAACGTGCTATATGTTCTGAATGCCCGATTTGGGAATCTGTGTCTAAACTTTGTTAGGAATTATGTGATCTTTATTGGCTGGAAGTAAGGGAGATGGGGCATGAAGTTATTTCTATGAGTTGGACACATACCAAGTTTAGCTCAGTTCTGGGCATCTTTGAAATACCTATACAAACTTGTTCCTACATAGTAACTTGCAACTTTGAATGAGAATGTGCTTGCTTACAGCAACGTGCTATATGTTCTGAATGCCCGAATTGGGAATCTGTGTCAAAACTTTGTTAGGAATTATGTGATCCTTACTAGCTGGAAGTAAGTGAGATGGGGCATGAAGGTGTTTCTAGGCGTTGGACACATACGAAGTTTAGCACAGTTCTGGGCATCTTTGAAATACCTATACAAACTTGTTCCTACATAGTAACTTGCAACTTTGAATGAGAATGTGCTTGCTTACAGCAACGTGCTATATGTTCTGAATGCCCGAATTGGGAATCTGTGTCAAAACTTTGTTAGAAATTATGTGATCCTTACTAGCTGGAAGTAAGGGAGATGGGGCATGAAGTTATTTCTAGGAGTTGGTAACATACCAAGTTTAGCTCAGTTCTGGGCATCTTTGAAATACCATACAAACTTGTTCCTACATAGTAACTTGCAACTTTGAATGAGAATGTGCTTGCTTACAGCAACGTGCTATATGTTCTGAATGCCCGAATTGGGAATCTGTGTCAAAACTTTGTTAGGAATTATGTGATCCTTACTAGCTGGAAGTAAGGGAGATGGGGCATGAAGTTATTTCTAGGAGTTGGACACATGCCAAGTTTAGCTCAGTTCTGGGCATCTTTGAAATACCTATACAAACTTGTTCCTACATAGTAACTTGCAACTTTGAATGAGAATGTGCTTGCTTACAGCAACGTGCTATATGTTCTGAATGCCCGAATTGGGAATCTGTGTCAAAACTTTGTTAGGAATTATGTGATCCTTACTAGCTGGAAGTAAGGGAGATGGGGAATGAAGTTATTTCTAGGAGTTGGACACATACCAAGTTTAGCTCAGTTCTGGGCATCTTTGAAATACCTATACAAACTTGTTCCTACATAGTAACTTGCAACATTCAATGAGAATGTGCTTGCTTGCAGCAACGTGCTATATGTTCTGAATGCCCGAATTGGGAATCTGTGTCAAAATTTTGTTAGGAATTATGTGATCCTTACTAGCTGGAAGTAAGGGAGATGGGGCATGAAGTTATTTCTAGGAGTTGGACACATACCAAGTTTAGCTCAGTTCTGGGCATCTTTGAAATACCTATACAAACTTGTTCCTACATAGTATCTTGCAACTTTGAATGAGAATGTGCTTGCTTACAACAACGTGCTATATGTTCTGAATGCCCGAATAGGGAATCTGTGTCAAAACTTTGTTAGGAATTATGTGATCCTTACTAGCTGGAAGTAAGTGAGATGGGGCATGAAATTATTTCTAGGAGTTGGACACATACCAAGTTTAGCTCAGTTCTGGGCATCTTTGAAATACCATACAAACTTGTTCCTACATAGTAACTTGCAACTTTGAATGAGAATGTGCTTGCTTACAGCAACGTGCTATATGTTCTGAATGCCCGAATTGGGAATCTGTGTCAAAACTTTGTTAGAAATTATCTGATCCTTACTAGCTGGAAGTAAGGGAGATGGGGCATGAAGTTATTTCTAGGAGTTGGACAGATACCAAGTTTAGCTCAGATCTGGGCATCTTTGAAATACCTATACAAACTTGTTCCTACATAGTAACTTGCAACTTTGAATGAGAATGTGCTTGCTTCCAGCAACGTGCTATATGTTCTGAATGCCCGAATTGGGAATCTGTGTCAAAACTTTGTTAGGAATTATGTGATCCTTACTAGCTGGAAGTAAGGGAGATGGGGCATGAAGTTATTTCTAGGAGTTGGACACATACCAAGTTTAGCTCAGTTCTGGGCATCTTTGAAATACCTATACAAACTTGTTCCTACATAGTAACTTGCATCTTTGAATGAGAATGTGCTTGCTTGCAGCAACGTGCTATATGTTCTGAATGCCCGATTTGGGAATCTGTGTCTAAACTTTGTTAGGAATTATGTGATCTTTATTGGCTGGAAGTAAGGGAGATGGGGCATGAAGTTATTTCTATGAGTTGGACACATACCAAGTTTAGCTCAGTTCTGGACATCTTTGAAATACCTATACAAACTTGTTCCTACATAGTAACTTGCAACTTTGAATGAGAATGTGCTTGCTTACAGCAACGTGCTATATGTTCTGAATGCCCGAATTGGGAATCTGTGTCAAAACTTTGTTAGGAATTATGTGATCCTTACTAGCTGGAAGTAAGTGAGATGGGGCATGAAGGTGTTTCTAGGCGTTGGACACATACGAAGTTTAGCACAGTTCTGGGCATCTTTGAAATACCTATACAAACTTGTTCCTACATAGTAACTTGCAACTTTGAATGAGAATGTGCTTGCTTACAGCAACGTGCAATATGTTCTGAATGCCCGAATTGGGAATCTGTGTCAAAACTTTGTTAGAAATTATGTGATCCTTACTAGCTGGAAGTAAGGGAGATGGGGCATGAAGTTATTTCTAGGAGTTGGTAACATACCAAGTTTAGCTCAGTTCTGGGCATCTTTGAAATACCATACAAACTTGTTCCTACATAGTAACTTGCAACTTTGAATGAGAATGTGCTTGCTTACAGCAACGTGCTATATGTTCTGAATGCCCGAATTGGGAATCTGTGTCAAAACTTTGTTAGAAATTATGTGATCCTTACTAGCTGGAAGTAAGGGAGATGGGGCATGAAGTTATTTCTAGGAGTTGGACAGATACCAAGTTTAGCTCAGTTCTGGGCATCTTTGAAATACCTATACAAACTTGTTCCCACATAGTAACTTGCAACTTTGAATGAGAATGTGCTTGCTTCCAGCAACGTGCTATATGTTCTGAATGCCCGAATTGGGAATCTGTGTCAAAACTTTGTTAGGAATTATGTGATCCTTACTAGCTGGAAGTAAGGGAGATGGGGAATGAAGTTATTTCTAGGAGTTGGAGACATACCAAGTTTAGCTCAGTTCTGGGCATCTTTGAAATACCTATACAAACTTGTTCCTACATAGTAACTTGCAACTTTCAATGAGAATATGCTTGCTTGCAGCAACGTGCTATATGTTCTGAATGCCCGAATTGGGAATCTGTGTCAAAACTTTGTTAGGAATTATGTGATCCTTACTAGCTGGAATTAAGGGAGATGGGGCATGAAGATATTTCTAGGAGTTCGACACATGCCAAGTTTAGCTCAGTTCTGGGCATCTTTGAAATACCTATATAAACTTGTTCCTACATAGTAACTTGCAACTTTGAATGAGAATGTGCTTGCTTACAGCAACGTGCTATATGTTCTGAATGCCCGAATTGGGAATCTGTGTCAAAACTTTGTTAGGAATTATGTGATCCTTACTAGCTGGAAGTAAGGGAGATGGGGAATGAAGTTATTTCTAGGAGTTGGACACATACCAAGTTTAGCTCAGTTCTGGGCATCTTTGAAATACCTATACAAACTTGTTCCTACATAGTAACTTGCAACATTCAATGAGAATGTGCTTGCTTGCAGCAACGTGCTATATGTTCTGAATGCCCGAATTGGGAATCTGTGTCAAAATTTTGTTAGGAATTATGTGATCCTTACTAGCTGGAAGTAAGGGAGATGGGGCATGAAGTTATTTCTAGGAGTTGGACACATACCAAGTTTAGCTCAGTTCTGGGCATCTTTGAAATACCTATACAAACTTGTTCCTACATAGTATCTTGCAACTTTGAATGAGAATGTGCTTGCTTACAACAACGTGCTATATGTTCTGAATGCCCGAATAGGGAATCTGTGTCAAAACTTTGTTAGGAATTATGTGATCCTTACTAGCTGGAAGTAAGTGAGATGGGGCATGAAATTATTTCTAGGAGTTGGACACATACCAAGTTTAGCTCAGTTCTGGGCATCTTTGAAATACCATACAAACTTGTTCCTACATAGTAACTTGCAACTTTGAATGAGAATGTGCTTGCTTACAGCAACGTGCTATATGTTCTGAATGCCCGAATTGGGAATCTGTGTCAAAACTTTGTTAGAAATTATCTGATCCTTACTAGCTGGAAGTAAGGGAGATGGGGCATGAAGTTATTTCTAGGAGTTGGACAGATACCAAGTTTAGCTCAGATCTGGGCATCTTTGAAATACCTATACAAACTTGTTCCTACATAGTAACTTGCAACTTTGAATGAGAATGTGCTTGCTTCCAGCAACGTGCTATATGTTCTGAATGCCCGAATTGGGAATCTGTGTCAAAACTTTGTTAGGAATTATGTGATCCTTACTAGCTGGAAGTAAGGGAGATGGGGCATGAAGTTATTTCTAGGAGTTGGACACATACCAAGTTTAGCTCAGTTCTGGGCATCTTTGAAATACCTATACAAACTTGTTCCTACATAGTAACTTGCAACTTTGAATGAGAATGTGCTTGCTGACAGCAACGTGCTATATGTTCTGAATGCCCGATTTGGGAATCTGTGTCAAAATTTGTTAGGAATTATGTGATCCTTACTAGCTGGAAGTAAGGGAGTTGGGGCAAGAAGGTATTTCTAGTAGTTGGACACATACCAAGTTTAGCACAGTTCTGGGCATCTTTGAAATACCTATACAAACTTGTTCCTACATAGTAACTTGCAACTTTGAAGGAGAATGTGCTTGCTTACAGCAACGTGCTATATGCTCTGAATGCCCGAAAAGGGAATCTGTGTCAAAACTTTGTTAGGAGTTATGTGATCCTTACTAGCTGGAAGTAAGTGAGATGGGGCATGAAGTTATTTCTAGGAGTTGGAGACATACAACGTTTAGCTCAGTTCTGGGCATCTTTGAAATACCTATACAAACTTGTTCCTACATAGTAACTTGCAACTTTGAATGAGAATGTTCTTGCTTACAGCAACGTGCTATATGTTCTGAATGCCCGAATTGGGAATCTGTGTCATAACTTTGTTAGGAATTATGTGATCCTTACTAGCTGGAAGTAAGTGAGATGGGGCATGAAATTATTTCTAGGAGTTGGACACATACCAAGTTTAGCTCAGTTCTGGGCATCTTTGAAATACCTATACAAACTTGTTCCTACATAGTAACTTGCAACTTTGAATGAGAATGTGCTTGCTTACAGCATCGTGCTATATGTTCTTAATGCCCGAATTGGGAATCTGTGTCAAAACATTGTTAGGAATTATGTGATCCTTACTAGCTGGAAGTAAGGGAGATGGGGCATGAAGTTATTTCTAGGAGTTGGACACATACCAAGTTTAGCTCAGTTCTGGGCATCTTTGAAATACCTATACAAACTTGTTCCTACATAGTAACTTGCAACTTTGAATGAGAATGTGCTTGCTTACAGCAACGGGCTATATGTTCTGAATGCCCGAATTGGGAATCTGTGTCAAAACTTTGTTAGGAATTATGTGATCCTTACTAGCTGGAAGTAAGTGAGATGGGGCATGAAGTTGTTTCTAGGAGTTGGAGACATACAACGATTAGCTCAGTTCTGGGCATCTTTGAAATACCTATACAAACTTGTTCCTACATAGTAACTTGCAACTTTGAATGAGAATGTGCTTGCTTACAGCAACGTGCTATATGTTCTGAATGCCCGAATAGGGAATCTGTGTCAAAACTTTGTTAGAAATTATGTGATCCTTACTAGATGGAAATAAGGGAGCTGGGGCATAAAGGTATTTCTAGGAGTTGGACACATACCAAGTTTAGCACAGTTCTGGGCATCTTTGAAATACCTATACAAACTTGTTCCTACATAGTAACTTGCAACTTTGAATGAGAATGTGCCTGCTTACAGCAACGTGCTATATCTTCTGAATGCCCGAATTGGGAATCTGTGTCAAAACTTTGTTAGGAATTATGTGATCCTTACTAGCTGGAAGTAAGGGAGATGGGGCATGAAGTTATTTCTAGGAGTTGGAGACATACAACGATTAGCTCAGTTCTGGGCATCTTTGAAATACCTATACAAACTTGTTCCTACATAGTAACTTGCAACTTTGAATGAGAATGTGCTTGCTTACAGCAACGTGCTATATGTTCTGAATGCCCGAATTGGGAATCTGTGTCAAAACTTTGTTAGAAATTATGTGATCCTTACTAGCTGGAAGTAAGGGAGATGGGGCATGAAGTTATTTCTAGGAGTTGGTAACATACCAAGTTTAGCTCAGTTCTGGGCATCTTTGAAATACCATACAAACTTGTTCCTACATAGTAACTTGCAACTTTGAATGAGAATGTGCTTGCTTACAGCAACGTGCTATATGTTCTGAATGCCCGAATTGGGAATCTGTGTCAAAACTTTGTTAGAAATTATGTGATCCTTACTAGCTGGAAGTAAGGGAGATGGGGCATGAAGTTATTTCTAGGAGTTGGACAGATACCAAGTTTAGCTCAGTTCTGGGCATCTTTGAAATACCTATACAAACTTGTTCCTACATAGTAACTTGCAACTTTGAATGAGAATGTGCTTGCTTCCAGCAACGTGCTATATGTTCTGAATGCCCGAATTGGGAATCTGTGTCAAAACTTTGTTAGGAATTATGTGATCCTTACTAGCTGGAAGTAAGGGAGATGGGGCATGAAGTTGTTTCTAGGAGTTGGAGACATACAACGATTAGCTGAGTTCTGGGCATCTTTGAAATACCTATACAAACTTGTTCCTACATAGTAACTTGCAACTTTGAATGAGAATGTGCTTGCTTACAGCAACGTGCTATATGTTCTGAATGCCCGAATAGGGAATCTGTGTCAAAACTTTGTTAGAAATTATGTGATCCTTACTAGATGGAAGTAAGGGAGCTGGGGCATAAAGGTATTTCTAGGAGTTGGACACATACCAAGTTTAGCACAGTTCTGGGCATCTTTGAAATACCTATACAAACTTGTTCCTACATAGTAACTTGCAACTTTGAATGAGAATGTGCCTGCTTACAGCAACGTGCTATATCTTCTGAATGCCCGAATTCGGAATCTGTGTCAAAACTTTGTTAGGAATTATGTGATCCTTACTAGCTGGAAGTAAGTGAGATGGGGCATGAAGTTATTTCTAGGAGTTGGAGACATACAACGATTAGCTCAGTTCTGGGCATCTTTGAAATACCTATACAAACTTGTTCCTATATAGTAACTTGCAACTTTGAATGAGAATGTGCTTGCTTACAGCAACGTGCTATATGCTCTGAATGCCCGAAAAGGGAATCCGTGTCAAAACTTTGTTAGGAATTATGTGATCCTTACTAGCTGGAAGTAAGTGAGATGGGGCATGAAGTTATTTCTAGGAGTTGGAGACATACAACGTTTAGCTCAGTTCTGGGCATCTTTGAAATACCTATACAAACTTGTTCCTACATAGTAACTTGCATCTTTGAATGAGAATGTGCTTGCTTGCAGCAACGTGCTATATGTTCTGAATGCCCGAATTGGGAATCTGTGTCTAAACTTTGTTAGGAATTATGTGATCCTTACTAGCTGGAAGTAAGTGAGATGGGGCATGAAGTTATTTCTATGAGTTGGACACATACCAAGTTTAGCTCAGTTCTGGGCATCTTTGAAATACCTATACAAACTTGTTCCTACATAGTAACTTGCAACTTTGAATGAGAATGTGCTTGCTTACAGCAACGTGCTATATGTTCTGAATGCCCGAATTGGGAATTTTGTCAAAATTTTTTAGGAATTATGTGATCCTTACTAGCTGGAAGTAAGGGAGTTGGGGCATGAAGGTATTTCTAGGAGTTGGACACATACCAAGTTTAGCTCAGTTCTGGGCATCTTTGAAATACCTATACAAACTTGTTCCTACATAGTAACTTGCAACTTTGAATGAGAATGTGCTTGCTTACAGCCAAGTGCTATATGCTCTGAATGCCCGAAAAGGGAATCTGTGTCAAACTTTGTTAGGAATTATGTGATCCTTACTAGCTGGAAGTAAGTGAGATGGGGCATGAAGTTATTTCTAGGAGTTGGAGACATACAACGTTTAGCTCAGTTCTGGGCATCTTTGAAATACCTATACAAACTTGTTCCTACATAGTAACTTGCAACTTTGAATGAGAATGTGCTTGCTTACAGCAACGTGCTATATGTTCTGAATGACCGCATTGGGATTCTGTGTCAAAACATTGTTAGTAATTATGTGATCCTTACTAGGTGGAAGTAAGGGAGATGGAGCATGAAGTTATTTCTAGGAGTTGGACACATACCAAGTTTCGCTCAGTTCTGGGCATCTTTGAAATACCTATACAAACTTGTTCCTACATAGTAACTTGCATCTTTGAATGAGAATGTGCTTGCTTACAGCAACGTGCTATATGTTCTGAATGCCCGAAAAGGGAATCTGTGTCAAAATTTGTTAGGAATTATGTGATCCTTACTAGCTGGAATTAAGGGAGTTGGGGCATGAAGGTATTTCTAGGAGTTGGACACATACTAAGTTTAGCACAGTTCTGGGCATCTTTGAAATACCTATACAAACTTGTTCCTACATAGTAACTTGCAACTTTGAATGAGAATGTGCTTGCTTACAGCAACGTGCTATATGCTCTGAATGCCCGAAAAGGGAATCTGTGTCAAAACTTTGTTAGGAATTATGTGATCCTTACTAGCTGGAAGTAAGTGAGATGGGGCATGAAGTTATTTCTAGGAGTTGGAGACATACAACGTTTAGCTCAGTTCTGGGCATCTTTGAAATACCTATACAAACTTGTTCCTACATAGTAACTTGCAACTTTGAATGAGAATGTTCTTGCTTACAGCATCGTGCTATATGTTCTTAATGCCCGAATTGGGAATCTGTGTCAAAACATTGTTAGGAATTATGTGATCCTTACTAGCTGGAAGTAAGGGAGATGGGGCATGAAGTTATTTCTAGGAGTTGGACACATACCAAGTTTAGCTCAGTTCTGGGCATCTTTGAAATACCTATACAAACTTGTTCCTACATAGTAACTTGCAACTTTGAATGAGAATGTGCTTGCTTACAGCAACGTGCTATATGTTCTGAATGCCCGAATTGGGAATCTGTGTCAAAACTTTGTTAGGAATTATGTGATCCTTACTAGCTGGAAGTAAGGGAGATGGGGAATGAAGTTATTTCTAGGAGTTGGAGACATACCAAGTTTAGCTTAGTTCTGGGCATCTTTCAAATACCTATACAAACTTGTTCCTACATAGTAACTTGCAACTTTCAATGAGAATATGCTTGCTTGCAGCAACGTGCTATATGTTCTGAATGCCCGAATTGGGAATCTGTGTCAAAACTTTGTTAGGAATTATGTGATCCTTACTAGCTGGAAGTAAGGGAGATGGGGCATGAAGTTATTTCTAGGAGTTGGACACATGCCAAGTTTAGCTCAGTTCTGGGCATCTTTGAAATACCTATACAAACTTGTTCCTACATAGTAACTTGCAACTTTGAATGAGAATGTGCTTGCTTACAGCAACGTGCTATATGTTCTGAATGCCCGAATTGGGAATCTGTGTCAAAACTTTGTTAGGAATTATGTGATCCTTACTAGCTGGAAGTAAGGGAGATGGGGAATGAAGTTATTTCTAGGAGTTGGACACATACCAAGTTTAGCTCAGTTCTGGGCATCTTTGAAATACCTATACAAACTTGTTCCTACATAGTAACTTGCAACATTCAATGAGAATGTGCTTGCTTGCAGCAACGTGCTATATGTTCTGAATGCCCGAATTGGGAATCTGTGTCAAAATTTTGTTAGGAATTATGTGATCCTTACTAGCTGGAAGTAAGGGAGATGGGGCATGAAGTTATTTCTAGGAGTTGGACACATACCAAGTTTAGCTCAGTTCTGGGCATCTTTGAAATACCTATACAAACTTGTTCCTACATAGTATCTTGCAACTTTGAATGAGAATGTGCTTGCTTACAACAACGTGCTATATGTTCTGAATGCCCGAATAGGGAATCTGTGTCAAAACTTTGTTAGGAATTATGTGATCCTTACTAGCTGGAAGTAAGTGAGATGGGGCATGAAATTATTTCTAGGAGTTGGACACATACCAAGTTTAGCTCATTTCTGGGCATCTTTGAAATACCATACAAACTTGTTCCTACATAGTAACTTGCAACTTTGAATGAGAATGTGCTTGCTTACAGCAACGTGCTATATGTTCTGAATGCCTGAATTGGGAATCTGTGTCAAAACTTTGTTAGAAATTATGTGATCCTTACTAGCTGAAAGTAAGGGAGATGGGGCATGAAGTTATTTCTAGGAGTTGGACAGATACCAAGTTTAGCTCAGTTCTGGGCATCTTTGAAATACCTATACAAACTTGTTCCTACATAGTAACTTGCAACTTTGAATGAGAATGTGCTTGCTTACAGCATCGTGCTATATGTTCTTAATGCCCGAATTGGGAATCTGTGTCAAAACATTGTTAGGAATTATGTGATCCTTACTAGCTGGAAGTAAGGGAGATGGGGCATGAAGTTATTTCTAGGAGTTGGACACATACCAAGTTTAGCTCAGTTCTGGGCATCTTTGAAATACCTATACAAACTTGTTCCTACATAGTAACTTGCAACTTTGAATGAGAATGTGCTTGCTTACAGCAACGGGCTATATGTTCTGAATGCCCGAATTGGGAATCTGTGTCAAAACTTTGTTAGGAATTATGTGATCCTTACTAGCTGGAAGTAAGTGAGATGGGGCATGAAGTTGTTTCTAGGAGTTGGAGACATACAACGATTAGCTCAGTTCTGGGCATCTTTGAAATACCTATACAAACTTGTTCCTACATAGTAACTTGCAACTTTGAATGAGAATGTGCTTGCTTACAGCAACGTGCTATATGTTCTGAATGCCCGAATAGGGAATCTGTGTCAAAACTTTGTTAGAAATTATGTGATCCTTACTAGATGGAAGTAAGGGAGCTGGGGCATAAAGGTATTTCTAGGAGTTGGACACATACCAAGTTTAGCACAGTTCTGGGCATCTTTGAAATACCTATACAAACTTGTTCCTACATAGTAACTTGCAACTTTGAATGAGAATGTGCCTGCTTACAGCAACGTGCTATATCTTCTGAATGCCCGAATTGGGAATCTGTGTCAAAACTTTGTTAGGAATTATGTGATCCTTACTAGCTGGAAGTAAGTGAGATGGGGCATGAAGTTATTTCTAGGAGTTGGAGACATACAACGATTAGCTCAGTTCTGGGCATCTTTGAAATACCTATATAAACTTGTTCCTACATAGTAACTTGCAACTTTGAATGAGAATGTGCTTGCTTACAGCAACGTGCTATATGCTCTGAATGCCCGAAAAGGGAATCCGTGTCAAAACTTTGTTAGGAATTATGTGATCCTTACTAGCTGGAAGTAAGTGACATGGGGCATGAAGTTATTTCTAGGAGTTGGAGACATACAACGTTTAGCTCAGTTCTGGGCATCTTTGAAATACCTATACAAACTTGTTCCTACATAGTAACTTGCATCTTTGAATGAGAATGTGCTTGCTTGCAGCAACGTGCTATATGTTCTGAATGCCCGATTTGGGAATCTGTGTCTAAACTTTGTTAGGAATTATGTGATCCTTACTAGCTGGAAGTAAGTGAGATGGGGCATGAAGTTATTTCTATGAGTTGGACACATACCAAGTTTAGCTCAGTTCTGGGCATCTTTGAAATACCTATACAAACTTGTTCCTACATAGTAACTTGCAACTTTGAATGAGAATGTGCTTGCTTACAGCAACGTGCTATATGTTCTGAATGCCCGAATTGGGAATTTGTGTCAAAATTTTTTAGGAATTATGTGATCCTTACTAGCTGGAAGTAAGGGAGTTGGGGCATGAAGGTATTTCTAGGAGTTGGACACATACCAAGTTTAGCTCAGTTCTGGGCATCTTTGAAATACCTATACAAACTTGTTCCTACATAGTAACTTGCAACTTTGAATGAGAATGTGCTTGCTTACAGCAACGTGCTATATGCTCTGAATGCCCGAAAAGGGAATCTGTGTCAAAACTTTGTTAGGAATTATGTGATCCTTACTAGCTGGAAGTAAGTGAGATGGGGCATGAAGTTATTTCTAGGAGTTGGAGACATACAACGTTTAGCTCAGTTCTGGGCATCTTTGAAATACCTATACAAACTTGTTCCTACATAGTAACTTGCAACTTTGAATGAGAATGTGCTTGCTTACAGCAACGTGCTATATGTTCTGAATGACCGAATTGGGATTCTGTGTCAAAACTTTGTTAGGAATTATGTGATCCTTACTAGGTGGAAGTAAGGGAGATGGAGCATGAAGTTATTTCTAGGAGTTGGACACATACCAAGTTTAGCTCAGTTCTGGGCATCTTTGAAATACCTATACAAACTTGTTCCTACATAGTAACTTGCATCTTTGAATGAGAATGTGCTTGCTTACAGCAACGTGCTATATGTTCTGAATGCCCGAATTGTGAATCTGTGTCAAAATTTGTTAGGATTTATGTGATCCTTACTAGATGGAAGTAAGGGAGCTGGGGCATAAAGGTATTTCTAGGAGTTGGACACATACCAAGTTTAGCACATTTCTGGGCATCTTTGAAATACCTATATAAACTTGTTCCTACATAGTAACTTGCAACTTTGAATGAGAATGTGCCTGCTTACAGCAACGTGCTATATCTTCTGAATGCCCGAATTGGGAATCTGTGTCAAAACTTTGTAAGGAATTATGTGATCCTTACTAGCTGGAAGTAAGGGAGATGGGGCATGAAGTTATTTCTAGGAGTTGGAGACATACAACGATTAGCTGAGTTCTGGGCATCTTTGAAATACCTATACAAACTTGTTCCTACATACTAACTTGCAACTTTGAATGAGAATGTGCTTGCTTACAGCAACGTGCTATATGCTCTGAATGCCCGAAAAGGGAATCCGTGTCAAAACTTTGTTAGGAATTATGTGATCCTTACTAGCTGGAAGTAAGTGAGATGGGGCATGAAGTTATTTCTAGGAGTTGGAGACATACAAAGTTTAGCTCAGTTCTGGGCATCATTGAAATACCTATACAAACTTGTTCCTACATAGTAACTTGCATCTTTGAATGAGAATGTGCTTGCTTGCAGCAACGTGCTATATGTTCTGAATGCCCGATTTGGGAATCTGTGTCTAAACTTTGTTAGGAATTATGTGATCCTTACTAGCTGGAAGTAAGGGAGATGGGGCATGAAGTTATTTCTAGGAGTTGGACACATACCAAGTTTAGCTCAGTTCTGGGCATCTTTGAAATACCTATACAAACTTGTTCCTACATAGTAACTTGCAACTTTGAATGAGAATGTGCTTGCTTACAGCAACGTGCTATATGTTCTGAATGCCCGAATTGGGAATTTGTGTCAAAATTTTTTAGGAATTATGTGATCCTTACTAGCTGGAAGTAAGGGAGTTGGGGCATGAAGGTATTTCTAGGAGTTGGACACATACCAAGTTTAGCTCAGTTCTGGGCATCTTTGAAATACCTATACAAACTTGTTCCTACATGGTAACTTGCAACTTTGAATGAGAATGTGCTTGCTTACAGCAACGTGCTATATGCTCTGAATGCCCGAAAAGGGAATCTGTGTCAAAACTTTGTTAGGAATTATGTGATCCTTACTAGCTGGAAGTAAGTGAGATGGGGCATGAAGTTATTTCTAGGAGTTGGAGACATACAACTTTTAGCTCAGTTCTGGGCATCTTTGAAATACCTATACAAACTTGTTCCTACATAGTAACTTGCAACTTTGAATGAGAATGTGCTTGCTTACAGCAACGTGCTATATGTTCTGAATGACCGAATTGGGAATCTGTGTCAAAACTTTGTTAGGAATTATGTGATCCTTACTAGCTGGAAGTAAGGGAGATGGAGCATGAAGTTATTTCTAGGAGTTGGACACATACCAAGTTTAGCTCAGTTCTGGGCATCTTTGAAATACCTATACAAACTTGTTCCTACATAGTAACTTGCAACTTTGAATGAGAATGTGCTTGCTTACAGCAACGTGCTATATGATCTGAATGCCCGAATAGGGAATCTGTGTCAAAACTTTGTTAGAAATTATGTGATCCTTACTAGATGGAAGTAAGGGAGCTGGGGCATAAAGGTATTTCTAGGAGTTGGACACATACCAAGTTTAGCACAGTTCTGGGCATCTTTGAAATACCTATACAAACGTGTTCCTACATAGTAACTTGCAACTTTGAATGAGAATGTGCCTGCTTACAGCAACGTGCTATATCTTCTGAATGCCCGAATTGGGAATCTGTGTCAAAACTTTGTTAGGAATTATGTGATCCTTACTAGCTGGAAGTAAGGGAGATGGGGCATGAAGTTATTTCTAGGAGTTGGAGACATACAACGATTAGCTCAGTTCTGGGCATCTTTGAAATACCTATACAAACTTGTTCCTACATACTAACTTGCAACTTTGAATGAGAATGTGCTTGCTTACAGCAACGTGCTATATGCTCTGAATGCCCGAAAAGGGAATCCGTGTCAAAACTTTGTTAGGAATTATGTGATCCTTACTAGCTGGAAGTAAGTGAGATGGGGCATGAAGGTATTTCTAGGAGTTGGAGACATACAACGTTTAGCTCAGTTCTGGGCATCTTTGAAATACCTATACAAACTTGTTCCTACATAGTAACTTGCATCTTTGAATGAGAATGTGCTTGCTTGCAGCAACGTGCTATATGTTCTGAATGCCCGATTTGGGAATCTGTGTCTAAACTTTGTTAGGAATTATGTGATCCTTACTAGCTGGAAGTAAGGGAGATGGGGCATGAAGTTATTTCTAGGAGTTGCACACATACCAAGTTTAGCTCAGTTCTGGGCATCTTTGAAATACCTATACAAACTTGTTCCTACATAGTAACTTGCAACTTTGAATGAGAATGTGCTTGCTTACAGCAACGTGCTATATGTTCTGAATGCCCGAATTGGGAATTTGTGTCAAAATTTTTTAGGAATTATGTGATCCTTACAAGCTGGAAGTAAGGGAGTTGGGGCACGAAGGTATTTCTAGGAGTTGGACACATACCAAGTTTAGCTCAGTTCTGGGCATCTTTGAAATACCTATACAAACTTGTTCCTACATGGTAACTTGCAACTTTGAATGAGAATGTGCTTGCTTACAGCAACGTGCTATATGCTCTGAATGCCCGAAAAGGGAATCTGTGTCAAAACTTTGTTAGGAATTATGTGATCCTTACTAGCTGGAAGTAAGGGAGATGGAGCATGAAGTTATTTCTAGGAGTTGGACACATACCAAGTTTAGCTCACTTCTGGGCATCTTTGAAATACCTATACAAACTTGTTCCTACATAGTAACTTGCATCTTTGAATGAGAATGTGCTTGCTTACAGCAACGTGCTATATGTTCTGAATGCCCGAATTGGGAATCTGTGTCAAAATTTGTTAGGAATTATGTGATCCTTACTAGCTGGAATTAAGGGAGTTGGGGCATGAAGGTATTTCTAGGAGTTGGACACATACAAAGTTTAGCACAGTTCTGGGCATCTTTGAAATACCTATACAAACTTGTTCCTACATAGTAACTTGCAACGTTGAATGAGAATGTGCTTGCTTACAGCAACGTGCTATATGCTCTGAATGCCCGAAAAGGGAATCTGTGTCAAAACTTTGTTAGGAATTATGTGATCCTTACTAGCTGGAAGTAAGGGAGATGGGGCATGAAGTTATGTCTAGGAGTTGGACACATACCAAGTTTAGCTCAGTTCTGGGCATCTTTGAAATACCTATACAAACTTGTTCCTACATAGTAACTTGCAACTTTGAATGAGAATGTGCTTGCTTATAGCAACGTGTTATATGTTCTGAATGCCCGAATTGTGAATCTGTGTCAAAATTTGTTAGGAATTATGTGATCCTTACTAGATGGAAGTAAGGGAGCTGGGGCATAAAGGTATTTCTAGGAGTTGGACACATACCAAGTTTGGCACAGTTCTGGGCATCTTTGAAATACCTATACAAACTTGTTCCTACATAGTAACTTGCAACTTTGAATGAGAATGTGCCTGCTTACAGCAACGTGCTATATCTTCTGAATGCCCGAATTGGGAATCTGTGTCAAAACTTTGTTAGGAATTATGTGATACTTACTAGCTGGAAGTAAGGGAGATGGGGCATGAAGTTATTTCTAGGAGTTGGAGACATACAACGATTAGCTCAGTTCTGGGCATCTTTGAAATACCTATACAAACTTGTTCCTACATAGTAACTTGCAACTTTGAATGAGAATGTGCTTGCTTACAGCAACGTGCTATATGCTCTGAATGCCCGAAAAGGGAATCCGTGTCAAAACTTTGTTAGGAATTATGTGATCCTTACTAGCTGGAAGTAAGTGAGATGGGGCATGAAGTTATTTCTAGGAGTTGGAGACATACAACGTTTAGCTCAGTTCTGGGCATCTTTGAAATACCTATACAAACTTGTTCCTACATAGTAACTTGCATCTTTGAATGAGAATGTGCTTGCTTGCAGCAACGTGCTATATGTTCTGAATGCCCGATTTGGGAATCTGTGTCTAAACTTTGTTAGGAATTATGTGATCCTTACTAGCTGGAAGTAAGGGAGATGGGGCATGAAGTTATTTCTAGGAGTTGGACACATACCAAGTTTAGCTCAGTTCTGGGCATCTTTGAAATACCTATACAAACTTGTTCCTACATAGTAACTTGCAACTTTGAATGAGAATGTGCTTGCTTACAGCAACGTGCTATATGTTCTGAATGCCCGAATAGGGAATCTGTGTCAAAATTTTTTAGGAATTATGTGATCCTTACTAGCTGGAAGTAAGGGAGTTGGGGCATGAAGGTATTTCTAGGAGTTGGACACATACCAAGTTTAGCTCAGTTCTGGGCATCTTTGAAATACCTATACAAACTTGTTCCTACATGGTAACTTGCAACTTTGAATGAGAATGTGCTTGCTTACAGCAACGTGCTATATGCTCTGAATGCCCGAAAAGGGAATCTGTGTCAAAACTTTGTTAGGAATTATGTGATCCTTACTAGCTGGAAGTAAGTGAGATGGGGCATGAAGTTATTTCTAGGAGTTGGAGACATACAACGTTTAGCTCAGTTCTGGGCATCTTTGAAATACCTATACAAACTTGTTCCTACATAGTAACTTGCAACTTTGAATGAGAATGTGCTTGCTTACAGCAACGTGTTATATGTTCTGAATGCCCGAATAGGGAATCTGTGTCAAAACTTTGTTAAAAATTATGTGATCCTTACTAGATGGAAGTAAGGGAGTTGGGGCATAAAGGTATTTCTAGGAGTTGGACACATACCAAGTTTAGCACAGTTCTGGGCATCTTTGAAATACCTATACAAACTTGTTCCTACATAGTAACTTGCAACTTTGAATGAGAATGTGCTTGCTTACAGCAACGTGCTATATGTTCTGAATGCCCGAATTGGGAATCTGTGTCAAAACTTTTTTAGGAATTATGTGATCCTTACAAGCTGGAAGTAAGAGAGATGGGGCATGAAGTTATTTCTAGGAGTTGGACACATACCAAGTTTAGCTCAGTTCTGGGCATCTTTGAAATACCTATACAAACTTGTTCTTACATAGTAACTTGCAACTTTGAATGAGAATGTGCTTGCTTACAGCAACGTGCTATATGTTCTGAATGCCCGAATTGGGAATCTGTGTCAAAACTTTGTTAGGAATTATGTGATCCTTACTAGCTGGAAGTAAGTGAGATGGGGCATGAAGTTATTTCTAGGAGTTGGAGTCATACCAAATTTAGCTCAGTTCTGGGCATCTTTGAAATACCTATACAACCTTGTTCCTACATAGTAACTTGCAACTTTGAATGAGAATGTGCTTGCTTGCAGCAACGTGCTATATGTTCTGAATGCCCGAATTGGGAATCTGTGTCA
Source organism: Diceros bicornis minor (assembly GCF_020826845.1). NCBI lineage: Eukaryota > Metazoa > Chordata > Mammalia > Perissodactyla > Rhinocerotidae > Diceros > Diceros bicornis. Next base: position 397,983 of record NW_026690860.1, on the reverse strand, counting down.
AAACTTTGTTAGGAATTATGTGATCCTTACTAGCTGGAAGTAAGGGAGATGGAGCATGAAGTTATTTCCAGGAGTTGGACACATACCAAGTTTAGCTCAGTTCTGGGCATCTTTGATATACCTATACAAACTTGTTCCTACATAGTAACTTGCAACTTTGAATGAGAATGTGCTTGCTTACAGCAACGTGCTATATGTTCTGAATGCCCCAATTGGGAATCTGTGTCAAAACTTTGTTAGGAATTATGTGATCCTTACTAGCTGGAAGTAAGTGAGATGGGGCATGATGTTATTTCTAGGAGTTGGAGACATACAAGGTTTAGCTCAGTTCTGGGCATCTTTGAAATACCTATACAAACTTGTTCCTACATAGTAACTTGCAACTTTGAATGAGAATATGCTTGCTTACAGCAACGTGCTATATGTTCTGAATGCCCGAATAGGGAATCTGTGTCAAAACTTTGTTAGAAATTATGTGATCCTTACTAGATGGAAGTAAGGGAGTTGGGGCATGAAGGTATTTCTAGGAGTTGGACACATACCAAGCTTAGCACAGTTCTGGGCATCTTTGAAATACCTACACAAACTTGTTCCTACATAGTAACTTGCAACTTTAAATGAGAATGTGCTTGCTTACAGCAACGTGCTATATGTTCTGAATGCCCGAATTGGGAATCTGTGTCAAAACTTTGTTACTAATTATGTGATCCTTACTAGCTGGAAGTAAGGGAGATGGGGCATGAAGTTATTTCTAGGAGTTGGACACATACCAAGTTTAGCTCAGTTCTGGGCATCTTTGAAATACCTATACAAACTTGTTCCAACATAGTAACTAGCAACTTTGAATGAGAATTTGCTTGCTTACAGCAACGTGCTATATGTTCTGAATGCCCGAATTGGGAATCTGTGTCAAAACTTTGTTAGGAATTATGTGATCCTTACTAGCTGGAAGTAAGGGAGATGGGGCATGAAGTTATTTCTAGGAGTTGGACACATACCAAGTTTAGCTCAGTTTTGGGCATCTTTGAAATACCTATACAAACTTGTTCCTACATAGAAACTTGCATCTTTGAATGAGAATGTGCTTGCTTACAGCAACGTGCTATATGTTCTGAATGCCCGAATTGGGAATCTGTGTCAAAACTTTGTTAGGAATTATGTGATCCTTACTAGCTGGAACTAAGGGAGTTGGGGGATGAAGGTATTTCTATGAGTTGGACACAAACCAAGTTTAGCACAGTTCTGGGGATCTTAGAAATACCTATACAAACTTGTTCCTACATAGTAACTTGCAACTTTGAATGAGAATGTGCTTGCTTACAGCAACGTGCTATATGCTCTGAATGCCCGAAAAGGGAATCTGTGTCAAAACTTTGTTAGGAATTATGTGATCCTTACTAGCTGGTAGTAAGTGAGATGGGGCATGAAGTTATTTCTAGGAGTTGGAGACATACAACGTTTAGCTCAGTTCTGGGCATCTTTGAAATACCTATACAAACTTTTTCCTATATAGTAACTTGCAACTTTGAATGAGAATGTGCTTGCTTGCAGCAACGTGCTATATGTTCTGAATGCCCGAATTGGGAATCTGTGTCAAACCTTTGTTAGGAATTATGTGATCCTTACGTGCTGGAAGTAAGGGAGATGGGGCATGAAGTTATTTCTAGGAGTTGGACACATACCAAGTTTAGCTCAGTTCTGGGCATCTTTGAAATACCTATACAAACTTGTTCCTACATAGTAACTTGCAACTTTGAATGAGAATGTGCTTGCTTACAGCAACGTGCTATATGTTCTGAATGCCCGAATTGGGAATCTGTGTCAAAATTTGTTAGGAATAATATGATCCTCACTAGCTGGAAGTAAGGGAGTTGGGGCATTAAGGTATTTCTAGTAGTTGGAAACATACCAAGTTTAGCTCAGTTCTGGGCATCTTTGAAATACCTATACAAACTTGTTCCTACATAGTAATTTGCAACTTTGAATGAGAATGTGCTTGCTTACAGCAACGTGCTATATGCTCTGAATGCCCGAAAAGGGAATCTGTGTCAAAACTTTGTTAGGAATTATGTGATCCTTACTAGCTGGAAGTAAGTGAGATGGGGCATGATGTTATTTCTAGGAGTTGGAGACATACAACGTTTAGCTCAGTTCTGGGCATCTTTGAAATACCTATACAAACTTGTTCCTACATAGTAACTTGCAACTTTGAATGAGAATGTGCTTGCTTACAGCAACGTGCTATATGTTCTGAATGCCCGAATTGGGAATCTGTGTCAAAACTTTGTTAGGAATTATGTGATCCTTACTAGCTGGAAGTAAGTGAGATGGGGAATGACGTTGTTTCTAGGAGTTGGAGACATACAACGATTAGCTCAGTTCTGGGTATCTTTGAAATACCTATACAAACTTGTTCCTACATAGTAACTTGCGACTTTGAATGAGAATGTGCTTGCTTACAGCAACGTGCTATATGTTCTGAATGCCCGAATAGGGAATCTGTGTCAAAACTTTGTTAGAAATTATGTGATCCTTACTAGATGGAAGTAAGGGAGCTGGGGCAAAAAGGTATTTCTAGGAGTTGGACAGATACCAAGTTTAGCTCAGTTCTGGGCATCTTTGAAATACCTATACAAACTGGTTCCTACATAGTAACTTGCAACTTTGAATGAGAATGTGCTTGCTTACAGCAACGTGCTATATGTTCTGAATGCCCGAATTGGGAATCTGTGTCAAAATTTGTTAGGAATTATGTGATCCTTACTAGCTGGAATTAAGGGAGTTGGGGCATGAAGGTATTTCTAGGAGTTGGACACATACAAAGTTTAGCACAGTTCTGGGCATCTTTGAAATACCTATACAAACTTGTTCCTACATAGTAACTTGCAACTTTGAATGAGAATGTGCTTGCTTACAGCAACGTGCTATATGCTCTGAATGCCCGAAAAGGGAATCTGTGTCAAAACTTTGTTAGGAATTATGTGATCCTTACTAGCTGGAAGTAAGTGAGATGGGGCAAGAAGTTATTTCTAGGAGTTGGAGACATACAACGTTTAGCTCAGTTCTGGGCATCTTTGAAATACCTATACAAACTTGTTCCTACATAGTAACTTGCAACTTTGAATGAGAATGTGCTTGCTTACAGCAACGTGCTATATGTTCTGAATGCCCTAATTGGGAATCTGTGTCAAAACTTTGTTAGGAATTATGTAATCCTTACTAGCTGGAAGTAAGGGAGATGGGGCATGAAGTTATTTCTAGGAGTTGGACACATACCAAGTTTAGCTCAGTTCTGGGCATCTTTGAAATACCTATACAAACTTGTTCCTACATAGAAACTTGCAACTTTGAATGAGAATGTGCTTGCTTACAGCAACGTGCTATATGTTCTGAATGCCCGAATTGGGAATCTGTGTCAAAATTTGTTAGGAATAATATGATCCTTACTAGCTGGAAGTAAGGGAGTTGGGGCATTAAGGTATTTCTAGGAGTTGGACACATACCCAGTTTAGCTCAGTTCTGGGCATCTTTGAAATACCTATACAAACTTGTTCCTACATAGTAACTTGCAACTTTGAATGAGAATGTGCTTGCTTACAGCAACGTGCTATATGCTCTGAATGCCCGAAAATGGAATCTGTGTCAAAACTTTGTTAGGAATTATGTGATCCTTACTAGCTGGAAGTAAGTGAGATGGGGCATGAAGTTATTTCTAGGAGTTGGAGACATACAACGTTTAGCTCAGTTCTGGGCATCTTTGAAATACCTATACAAACTTGTTCCTACATAGTAACTTGCAACTTTGAATGAGAATGTGCTTGCTTACAGCAACGTGCTATATGTTCTGAATGCCCGAATAGGGAATCTGTGTCAAAACTTTGTTAGAAATTATGTGATCCTTACTAGATGGAAGTAAGGGAGTTGGGGCATAAACGTATTTCTAGGAGTTGGACACATACCAAGTTTAGCACAGTTCTGGGCATCTTTGAAATACCTATACAAACTTGTTCCTACATAGTAACTTGCAACTTTGAATGAAAATGTGCTTGCTTACAGCAACATGCTATATGTTCTGAATGCCCGAATTGGGAATCTGTGTCAAAACTTTGTTAGGAATTATGTGATCCTTACTAGCTGGAAGTAAGGGAGATGGGGCATGAAGTTATTTCTAGGAGTTGGAGACATACCAAGTTTAGCTCAGTTCTGGGCATCTTTGAAATACCTATACAAACTTGTTCCTACATAGTAACTTGCAACTTTCAATGAGAATGTGCTTGCTTGCAGCAACGTGCTATATGTTCTGAATGCCCGAATTGGGAATCTGTGTCAAAACTTTGTTAGGAATTATGTGATCCTTACTAGCTGGAAGTAAGGGAGATGGAGCATGAAGTTATTTCCACGAGTTGGACACATACCAAGTTTAGCTCATTTCTGGGAATCTTTGATATACCTATACAAACTTGTTCCTACATAGTAACTTGCAACTTTGAATGAGAATGTGCTTACTTACAGCAACGTGCTATATGTTCTGAATGCCCGAATTGGGAATCTGTGTCAAAACTTTGTTAGGAATTATGTGATCCTTACTAGCTGGAAGTAAGTGACATGGGGCATGAAGTTATTTCTAGGAGTTGGAGACATACAACGTTTAGCTCAGTTCTGGGCATCTTTGAAATACCTATACAAACTTGTTCCTACATAGTAACTTGCAACTTTGAATGAGAATGTGCTTCCTTACAGCAACGTGCTATATGTTCTGAATGCCCGAATAGGGAATCTGTGTCAAAACTTTGTTAGAAATTATGTGATCCTTACGAGATGGAAGTAAGGGAGTTGGGGCATGAAGGTATTTCTAGGAGTTGGACACATACCAAGCTTAGCACAGTTCTGGGCATCTTTGAAATACCTATACAAACTTGTTCCTACATAGTAACTTGCAACTTTGAATGAGAATGTGCTTGCTTAGCAACGTGCTATATGTTCTGAATGCCCGAATTGGGAATCTCTGTCAAAACTGTGTTAGGAATTATGTGATCCTTACTAGCTGGAAGTAAGGGAGATGGGGCATGAAGTTATTTCTAGGAGTTGGAGACATACCAAGTTTAGCTCAGTTCTGGGCATCTTTGAAATACCTATACAAACTTGTTCCTACATAGTAACTGGCAACTTTGAATGAGAATGTGCTTGCTTACAGCAACGTGCTATATGTTCTGAATGCCCGAATTGGGAATCTGTGTCAAAACTTTGTTAGGAATTATGTGATCCTTACTAGCTGGAAGTAAGGGAGATGGTGCATGAAGTTATGTTTAGGAGTTGGACACATACTAAGTTTAGCTCAGTTCTGGGCATCTTTGAAATACCTATACAAACTTGTTCCTACATATTAACTTGCAACTTTGAATGAGAATGTGCTTGCTTTCAGCAACGTGCTATATGTTCTGAATGCCCGAATTGGGAATCTGTGTCAAAACTTTGTTAGGAATTATGTGATCCTTACTAGCTGGAAGTAAGGGAGATGGGGCATGAAGTTATTTCTAGGAGTTGGAGACATACAACGTTTAGCTCAGTTCTGGGCATCTTTGAAATACCTATACAAACTTGTTCCTACATAGTAACTTGCAACTGTGAATGAGAATGTGCTTGCTTGCAGCAACGTGCTATATGTTCTGAATGCCCGAATTGGGAATCTGTGTCAAAACTTTGTTAGGAATTATGTGATCCTTACTAGCTGGAAGTAAGGGAGATGGGGCATGAAGTTATTTCTAGGAGTTGGACACATACCAAGTTTAGCTCAGTTCTGGGCATCTTTGAAATACCTATACAAACTTGTTCCTACATAGGAACTTGCAACTTTGAATGAGAATGTGCTTGCTTACAGCAACGTGGTATATGTTCTTAATGCCCGAATTGGGAATCTGTCTCAAAATTTGTTAGGAATAATATGATCCTTATTAGCTGGAAGTAAGGGAGATGGGGCCTTAAGGTATTTCTAGGAGTTGGACACATACCAAGTTTAGCTCAGTTCTGGGCATCTTTGAAATACCTATACAAACTTGTTCCTACATAGTAACTTGCAAGTTTGAATGAGAATGTGCTTGCTTACAGCAACGTGCTATATGCTCTGAATGCCCGAAAAGGGAATCTGTGTCAAAACTTTGTTAGGAATTATGTGATCCTTACTAGCTGGAAGTAATTGAGATGGGGCATGAAGTTATTTCTAGGAGTTGGATACATACAACGTTAAGCTCAGTTCTGGGCATCTTTGAAATACCTATACAAACTTGTTCCTACATAGTAAGTTGCAACTTTGAATGAGAATGTGCTTGCTTACAGCAACGTGCTATATGTTCTGAATGCCCGAATTGGGAATCTGTGTCAAAACTTTGTTAGGAATTATGTGATCCTTACTAGCTGGAAGTAAGTGAGATGGGGCATGAAGGTATTTCTAGGAGTTGGAGACATACAACGATTATCTCAGTTCTGGGCATCTTTGAAATACCTATACAAACTTGTTCCTACATAGTAACTTGCAACTTGGAATGAGAATGTGCTTGCTTACAGCAACGTGCTATATGTTCTGAATGCCCGAATAGGTAATCTGTGTCAAAACTTTGTTAGGAATTATGTGATCCTTACTAGATGGAAGTAAGGGAGTTGGGGCATAAAGGTATTTCTAGGAGTTGGACACATACCAAGTTTAGCACAGTTCTGGGCATCTTTGAAATACCTATACAAACTTGTTCCTACATAGTAACTTGCAACTTTGAATGAGAATGTGCTTGCTTACAGCAACGTGCTATATGTTCTGAATGCCCCAATTGGGAATCTGTGTCAAAACTTTGTTAGGAATTATGTGATCCTTACTAGCTGGAAGTAAGGGAGATGGGGCATGAAGTTATTTCTAGCAGTTGGAGACATACAACGATTAGCTCAGTTCTGGGCATCTTTGAAATACCTATACAAACTTGTTCCTACATAGTAACTTGCAACTTTGAATGAGAATGTGCTTGCTTACAGCAACGTGCTATATGCTCTGAATACCCGAAAAGGGAATCCGTGTCAAAACTTTGTTAGGAATTATGTGATCCTTACTAGCTGGAAGTAAGGGAGATGGGGCATGAAGTTATTTCTAGGAGTTGGAGACATACAACGTTTAGCTCAGTTCTGGGCATCTTTGAAATTCCTATACAAACTTGTTCCTACATAGTAACTTGCAACTTTGAATGAGAATGTGCTTGCTTACAGCAACGTGCTATATGCTCTGAATGCCCGAAAAGGGAATCCGTGTCAAAACTTTGTTAGGAATTATGTGATCCTTACTAGCTGGAAGTTGGGAGATGGGGCATGAAGTTATTTCTAGGAGTTGGAGACATACAACGTTTAGCTCAGTTCTGGGCATCTTTGAAATTCCTATACAAACTTGTTCCTACATAGTAACTTGCATCTTTGAATGAGATTCTGCTTGCTTACAGCAACGTGCTATATGTTCCGAATGCCCGAATTGGGAATCTGTGTCAAAACTTTGTTAGGAATTATGTGATCCTTACTAGCTGGAAGTAAGGGAGATGGGGCATGAAGATATTTCTTGGAGTTGGAGACATACCAAGTTTAGCTCAGTTCTGGGCATCTTTGAAATACCTATACAAACTTGTTCCTACATAGTAACTTGCAACTTTGAATGAAAATGTGCTTGCTTACAGCAACGTGCTATATGTTCTGAATGCCCGAATTGCGAATCTGTGTCAAAACTTTGTTAGGAATTATATGATCCTTTCTAGCTGGAAGTAAGAGAGATGGGGCATGAAGTTATTTCTAGGAGTTGGACACATACCAAGTTTAGCTCAGTTCTGGGCATCTTTGAAATACCTATACAAACTTGTTCCTACATAGTAACTTGCAACTTTGAATGAGAATGTGCTTGCTTACAGCAACGTGCTATATGTTCTGAATGCCCGAATTGGGAATCTGTGTCAAAACTTTGTTAGGAATTATGTGATCCTTACTAGCTGGAAGTAATTGAGATGGGGCATGAAGTTATTTCTAGGAGTTGGATACATACAACGTTAAGCTCAGTTCTGGGCATCTTTGAAATACCTATACAAACTTGTTCCTACATAGTAAGTTGCAACTTTGAATGAGAATGTGCTTGCTTACAGCAACGTGCTATATGTTCTGAATGCCCGAATTGGGAATCTGTGTCAAAACTTTGTTAGGAATTATGTGATCCTTACTAGCTGGAAGTAAGTGAGATGGGGCATGAAGGTATTTCTAGGAGTTGGAGACATACAACGATTATCTCAGTTCTGGGCATCTTTGAAATACCTATACAAACTTGTTCCTACATAGTAACTTGCAACTTTGAATGAGAATGTGCTTGCTTACAGCAACGTGCTATATGTTCTGAATGCCCGAATAGGTAATCTGTGTCAAAACTTTGTTAGGAATTATGTGATCCTTACTAGATGGAAGTAAGGGAGTTGGGGCATAAAGGTATTTCTAGGAGTTGGACACATACCAAGTTTAGCACAGTTCTGGGCATCTTTGAAATACCTATACAAACTTGTTCCTACATAGTAACTTGCAACTTTGAATGAGAATGTGCTTGCTTACAGCAACGTGCTATATGTTCTGAATGCCCGAATTGGGAATCTGTGTCAAAACTTTGTTAGGAATTATGTGATCCTTACTAGCTGGAAGTAAGGGAGATGGGGCATGAAGTTATTTCTAGCAGTTGGAGACATACAACGATTAGCTCAGTTCTGGGCATCTTTGAAATACCTATACAAACTTGTTCCTACATAGTAACTTGCAACTTTGAATGAGAATGTGCTTGCTTACAGCAACGTGCTATATGCTCTGAATACCCGAAAAGGGAATCCGTGTCAAAACTTTGTTAGGAATTATGTGATCCTTACTAGCTGGAAGTAAGGGAGATGGGGCATGAAGTTATTTCTAGGAGTTGGAGACATACAACGTTTAGCTCAGTTCTGGGCATCTTTGAAATTCCTATACAAACTTGTTCCTACATAGTAACTTGCAACTTTGAATGAGAATGTGCTTGCTTACAGCAACGTGCTATATGCTCTGAATGCCCGAAAAGGGAATCCGTGTCGAAACTTTGTTAGGAATTATGTGATCCTTACTAGCTGGAAGTAAGGGAGATGGGGCATGAAGTTATTTCTAGGAGTTGGAGACATACAACGTTTAGCTCAGTTCTGGGCATCTTTGAAATTCCTATACAAACTTGTTCCTACATAGTAACTTGCATCTTTGAATGAGATTCTGCTTGCTTACAGCAACGTGCTATATGTTCCGAATGCCCGAATTGGGAATCTGTGTCAAAACTTTGTTAGGAATTATGTGATCCTTACTAGCTGGAAGTAAGGGAGATGGGGCATGAAGATATTTCTTGGAGTTGGAGACATACCAAGTTTAGCTCAGTTCTGGGCATCTTTGAAATACCTATACAAACTTGTTCCTACATAGTAACTTGCAACTTTGAATGAAAATGTGCTTGCTTACAGCAACGTGCTATATGTTCTGAATGCCCGAATTGCGAATCTGTGTCAAAACTTTGTTAGGAATTATATGATCCTTTCTAGCTGGAAGTAAGAGAGATGGGGCATGAAGTTATTTCTAGGAGTTGGACACATACCAAGTTTAGCTCAGTTCTGGGCATCTTTGAAATACCTATACAAACTTGTTCCTACATAGTAACTTGCAACTTTGAATGAGAATGTGCTTGCTTACAGCAACGTGCTATATGTTCTGAATGCCCGAATTGGGAATCTGTGTCAAAACTTTGTTAGGAATTATGTGATCCTTACTAGCTGGAAGTAAGGGAGATGGGGCATGAAGTTGTTTCTAGGAGTTGGACACATACCAAGTTTAGCTCAGTTCTGGGCATCTTTGAAATACCTATACAAACTTGTTCCTACATAGTAACTTGCAACTTTGAATGAGAATGTGCTTGCTTGCAGCAACGTGCTATATGTTCTGAATGCCCGAATTGGGAATCTGTGTTAAAACTTTGTTAAGATTTATGTGATCCTTACTAGCTGGAAGTAAGGGAGATGGAGCATGAAGTTATTTCCAGGAGTTGGACACATACCAAGTTTAGCTCAGTTCTGGGCATCTTTGAAATACCTATACAAACTTGTTCCTACATAGTAACTTGCAACTTTGAATGAGAATGTGCTTGCTTGCAGCAACGTGCTATATGTTCTGAATGCCCGAATAGGGAATCTGTGTCAAAACTTTGTTAGAAATTATGTGATCCTTACTAGATGGAAGTAAGGGAGTTGGGGCATGAAGGTATTTCTAGGAGTTGGACACATACCAAGCTTAGCACAGTTCTGGGCATCTTTGAAATACCTATAGAAACTTGTTCCTACATAGTAACTTGCAACTTTGAATGAGAATGTGCTTGCTTACAGCAACGTGCTATATGTTCTGAATGCCCGAATTGGGAATCTGTGTCAAAACTTTGTTAGGAATTATGTGATCCTTACAAGCTGGAAGTAAGGGAGATGGGGCATGAAGTTATTTCTAGGAGTTGGAGACATACCAAGTTTAGCTCAGTTCTGGGCATCTTTGAAATACCTATACAAACTTGTTCCTACATACTAACTTGCAACTTTGAATGAGAATGTGCTTGCTTACAGCAACGTGATATATGTTCTGAATGCCCGAATTGGGAATCTGTGTCAAAACTTTGTTAGGAATTATGTGATCCTTACTAGCTGGAAGTAAGGGAGATGGGGCATGAAGTTATTTCTAGGAGTTGGACGCATACCAAGTTTAGCTCAGTTCCGGGCATCTTTGAAATACCTATACAAACTTGTTCCTACATAGTAACTTGCAACTTTGAATGAGAATGTGCTTGCTTACAGCAACGTGCTATATGTTCTGAATGCCCGATTTGGGAATCTGTGTCAAAACTTTGTTAGGAATTATGTGATCCTTACTAGCTGGAAGTAAGGGAGATGGGGCATGAAGTTATTTCTTGGAGTTGGACACATACCAAGTTTAGCTCAGTTCCGGGCATCTTTGAAATACCTATACAAACTTGTTCCTACATAGTAACTTGCAACTTTGAATGAGAATGTGCTTACTTGCAGCAACGTGCTATATGTTCTGAATGCCCGATTTGGGAATCTGTGTCAAAACTTTGTTAGGAATTATGTGATCCTTACTAGCTGGAAGTAAGGGAGATGGAGCATGAAGTTATTTCTAGGAGTTGGACACATACCAAGTTTAGCTCAGTTCTGGGCATCTTTGAAATACCTATACAAACTTGTTCCTACATAGTAACTTGCATCTTTGAATGAGAATGTGCTTGCTTACAGCAACGTGCTATATGTTCTGAATGCCCGAATTGGCAATTTGTGTCAAAACTTTGTTAGGAATTATGTGATCCTTACTAGCTGGAAGTAAGGGAGATGGGGCATGAAGTTATTTCTAGGAGTTGGACACATACCAAGTTTAGCTCAGTTCTGGGCATCTTTGAAATACCTATACAAACTTGTTCCTACATAGTAACTTGCATCTTTGAATGAGAATGTGCTTGCTTACAGCAACGTGCTATATGTTCTGAATGCCCGAATTGGGAATCTGTGTCAAAACTTTGTTAGGAATTATGTGATCCTTACTAGCTGGAAGTAAGGGAGATGGGGCATGAAGTTATTTCTAGGAGTTGGACACATACCAAGTTTAGCTCAGTTCTGGGCATCTTTGAAATACCTATACAAACTTGTTCCTACATAGTAACTTGCATGTTTGAATGAGAATGTGCTTGCTTACAGCAACGTGCTATATGTTCTGAATGCCCGAATTGGGAATCTGTGTCAAAACTTTGTTAGGAATCATGTGATCCTTACTAGCTGGAAGTAAGGTAGATGGGGCATGAAGTTATTTCTAGTAGTTGGACACATACCAAGTATAGCTCAGTTCTGGGCATCTTTGAAATACCTATACAAACTTGTTCCTACATAGTAACTTGCAACTTTGAATGAAAATGTGCTTGCTTACAGCAACGTGCTATATGTTCTGAATGCCCGAATTGGGAATCTGTGTCAAAACTTTGTTAGGAATTATGTGATCCTTACTAGCTGGAAGTAAGGGAGATGGGGCATGAAGTTATTTCTTGGAGTTGGAGACATACCAAGTTTAGCTCAGTTCTGGGCATCTTGAAATACCTATACAAACTTGTTCCTACATAGTAACTTGCAACTTTGAATGAGAATGTGCTTGCTTGCAGCAACGTGCTATATGTTCTGAATGCACGATTTGGGAATCTGTTTCAAAACTTTGTTAGGAATTATGTGATCCTTACTAGCTGGAAGTAAGGAAGATGGGGCATGAAGTTATTTCTAGGAGTTGGAGACACACCAAGTTTAGCTCAGTTCTGGGCATCTTTGAAATACCTATACAAACTTGTTCCTACATAGTAACTTGCATCTTTGAATGAGAATGTGCTTGCTTACAGCAACGTGCTATATGTTCTGAATGCCCGAATTGGCAATCTGTGTCAAAACTTTGTTAGGAATTATGTGATCCTTACTAGCTGGAAGTAAGGGAGATGGGGCATGAAGTTATTTCTAGGAGTTGGACACATACCAAGTTTAGCTCAGTTCTGGGCATCTTTGAAATACCTATACAAACTTGTTCCTACATAGTAACTTGCATCTTTGAATGAGAATGTGCTTGCTTACAGCAACGTGCTATATGTTCTGAATGCCCGAATTGGGAATCTGTGTCAAAACTTTGTTAGGAATTATGTGATCCTTACTAGCTGGAAGTAATGGAGATGGGGCATGAAGTTATTTCTAGGAGTTGGACACATACCAAGTTTAGCACAGTTCTGGGCATCTTTGAAATACCTATACAACTTGTTCCTACATAGTAACTTGCAACTTTGAATGAGAATGTGCTTGCTTACAGCAACGTGCTATATGTTCTGAATGCCCGAATTGGGAATCTGTGTCAAAACTTTGTTAGGAATTATGTGATCCTTACTAGCTGGAAGTAAGGGAGATGGAGCATGAAGTTATTTCTAGGAGTTGGACACATACCAAGTTTAGCTCAGTTCTGGGCATCTTTGAAATACCTATACAAACTTGTTCCTACATAGTAACTTGCAACTTTGAATGAGAATGTGCCTGCTTACAGCAACGTGCTATATGTTCTGAATGCCCGAATTGGGAATCTGTGTCAAAACTTTGTTAGGAATTATGTGATCCTTACTGGCTGGAAGTAAGGGAGATGGGGCATGAAGTTATTTCTTGGAGTTGGAGACATACCAAGTTTAGCTCAGTTCTGGGCATCTTTGAAATACCTATACAAACTTGTTCCTACATAGTAACTTGCAACTTTGAATGAGAATGTGCTTGCTTGCAGCAACGTGCTATATGTTCTGAATGCCCGAATAGGGAATCTGTGTCAAAACTTTGTTAGGAATTATGTGATCCTTACTAGCTGGAAGTAAGGGAGATGGGGCATGAAGTTATTTCTAGGAGTTGGACACATACCAAGTTTAGCTCAGTTCTGGGCATCTTTGAAATACCTATACAAACTTGTTCCTACATAGTAACTTGCATCTTTGAATGAGAATCTGCTTGCTTACAGCAACGTGCTATATGTTCTGAATGCCCGAATTGGGAATCTGTGTCAAATCTTTGTTAGGAATTATGTGATCCTTGCTAGCTGAAAGTAAGGGAGAGGGGGCTTGAAGTTATTTCTAGGAGTTGGACACATACCAAGTTTAGCTCAGTTCTGGGCATCTTTGAAATACCTATACAAACTTGTTCCTACATAGTAACTTGCAACTTTGAATGAGAATGTGCTTCCTTACAGCAACGTGCTATATGTTCTGAATGCCCGAATTGGCAATCTGTGTCAAAACTTTGTTAGGAATTATGTGATCCTTACTAGCTGGAAGTAATGGAGATGGGGCATGAAGTTATTTCTAGGAGTTGGACAGATACCAAGTTTAGCTCAGTTCTGGGCATCTTTGAAATACCTATACAAACTTGTTCCTACATAGTAACTTGCATCTTTGAATGAGAATGTGCCTGCTTACAGCAACGTGCTATATGTTCTGAATGCCCGAATTGGCAATCTGTGTCAAAACTTTGTTAGGAATTATGTGATCCTTACTAGCTGGAAGTAAGGTAGATGGGGCATGAAGTTATTTCTAGGAGTTGGACACATACCAAGTTTAGCTCAGTTCTGGGCATCTTTGAAATACCGATACAAACTTGTTCCTACATAGTAACTTGCATCTTTGAATGAGAATCTGCTTGCTTACACTAACGTGCTATATGTTCTGAATGCCCGAATTGGGAATCTGTGTCAAAACTTTGTTAGGAATTATGTGATCCTTACTAGCTGGAAGTAAGGGAGATGGGGCATGAAGTTATTTCTAGGAGTTGGACACATACCAAGTTTAGCTCAGTTCTGGGCATCTTTGAAATACCTATACAAACTTGTTCCTACATAGTAACTTGCAACTTTGAATGACAATGTGCTTGCTTACAGCAACGTGCTATATGTTCTGAATGCCCGAATTCGGAATCTGTGTCAAAACTTTGTTAGGAATTATGTGATCCTTACTAGCTGGAAGTAAGGGAGATGGGGCATGAAGTTATTTCTAGGAGTTGGACACATACCAAGTTTAGCTCAGTTCTGGGCATCTTTGAAATACCTATACAAACTTGTTCCTACATAGTAACTTGCAACTTTGAATGACAATGTGCTTGCTTACAGCAACGTGCTATATGTTCTGAATGCCCGAATTGGGAATCTGTGTCAAAACTTTGTTAGGAAATATGTGATCCTTACTAGCTGGAAGTAAGGGAGTTGGGGCATGAAGTTATTTCTTGGAGTTGGAGACATACCAAGTTTAGCTCAGTTCTGGGCATCTTTGAAATACCTATACAAACTTGTTCCTACATAGTAACTTGCAACTTTGAATGAGAATGTGCTTGCTTACAGCAACGTGCTATATGTTCTGAATGCCCGAATTGGGAATCTGTGTCAAAACTTTGTTAGGAATTATGTGATCATTACTAGCTGGAAGTAAGGGAGATGGAGCATGAAGTTATTTCTAGGAGTTGGACACATACCAAGTTTAGCTCAGTTCTGGGCATCTTTGAAATACCTATACAAACTTGTTCCTACATAGTAACTTGCAACTTTGAATGAGAATGTGCCTGCTTACAGCAACGTGCTATATGTTCTGAATGCCCGAATTGGGAATCTGTGTCAAAACTTTGTTAGGAATTATGTGATCCTTACTAGCTGGAAGTAAGGGAGATGGGGCATGAAGTTATTTCTAGGAGTTGGACACATACCAAGTTTAGCTCAGTTCTGGGCACCTTTGAAATACCTATACAAACTTGTTCCTACATAGTAACTTGCATCTTTGAATGAGAATGTGCTTGCTTACAGCAACGTGCTATATGTTCTGAATGCCCGAATTGGGAATCTGTGTCAAAACTTTGTTAGGAATTATGTGATCCTTACTAGCTGGAAGTAAGGGAGATGGGGCATGAAGTTATTTCTAGGAGTTGGACACATACCAAGTTTAGCTCAGTTCTGGGCATCTTTGAAATACCTATACAAACTTGTTCCTACATAGTAACTTGCAACGTTGAATGAAAATGTGCTTGCTTACAGCAACGTGCTGTATGTTCTGAATGCCCGAATTGGGAATCTGTGTCAAAACTTTGTTAGGAATTATGTGATCCTTACTAGCTGGAAGTAAGGGAGATGGGGCATGAAGTTATTTCTAGGAGTTGGACACATACCAAGTTTAGCTCAGTTCTGGGCAACTTTGAAATACCTATACAAACTTGTTCCTACATAGTAACTTGCAACTTTGAATGAAAATGTGCTTGCTTACAGCAACGTGCTATATGTTCTGAATGCCCGAATTGGGAATCTGTGTCAAAACTTCGTTAGGAATTATGTGATCCTTACTAGCTGGAAGTAAGGGAGATGGGGCATGAAGTTATTTCTAGGAGTTGGACACATACCAAGTTTAGCTCAGTTCTGGGCATCTTTGAAATACCTATACAAACTTGTTCCTACATAGTAACTTGCAACTTTGAATGAGAGAGTGCTTGCTTACAGCAACGTGCTATATGTTCTGAATGAACGAATTGGGAATCTGTGTTAAAACTTTTTTAGGAATTATGTGATCCTTACTAGCTGGAAGTAAGGGAGATTGGGCATGAAGTTATTTCTTGGAGTTGGAGACATACTAAATTTAGCTCAGTTCTGGGCATCTTTGAAATACCTATACAAACTTGTTCCTACATAGTAACTTGCAACTTTGAATGAGAATGTGCTTGCTTGCAGCAACGTGCTATATGTTCTGAATGCCCGAATTGGGAATCTGTGTCAAAACTTTGTTAAAAATTATGTGATCCTTACTAGCTGGAAGTAAGGGAGATGGAGCATCAAGTTATTTCTAGGAGTTGGACACATACCAAGTTTAGCTCAGTTCTGGGCATCTTTGAAATACCTATACAAACTTGTTCCTACATAGTAACTTGCCTCTTTGAATGAAAATGTGCTTGCTTACAGCAACGTGCTATATGTTCTGAATGCCCGAATTGGCAATCTGTGTCAAAACTTTGTTAGGAATTATGTGATCCTTACTAGCTGGAAGTAAGGGAGATGGGGCATGAAGTTATTTCTAGGAGTTGGACACATACCAAGTTTAGCTCAGTTCTGGGCATCTTTGAAATACCTATACAAACTTGTTCCTACATAGTAACTTGCAACTTTGAAAGAGAATGTGCCTGCTTACAGCAACGTGCTATATGTTCTGAATGCCCGAATTGGCAATCTGTGTCAAAACTTTGTTAGGAATTATGTGATCCTTACTAGCTGGAAGTAAGGGAGATGGGGCATGAAGTTATTTCTAGGAGTTGGACACATACCGAGTTTAGCTCAGTTCTGGGCATCTTTGAAATACCTATACAAACTTGTTCCTACATAGTAACTTGCATCTTTGAATGAGAATGTGCTTGCTTACAGCAACGTGCTATATGTTCTGAATGCCCGAATTGGGAATCTGTGTCAAAACTTTGTTAGGAATTATGTGATCCTTACTAGCTGGAAGTAAGGGAGATGGGGCATGAAGTTATTTCTAGGAGTTGGACACATACCAAGTTTAGCTCAGTTCTGGGCATCTTTGAAATACCTATACAAACTTGTTCCTACATAGTAACTTGCAACTTTGAATGACAATGTGCTTGCTTACAGCAACGTGCTATATGTTCTGAATGCCCGAATTCGGAATCTGTGTCAAAACTTTGTTAGGAATTATGTGATCCTTACTAGCTGGAAGTAAGGGAGATGGGGCATGAAGTTATTTCTAGGAGTTGGACACATACCAAGTTTAGCTCAGTTCTGGGCATCTTTGAAATACCTATACAAACTTGTTCCTACATAGTAACTTGCAACTTTGAATGACAATGTGCTTGCTTACAGCAACGTGCTATATGTTCTGAATGCCCGAATTGGGAATCTGTGTCAAAACTTTGTTAGGAAATATGTGATCCTTACTAGCTGGAAGTAAGGGAGTTGGGGCATGAAGTTATTTCTTGGAGTTGGAGACATACCAAGTTTAGCTCAGTTCTGGGCATCTTTGAAATACCTATACAAACTTGTTCCTACATAGTAACTTGCAACTTTGAATGAGAATGTGCTTGCTTACAGCAACGTGCTATATGTTCTGAATGCCCGAATTGGGAATCTGTGTCAAAACTTTGTTAGGAATTATGTGATCATTACTAGCTGGAAGTAAGGGAGATGGAGCATGAAGTTATTTCTAGGAGTTGGACACATACCAAGTTTAGCTCAGTTCTGGGCATCTTTGAAATACCTATACAAACTTGTTCCTACATAGTAACTTGCAACTTTGAATGAGAATGTGCCTGCTTACAGCAACGTGCTATATGTTCTGAATGCCCGAATTGGGAATCTGTGTCAAAACTTTGTTAGGAATTATGTGATCCTTACTAGCTGGAAGTAAGGGAGATGGGGCATGAAGTTATTTCTAGGAGTTGGACACATACCAAGTTTAGCTCAGTTCTGGGCACCTTTGAAATACCTATACAAACTTGTTCCTACATAGTAACTTGCATCTTTGAATGAGAATGTGCTTGCTTACAGCAACGTGCTATATGTTCTGAATGCCCGAATTGGGAATCTGTGTCAAAACTTTGTTAGGAATTATGTGATCCTTACTAGCTGGAAGTAAGGGAGATGGGGCATGAAGTTATTTCTAGGAGTTGGACACATACCAAGTTTAGCTCAGTTCTGGGCATCTTTGAAATACCTATACAAACTTGTTCCTACATAGTAACTTGCAACGTTGAATGAAAATGTGCTTGCTTACAGCAACGTGCTGTATGTTCTGAATGCCCGAATTGGGAATCTGTGTCAAAACTTTGTTAGGAATTATGTGATCCTTACTAGCTGGAAGTAAGGGAGATGGGGCATGAAGTTATTTCTAGGAGTTGGACACATACCAAGTTTAGCTCAGTTCTGGGCAACTTTGAAATACCTATACAAACTTGTTCCTACATAGTAACTTGCAACTTTGAATGAAAATGTGCTTGCTTACAGCAACGTGCTATATGTTCTGAATGCCCGAATTGGGAATCTGTGTCAAAACTTCGTTAGGAATTATGTGATCCTTACTAGCTGGAAGTAAGGGAGATGGGGCATGAAGTTATTTCTAGGAGTTGGACACATACCAAGTTTAGCTCAGTTCTGGGCATCTTTGAAATACCTATACAAACTTGTTCCTACATAGTAACTTGCAACTTTGAATGAGAGAGTGCTTGCTTACAGCAACGTGCTATATGTTCTGAATGAACGAATTGGGAATCTGTGTTAAAACTTTTTTAGGAATTATGTGATCCTTACTAGCTGGAAGTAAGGGAGATTGGGCATGAAGTTATTTCTTGGAGTTGGAGACATACTAAATTTAGCTCAGTTCTGGGCATCTTTGAAATACCTATACAAACTTGTTCCTACATAGTAACTTGCAACTTTGAATGAGAATGTGCTTGCTTGCAGCAACGTGCTATATGTTCTGAATGCCCGAATTGGGAATCTGTGTCAAAACTTTGTTAAAAATTATGTGATCCTTACTAGCTGGAAGTAAGGGAGATGGAGCATCAAGTTATTTCTAGGAGTTGGACACATACCAAGTTTAGCTCAGTTCTGGGCATCTTTGAAATACCTATACAAACTTGTTCCTACATAGTAACTTGCCTCTTTGAATGAAAATGTGCTTGCTTACAGCAACGTGCTATATGTTCTGAATGCCCGAATTGGCAATCTGTGTCAAAACTTTGTTAGGAATTATGTGATCCTTACTAGCTGGAAGTAAGGGAGATGGGGCATGAAGTTATTTCTAGGAGTTGGACACATACCAAGTTTAGCTCAGTTCTGGGCATCTTTGAAATACCTATACAAACTTGTTCCTACATAGTAACTTGCAACTTTGAAAGAGAATGTGCCTGCTTACAGCAACGTGCTATATGTTCTGAATGCCCGAATTGGCAATCTGTGTCAAAACTTTGTTAGGAATTATGTGATCCTTACTAGCTGGAAGTAAGGGAGATGGGGCATGAAGTTATTTCTAGGAGTTGGACACATACCGAGTTTAGCTCAGTTCTGGGCATCTTTGAAATACCTATACAAACTTGTTCCTACATAGTAACTTGCATCTTTGAATGAGAATGTGCTTGCTTACAGCAACGTGCTATATGTTCTGAATGCCCGAATTGGGAATCTGTGTCAAAACTTTGTTAGGAAATATGTGATCCTTACTAGCTGGAAGTAAGGGAGATGGGGCATGAAGTTATTTCTAGGAGTTGGACACATACCAAGTTTAGCTCAGTTCTGGGCATCTTTGAAATACCTATACAAACTTGTTCCTACATAGTAACTTGCATCTTTGAATGAAAATGTGCCTGCTTACAGCAACGTGCTATATGTTCTGAATGCCCAAATTGGGAATCAGTGTCAAAACTTTGTTAGGAATTATGTGATCCTTACTAGCTGGAAGTAAGGGAGATGGGGCATGAAGTTATTTCTAGGAGTTGGACACATACCAAGTTTAGCTCAGTTCTGGGCATCTTTGAAATACCTATACAAACTTGTTCCTACATAGTAACTTGCAACTTTGAATGAGAATGTGCCTGCTTACAGCAACGTGCTATATGTTCTGAATGCCCGAATTGGGAATCTGTGTCAAAACTTTGTTAGGAATTATGTGATCCTTACTAGCTGGAAGTAAGGGAGATGGGGCATGAAGTTATTTCTTGGAGTTGGAGACATACCAAGTTTAGCTCAGTTCTGGGCATCTTTGAAATACCTATACAAACTTGTTCCTACATAGTAACTTGCAACTTTGAATGAGAATGTGCTTGCTTACAGCAACGTGCTATATGTTCTGAATGAACGAATTGGGAATCTGTGTTAAAACTTTGTTAGGAATTATGTGATCCTTACTAGCTGGAAGTAAGGGAGATTGGGCATGAAGTTATTTCTTGGAGTTGGAGACATACTAAATTTAGCTCAGTTCTGGGCATCTTTGAAATACCTATACAAACTTGTTCCTACATAGTAACTTGCAACTTTGAATGAGAATGTGCTTGCTTGCAGCAACGTGCTATATGTTCTGAATGCCCGAATTGGGAATCTGTGTCAAAACTTTGTTAAAAATTATGTGATCCTTACTAGCTGGAAGTAAGGGAGATGGAGCATCAAGTTATTTCTAGGAGTTGGACACATACCAAGTTTAGCTCAGTTCTGGGCATCTTTGAAATACCTATACAAACTTGTTCCTACATAGTAACTTGCCTCTTTGAATGAAAATGTGCTTGCTTACAGCAACGTGCTATATGTTCTGAATGCCCGAATTGGCAATCTGTGTCAAAACTTTGTTAGGAATTATGTGATCCTTACTAGCTGGAAGTAAGGGAGATGGGGCATGAAGTTATTTCTAGGAGTTGGACACATACCAAGTTTAGCTCAGTTCTGGGCATCTTTGAAATACCTATACAAACTTGTTCCTACATAGTAACTTGCAACTTTGAAAGAGAATGTGCCTGCTTACAGCAACGTGCTATATGTTCTGAATGCCCGAATTGGCAATCTGTGTCAAAACTTTGTTAGGAATTATGTGATCCTTACTAGCTGGAAGTAAGGGAGATGGGGCATGAAGTTATTTCTAGGAGTTGGACACATACCGAGTTTAGCTCAGTTCTGGGCATCTTTGAAATACCTATACAAACTTGTTCCTACATAGTAACTTGCATCTTTGAATGAGAATGTGCTTGCTTACAGCAACGTGCTATATGTTCTGAATGCCCGAATTGGGAATCTGTGTCAAAACTTTGTTAGGAAATATGTGATCCTTACTAGCTGGAAGTAAGGGAGATGGGACATGAAGTTATTTCTAGGAGTTGGACACATACCAAGTTTAGCTCAGTTCTGGGCATCTTTGAAATACCTATACAAACTTGTTCCTACATAGTAACTTGCATCTTTGAATGAAAATGTGCCTGCTTACAGCAACGTGCTATATGTTCTGAATGCCCGAAATGGGAATCAGTGTCAAAACTTTGTTAGGAATTATGTGATCCTTACTAGCTGGAAGTAAGGGAGATGGGGCATGAAGTTATTTCTAGGAGTTGGACACATACCAAGTTTAGCTCAGTTCTGGGCATCTTTGAAATACCTATACAAACTTGTTCCTACATAGTAACTTGCAACTTTGAATGAGAATGTGCCTGCTTACAGCAACGTGCTATATGTTCTGAATGCCCGAATTGGGAATCTGTGTCAAAACTTTGTTAGGAATTATGTGATCCTTACTAGCTGGAAGTAAGGGAGATGGGGCATGAAGTTATTTCTTGGAGTTGGAGACATACCAAGTTTAGCTCAGTTCTGGGCATCTTTGAAATACCTATACAAACTTGTTCCTACATAGTAACTTGCAACTTTGAATGAGAATGTGCTTGCTTGCAGCAACGTGCTATATGTTCTGAATGCCCGAATAGGGAATCTGTGTCAAAACTTTGTTAGGAATTATGTGATCCTTACTAGCTGGAAGTAAGGGAGATGGGGCATGAAGTTATTTCTAGGAGTTGGACACATACCAAGTTTAGCTCAGTTCTGGGCATCTTTGAAATACCTATACAAACTTGTTCCTACATAGTAACTTGCATCTTTGAATGAGAATCTGCTTGCTTACAGCAACGTGCTATATGTTCTGAATGCCAGAATTGGGAATCTGTGTCAAAACTTTGTTAGGAATTATGTGATCCTTGCTAGCTGAAAGTAAGGGAGATGGGGCATGAAGTTATTTCTAGGAGTTGGACACATACCAAGTTTAGCTCAGTTCTGGGCATCTTTGAAATACCTATACAAACTTGTTCCTACATAGTAACTTGCAACTTTGAATGAAAATGTGCTTGCTTACAGCAACGTGCTATATGTTCTGAATGCCCGAATTGGGAATCTGTGTCAAAACTTTGTTAGGAATTATGTGATCCTTACTAGCTGGAAGTAAGGGAGATGGGGCATGAAGTTATTTCTAGGAGTTGGACACATACCAAGTTTAGCTCAGTTCTGGGCATCTTTGAAATACCTATACAAACTTGTTCCTACATAGTAACTTGCAACTTTGAATGAGAATGTGCTTGCTTACAGCAACGTGCTATATGTTCTGAATGAACGAATTGGGAATCTGTGTCAAAACTTTGTTAGGAATTATGTGATCCTTACTAGCTGGAAGTAAGGGAGATGGGGCATGAAGTTATTTCTAGGAGTTGGAGACATACCAAGTTTAGCTCAGTTCTGGGCATCTTTGAAATACCTATACAAACTTGTTCCTACATAGTAACTTGCATCTTTGAATGAGAATGTGCTTGCTTGCAGCAACGTGCTATATGTTCTGAATGCCCCATTTGGGAATCTGTGTCAAAACTTTGTTAGGAATTATGTGATCCTTACTAGCTGGAAGTAAGGGAGATGGGGCATGAAGTTATTTCTAGGAGTTGGACACATACCAAGTTTAGCTCAGTTCTGGGCATCTTTGAAATACCTATACAAACTTGTTCCTACATAGTAACTTGCAACTTTGAATGAGAATGTGCTTGCTTACAGCAACGTGCTATATGTTCTGAATGCCCGAATTGGCAATCTGTGTCAAAACTTTGTTAGGAATTATGTGATCCTTACTAGCTGGAAGTAAGGGAGATGGGGCATGATGTTATTTCTAGGAGTTGGACACATACCAAGTTTAGCTCAGTTCTGGGCATCTTTGAAATACCTATACAAACTTGTTCCTACATAGTAACTTGCAACTTTGAATGAGAATGTGCTTGCTTGCAGCAACGTGCTATATGTTCTGAATGCCCAAATTGGGAATCAGTGTCAAAACTTTGTTAGGAATTATGTGATCCTTACTAGCTGGAAGTAAGGGAGATGGGGCATGAAGTTATTTCTAGGAGTTGGACACATACCAAGTTTAGCTCAGTTCTGGGCATCTTTGAAATACCTATACAAACTTGTTCCTACATAGTAACTTGCAACTTTGAATGAGAATGTGCCTGCTTACAGCAACGTGCTATATGTTCTGAATGCCCGAATTGGGAATCTGTGTCAAAACTTTGTTAGGAATTATGTGATCCTTACTAGCTGGAAGTAAGGGAGATGGGGCATGAAGTTATTTCTTGGAGTTGGAGACATACCAAGTTTAGCTCAGTTCTGGGCATCTTTGAAATACCTATACAAACTTGTTCCTACATAGTAACTTGCAACTTTGAATGAGAATGTGCTGGCTTGCAGCAACGTGCTATATGTTCTGAATGCCCGAATAGGGAATCTGTGTCAAAACTTTGTTAGGAATTATGAGATCCTTATTAGCTGGAAGTAAGGGAGCTGGAGCATGAAGGTATTTCTAGGAGTTGGACACATCCCAAGTTTAGCTCAGTTCTGGGCATCTTTGAAATACCTATACAAACTTGTTCCTACCTAGTAACTTGCATCTTTGAATGAGAATGTGCTTGCTTACAGCAACGTGCTATATGTTCTGAATGCCCGAATTGGCAATCTGTGTCAAAACTTTGTTAGGAATTATGTGATCCTTACTAGCTGGAAGTAAGGGAGATGGGGCATGAAGTTATTTCTAGGAGTTGGACACATACCAAGTTTAGCTCAGTTCTGGGCATCTTTGAAATACCTATACAAACTTGTTCCTACATAGTAACTTGCAACTTTGAATGAGAATGTGCCTGCTTACAGCAACGTGCTATATGTTCTGAATGCCCGAATTGGGAATCTGTGTCAAAACTTTGTTAGGAATTATGTGATCCTTACTAGCTGGAAGTAAGGGAGATGGGGCATGAAGTTATTTCTAGGAGTTGGACACATACCAAGTTTAGCTCAGTTCTGGGCATCTTTGAAATACCTATACAAACTTGTTCCTACATTGTAACTTGCAACTTTGAATGAGAATGTGCCTGCTTACAGCAACGTGCTATATGTTCTGAATGCCCGAATTGGGAATCTGTGTCAAAACTTTGTTAGGAATTATGTGATCCTTACTAGCTGGAAGTAAGGGAGATGGGGCATGAAGTTATTTCTAGGAGTTGGACACATACCAAGTTTAGCTCAGTTCTGGGCATCTTTGAAATACCTATACAAACTTGTTCCTACATAGTAACTTGCATCTTTGAATGAGAATCTGCTTGCTTACAGCAACGTGCTATATGTTCTGAATGCCCGAATTGGGAATCTGTGTCAAAACTTTGTTAGGAATTATGTGATCCTTGCTAGCTGGAAGTAAGGGAGATGGGGCATGAAGTTATTTCTAGGAGTTGGACACATACCAAGTTTAGCTCAGTTCTGGGCATCTTTGAAATACCTATACAAACTTGTTCCTACATAGTAACTTGCAATTTTGAATGAAAATGTGCTTGCTTACAGCAACGTGCTATATGTTCTGAATGCCCGAATTGGGAATCTGTGTCAAAACTTTGTTAGGAATTATGTGATCCTTACTAGCTGGAAGTAAGGGAGATGGGGCATGAAGTTATTTCTAGGAGTTGGACACATACCAAGTTTAGCTCAGTTCTGGGCATCTTTGAAATACCTATACAAACTTGTTCCTACATAGTAACTTGCAACTTTGAATGAAAATGTCCTTGCTTACAGCAACGTGCTATATGTTCTGAATGCCCGAATTGGGAATCTGTGTCAAAACTTTGTTAGGAATTATGTGATGCTTACTAGCTGGAAGTAAGGGAGATGGGGCATGAAGTTATTTCTAGGAGTTGGACACATACCAAGTTTAGCTCAGTTCTGGGCATCTTTGAAATACCTATACAAACTTGTTCCTACATAGTAACTTGCAACTTTGAATGAGAATGTGCTTGCTTACAGCAACGTGCTATATGTTCTGAATGAAGGAATTGGGAATCTGTGTCAAAACTTTGTTAGGAATTATGTGATCCTTACTAGCTGGAAGTAAGGGAGATGGGGCATGAAGTTATTTCTAGGAGTTGGAGACATACCAAGTTTAGCTCAGTTCTGGGCATCTTTGAAATACCTATACAAACTTGTTCCTACATAGTAACTTGCATCTTTGAATGAGAATGTGCTTGCTTGCAGCAACGTGCTATATGTTCTGAATGCCCGATTTGGGAATCTGTGTCAAAACTTTGTTAGGAATTATGTGATCCTTACTAGCTGGAAGTAAGGGAGATGGGGCATGAAGTTATTTCTAGGAGTTGGACACATACCAAGTTTAGCTCAGTTCTGGGCATCTTTGAAATACCTATACAAACTTGTTCCTACATAGTAACTTGCAACTTTGAATGAGAATGTGCTTGCTTGCAGCAACGTGCTATATGTTCTGAATGCCCGAATTGGCAATCTGTGTCAAAACTTTGTTAGGAATTATGTGATCCTTACTAGCTGGAAGTAAGGGAGATGGGGCATGAAGTTATTTCTAGGAGTTGGACACATACCAAGTTTAGCTCAGTTCTGGGCATCTTTGAAATACCTATACAAACTTGTTCCTACATAGTAACTTGCAACTTTGAATGAGAATGTGCTTGCTTACAGCAACGTGCTATATGTTCTGAATGCCCGAATTGGCAATCTGTGTCAAAACTTTGTTAGGAATTATGTGATCCTTACTAGCTGGAAGTAAGGGAGATGGAGCATGAAGTTATTTCTAGAAGTTGGACACATACCAAGTTTAGCTCAGTTCTGGGCATCTTTGAAATACCTATACAAACTTGTTCCTACATAGTAACTTGCATCTTTGAATGAGAATGTGCTTGCTTACAGCAACGTGCTATATGTTCTGAATGCCCGAATTGGGAATATGTGTGAAATCTTTGTTAGGAATTATGTGATCCTTACTAGCTGGAAGTAAGGGAGATGGGGCATAAAGTTATTTCTAGGAGTTGGACACATACCAAGTTTAGCTCAGTTCTGGGCATCTTTGAAATACCTATACAAACTTGTTCCTACATGTTTACTTGCAACTTTGAATGAGAATGTGCTTGCTTACAGCAACGTGCTATATATTCCGAATGCCCGAAATGGGAATCTGTGTCAAAATTTGTTAGGAATTATGTGATCCTTACTAGCTGGAAGTAAGGGAGTTGGGGGATGAAGGTATTTCTAGGAGTTGGACACAAACCAAGTTTAGCTCAGTTCTGGGCATCTTTGAAATTCCTATACAAACTTGTTCCTACATAGTAACTTGCAACTTTGAAGGAGAATGTGCTTGCTTACAGCAACGTGCTATATGTTCTGAATGCCCGATTTGGGAATCTGTGTCTAAACTTTGTTAGGAATCATGTGATCCTTACTAGCTGGAAGTAAGTGAGATGGGGCATGAAGTTATTTCTAGGAGTTGGACACATACCAAGTTTAGCTCAGTTCTGGGCATCTTTGAAATTCCTATACAAACTTGTTCCTACATAGTAACTTGCAACTTTGAATGAGAATGTGCTTTCTTACAGCAACGTGCTATATGTTCTGAATGCCCGAATTGGGAATCTGTGTCAAAACTTTGTTAGGAATTGTGTGATCCTTACTAGCTGGAAGTAAGGGAGATGGGGCATGAAGTTATTTCTAGGAGTTGGAGACATACCAAGTTTAGCTCAGTTCTGGGCATCTTTGAAATACCTATACAAACTTGTTCCTACATAGTAACTTGCAACTTTGAAGGAGAATGTGCTTGCTTACAGCAACGTGCTATATGTTCTGAATGCCCGAATAGGGAATCTGTGTCAAAACTTTGTTAGGAATTATGTGATCCTTACTAGCTGGAAGTAAGGGAGATGGAGCATGAAGTTATTTCTAGGAGTTGGACACATACCAAGTTTAGCTCAGTTCTGGGCATCTTTGAAATACCTATACAAACTTGTTCCTACATAGTAACTTGCATCTTTGAATGAGAATGTGCTTGCTTACAGCAACGTGCTATATGTTCTGAATGCCCGAATTGGCAATCTGTGTCAAAACTTTGTTAGGAATTATGTGATCCTTACTAGCTGGAAGTAAGGGAGATTGGGCATGAAGTTATTTCTAGGAGTTGGACACATACCAAGTTTAGCTCAGTTCTGGGCATCTTTGAAATACCTATACAAACTTGTTCCTACATAGTAACTTGCATCTTTGAATGAGAATCTGCTTGCTTACACTAACGTGCTATATGTTCTGAATGCCCGAATTGGGAATCTGTGTCAAAACTTTGTTAGGAATTATGTGATCCTTACTAGCTGGAAGTAAGGGAGATGGGGCATGAAGTTATTTCTAGGAGTTGGACACATACCAAGTTTAGCTCAGTTCTGGGCATCTTTGAAATACCTATACAAACTTGTTCCTACATAGTAACTTGCAACTTTGAATGACAATGTGCTTGCTTACAGCAACGTGCTATATGTTCTGAATGCCCGAATTGGGAATCTGTGTCAAAACTTTGTTAGGAATTATGTGATCCTTACTAGCTGGAAGTAAGGGAGATGGGGCATGAAGTTATTTCTAGGAGTTGGACACATACCAAGTTTAGCTCAGTTCTGGGCATCTTTGAAATACCTATACAAACTTGTTCCTACATAGTAACTTGCAACTTTGAATGACAATGTGCTTGCTTACAGCAACGTGCTATATGTTCTGAATGCCCGAATTGGGAATCTGTGTCAAAACTTTGTTAGGAATTATGTGATCCTTACTAGCTGGAAGTAAGGGAGATGGGGCATGAAGTTATTTCTTGGAGTTGGAGACATACCAAGTTTAGCTCAGTTCTGGGCATCTTTGAAATACCTATACAAACTTGTTCCTACATAGTAACTTGCAACTTTGAATGAGAATGTGCTTGCTTGCAGCAACGTTCTATATGTTCTGAATGCCCGATTTGGGAATCTGTGTCAAAACTTTGTTAGGAATAATGTGAT
Source organism: Diceros bicornis minor (assembly GCF_020826845.1). Lineage (NCBI taxonomy): Eukaryota > Metazoa > Chordata > Mammalia > Perissodactyla > Rhinocerotidae > Diceros > Diceros bicornis. Next base: position 369,469 of record NW_026690860.1, on the reverse strand, counting down.
CCTTACTAGCTGGAAGTAAGGGAGATGGAGCATGAAGTTATTTCTAGGAGTTGGACACATACCAAGTTTAGCTCAGTTCTGGGCATCTTTGAAATACCTATACAAACTTGTTCCTACATAGTAACTTGCCTCTTTGAATGAGAATGTGCTTGCTTACAGCAACGTGCTATATGTTCTGAATGCCCGAATTGGCAATATGTGTCACACTTTGTTAGGAATTATGTGATCCTTACTAGCTGGAAGTAAGGGAGATGGGGCATGAAGTTATTTCTAGGAGTTGGACACATACCAAGTTTAGCTCAGTTCTGGGCATCTTTGAAATACCTATACAAACTTGTTCCTACATAGTAACTTTCAACTTTGAATGAGAATGTGCCTGCTTACAGCAACGTGCTATATGTTCTGAATGCCCGAATTGGGAATCTGTGTCAAAACTTTGTTAGGAATTATGTGATCCTTACTAGCTGGAAGTAAGGGAGATGGGGCATGAAGTTATTTCTAGGAGTTGGACACATACCAAGTTTAGCTCAGTTCTGGGCATCTTTGAAATACCTATACAAACTTGTTCCTACATAGTAACTTGCAACGTTGAATGAAAATGTGCTTGCTTACAGCAACGTGCTGTATGTTCTGAATGCCCGAATTGGGAATCTGTGTCAAAACTTTGTTAGGAATTATGTGATCCTTACTAGCTGGAAGTAAGGGAGATGGGGCATGAAGTTATTTCTAGGAGTTGGACACATACCAAGTTTAGCTCAGTTCTGGGCATCTTTGAAATACCTATACAAACTTGTTCCTACATAGTAACTTGCAACTTTGAATGAAAATGTGCTTGCTTACAGCAACGTGCTATATGTTCTGAATGCCCGTATTGGGAATCTGTGTCAAAACTTTGTTAGGAATTATGTGATCCTTACTAGCTGGAAGTAAGGGAGATGGGGCATGAAGTTATTTCTAGGAGTTGGACACATACCAAGTTTAGCTCAGTTCTGGGCAACTTTGAAATACCTATACAAACTTGTTCCTACATAGTAACTTGCAACTTTGAATGAAAATGTGCTTGCTTACAGCAACGTGCTATATGTTCTGAATGCCCGAATTGGGAATCTGTGTCAAAAGTTCGTTAGGAATTATGTGATCCTTACTAGCTGGAAGTAAGGGAGATGGGGCATGAAGTTATTTCTAGGAGTTGGACACATACCAAATTTAGCTCAGTTCTGGGCATCTTTGAAATACCTATACAAACTTGTTCCTACATAGTAACTTGCAACTTTGAATGAGAATGTGCTTGCTTACAGCAACGTGCTATATGTTCTGAATGAACGAATTGGGAATCTGTGTCAAAACTTTGTTAGGAATTATGTGATCCTTACTAGCTGGAAGTAAGGGAGATTGGGCATGAAGTTATTTCTTGGAGTTGGAGACATACCAAATTTAGCTCAGTTCTGGGCATCTTTGAAATACCTATACAAACTTGTTCCTACATAGTAACTTGCAACTTTGAATGAGAATGTGCTTGCTTGCAGCAACGTGCTATATGTTCTGAATGCCCGATTTGGGAATCTGTGTCAAAACTTTGTTAGGAATTATGTGATCCTTACTAGCTGGAAGTAAGGGAGATGGAGCATGAAGTTATTTCTAGGAGTTGGACACATACCAAGTTTAGCTCAGTTCTGGGCATCTTTGAAATACCTATACAAACTTGTTCCTACATAGTAACTTGCCTCTTTGAATGAGAATGTGCTTGCTTACAGCAACGTGCTATATGTTCTGAATGCCCGAATTGGCAATATGTGTCACAACTTTGTTAGGAATTATGTGATCCTTACTAGCTGGAAGTAAGGGAGATGGGGCATGAAGTTATTTCTAGGAGTTGGACACATACCAAGTTTAGCTCAGTTCTGGGCATCTTTGAAATACCTATACAAACTTGTTCCTACATAGTAACTTGCAACTTTGAATGAGAATGTGCCTGCTTACAGCAACGTGCTATATGTTCTGAATGCCCGAATTGGGAATCTGTGTCAAAACTTTGTTAGGAATTATGTGATCCTTACTAGCTGGAAGTAAGGGAGATGGGGCATGAAGTTATTTCTAGGAGTTGGACACATACCAAGTTTAGCTCAGTTCTGGGCATCTTTGAAATACCTATACAAACTTGTTCCTACATAGTAACTTGCATCTTTGAATGAGAATCTGCTTGCTTACAGCAACGTGCTATATGATCTGAATGCCCGAATTGGGAATCTGTGTCAAAACTTTGTTAGGAATTATGTGATCCTTACTAGCTGGAAGTAAGGGAGATGGGGCATGAAGTTATTTCTAGGAGTTGGACACATACCAAGTTTAGCTCAGTTCTGGGCATCTTTGAAATACCTATACAAACTTGTTCCTACATAGTAACTTGCAACTTTGAATTAAAATGTGCTTGCTTACAGCAACGTGCTATATGTTCTGAATGCCCGAATTGGGAATCTGTGTCAAAACTTTGTTAGGAATTATGTGATCCTTACTAGCTGGAAGTAAGGGAGATGGGGCATGAAGTTATTTCTAGGAGTTGGACACAAACCAAGTTTAGCTCAGTTCTGGGCAACTTTGAAATACCTATACAAACTTGTTCCTACATAGTAACTTGCAACTTTGAATGAAAATGTGCTTGCTTACAGCAACGTGCTATATGTTCTGAATGCCCGAAATGGGAATCTGTGTCAAAAGTTCGTTAGGAATTATGTGATCCTTACTAGCTGGAAGTAAGGGAGATGGGGCATGAAGTTATTTCTAGGAGTTGGACACATACCAAGTTTAGCTCAGTTCTGGGCATCTTTGAAATACCTATACAAACTTGTTCCTACATAGTAACTTGCAACTTTCAATGAGAATGTGCTTGCTTACAGCAACGTGCTATATGTTCTGAATGAACGAATTGGGAATCTGTGTCAAAACTTTGTTAGGAATTATGTGATCCTTACTAGCTGGAAGTAAGGGAGATTGGGCATGAAGTTATTTCTTGGAGTTGGAGACATACAAAATTTAGCTCAGTTCTGGGCATCTTTGAAATACCTATACAAACTTGTTCCTACATAGTAACTTGCAACTTTGAATGAGAATGTGCTTGCTTGCAGCAACGTGCTATATGTTCTGAATGCCCGATTTGGGAATCTGTGTCAAAACTTTGTTAGGAATTATGTGATCCTTACTAGCTGGAAGTAAGGGAGATGGAGCATGAAGTTATTTCTAGGAGTTGGACACATACCAAGTTTAGCTCAGTTCTGGGCATCTTTGAAATACCTATACAAACTTGTTCCTACATAGTAACTTGCAACTTTGAATGAAAATGTGCTTGCTTACAGCAACGTGCTATATGTTCTGAATGCCCGAATTGGCAATCTGTGTCAAAACTTTGTTAGGAATTATGTGATCCTTACTAGCTGGAAGTAAGGGAGATGGGGCATGAAGTTATTTCTAGGAGTTGGACACATACCAACTTTAGCTCAGTTCTGGGCATCTTTGAAATACCTATACAAACTTGTTCCTACATAGTAACTTGCATCTTTGAATGAGAATTTGCTTGCTTAAAGCAACGTGCTATATGTTCTGAATGCCCGAATTGGGAATCTGTGTCAAAATTTTGTTAGGAATTATGTGATCCTTACTAGCTGGAAGTAAGGGAGATGGGGCATGAAGTTATTTCTAGGAGTTGGACACATACCAAGTTTAGCTCAGTTCTGGGCATCTTTGAAATACCTATACAAACTTGTTCCTACATAGTAACTTGCATCTTTGAATGAAAATGTGCCTGCTTACAGCAACGTGCTATATGTTCTGAATGCCCGAATTGGGAATCTGTGTCAAAACTTTGTTAGGAATTATGTGATCCTTACTAGCTGGAAGTAAGGGAGATGGGGCATGAAGTTATTTCCAGGAGTTGGACACATACCAAGTTTAGCTCAGTTCTGGGCATCTTTGAAATACCTATACAAACTTGTTCCTACATAGTAACTTGCAACTTTGAATGAGAATGTGCTTGCTTACAGCAACGTGCTATATGTTCTGAATGCCCGAATAGGGAATCTGTGTCAAAACTTTGTTAGAAATTATGTGATCCTTACTAGATGGAAGTAAGGGAGTTGGGGCATGAAGGTATTTCTAGGAGTTGGACACATACCAAGCTTAGCACAGTTCTGGGCATCTTTGAAATACCTATACAAACTTGTTCCTACATAGTAACTTGCAACTTTGAATGAGAATGTGCTTGCTTACAGCAACGTGCTATATGTTCTGAATGCCCGAATTGGGAATCTGTGTCAAAACTTTGTTAGGAATTATGTGATCCTTACTAGCTGGAAGTAAGGGAGATGGGGCATGAAGTTATTTCTAGGAGTTGGAGACATACCAAGTTTAGCTCAGTTCTGGGCATCTTTGAAATACCTATACAAACTGGTTCCTACATACTAACTTGCAACTTTGAATGAGAATGTGCTTGCTTACAGCAACGTGCTATATGTTCTGAATGCCCGAATTTGGAATCTGTGTCAAAACTTTGTTAGGAATTATGTGATCCTTACTAGCTGGAAGTAAGGGAGATGGGGCATGAAGTTATTTCTAGGAGTTGGACACATACCAAGTTTAGCTCAGTTCTGGGCATCTTTGAAATACCTATACAAACTTGTTCCTACATAGTAACTTGCATCTTTGAATGAGAATCTGCTTGCTTACACTAACGTGCTATATGTTCTGAATGCCCGAATTGGGAATCTGTGTCAAAACTTTGTTAGGAATTATGTGATCCTTACTAGCTGGAAGTAAGGGAGATGGGGCATGAAGTTATTTCTAGGAGTTGGACACATACCAAGTTTAGCTCAGTTCTGGGCATCTTTGAAATACCTATACAAACTTGTTCCTACATAGTAACTTGCAACTTTGAATGACAATGTGCTTGCTTACAGCAACGTGCTATATGTTCTGAATGCCCGAATTGGGAATCTGTGTCAAAACGTTGTTAGGAATTATGTGATCCTTACTAGCTGGAAGTAAGGGAGATGGGGCATGAAGTTATTTCTAGGAGTTGGACACATACCAAGTTTAGCTCAGTTCTGGGCATCTTTGAAATACCTATACAAACTTGTTCCTACATAGTAACTTGCAACTTTGAATGACAATGTGCTTGCTTACAGCAACGTGCTATATGTTCTGAATGCCCGAATTGGGAATCTGTGTCAAAACTTTGTTAGGAATTATGTGATCCTTACTAGCTGGAAGTAAGGGAGATGGGGCATGAAGTTATTTCTTGGAGTTGGAGACATACCAAGTTTAGCTCAGTTCTGGGCATCTTTGAAATACCTATACAAACTTGTTCCTACATAGTAACTTGCAACTTTGAATGAGAATGTGCTTGCTTGCAGCAACGTGCTATATGTTCTGAATGCCCGATTTGGGAATCTGTGTCAAAACTTTTTTAGGAATTATGTGATCATTACTAGCTGGAAGTAAGGGAGATGGGGCATGAAGTTATTTCTAGGAGTTGGACACATACCAAGTTTAGCTCAGTTCTGGGCAACTTTGAAATACCTATACAAACTTGTTCCTACATAGTAACTTGCAACTTTGAATGAAAATGTGCTTGCTTACAGCAACGTGCTATATGTTCTGAATGCCCGAATTGGGAATCTGTGTCAAAACTTTGTTAGGAATTATGTGATCCTTACTAGCTGGAAGTAAGGGAGATGGGGCATGAAGTTATTTCTAGGAGTTGGACACATACCAAGTTTAGCTCAGTTCTGGGCATCTTTGAAATACCTATACAAACTTGTTCCTACATAGTAACTTGCAACTTTGAATGAGAATGTGCTTGCTTACAGCAACGTGCTATATGTTCTGAATGAACGAATTGGGAATCTGTGTCAAAACTTTGTTAGGAATTATGTGATCCTTACTAGCTGGAAGTAAGGGAGATTGGGCATGAAGTTATTTCTTGGAGTTGGAGACATACCAAATTTAGCTCAGTTCTGGGCATCTTTGAAATACCTATACAAACTTGTTCCTACATAGTAACTTGCAACTTTGAATGAGAATGTGCTTGCTTGCAGCAACGTGCTATATGTTCTGAATGCCCGATTTGGGAATCTGTGTCAAAACTTTGTTAGGAATTATGTGATCCTTACTAGCTGGATGTAAGGGAGATGGAGCATGAAGTTATTTCTAGGAGTTGGACACATACCAAGTTTAGCTCAGTTCTGGGCATCTTTGAAATACCTATACAAACTTGTTCCTACATAGTAACTTGCATCTTTGAATGAAAATGTGCTTGCTTACAGCAACGTGCTATATGTTCTGAATGCCCGAATTGGCAATCTGTGTCAAAACTTTGTTAGGAATTATGTGATCCTTACTAGCTGGAAGTAAGGGAGATGGGGCATGAAGTTATTTCTAGGAGTTGGACACATACCAAGTTTAGCTCAGTTCTGGGCATCTTTGAAATACCTATACAAACTTGTTCCTACATAGTAACTTGCAACTTTGAAAGAGAATGTGCCTGCTTACAGCAACGTGCTATATGTTCTGAATGCCCGAATTGGCAATCTGTGTCAAAACTTTGTTAGGAATTATGTGATCCTTACTAGCTGGAAGTAAGGGAGATGGGGCATGAAGTTATTTCTAGGAGTTGGACACATACCGAGTTTAGCTCAGTTCTGGGCATCTTTGAAATACCTATACAAACTTGTTCCTACATAGTAACTTGCAACTTTGAAAGAGAATGTGCTTGCTTACAGCAACGTGCTATATGTTCTGAATGCCCGAATTGGCAATCTGTGTCAAAACTTTGTTAGGAGTTATGTGATCCTTACTAGCTGGAAGTAAGGGAGATGGGGCATGAAGTTATTTCTAGGAGTTGGACACATACCGAGTTTAGCTCAGTTCTGGGCATCTTTGAAATACCTATACAAACTTGTTCCTACATAGTAACTTGCATCTTTGAATGAGAATGTGCTTGCTTACAGCAACGTGCTATATGTTCTGAATGCCCGAATTGGGAATCTGTGTCAAAACTTTGTTAGGAAATATGTGATCCTTACTAGCTGGAAGTAAGGGAGATGGGGCATGAAGTTATTTCTAGGAGTTGGACACATACCAAGTTTAGCTCAGTTCTGGGCATCTTTGAAATACCTATACAAACTTGTTCCTACATAGTAACGTGCATCTTTGAATGAAAATGTGCCTGCTTTCAGCAACGTGCTATATGTTCTGAATGCCCAAATTGGGAATCAGTGTCAAAACTTTGTTAGGAATTATGTGATCCTTACTAGCTGGAAGTAAGGGAGATGGGGCATGAAGTTATTTCTAGGAGTTGGACACATACCGGGTTTAGCTCAGTTCTGGGCATCTTTGAAATACCTATACAAACTTGTTCCTACATAGTAACTTGCAACTTTGAATGAGAATGTGCCTGCTTACAGCAACGTGCTATATGTTCTGAATGAACGAATTGGGAATCTGTGTCAAAACTTTGTTAGGAATTATGTGATCCTTACTAGCTGGAAGTAAGGGAGATTGGGCATGAAGTTATTTCTTGGAGTTGGAGACATACAAAATTTAGCTCAGTTCTGGGCATCTTTGAAATACCTATACAAACTTGTTCCTACATAGTAACTTGCAACTTTGAATGAGAATGTGCTTGCTTGCAGCAACGTGCTATATGTTCTGAATTCCCGATTTGGGAATCTGTGTCAAAACTTTGTTAGGAATTATGTGATCCTTACTAGCTGGAAGTAAGGGAGATGGAGCATGAAGTTATTTCTAGGAGTTGGACACATACCAAGTTTAGCTCAGTTCTGGGCATCTTTGAAATACCTATACAAACTTGTTCCTACATAGTAACTTGCAACTTTGAATGAAAATGTGCTTGCTTACAGCAACGTGCTATATGTTCTGAATGCCCGAATTGGCAATCTGTGTCAAAACTTTGTTAGGAATTATGTGATCCTTACTAGCTGGAAGTAAGGGAGATGGGGCATGAAGTTATTTCTAGGAGTTGGACACATACCAACTTTAGCTCAGTTCTGGGCATCTTTGAAATACCTATACAAACTTGTTCCTACATAGTAACTTGCATCTTTGAATGAGAATTTGCTTGCTTAAAGCAACGTGCTATATGTTCTGAATGCCCGAATTGGGAATCTGTGTCAAAATTTTGTTAGGAATTATGTGATCCTTACTAGCTGGAAGTAAGGGAGATGGGGCATGAAGTTATTTCTAGGAGTTGGACACATACCAAGTTTAGCTCAGTTCTGGGCATCTTTGAAATACCTATACAAACTTGTTCCTACATAGTAACTTGCATCTTTGAATGAAAATGTGCCTGCTTACAGCAACGTGCTATATGTTCTGAATGCCCGAATTGGGAATCTGTGTCAAAACTTTGTTAGGAATTATGTGATCCTTACTAGCTGGAAGTAAGGGAGATGGGGCATGAAGTTATTTCCAGGAGTTGGACACATACCAAGTTTAGCTCAGTTCTGGGCATCTTTGAAATACCTATACAAACTTGTTCCTACATAGTAACTTGCAACTTTGAATGAGAATGTGCTTGCTTACAGCAACGTGCTATATGTTCTGAATGCCCGAATAGGGAATCTGTGTCAAAACTTTGTTAGAAATTATGTGATCCTTACTAGATGGAAGTAAGGGAGTTGGGGCATGAAGGTATTTCTAGGAGTTGGACACATACCAAGCTTAGCACAGTTCTGGGCATCTTTGAAATACCTATACAAACTTGTTCCTACATAGTAACTTGCAACTTTGAATGAGAATGTGCTTGCTTACAGCAACGTGCTATATGTTCTGAATGCCCGAATTGGGAATCTGTGTCAAAACTTTGTTAGGAATTATGTGATCCTTACTAGCTGGAAGTAAGGGAGATGGGGCATGAAGTTATTTCTAGGAGTTGGAGACATACCAAGTTTAGCTCAGTTCTGGGCATCTTTGAAATACCTATACAAACTGGTTCCTACATACTAACTTGCAACTTTGAATGAGAATGTGCTTGCTTACAGCAACGTGCTATATGTTCTGAATGCCCGAATTTGGAATCTGTGTCAAAACTTTGTTAGGAATTATGTGATCCTTACTAGCTGGAAGTAAGGGAGATGGGGCATGAAGTTATTTCTAGGAGTTGGACACATACCAAGTTTAGCTCAGTTCTGGGCATCTTTGAAATACCTATACAAACTTGTTCCTACATAGTAACTTGCATCTTTGAATGAGAATCTGCTTGCTTACACTAACGTGCTATATGTTCTGAATGCCCGAATTGGGAATCTGTGTCAAAACTTTGTTAGGAATTATGTGATCCTTACTAGCTGGAAGTAAGGGAGATGGGGCATGAAGTTATTTCTAGGAGTTGGACACATACCAAGTTTAGCTCAGTTCTGGGCATCTTTGAAATACCTATACAAACTTGTTCCTACATAGTAACTTGCAACTTTGAATGACAATGTGCTTGCTTACAGCAACGTGCTATATGTTCTGAATGCCCGAATTGGGAATCTGTGTCAAAACGTTGTTAGGAATTATGTGATCCTTACTAGCTGGAAGTAAGGGAGATGGGGCATGAAGTTATTTCTAGGAGTTGGACACATACCAGTTTAGCTCAGTTCTGGGCATCTTTGAAATACCTATACAAACTTGTTCCTACATAGTAACTTGCAACTTTGAATGAGTATGTGCTTGCTTACAGCAACGTGCTATATGTTCTGAATGCCCGAATTGGGAATCTGTGTCAAAACTTTGTTAGGAATTATGTGATCCTTACTAGCTGGAAGTAAGGGAGATGGGGCATGAAGTTATTTCTTGGAGTTGGAGACATACCAAGTTTAGCTCAGTTCTGGGCATCTTTGAAATACCTATACAAACTTGTTCCTACATAGTAACTTGCAACTTTGAATGAGAATGTGCTTGCTTGCAGCAACGTGCTATATGTTCTGAATGCCCGATTTGGGAATCTGTGTCAAAACTTTGTTAGGAATTATGTGATCATTACTAGCTGGAAGTAAGGGAGATGGGGCATGAAGTTATTTCTAGGAGTTGGACACATACCAAGTTTAGCTCAGTTCTGGGCAACTTTGAAATACCTATACAAACTTGTTCCTACATAGTAACTTGCAACTTTGAATGAAAATGTGCTTGCTTACAGCAACGTGCTATATGTTCTGAATGCCCGAATTGGGAATCTGTGTCAAAACTTTGTTAGGAATTATGTGATCCTTACTAGCTGGAAGTAAGGGAGATGGGGCATGAAGTTATTTCTAGGAGTTGGACACATACCAAGTTTAGCTCAGTTCTGGGCATCTTTGAAATACCTATACAAACTTGTTCCTACATAGTAACTTGCAACTTTGAATGAGAATGTGCTTGCTTACAGCAACGTGCTATATGTTCTGAATGAACGAATTGGGAATCTGTGTCAAAACTTTGTTAGGAATTATGTGATCCTTACTAGCTGGAAGTAAGGGAGATTGGGCATGAAGTTATTTCTTGGAGTTGGAGACATACCAAATTTAGCTCAGTTCTGGGCATCTTTGAAATACCTATACAAACTTGTTCCTACATAGTAACTTGCAACTTTGAATGAGAATGTGCTTGCTTGCAGCAACGTGCTATATGTTCTGAATGCCCGATTTGGGAATCTGTGTCAAAACTTTGTTAGGAATTATGTGATCCTTACTAGCTGGATGTAAGGGAGATGGAGCATGAAGTTATTTCTAGGAGTTGGACACATACCAAGTTTAGCTCAGTTCTGGGCATCTTTGAAATACCTATACAAACTTGTTCCTACATAGTAACTTGCATCTTTGAATGAAAATGTGCTTGCTTACAGCAACGTGCTATATGTTCTGAATGCCCGAATTGGGAATCTGTGTCAAAACTTTGTTAGGAATTATGTGATCCTTACTAGCTGGAAGTAAGGGAGATGGGGCATGAAGTTATTTCTAGGAGTTGGACACATACCAAGTTTAGCTCAGTTCTGGGCATCTTTGAAATACCTATACAAACTTGTTCCTACATAGTAACTTGCAACTTTGAAAGAGAATGTGCCTGCTTACAGCAACGTGCTATATGTTCTGAATGCCCGAATTGGCAATCTGTGTCAAAACTTTGTTAGGAATTATGTGATCCTTACTAGCTGGAAGTAAGGGAGATGGGGCATGAAGTTATTTCTAGGAGTTGGACACATACCGAGTTTAGCTCAGTTCTGGGCATCTTTGAAATACCTATACAAACTTGTTCCTACATAGTAACTTGCAACTTTGAAAGAGAATGTGCTTGCTTACAGCAACGTGCTATATGTTCTGAATGCCCGAATTGGCAATCTGTGTCAAAACTTTGTTAGGAGTTATGTGATCCTTACTAGCTGGAAGTAAGGGAGATGGGGCATGAAGTTATTTCTAGGAGTTGGACACATACCGAGTTTAGCTCAGTTCTGGGCATCTTTGAAATACCTATACAAACTTGTTCCTACATAGTAACTTGCATCTTTGAATGAGAATGTGCTTGCTTACAGCAACGTGCTATATGTTCTGAATGCCCGAATTGGAAATCTGTGTCAAAACTTTGTTAGGAAATATGTGATCCTTACTAGCTGGAAGTAAGGGAGATGGGGCATGAAGTTATTTCTAGGAGTTGGACACATACCAAGTTTAGCTCAGTTCTGGGCATCTTTGAAATACCTATACAAACTTGTTCCTACATAGTAACTTGCGTCTTTGAATGAAAATGTGCCTGCTTTCAGCAACGTGCTATATGTTCTGAATGCCCAAATTGGGAATCAGTGTCAAAACTTTGTTAGGAATTATGTGATCCTTACTAGCTGGAAGTAAGGGAGATGGGGCATGAAGTTATTTCTAGGAGTTGGACACATACCGGGTTTAGCTCAGTTCTGGGCATCTTTGAAATACCTATACAAACTTGTTCCTACATAGTAACTTGCAACTTTGAATGAGAATGTGCCTGCTTACAGCAACGTGCTATATGTTCTGAATGCCCGAATTGTGAATCTGTGTCAAAACTTTGTTAGGAATTATGTGATCCTTACTAGCTGGAAGTAAGGGAGATGGGGCATGAAGTTATTTCTTGGAGTTGGAGACATACCAAGTTTAGCTCAGTTCTGGGCATCTTTGAAATACCTATACAAACTTGTTCCTACATAGTAACTTGCAACTTTGAATGAGAATGTGCTTGCTTGCAGCAACGTGCTATATGTTCTGAATGCCCGAATTGGGAATCTGTGGCAAAACTTTGTTAGGAATTATGAGATCCTTATTAGCTGGAAGTAAGGGAGCTGGAGCATGAAGTTATTTCTAGGAGTTGGACACATACCAAGTTTAGCTCAGTTCTGGGCATCTTTGAAATACCTATACAAACTTGTTCCTACATAGTAACTTGCAACTTTGAATGAAAATGTGCTTGCTTACAGCAACGTGCTATATGTTCTGAATGCCCGAATTGGCAATCTGTGTCAAAACTTTGTTAGGAATTATGTGATCCTTACTAGCTGGAAGTAAGGGAGATGGGGCATGAAGTTTTTTCTAGGAGTTGGACACATACCAAGTTTAGCTCAGTTCTGGGCATCTTTGAAATACCTATACAAACTTGTTCCTACATAGTAACTTGCATCTTTGAATGAGAATCTGCTTGCTTACAGCAACGTGCTATATGTTCTGAATGCCCAAATTAGGAATCTGTGTCAAAATTTTGTTAGGAATTAGGTGATCCTTACTAGCTGGAAGTAAGGGAGATGGGGCATGAAGTTATTTCTAGGAGTTGGACACATACCAAGTTTAGGTCAGTTCTGGGAATCTTTGAAATACCTATACAAACTTGTTCCTACATAGTAACTTGCATCTTTGAATGAAAATGTGCCTGCTTACAGCAACGTGCTATATGTTCTGAATGCCCGAATTGGGAATCTGTGTCAAAACTTTGTTAGGAATTATGTGATCCTTACTAGCTGGAAGTAAGGGAGATGGGGCATGAAGTTATTTCTAGGAGTTGGACACATACCAAGTTTAGCTCAGTTCTGGGCATCTTTGAAATACCTATACAAACTTGTTCCTACATAGTAACTTGCAACTTTGAATGAGAATGTGCCTGCTTACAGCAACGTGCTATATGTTCTGAATGCCCGAATTGGGAATCTGTGTCAAAACTTTGTTAGGAATTATGTGATCCTTACTAGCTGGAAGTAAGGGAGATGGGGCATGAAGTTATTTCTAGGAGTTGGACACATACCAAGTTTAGCTCAGTTCTGGGCATCTTTGAAATACCTATACAAACTTGTTCCTACATAGTAACTTGCAACTTTGAATGAGAATGTGCCTGCTTACCGCAACGTGCTATATGTTCTGAATGCCCGAATTGGGAATCTGTGTCAAAACTTTGTTAGGAATTATGTGATCCTTACTAGCTGGAAGTAAGGGAGATGGGGCATGAAGTTATTTCTAGGAGTTGGACACATACCAAATTTAGCTCAGTTCTGGGCATCTTTGAAATACCTATACAAACTTGTTCCTACATAGTAACTTGCATCTTTGAATGAGAATCTGCTTGCTTACAGCAACGTGCTATATGTTCTGAATGCCCGAATTGGGAATCTGTGTCAAAACTTTGTTAGGAATTATGTGATCCTTACTAGCTGGAAGTAAGGGAGATGGGGCATGAAGTTATTTCTAGGAGTTGGACACATACCAAGTTTAGCTCAGTTCTGGGCATCTTTGAAATACCTATAAAAACTTGTTCTTACATAGTAACTTGCAACTTTGAATGAGAATGTGCTTGCTTGCAGCAACGTGCTATATGTTCTGAATGCCCGAATTGGGAATCTGTGTCAAAACTTTGTTAGGAATTATGTGATCCTTACTAGCTGGAAGTAAGGGAGATGGGGCATGAAGTTATTTCTAGGAGTTGGACACATACCAAGTTTAGCTCAGTTCTGGGCATCTTTGAAATACCTATACAAACTTGTTCCTACATAGTAACTTGCAACTTTGAATGAGAATGTGCTTGCTTGCAGCAACGTGCTATATGTTCTGAATGCCCGAATTGGCAATCTGTGTCAAAACTTTGTTAGGAATTATGTGATCCTTACTAGCTGGAAGTAAGGGAGATGGAGCATGAAGTTATTTCCAGGAGTTGGACACATACCAAGTTTAGCTCAGTTCTGGGCATCTTTGAAATACCTATACAAACTTGTTCCTACATAGTAACTTGCAACTTTGAATGAGAATGTGCTTGCTTACAGCAACGTGCTATATGTTCTGAATGCCCGAATTGGGAATCTGTGTCAAAACTTTGTTAGAAATTATGTGATCCTTACTAGATGGAAGTAAGGGAGTTGGGGCATGAAGGTATTTCTAGGAGTTGGACACATACCAAGCTTAGCACAGTTCTGGGCATCTTTGAAATACCTATACAAACTTGTTCCTACATAGTAACTTGCAACTTTGAATGAGAATGTGCTTGCTTACAGCAACGTGCTATATGTTCTGAATGCCCGAATTGGGAATCTGTGTCAAAACTTTGTTAGGAATTATGTGATCCTTACTAGCTGGAAGTAAGGGAGATGGGGCATGAAGTTATTTCTAGGAGTTGGACACATACCAAGTTTAGCTCAGTTCTGGGCATCTTTGAAATACCTATACAAACTGGTTCCTACATACTAACTTGCAACTTTGAATGAGAATGTGCTTGCTTACAGCAACGTGCTATATGTTCTGAATGCCCGAATTTGGAATCTGTGTCAAAACTTTGTTAGGAATTATGTGATCCTTACTAGCTGGAAGTAAGGGAGATGGAGCATGAAGTTATTTCTAGGAGTTGGACACATACCAAGTTTAACTCAGCTCTGGGCATCTTTGAAATACCTATACAAACTTGTTCCTACATAGTAACTTGCATCTTTGAATGAGAATGTGCTTGCTTACAGCAACGTGCTATATGTTCTGAATGCCCGAATTGGGAATATGTGTGAAATCTTTGTTAGGAATTATGTGATCCTTACTAGCTGGAAGTAAGGGAGATGGGGCATGAAGTTATTTCTAGGAGTTGGACACATACCAAGTTTAGCTCAGTTCTGGGCATCTTTGAAATACCTATACAAACTTGTTCCTACATATTAACTTGCAACTTTGAATGAGAATGTGCTTGCTTTCAGCAACGTGCTATATATTCTGAATGCCCGAAATGGGAATCTGTGTCAAAACTTGTTAGGAATTATGTGATCCTTACTAGCTGGAAGTAAGGGAGTTGGGGGATGAAGGTATTTCTAGGAGTTGGACACAAACCAAGTTTAGCACAGTTCTGGGCATATTAGAAATACCTATACAAACTTGTTCCTACATAGTAACTTGCAACTTTGAATGAGAATGTGCTTGCTTACAGCAACGTGCTATATGCTCTGAATGCCCGAAAAGGGAATCTGTGTCAAAACTTTGTTAGGAATTATGTGATCCTTACTAGCTGGAAGTAAGGGAGATGGGGCATGAAGTTATTTCTAGGAGTTGGAGACATACAACGTTTAGCTCAGTTCTGGGCATCTTTGAAATACCTATACAAACTTGTTCCTACATAGTAACTTGCAACTTTGAATGAGAATGTGCTTGCTTACAGCAACGTGCTATATGATCTGAATGCCCGAATTGGGAATCTGTGTCAAATCTTTGTTAAGAATTATGTGATCCTTACTAGCTGGAAGTAAGGGAGATGGGGCATGAAGTTATTTCTAGGAGTTGGACACATACCAACTTTAGCTCAGTTCTGGGCATCTTTGAAATACCTATACAAACTTGTTCCTACATACTATCTTGCAACTTTGAATGAGAATGTGCTTGCTTACAGCAACGTGCTATATGTTCTGAATGCCCGAATTGGGAATCTGTGTCAAAACTTTGTTAGGAATTATGTGATCCTTACTAGCTGGAAGTAAGAGAGATGGGGCATGAAATTATTTCTAGGAGTTGGACACATACCAAGTTTAGCTCATTTCTGGGCATCTTTGAAATACCTATACAAACTTGTTCCTACATAGTAACTTGCAACCTTGAATGAGAATGTGCTTGCTTACAGCAACGTGCTATATGTTCTGAATGCCCGAATTGGGAATCTGTGTCAAAACTTTGTTAGGAATTATGTGATCCTTACTAGCTGGAAGTAAGGGAGATGGGGCATGAAGTTATTTCTAGAAGTTGGAGACATACCAAGTTTAGCTCAGTTCTGGGCATCTTTGAAATACCTATACAAACTTGTTCCTACATAGTAACTTGCAACTTTGAATGAGAATGTGCTTGCTTGCAGCAACCTGCTATATGTTCTGAATGCCCGATTTGGGAATCTGTGTCAAAACTTTGTTAGGAATTATGTGATCCTTACTAGCTGGAAGTAAGGGAGATGGGGCATGAAGGTATTTCTAGGAGTTGGACACATACCAAGCTTAGCACAGTTCTGGGCATCTTTGAAATACCTATACAAACTTGTTCCTACATAGTAACTTGCAACTTTGAATGAGAATGTGCTTGCTTACAGCAACGTGCTATATGTTCTTAATGCCCGAATTGGGAATCTGTGTCAAAACTTTGTTAGGAATTATGTGATCCTTACTAGCTGGAAGTAAGGGAGATGGGGCATGAAGTTATTTCTAGGAGTTGGAGACATACCAAGTTTAGCTCAGTTCTGGGCATCTTTGAAATACCTATACAAACTGGTTCCTACATAGTAACTTGCAACTTTGAATGAGAATGTGCTTGCTTGCAGCAACGTGCTATATGTTCTGAATGCCCGATTTGGGAATCTGTGTCAAAACTTTGTTAGGAATTATGTGATCCTTACTAGCTGGAAGTAAGGGAGATGGAGCATGAAGTTATTTCTAGGAGTTGGACACATACCAAGTTTAGCTCAGTTCTGGGCATCTTTGAAATACCTATACAAACTTGTTCCTACATAGTAACTTGCAACTTTGAATGAAAATGTGCTTGCTTACAGCAACGTGCTATATGTTCTGAATGCCCGAATTGGCAATCTGTGTCAAAACTTTGTTAGGAATTATGTGATCCTTACTAGCTGGAAGTAAGGGAGATGGGGCATGAAGTTATTTCTAGGAGTTGGACACATACCAAGTTTAGCTCAGTTCTGGGCATCTTTGAAATACCTATACAAACTTGTTCCTACATAGTAACTTGCAACTTTGAATGAGAATGTGCTTGCTTGCAGCAACGTGCTATATGTTCTGAATGCCCAAATTGGGAATCAGTGTCAAAACTTTGTTAGGAATTATGTGATCCTTACTAGCTGGAAGTAAGGGAGATGGGGCATGAAGTTATTTCTAGGAGTTGGACACATACCAAGTTTAGCTCAGTTCTGGGCATCTTTGAAATACCTATACAAACTTGTTCCTACATAGTAACTTGCAACTTTGAATGAGAATGTGCCTGCTTACAGCAACGTGCTATATGTTCTGAATGCCCGAATTGGGAATCTGTGTCAAAACTTTGTTAGGAATTATGTGATCCTTACTAGCTGGAAGTAAGGGAGATGGGGCATGAAGTTATTTCTTGGAGTTGGAGACATACCAAGTTTAGCTCAGTTCTGGGCATCTTTGAAATACCTATACAAACTTGTTCCTACATAGTAACTTGCAACTTTGAATGAGAATGTGCTTGCTTGCAGCAACGTGCTATATGTTCTGAATGCCCGAATAGGGAATCTGTGTCAAAACTTTGTTAGGAATTATGAGATCCTTATTAGCTGGAAGTAAGGGAGCTGGAGCATGAAGGTATTTCTAGGAGTTGGACACATCCCAAGTTTAGCTCAGTTCTGGGCATCTTTGAAATACCTATACAAACTTGTTCCTACCTAGTAACTTGCATCTTTGAATGAGAATGTGCTTGCTTACAGCAACGTGCTATATGTTCTGAATGCCCGAATTGGCAATCTGTGTCAAAACTTTGTTAGGAATTATGTGATCCTTACTAGCTGGAAGTAAGGGAGATGGGGCATGAAGTTATTTCTAGGAGTTGGACACATACCAAGTTTAGCTCAGTTCTGGGCATCTTTGAAATACCTATACAAACTTGTTCCTACATAGTAACTTGCAACTTTGAATGAGAATGTGCCTGCTTACAGCAACGTGCTATATGTTCTGAATGCCCGAATTGGGAATCTGTGTCAAAACTTTGATAGGAATTATGTGATCCTTACTAGCTGGAAGTAAGGGAGATGGGGCATGAAGTTATTTCTAGGAGTTGGACACATACCAAGTTTAGCTCAGTTCTGGGCATCTTTGAAATACCTATACAAACTTGTTCCTACATTGTAACTTGCAACTTTGAATGAGAATGTGCCTGCTTACAGCAACGTGCTATATGTTCTGAATGCCCGAATTGGGAATCTGTGTCAAAACTTTGTTAGGAATTATGTGATCCTTACTAGCTGGAAGTAAGGGAGATGGGGCATGAAGTTATTTCTAGGAGTTGGACACATACCAAGTTTAGCTCAGTTCTGGGCATCTTTGAAATACCTATACAAACTTGTTCCTACATAGTAACTTGCATCTTTGAATGAGAATCTGCTTGCTTACAGCAACGTGCTATATGTTCTGAATGCCCGAATTGGGAATCTGTGTCAAAACTTTGTTAGGAATTATGTGATCCTTACTAGCTGGAAGTAAGGGAGATGGGGCATGAAGTTATTTCTAGGAGTTGGAGACATACCAAGTTTAGCTCAGTTCTGGGCATCTTTGAAATACCTATACAAACTTGTTCCTACATAGTAACTTGCATCTTTGAATGAGAATGTGCTTGCTTGCAGCAACGTGCTATATGTTCTGAATGCCCGATTTGGGAATCTGTGTCAAAACTTTGTTAGGAATTATGTGATCCTTACTAGCTGGAAGTAAGGGAGATGGGGCATGAAGTTATTTCTAGGAGTTGGACACATACCAAGTTTAGCTCAGTTCTGGGCATCTTTGAAATACCTATACAAACTTGTTCCTACATAGTAACTTGCAACTTTGAATGAGAATGTGCTTGCTTGCAGCAACGTGCTATATGTTCTGAATGCCCGAATTGGCAATCTGTGTCAAAACTTTGTTAGGAATTATGTGATCCTTACTAGCTGGAAGTAAGGGAGATGGGGCATGAAGTTATTTCTAGGAGTTGGACACATACCAAGTTTAGCTCAGTTCTGGGCATCTTTGAAATACCTATACAAACTTGTTCCTACATAGTAACTTGCAACTTTGAATGAGAATGTGCTTGCTTACAGCAACGTGCTATATGTTCTGAATGCCCGAATTGGCAATCTGTGTCAAAACTTTGTTAGGAATTATGTGATCCTTACTAGCTGGAAGTAAGGGAGATGGAGCATGAAGTTATTTCTAGAAGTTGGACACATACCAAGTTTAGCTCAGTTCTGGGCATCTTTGAAATACCTATACAAACTTGTTCCTACATAGTAACTTGCATCTTTGAATGAGAATGTGCTTGCTTACAGCAACGTGCTATATGTTCTGAATGCCCGAATTGGGAATATGTGTGAAATCTTTGTTAGGAATTATGTGATCCTTACTAGCTGGAAGTAAGGGAGATGGGGCATGAAGTTATTTCTAGGAGTTGGACACATACCAAGTTTAGCTCAGTTCTGGGCATCTTTGAAATACCTATACAAACTTGTTCCTACATGTTTACTTGCAACTTTGAATGAGAATGTGCTTGCTTACAGCAACGTGCTATATATTCCGAATGCCCGAAATGGGAATCTGTGTCAAAATTTGTTAGGAATTATGTGATCCTTACTAGCTGGAAGTAAGGGAGTTGGGGGATGAAGGTATTTCTAGGAGTTGGACACAAACCAAGTTTAGCTCAGTTCTGGGCATCTTTGAAATACCTATACAAACTTGTTCCTACATAGTAACTTGCAACTTTGAAGGAGAATGTGCTTGCTTACAGCAACGTGCTATATGTTCTGAATGCCCGATTTGGGAATCTGTGTCTAAACTTTGTTAGGAATCATGTGATCCTTACTAGCTGGAAGTAAGTGAGATGGGGCATGAAGTTATTTCTAGGAGTTGGACACATACCAAGTTTAGCTCAGTTCTGGGCATCTTTGAAATTCCTATACAAACTTGTTCCTACATAGTAACTTGCAACTTTGAATGAGAATGTGCTTTCTTACAGCAACGTGCTATATGTTCTGAATGCCCGAATTGGGAATCTGTGTCAAAACTTTGTTAGGAATTATGTGATCCTTACTAGCTGGAAGTAAGGGAGATGGAGCATGAAGTTATTTCTAGGAGTTGGACACATACCAAGTTTAGCTCAGTTCTGGGCATCTTTGAAATACCTATACAAACTTGTTCCTACATAGTAACTTGCAACTTTGAATGAAAATGTGCTTGCTTACAGCAACGTGCTATATGTTCTGAATGCCCGAATTGGCAATCTGTGTCAAAACTTTGTTAGGAATTATGTGATCCTTACTAGCTGGAAGTAAGGGAGATGGGGCATGAAGTTATTTCTAGGAGTTGGACACATACCAAGTTTAGCTCAGTTCTGGGCATCTTTGAAATACCTATACAAACTTGTTCCTACATAGTAACTTGCAACTTTGAATGAGAATGTGCTTGCTTGCAGCAACGTGCTATATGTTCTGAATGCCCAAATTGGGAATCAGTGTCAAAACTTTGTTAGGAATTATGTGATCCTTACTAGCTGGAAGTAAGGGAGATGGGGCATGAAGTTATTTCTAGGAGTTGGACACATACCAAGTTTAGCTCAGTTCTGGGCATCTTTGAAATACCTATACAAACTTGTTCCTACATAGTAACTTGCAACTTTGAATGAGAATGTGCCTGCTTACAGCAACGTGCTATATGTTCTGAATGCCCGAATTGGGAATCTGTGTCAAAACTTTGTTAGGAATTATGTGATCCTTACTAGCTGGAAGTAAGGGAGATGGGGCATGAAGTTATTTCTTGGAGTTGGAGACATACCAAGTTTAGCTCAGTTCTGGGCATCTTTGAAATACCTATACAAACTTGTTCCTACATAGTAACTTGCAACTTTGAATGAGAATGTGCTTGCTTGCAGCAACGTGCTATATGTTCTGAATGCCCGAATAGGGAATCTGTGTCAAAACTTTGTTAGGAATTATGAGATCCTTATTAGCTGGAAGTAAGGGAGCTGGAGCATGAAGGTATTTCTAGGAGTTGGACACATCCCAAGTTTAGCTCAGTTCTGGGCATCTTTGAAATACCTATACAAACTTGTTCCTACCTAGTAACTTGCATCTTTGAATGAGAATGTGCTTGCTTACAGCAACGTGCTATATGTTCTGAATGCCCGAATTGGCAATCTGTGTCAAAACTTTGTTAGGAATTATGTGATCCTTACTAGCTGGAAGTAAGGGAGATGGGGCATGAAGTTATTTCTAGGAGTTGGACACATACCAAGTTTAGCTCAGTTCTGGGCATCTTTGAAATACCTATACAAACTTGTTCCTACATAGTAACTTGCAACTTTGAATGAGAATGTGCCTGCTTACAGCAACGTGCTATATGTTCTGAATGCCCGAATTGGGAATCTGTGTCAAAACTTTGATAGGAATTATGTGATCCTTACTAGCTGGAAGTAAGGGAGATGGGGCATGAAGTTATTTCTAGGAGTTGGACACATACCAAGTTTAGCTCAGTTCTGGGCATCTTTGAAATACCTATACAAACTTGTTCCTACATTGTAACTTGCAACTTTGAATGAGAATGTGCCTGCTTACAGCAACGTGCTATATGTTCTGAATGCCCGAATTGGGAATCTGTGTCAAAACTTTGTTAGGAATTATGTGATCCTTACTAGCTGGAAGTAAGGGAGATGGGGCATGAAGTTATTTCTAGGAGTTGGACACATACCAAGTTTAGCTCAGTTCTGGGCATCTTTGAAATACCTATACAAACTTGTTCCTACATAGTAACTTGCATCTTTGAATGAGAATCTGCTTGCTTACAGCAACGTGCTATATGTTCTGAATGCCCGAATTGGGAATCTGTGTCAAAACTTTGTTAGGAATTATGTGATCCTTACTAGCTGGAAGTAAGGGAGATGGGGCATGAAGTTATTTCTAGGAGTTGGAGACATACCAAGTTTAGCTCAGTTCTGGGCATCTTTGAAATACCTATACAAACTTGTTCCTACATAGTAACTTGCATCTTTGAATGAGAATGTGCTTGCTTGCAGCAACGTGCTATATGTTCTGAATGCCCGATTTGGGAATCTGTGTCAAAACTTTGTTAGGAATTATGTGATCCTTACTAGCTGGAAGTAAGGGAGATGGGGCATGAAGTTATTTCTAGGAGTTGGACACATACCAAGTTTAGCTCAGTTCTGGGCATCTTTGAAATACCTATACAAACTTGTTCCTACATAGTAACTTGCAACTTTGAATGAGAATGTGCTTGCTTGCAGCAACGTGCTATATGTTCTGAATGCCCGAATTGGCAATCTGTGTCAAAACTTTGTTAGGAATTATGTGATCCTTACTAGCTGGAAGTAAGGGAGATGGGGCATGAAGTTATTTCTAGGAGTTGGACACATACCAAGTTTAGCTCAGTTCTGGGCATCTTTGAAATACCTATACAAACTTGTTCCTACATAGTAACTTGCAACTTTGAATGAGAATGTGCTTGCTTACAGCAACGTGCTATATGTTCTGAATGCCCGAATTGGCAATCTGTGTCAAAACTTTGTTAGGAATTATGTGATCCTTACTAGCTGGAAGTAAGGGAGATGGAGCATGAAGTTATTTCTAGAAGTTGGACACATACCAAGTTTAGCTCAGTTCTGGGCATCTTTGAAATACCTATACAAACTTGTTCCTACATAGTAACTTGCATCTTTGAATGAGAATGTGCTTGCTTACAGCAACGTGCTATATGTTCTGAATGCCCGAATTGGGAATATGTGTGAAATCTTTGTTAGGAATTATGTGATCCTTACTAGCTGGAAGTAAGGGAGATGGGGCATGAAGTTATTTCTAGGAGTTGGACACATACCAAGTTTAGCTCAGTTCTGGGCATCTTTGAAATACCTATACAAACTTGTTCCTACATGTTTACTTGCAACTTTGAATGAGAATGTGCTTGCTTACAGCAACGTGCTATATATTCCGAATGCCCGAAATGGGAATCTGTGTCAAAATTTGTTAGGAATTATGTGATCCTTACTAGCTGGAAGTAAGGGAGTTGGGGGATGAAGGTATTTCTAGGAGTTGGACACAAACCAAGTTTAGCTCAGTTCTGGGCATCTTTGAAATACCTATACAAACTTGTTCCTACATAGTAACTTGCAACTTTGAAGGAGAATGTGCTTGCTTACAGCAACGTGCTATATGTTCTGAATGCCCGATTTGGGAATCTGTGTCTAAACTTTGTTAGGAATCATGTGATCCTTACTAGCTGGAAGTAAGTGAGATGGGGCATGAAGTTATTTCTAGGAGTTGGACACATACCAAGTTTAGCTCAGTTCTGGGCATCTTTGAAATTCCTATACAAACTTGTTCCTACATAGTAACTTGCAACTTTGAATGAGAATGTGCTTTCTTACAGCAACGTGCTATATGTTCTGAATGCCCGAATTGGGAATCTGTGTCAAAACTTTGTTAGGAATTGTGTGATCCTTACTAGCTGGAAGTAAGGGAGATGGGGCATGAAGTTATTTCTAGGAGTTGGAGACATACCAAGTTTAGCTCAGTTCTGGGCATCTTTGAAATACCTATACAAACTTGTTCCTACATAGTAACTTGCAACTTTGAAGGAGAATGTGCTTGCTTACAGCAACGTGCTATATGTTCTGAATGCCCGAATAGGGAATCTGTGTCAAAACTTTGTTAGGAATTATGTGATCCTTACTAGCTGGAAGTAAGGGAGATGGAGCATGAAGTTATTTCTAGGAGTTGGACACATACCAAGTTTAGCTCAGTTCTGGGCATCTTTGAAATACCTATACAAACTTGTTCCTACATAGTAACTTGCATCTTTGAATGAGAATGTGCTTGCTTACAGCAACGTGCTATATGTTCTGAATGCCCGAATTGGGAATCTGTGTCAAAACTTTGTTAGGAATTATGTGATCCTTACTAGCTGGAAGTAAGGGAGATGGGGCATGAAGTTATTTCTAGGAGTTGGACACATACCAAGTTTAGCTCAGTTCTGGGCATCTTTGAAATACCTATACAAACTTGTTCCTACATAGTAACTTGCATCTTTGAATGAGAATCTGCTTGCTTACACTAACGTGCTATATGTTCTGAATGCCCGAATTGGGAATCTGTGTCAAAACTTTGTTAGGAATTATGTGATCCTTACTAGCTGGAAGTAAGGGAGATGGGGCATGAAGTTATTTCTAGGAGTTGGACACATACCAAGTTTAGCTCAGTTCTGGGCATCTTTGAAATACCTATACAAACTTGTTCCTACATAGTAACTTGCAACTTTGAATGACAATGTGCTTGCTTACAGCAACGTGCTATATGTTCTGAATGCCCGAATTGGGAATCTGTGTCAAAACTTTGTTAGGAATTATGTGATCCTTACTAGCTGGAAGTAAGGGAGATGGGGCATGAAGTTATTTCTAGGAGTTGGACACATACCAAGTTTAGCTCAGTTCTGGGCATCTTTGAAATACCTATACAAACTTGTTCCTACATAGTAACTTGCAACTTTGAATGACAATGTGCTTGCTTACAGCAACGTGCTATATGTTCTGAATGCCCGAATTGGGAATCTGTGTCAAAACTTTGTTAGGAATTATGTGATCCTTACTAGCTGGAAGTAAGGGAGATGGGGCATGAAGTTATTTCTTGGAGTTGGAGACATACCAAGTTTAGCTCAGTTCTGGGCATCTTTGAAATACCTATACAAACTTGTTCCTACATAGTAACTTGCAACTTTGAATGAGAATGTGCTTGCTTGCAGCAACGTGCTATATGTTCTGAATGCCCGATTTGGGAATCTGTGTCAAAACTTTGTTAGGAATTATGTGATCCTTACTAGCTGGAAGTAAGGGAGATGGAGCATGAAGTTATTTCTAGGAGTTGGACACATACCAAGTTTAGCTCAGTTCTGGGCATCTTTGAAATACCTATACAAACTTGTTCCTACATAGTAACTTGCCTCTTTGAATGAGAATGTGCTTGCTTACAGCAACGTGCTATATGTTCTGAATGCCCGAATTGGCAATATGTGTCACAACTTTGTTAGGAATTATGTGATCCTTACTAGCTGGAAGTAAGGGAGATGGGGCATGAAGTTATTTCTAGGAGTTGGACACATACCAAGTTTAGCTCAGTTCTGGGCATCTTTGAAATACCTATACAAACTGGTTCCTACATACTAACTTTCAACTTTGAATGAGAATGTGCCTGCTTACAGCAACGTGCTATATGTTCTGAATGCCCGAATTGGGAATCTGTGTCAAAACTTTGTTAGGAATTATGTGATCCTTACTAGCTGGAAGTAAGGGAGATGGGGCATGAAGTTATTTCTAGGAGTTGGACACATACCAAGTTTAGCTCAGTTCTGGGCATCTTTGAAATACCTATACAAACTTGTTCCTACATAGTAACTTGCAACGTTGAATGAAAATGTGCTTGCTTACAGCAACGTGCTGTATGTTCTGAATGCCCGAATTGGGAATCTGTGTCAAAACTTTGTTAGGAATTATGTGATCCTTACTAGCTGGAAGTAAGGGAGATGGGGCATGAAGTTATTTCTAGGAGTTGGACACATACCAAGTTTAGCTCAGTTCTGGGCATCTTTGAAATACCTATACAAACTTGTTCCTACATAGTAACTTGCAACTTTGAATGAAAATGTGCTTGCTTACAGCAACGTGCTATATGTTCTGAATGCCCGTATTGGGAATCTGTGTCAAAACTTTGTTAGGAATTATGTGATCCTTACTAGCTGGAAGTAAGGGAGATGGGGCATGAAGTTATTTCTAGGAGTTGGACACATACCAAGTTTAGCTCAGTTCTGGGCAACTTTGAAATACCTATACAAACTTGTTCCTACATAGTAACTTGCAACTTTGAATGAAAATGTGCTTGCTTACAGCAACGTGCTATATGTTCTGAATGCCCGAATTGGGAATCTGTGTCAAAAGTTCGTTAGGAATTATGTGATCCTTACTAGCTGGAAGTAAGGGAGATGGGGCATGAAGTTATTTCTAGGAGTTGGACACATACCAAGTTTAGCTCAGTTCTGGGCATCTTTGAAATACCTATACAAACTTGTTCCTACATAGTAACTTGCAACTTTGAATGAGAATGTGCTTGCTTACAGCAACGTGCTATATGTTCTGAATGAACGAATTGGGAATCTGTGTCAAAACTTTGTTAGGAATTATGTGATCCTTACTAGCTGGAAGTAAGGGAGATTGGGCATGAAGTTATTTCTTGGAGTTGGAGACATACCAAATTTAGCTCAGTTCTGGGCATCTTTGAAATACCTATACAAACTTGTTCCTACATAGTAACTTGCAACTTTGAATGAGAATGTGCTTGCTTGCAGCAACGTGCTATATGTTCTGAATGCCCGATTTGGGAATCTGTGTCAAAACTTTGTTAGGAATTATGTGATCCTTACTAGCTGGAAGTAAGGGAGATGGAGCATGAAGTTATTTCTAGGAGTTGGACACATACCAAGTTTAGCTCAGTTCTGGGCATCTTTGAAATACCTATACAAACTTGTTCCTACATAGTAACTTGCCTCTTTGAATGAGAATGTGCTTGCTTACAGCAACGTGCTATATGTTCTGAATGCCCGAATTGGCAATATGTGTCACAACTTTGTTAGGAATTATGTGATCCTTACTAGCTGGAAGTAAGGGAGATGGGGCATGAAGTTATTTCTAGGAGTTGGACACATACCAAGTTTAGCTCAGTTCTGGGCATCTTTGAAATACCTATACAAACTTGTTCCTACATAGTAACTTGCAACTTTGAATGAGAATGTGCCTGCTTACAGCAACGTGCTATATGTTCTGAATGCCCGAATTGGGAATCTGTGTCAAAACTTTGTTAGGAATTATGTGATCCTTACTAGCTGGAAGTAAGGGAGATGGGGCATGAAGTTATTTCTAGGAGTTGGACACATACCAAGTTTAGCTCAGTTCTGGGCATCTTTGAAATACCTATACAAACTTGTTCCTACATAGTAACTTGCATCTTTGAATGAGAATCTGCTTGCTTACAGCAACGTGCTATATGATCTGAATGCCCGAATTGGGAATCTGTGTCAAAACTTTGTTAGGAATTATGTGATCCTTACTAGCTGGAAGTAAGGGAGATGGGGCATGAAGTTATTTCTAGGAGTTGGACACATACCAAGTTTAGCTCAGTTCTGGGCATCTTTGAAATACCTATACAAACTTGTTCCTACATAGTAACTTGCAACTTTGAATTAAAATGTGCTTGCTTACAGCAACGTGCTATATGTTCTGAATGCCCGAATTGGGAATCTGTGTCAAAACTTTGTTAGGAATTATGTGATCCTTACTAGCTGGAAGTAAGGGAGATGGGGCATGAAGTTATTTCTAGGAGTTGGACACAAACCAAGTTTAGCTCAGTTCTGGGCAACTTTGAAATACCTATACAAACTTGTTCCTACATAGTAACTTGCAACTTTGAATGAAAATGTGCTTGCTTACAGCAACGTGCTATATGTTCTGAATGCCCGAAATGGGAATCTGTGTCAAAAGTTCGTTAGGAATTATGTGATCCTTACTAGCTGGAAGTAAGGGAGATGGGGCATGAAGTTATTTCTAGGAGTTGGACACATACCAAGTTTAGCTCAGTTCTGGGCATCTTTGAAATACCTATACAAACTTGTTCCTACATAGTAACTTGCAACTTTCAATGAGAATGTGCTTGCTTACAGCAACGTGCTATATGTTCTGAATGAACGAATTGGGAATCTGTGTCAAAACTTTGTTAGGAATTATGTGATCCTTACTAGCTGGAAGTAAGGGAGATTGGGCATGAAGTTATTTCTTGGAGTTGGAGACATACAAAATTTAGCTCAGTTCTGGGCATCTTTGAAATACCTATACAAACTTGTTCCTACATAGTAACTTGCAACTTTGAATGAGAATGTGCTTGCTTGCAGCAACGTGCTATATGTTCTGAATGCCCGATTTGGGAATCTGTGTCAAAACTTTGTTAGGAATTATGTGATCCTTACTAGCTGGAAGTAAGGGAGATGGAGCATGAAGTTATTTCTAGGAGTTGGACACATACCAAGTTTAGCTCAGTTCTGGGCATCTTTGAAATACCTATACAAACTTGTTCCTACATAGTAACTTGCAACTTTGAATGAGAATTTGCTTGCTTAAAGCAACGTGCTATATGTTCTGAATGCCCGAATTGGGAATCTGTGTCAAAATTTTGTTAGGAATTATGTGATCCTTACTAGCTGGAAGTAAGGGAGATGGGGCATGAAGTTATTTCTAGGAGTTGGACACATACCAAGTTTAGCTCAGTTCTGGGCATCTTTGAAATACCTATACAAACTTGTTCCTACATAGTAACTTGCATCTTTGAATGAAAATGTGCCTGCTTACAGCAACGTGCTATATGTTCTGAATGCCCGAATTGGGAATCTGTGTCAAAACTTTGTTAGGAATTATGTGATCCTTACTAGCTGGAAGTAAGGGAGATGGGGCATGAAGTTATTTCCAGGAGTTGGACACATACCAAGTTTAGCTCAGTTCTGGGCATCTTTGAAATACCTATACAAACTTGTTCCTACATAGTAACTTGCAACTTTGAATGAGAATGTGCTTGCTTACAGCAACGTGCTATATGTTCTGAATGCCCGAATAGGGAATCTGTGTCAAAACTTTGTTAGAAATTATGTGATCCTTACTAGATGGAAGTAAGGGAGTTGGGGCATGAAGGTATTTCTAGGAGTTGGACACATACCAAGCTTAGCACAGTTCTGGGCATCTTTGAAATACCTATACAAACTTGTTCCTACATAGTAACTTGCAACTTTGAATGAGAATGTGCTTGCTTACAGCAACGTGCTATATGTTCTGAATGCCCGAATTGGGAATCTGTGTCAAAACTTTGTTAGGAATTATGTGATCCTTACTAGCTGGAAGTAAGGGAGATGGGGCATGAAGTTATTTCTAGGAGTTGGAGACATACCAAGTTTAGCTCAGTTCTGGGCATCTTTGAAATACCTATACAAACTGGTTCCTACATACTAACTTGCAACTTTGAATGAGAATGTGCTTGCTTACAGCAACGTGCTATATGTTCTGAATGCCCGAATTTGGAATCTGTGTCAAAACTTTGTTAGGAATTATGTGATCCTTACTAGCTGGAAGTAAGGGAGATGGGGCATGAAGTTATTTCTAGGAGTTGGACACATACCAAGTTTAGCTCAGTTCTGGGCATCTTTGAAATACCTATACAAACTTGTTCCTACATAGTAACTTGCATCTTTGAATGAGAATCTGCTTGCTTACACTAACGTGCTATATGTTCTGAATGCCCGAATTGGGAATCTGTGTCAAAACTTTGTTAGGAATTATGTGATCCTTACTAGCTGGAAGTAAGGGAGATGGGGCATGAAGTTATTTCTAGGAGTTGGACACATACCAAGTTTAGCTCAGTTCTGGGCATCTTTGAAATACCTATACAAACTTGTTCCTACATAGTAACTTGCAACTTTGAATGACAATGTGCTTGCTTACAGCAACGTGCTATATGTTCTGAATGCCCGAATTGGGAATCTGTGTCAAAACTTTGTTAGGAATTATGTGATCCTTACTAGCTGGAAGTAAGGGAGATGGGGCATGAAGTTATTTCTAGGAGTTGGACACATACCAAGTTTAGCTCAGTTCTGGGCATCTTTGAAATACCTATACAAACTTGTTCCTACATAGTAACTTGCAACTTTGAATGACAATGTGCTTGCTTACAGCAACGTGCTATATGTTCTGAATGCCCGAATTGGGAATCTGTGTCAAAACTTTGTTAGGAATTATGTGATCCTTACTAGCTGGAAGTAAGGGAGATGGGGCATGAAGTTATTTCTTGGAGTTTGAGACATACCAAGTTTAGCTCAGTTCTGGGCATCTTTGAAATACCTATACAAACTTGTTCCTACATAGTAACTTGCAACTTTGAATGAGAATGTGCTTGCTTGCAGCAACGTGCTATATGTTCTGAATGCCCGATTTGGGAATCTGTGTCAAAACTTTGTTAGGAATTATGTGATCATTACTAGCTGGAAGTAAGGGAGATGGGGCATGAAGTTATTTCTAGGAGTTGGACACATACCAAGTTTAGCTCAGTTCTGGGCAACTTTGAAATACCTATACAAACTTGTTCCTACATAGTAACTTGCAACTTTGAATGAAAATGTGCTTGCTTACAGCAACGTGCTATATGTTCTGAATGCCCGAATTGGGAATCTGTGTCAAAACTTTGTTAGGAATTATGTGATCCTTACTAGCTGGAAGTAAGGGAGATGGGGCATGAAGTTATTTCTAGGAGTTGGACACATACCAAGTTTAGCTCAGTTCTGGGCATCTTTGAAATACCTATACAAACTTGTTCCTACATAGTAACTTGCAACTTTGAATGAGAATGTGCTTGCTTACAGCAACGTGCTATATGTTCTGAATGAACGAATTGGGAATCTGTGTCAAAACTTTGTTAGGAATTATGTGATCCTTACTAGCTGGAAGTAAGGGAGATTGGGCATGAAGTTATTTCTTGGAGTTGGAGACATACCAAATTTAGCTCAGTTCTGGGCATCTTTGAAATACCTATACAAACTTGTTCCTACATAGTAACTTGCAACTTTGAATGAGAATGTGCTTGCTTGCAGCAACGTGCTATATGTTCTGAATGCCCGATTTGGGAATCTGTGTCAAAACTTTGTTAGGAATTATGTGATCCTTACTAGCTGGATGTAAGGGAGATGGAGCATGAAGTTATTTCTAGGAGTTGGACACATACCAAGTTTAGCTCAGTTCTGGGCATCTTTGAAATACCTATACAAACTTGTTCCTACATAGTAACTTGCATCTTTGAATGAAAATGTGCTTGCTTACAGCAACGTGCTATATGTTCTGAATGCCCGAATTGGCAATCTGTGTCAAAACTTTGTTAGGAATTATGTGATCCTTACTAGCTGGAAGTAAGGGAGATGGGGCATGAAGTTATTTCTAGGAGTTGGACACATACCAAGTTTAGCTCAGTTCTGGGCATCTTTGAAAGACCTATACAAACTTGTTCCTACATAGTAACTTGCAACTTTGAAAGAGAATGTGCCTGCTTACAGCAACGTGCTATATGTTCTGAATGCCCGAATTGGCAATCTGTGTCAAAACTTTGTTAGGAATTATGTGATCCTTACTAGCTGGAAGTAAGGGAGATGGGGCATGAAGTTATTTCTAGGAGTTGGACACATACCGAGTTTAGCTCAGTTCTGGGCATCTTTGAAATACCTATACAAACTTGTTCCTACATAGTAACTTGCAACTTTGAAAGAGAATGTGCTTGCTTACAGCAACGTGCTATATGTTCTGAATGCCCGAATTGGCAATCTGTGTCAAAACTTTGTTAGGAGTTATGTGATCCTTACTAGCTGGAAGTAAGGGAGATGGGGCATGAAGTTATTTCTAGGAGTTGGACACATACCGAGTTTAGCTCAGTTCTGGGCATCTTTGAAATACCTATACAAACTTGTTCCTACATAGTAACTTGCATCTTTGAATGAGAATGTGCTTGCTTACAGCAACGTGCTATATGTTCTGAATGCCCGAATTGGGAATCTGTGTCAAAACTTTGTTAGGAAATATGTGATCCTTACTAGCTGGAAGTAAGGGAGATGGGGCATGAAGTTATTTCTAGGAGTTGGACACATACCAAGTTTAGCTCAGTTCTGGGCATCTTTGAAATACCTATACAAACTTGTTCCTACATAGTAACTTGCATCTTTGAATGAAAATGTGCCTGCTTTCAGCAACGTGCTATATGTTCTGAATGCCCAAATTGGGAATCAGTGTCAAAACTTTGTTAGGAATTATGTGATCCTTACTAGCTGGAAGTAAGGGAGATGGGGCATGAAGTTATTTCTAGGAGTTGGACACATACCGGGTTTAGCTCAGTTCTGGGCATCTTTGAAAAACCTATACAAACTTGATCCTACATAGTAACTTGCAACTTTGAATGAGAATGTGCCTGCTTACAGCAACGTGCTATATGTTCTGAATGCCCGAATTGGGAATCTGTGTCAAAACTTTGTTAGGAATTATGTGATCCTTACTAGCTGGAAGTAAGGGAGATGGGGCATGAAGTTATTTCTTGGAGTTGGAGACATACCAAGTTTAGCTCAGTTCTGGGCATCTTTGAAATACCTATACAAACTTGTTCCTACATAGTAACTTGCAACTTTGAATGAGAATGTGCTTGCTTGCAGCAACGTGCTATATGTTCTGAATGCCCGAATTGGGAATCTGTGGCAAAACTTTGTTAGGAATTATGAGATCCTTATTAGCTGGAAGTAAGGGAGCTGGAGCATGAAGTTATTTCTAGGAGTTGGACACATACCAAGTTTAGCTCAGTTCTGGGCATCTTTGAAATACCTATACAAACTTGTTCCTACATAGTAACTTGCAACTTTGAATGAAAATGTGCTTGCTTACAGCAACGTGCTATATGTTCTGAATGCCCGAATTGGCAATCTGTGTCAAAACTTTGTTAGGAATTATGTGATCCTTACTAGCTGGAAGTAAGGGAGATGGGGCATGAAGTTATTTCTAGGAGTTGGACACATACCAAGTTTAGCTCAGTTCTGGGCATCTTTGAAATACCTATACAAACTTGTTCCTACATAGTAACTTGCATCTTTGAATGAGAATCTGCTTGCTTACAGCAACGTGCTATATGTTCTGAATGCCCAAATTAGGAATCTGTGTCAAAATTTTGTTAGGAATTAGGTGATCCTTACTAGCTGGAAGTAAGGGAGATGGGGCATGAAGTTATTTCTAGGAGTTGGACACATACCAAGTTTAGGTCAGTTCTGGGAATCTTTGAAATACCTATACAAACTTGTTCCTACATAGTAACTTGCATCTTTGAATGAAAATGTGCCTGCTTACAGCAACGTGCTATATGTTCTGAATGCCCGATTTGGGAATCTGTGTCAAAACTTTGTTAGGAATTATGTGATCATTACTAGCTGGAAGTAAGGGAGATGGGGCATGAAGTTATTTCTAGGAGTTGGACACATACCAAGTTTAGCTCAGTTCTGGGCAACTTTGAAATACCTATACAAACTTGTTCCTACATAGTAACTTGCAACTTTGAATGAAAATGTGCTTGCTTACAGCAACGTGCTATATGTTCTGAATGCCCGAATTGGGAATCTGTGTCAAAACTTTGTTAGGAATTATGTGATCCTTACTAGCTGGAAGTAAGGGAGATGGGGCATGAAGTTATTTCTAGGAGTTGGACACATACCAAGTTTAGCTCAGTTCTGGGCATCTTTGAAATACCTATACAAACTTGTTCCTACATAGTAACTTGCAACTTTGAATGAGAATGTGCTTGCTTACAGCAACGTGCTATATGTTCTGAATGAACGAATTGGGAATCTGTGTCAAAACTTTGTTAGGAATTATGTGATCCTTACTAGCTGGAAGTAAGGGAGATTGGGCATGAAGTTATTTCTTGGAGTTGGAGACATACCAAATTTAGCTCAGTTCTGGGCATCTTTGAAATACCTATACAAACTTGTTCCTACATAGTAACTTGCAACTTTGAATGAGAATGTGCTTGCTTGCAGCAACGTGCTATATGTTCTGAATGCCCGATTTGGGAATCTGTGTCAAAACTTTGTTAGGAATTATGTGATCCTTACTAGCTGGATGTAAGGGAGATGGAGCATGAAGTTATTTCTAGGAGTTGGACACATACCAAGTTTAGCTCAGTTCTGGGCATCTTTGAAATACCTATACAAACTTGTTCCTACATAGTAACTTGCATCTTTGAATGAAAATGTGCTTGCTTACAGCAACGTGCTATATGTTCTGAATGCCCGAATTGGCAATCTGTGTCAAAACTTTGTTAGGAATTATGTGATCCTTACTAGCTGGAAGTAAGGGAGATGGGGCATGAAGTTATTTCTAGGAGTTGGACACATACCAAGTTTAGCTCAGTTCTGGGCATCTTTGAAATACCTATACAAACTTGTTCCTACATAGTAACTTGCAACTTTGAAAGAGAATGTGCCTGCTTACAGCAACGTGCTATATGTTCTGAATGCCCGAATTGGCAATCTGTGTCAAAACTTTGTTAGGAATTATGTGATCCTTACTAGCTGGAAGTAAGGGAGATGGGGCATGAAGTTATTTCTAGGAGTTGGACACATACCGAGTTTAGCTCAGTTCTGGGCATCTTTGAAATACCTATACAAACTTGTTCCTACATAGTAACTTGCAACTTTGAAAGAGAATGTGCTTGCTTACAGCAACGTGCTATATGTTCTGAATGCCCGAATTGGCAATCTGTGTCAAAACTTTGTTAGGAGTTATGTGATCCTTACTAGCTGGAAGTAAGGGAGATGGGGCATGAAGTTATTTCTAGGAGTTGGACACATACCGAGTTTAGCTCAGTTCTGGGCATCTTTGAAATACCTATACAAACTTGTTCCTACATAGTAACTTGCATCTTTGAATGAGAATGTGCTTGCTTACAGCAACGTGCTATATGTTCTGAATGCCCGAATTGGGAATCTGTGTCAAAACTTTGTTAGGAAATATGTGATCCTTACTAGCTGGAAGTAAGGGAGATGGGGCATGAAGTTATTTCTAGGAGTTGGACACATACCAAGTTTAGCTCAGTTCTGGGCATCTTTGAAATACCTATACAAACTTGTTCCTACATAGTAACTTGCATCTTTGAATGAAAATGTGCCTGCTTTCAGCAACGTGCTATATGTTCTGAATGCCCAAATTGGGAATCAGTGTCAAAACTTTGTTAGGAATTATGTGATCCTTACTAGCTGGAAGTAAGGGAGATGGGGCATGAAGTTATTTCTAGGAGTTGGACACATACCGGGTTTAGCTCAGTTCTGGGCATCTTTGAAATACCTATACAAACTTGTTCCTACATAGTAACTTGCAACTTTGAATGAGAATGTGCCTGCTTACAGCAACGTGCTATATGTTCTGAATGCCCGAATTGGGAATCTGTGTCAAAACTTTGTTAGGAATTATGTGATCCTTACTAGCTGGAAGTAAGGGAGATGGGGCATGAAGTTATTTCTTGGAGTTGGAGACATACCAAGTTTAGCTCAGTTCTGGGCATCTTTGAAATACCTATACAAACTTGGTCCTACATAGTAACTTGCAACTTTGAATGAGAATGTGCTTGCTTGCAGCAACGTGCTATATGTTCTGAATGCCCGAATTGGGAATCTGTGGCAAAACTTTGTTAGGAATTATGAGATCCTTATTAGCTGGAAGTAAGGGAGCTGGAGCATGAAGTTATTTCTAGGAGTTGGACACATACCAAGTTTAGCTCAGTTCTGGGCATCTTTGAAATACCTATACAAACTTGTTCCTACATAGTAACTTGCAACTTTGAATGAAAATGTGCTTGCTTACAGCAACGTGCTATATGTTCTGAATGCCCGAATTGGCAATCTGTGTCAAAACTTTGTTAGGAATTATGTGATCCTTACTAGCTGGAAGTAAGGGAGATGGGGCATGAAGTTATTTCTAGGAGTTGGACACATACCAAGTTTAGCTCAGTTCTGGGCATCTTTGAAATACCTATACAAACTTGTTCCTACATAGTAACTTGCATCTTTGAATGAGAATCTGCTTGCTTACAGCAACGTGCTATATGTTCTGAATGCCCAAATTAGGAATCTGTGTCAAAATTTTGTTAGGAATTAGGTGATCCTTACTAGCTGGAAGTAAGGGAGATGGGGCATGAAGTTATTTCTAGGAGTTGGACACATACCAAGTTTAGGTCAGTTCTGGGAATCTTTGAAATACCTATACAAACTTGTTCCTACATAGTAACTTGCATCTTTGAATGAAAATGTGCCTGCTTACAGCAACGTGCTATATGTTCTGAATGCCCGAATTGGGAATCTGTGTCAAAACTTTGTTAGGAATTATGTGATCCTTACTAGCTGGAAGTAAGGGAGATGGGGCATGAAGTTATTTCTAGGAGTTGGACACATACCAAGTTTAGCTCAGTTCTGGGCATCTTTGAAATACCTATACAAACTTGTTCCTACATAGTAACTTGCAACTTTGAATGAGAATGTGCCTGCTTACAGCAACGTGCTATATGTTCTGAATGCCCGAATTGGGAATCTGTGTCAAAACTTTGTTAGGAATTATGTGATCCTTACTAGCTGGAAGTAAGGGAGATGGGGCATGAAGTTATTTCTAGGAGTTGGACACATACCAAGTTTAGCTCAGTTCTGGGCATCTTTGAAATACCTATACAAACTTGTTCCTACATAGTAACTTGCAACTTTGAATGAGAATGTGCCTGCTTACCGCAACGTGCTATATGTTCTGAATGCCCGAATTGGGAATCTGTGTCAAAACTTTGTTAGGAATTATGTGATCCTTACTAGCTGGAAGTAAGGGAGATGGGGCATGAAGTTATTTCTAGGAGTTGGACACATACCAAATTTAGCTCAGTTCTGGGCATCTTTGAAATACCTATACAAACTTGTTCCTACATAGTAACTTGCATCTTTGAATGAGAATCTGCTTGCTTACAGCAACGTGCTATATGTTCTGAATGCCCGAATTGGGAATCTGTGTCAAAACTTTGTTAGGAATTATGTGATCCTTACTAGCTGGAAGTAAGGGAGATGGGGCATGAAGTTATTTCTAGGAGTTGGACACATACCAAGTTTAGCTCAGTTCTGGGCATCTTTGAAATACCTATAAAAACTTGTTCTTACATAGTAACTTGCAACTTTGAATGAGAATGTGCTTGCTTACAGCAACGTGCTATATGTTCTGAATGCCCGAATTGGGAATCTGTGTCAAAACTTTGTTAGGAATTATGTGATCCTTACTAGCTGGAAGTAAGGGAGATGGGGCATGAAGTTATTTCTAGGAGTTGGACACATACCAAGTTTAGCTCAGTTCTGGGCATCTTTGAAATACCTATACAAACTTGTTCCTACATAGTAACTTGCAACTTTGAATGAGAATGTGCTTGCTTGCAGCAACGTGCTATATGTTCTGAATGCCCGAATTGGCAATCTGTGTCAAAACTTTGTTAGGAATTATGTGATCCTTACTAGCTGGAAGTAAGGGAGATGGAGCATGAAGTTATTTCCAGGAGTTGGACACATACCAAGTTTAGCTCAGTTCTGGGCATCTTTGAAATACCTATACAAACTTGTTCCTACATAGTAACTTGCAACTTTGAATGAGAATGTGCTTGCTTACAGCAACGTGCTATATGTTCTGAATGCCCGAATTGGGAATCTGTGTCAAAACTTTGTTAGAAATTATGTGATCCTTACTAGATGGAAGTAAGGGAGTTGGGGCATGAAGGTATTTCTAGGAGTTGGACACATACCAAGCTTAGCACAGTTCTGGGCATCTTTGAAATACCTATACAAACTTGTTCCTACATAGTAACTTGCAACTTTGAATGAGAATGTGCTTGCTTACATCAACGTGCTATATGTTCTGAATGCCCGAATTGGGAATCTGTGTCAAAACTTTGTTAGGAATTATGTGATCCTTACTAGCTGGAAGTAAGGGAGATGGGGCATGAAGTTATTTCTAGGAGTTGGACACATACCAAGTTTAGCTCAGTTCTGGGCATCTTTGAAATACCTATACAAACTGGTTCCTACATACTAACTTGCAACTTTGAATGAGAATGTGCTTGCTTACAGCAACGTGCTATATGTTCTGAATGCCCGAATTTGGAATCTGTGTCAAAACTTTGTTAGGAATTATGTGATCCTTACTAGCTGGAAGTAAGGGAGATGGAGCATGAAGTTATTTCTAGGAGTTGGACACATACCAAGTTTAACTCAGCTCTGGGCATCTTTGAAATACCTATACAAACTTGTTCCTACATAGTAACTTGCATCTTTGAATGAGAATGTGCTTGCTTACAGCAACGTGCTATATGTTCTGAATGCCCGAATTGGGAATATGTGTGAAATCTTTGTTAGGAATTATGTGATCCTTACTAGCTGGAAGTAAGGGAGATGGGGCATGAAGTTATTTCTAGGAGTTGGACACATACCAAGTTTAGCTCAGTTCTGGGCATCTTTGAAATACCTATACAAACTTGTTCCTACATATTAACTTGCAACTTTGAATGAGAATGTGCTTGCTTTCAGCAACGTGCTATATATTCTGAATGCCCGAAATGGGAATCTGTGTCAAAACTTGTTAGGAATTATGTGATCCTTACTAGCTGGAAGTAAGGGAGTTGGGGGATGAAGGTATTTCTAGGAGTTGGACACAAACCAAGTTTAGCACAGTTCTGGGCATATTAGAAATACCTATACAAACTTGTTCCTACATAGTAACTTGCAACTTTGAATGAGAATGTGCTTGCTTACAGCAACGTGCTATATGCTCTGAATGCCCGAAAAGGGAATCTGTGTCAAAACTTTGTTAGGAATTATGTGATCCTTACTAGCTGGAAGTAAGGGAGATGGGGCATGAAGTTATTTCTAGGAGTTGGAGACATACAACGTTTAGCTCAGTTCTGGGCATCTTTGAAATACCTATACAAACTTGTTCCTACATAGTAACTTGCAACTTTGAATGAGAATGTGCTTGCTTACAGCAACGTGCTATATGATCTGAATGCCCGAATTGGGAATCTGTGTCAAATCTTTGTTAAGAATTATGTGATCCTTACTAGCTGGAAGTAAGGGAGATGGGGCATGAAGTTATTTCTAGGAGTTGGACACATACCAACTTTAGCTCAGTTCTGGGCATCTTTGAAATACCTATACAAACTTGTTCCTACATACTATCTTGCAACTTTGAATGAGAATGTGCTTGCTTACAGCAACGTGCTATATGTTCTGAATGCCCGAATTGGGAATCTGTGTCAAAACTTTGTTAGGAATTATGTGATCCTTACTAGCTGGAAGTAAGAGAGATGGGGCATGAAATTATTTCTAGGAGTTGGACACATACCAAGTTTAGCTCATTTCTGGGCATCTTTGAAATACCTATACAAACTTGTTCCTACATAGTAACTTGCAACTTTGAATGAGAATGTGCTTGCTTACAGCAACGTGCTATATGTTCTGAATGCCCGAATTGGGAATCTGTGTCAAAACTTTGTTAGGAATTATGTGATCCTTACTAGCTGGAAGTAAGGGAGATGGGGCATGAAGTTATTTCTAGAAGTTGGAGACATACCAAGTTTAGCTCAGTTCTGGGCATCTTTGAAATACCTATACAAACTTGTTCCTACATAGTAACTTGCAACTTTGAATGAGAATGTGCTTGCTTACAGCAACGTGCTATATGTTCTTAATGCCCGAATTGGGAATCTGTGTCAAAACTTTGTTAGGAATTATGTGATCCTTACTAGCTGGAAGTAAGGGAGATGGGGCATGAAGTTATTTCTAGGAGTTGGAGACATACCAAGTTTAGCTCAGTTCTGGGCATCTTTGAAATACCTATACAAACTGGTTCCTACATACTAACTTGCAACTTTGAATGAGAATGTGCTTGCTTACAGCAACGTGCTATATGTTCTGAATGCCCGAATAGGGAATCTGTGTCAAAACTTTGTTAGGAATTATGTGATCCTTACTAGCTGGAAGTAAGGGAGATGGGGCATGAAGTTATTTCTAGGAGTTGGACACATACCAAGTTTAGCTCAGTTCTGGGCATCTTTGAAATACCTATACAAACTTGTTCCTACATAGTAACTTGCATCTTTGAATGAGAATCTGCTTGCTTACACTAACGTGCTATATGTTCTGAATGCCCGATTTGGGAATCTGTGTCAAAACTTTGTTAGGAATTATGTGATCCTTACTAGCTGGAAGTAAGGGAGATGGGGCATGAAGGTATTTCTAGGAGTTGGACACATACCAAGCTTAGCACAGTTCTGGGCATCTTTGAAATACCTATACAAACTTGTTCCTACATAGTAACTTGCAACTTTGAATGAGAATGTGCTTGCTTACAGCAACGTGCTATATGTTCTTAATGCCCGAATTGGGAATCTGTGTCAAAACTTTGTTAGGAATTATGTGATCCTTACTAGCTGGAAGTAAGGGAGATGGGGCATGAAGTTATTTCTAGGAGTTGGAGACATACCAAGTTTAGCTCAGTTCTGGGCATCTTTGAAATACCTATACAAACTGGTTCCTACATACTAACTTGCAACTTTGAATGAGAATGTGCTTGCTTACAGCAACGTGCTATATGTTCTGAAAGCCCGAATAGGGAATCTGTGTCAAAACTTTGTTAGGAATTATGTGATCCTTACTAGCTGGAAGTAAGGGAGATGGGGCATGAAGTTATTTCTAGGAGTTGGACACATACCAAGTTTAGCTCAGTTCTGGGCATCTTTGAAATACCTATACAAACTTGTTCCTACATAGTAACTTGCATCTTTGAATGAGAATCTGCTTGCTTACACTAACGTGCTATATGTTCTGAATGCCCGAATTGGGAATCTGTGTCAAAACTTTGTTAGGAATTATGTGATCCTTACTAGCTGGAAGTAAGGGAGATGGGGCATGAAGTTATTTCTAGGAGTTGGACACATACCAAGTTTAGCTCAGTTCTGGGCATCTTTGAAATACCTATACAAACTTGTTCCTACATAGTAACTTGCATCTTTGAATGAGAATCTGCTTGCTTACAGCAACGTGCTATATGTTCTGAATGCCCGAATTGGGAATCTGTGTCAAAACTTTGTTAGGAATTATGTGATCCTTACTAGCTGGAAGTAAGGGAGATGAGGCATGAAGTTATTTCTAGGAGTTGGACACATACCAAGTTTAGCTCAGTTCTGGGCATCTTTGAAATACCTATACAATCTTGTTCCTACATAGTAACTTGCAACTTTGAATGACAATGTGCTTGCTTACAGCAACGTGCTATATGTTCTGAATGCCCGAATTGGGAATCTGTGTCAAAACTTTGTTAGGAATTATGTGATCCTTACTAGCTGGAAGTAAGGGAGATGGGGCATGAAGTTATTTCTTGGAGTTGGAGACATACCAAGTTTAGCTCAGTTCTGGGCATCTTTGAAATACCTATACAAACTTGTTCCTACATAGTAACTTGCAACTTTGAATGAGAATGTGCTTGCTTGCAGCAACGTGCTATATGTTCTGAATGCCCGATTTGGGAATCTGTGTCAAAACTTTGTTAGGAATTATGTGATCATTACTAGCTGGAAGTAAGGGAGATGGAGCATGAAGTTATTTCTAGGAGTTGGACACATACCAAGTTTAGCTCAGTTCTGGGCATCTTTGAAATACCTATACAAACTTGTTCCTACATAGTAACTTGCCTCTTTGAATGAGAATGTGCTTGCTTACAGCAACGTGCTATATGTTTTGAATGCCCGAATTGGCAATATGTGTCACAACTTTGTTAGGAATTATGTGATCCTTACTAGCTGGAAGTAAGGGAGATGGGGCATGAAGTTATTTCTAGGAGTTGGACACATACCAAGTTTAGCTCAGTTCTGGGCATCTGTGAAATACCTATACAAACTTGTTCTACATAGTAACTTGCAACTTTGAATGAGAATGTGCCTGCTTACAGCAACGTGCTATATGTTCTGAATGCCCGAATTGGGAATCTGTGTCAAAACTTTGTTAGGAATTATGTGATCCTTACTAGCTGGAAGTAAGGGAGATGGGGCATGAAGTTATTTCTAGGAGTTGGACACATACCAAGTTTAGCTCAGTTCTGGGCATCTTTGAAATACCTATACAAACTTGTTCCTACATAGTAACTTGCATCTTTGAATGAGAATCTGCTTGCTTACAGCAACGTGCTATATGATCTGAATGCCCGAATTGGGAATCTGTGTCAAAACTTTGTTAGGAATTATGTGATCCTTACTAGCTGGAAGTAAGGGAGATGGGGCATGAAGTTATTTCTAGGAGTTGGACACATACCAAGTTTAGCTCAGTTCTGGGCATCTTTGAAATACCTATACAAACTTGTTCCTA
This sequence comes from Diceros bicornis minor, assembly GCF_020826845.1. Classification (NCBI taxonomy): domain Eukaryota; kingdom Metazoa; phylum Chordata; class Mammalia; order Perissodactyla; family Rhinocerotidae; genus Diceros; species Diceros bicornis. Next base: position 327,180 of record NW_026690860.1, on the reverse strand, counting down.
CATAGTAACTTGCAACTTTGAATGAAAATGTGCTTGCTTACAGCAACGTGCTATATGTTCTGAATGCCCGAATTGGGAATCTGTGTCAAAACTTTGTTAGGAATTATGTGATCCTTACTAGCTGGAAGTAAGGGAGATGGGGCATGAAGTTATTTCTAGGAGTTGGACACATACCAAGTTTAGCTCAGTTCTGGGCAACTTTGAAATACCTATACAAACTTGTTCCTACATAGTAACTTGCAACTTTGAATGAAAATGTGCTTGCTTACAGCAACGTGCTATATGTTCTGAATGCCCGAATTGGGAATCTGTGTCAAAAGTTCGTTAGGAATTATGTGATCCTTACTAGCTGGAAGTAAGGGAGATGGGGCATGAAGTTATTTCTAGGAGTTGGACACATACCAAGTTTAGCTCAGTTCTGGGCATCTTTGAAATACCTATACAAACTTGTTCCTACATAGTAACTTGCAACTTTCAATGAGAATGTGCTTGCTTACAGCAACGTGCTATATGTTCTGAATGAACGAATTGGGAATCTGTGTCAAAACTTTGTTAGGAATTATGTGATCCTTACTAGCTGGAAGTAAGGGAGATTGGGCATGAAGTTATTTCTTGGAGTTGGAGACATACCAAATTTAGCTCAGTTCTGGGCATCTTTGAAATACCTATACAAACTTGTTCCTACATAGTAACTTGCAGCTTTGAATGAGAATGTGCTTGCTTGCAGCAATGTGCTATATGTTCTGAATGCCCGATTTGGGAATCTGTGTCAAAACTTTGTTAGGAATTATGTGATCCTTACTAGCTGGAAGTAAGGGAGATGGGGCATGAAGTTATTTCTAGGAGTTGGACACATACCAACTTTAGCTCAGTTCTGGGCATCTTTGAAATACCTATACAAACTTGTTCCTACATAGTAACTTGCATCTTTGAATGAGAATTTGCTTGCTTAAAGCAACGTGCTATATGTTCTGAATGCCCGAATTGGGAATCTGTGTCAAAATTTTGTTAGGAATTATGTGATCCTTACTAGCTGGAAGTAAGGGAGATGGGGCATGAAGTTATTTCTAGGAGTTGGACACATACCAAGTTTAGCTCAGTTCTGGGCATCTTTGAAATACCTATACAAACTTGTTCCTACATAGTAACTTGCATCTTTGAATGAAAATGTGCCTGCTTACAGCAACGTGCTATATGTTCTGAATGCCCGAATTGGGAATCTGTGTCAAAACTTTGTTAGGAATTATGTGATCCTTACTAGCTGGAAGTAAGGGAGATGGGGCATGAAGTTATTTCCAGGAGTTGGACACATACCAAGTTTAGCTCAGTTCTGGGCATCTTTGAAATACCTATACAAACTTGTTCCTACATAGTAACTTGCAACTTTGAATGAGAATGTGCTTGCTTACAGCAACGTGCTATATGTTCTGAATGCCCGAATAGGGAATCTGTGTCAAAACTTTGTTAGAAATTATGTGATCCTTACTAGATGGAAGTAAGGGAGTTGGGGCATGAAGGTATTTCTAGGAGTTGGACACATACCAAGCTTAGCACAGTTCTGGGCATCTTTGAAATACCTATACAAACTTGTTCCTACATAGTAACTTGCAACTTTGAATGAGAATGTGCTTGCTTACAGCAACGTGCTATATGTTCTGAATGCCCGAATTGGGAATCTGTGTCAAAACTTTGTTAGGAATTATGTGATCCTTACTAGCTGGAAGTAAGGGAGATGGGGCATGAAGTTATTTCTAGGAGTTGGAGACATACCAAGTTTAGCTCAGTTCTGGGCATCTTTGAAATACCTATACAAACTGGTTCCTACATACTAACTTGCAACTTTGAATGAGAATGTGCTTGCTTACAGCAACGTGCTATATGTTCTGAATGCCCGAATTTGGAATCTGTGTCAAAACTTTGTTAGGAATTATGTGATCCTTACTAGCTGGAAGTAAGGGAGATGGGGCATGAAGTTATTTCTAGGAGTTGGACACATACCAAGTTTAGCTCAGTTCTGGGCATCTTTGAAATACCTATACAAACTTGTTCCTACATAGTAACTTGCATCTTTGAATGAGAATCTGCTTGCTTACACTAACGTGCTATATGTTCTGAATGCCCGAATTGGGAATCTGTGTCAAAACTTTGTTAGGAATTATGTGATCCTTACTAGCTGGAAGTAAGGGAGATGGGGCATGAAGTTATTTCTAGGAGTTGGACACATACCAAGTTTAGCTCAGTTCTGGGCATCTTTGAAATACCTATACAAACTTGTTCCTACATAGTAACTTGCAACTTTGAATGACAATGTGCTTGCTTACAGCAACGTGCTATATGTTCTGAATGCCCGAATTGGGAATCTGTGTCAAAACGTTGTTAGGAATTATGTGATCCTTACTAGCTGGAAGTAAGGGAGATGGGGCATGAAGTTATTTCTAGGAGTTGGACACATACCAAGTTTAGCTCAGTTCTGGGCATCTTTGAAATACCTATACAAACTTGTTCCTACATAGTAACTTGCAACTTTGAATGACAATGTGCTTGCTTACAGCAACGTGCTATATGTTCTGAATGCCCGAATTGGGAATCTGTGTCAAAACTTTGTTAGGAATTATGTGATCCTTACTAGCTGGAAGTAAGGGAGATGGGGCATGAAGTTATTTCTTGGAGTTGGAGACATACCAAGTTTAGCTCAGTTCTGGGCATCTTTGAAATACCTATACAAACTTGTTCCTACATAGTAACTTGCAACTTTGAATGAGAATGTGCTTGCTTGCAGCAACGTGCTATATGTTCTGAATGCCCGATTTGGGAATCTGTGTCAAAACTTTGTTAGGAATTATGTGATCATTACTAGCTGGAAGTAAGGGAGATGGGGCATGAAGTTATTTCTAGGAGTTGGACACATACCAAGTTTAACTCAGCTCTGGGCATCTTTGAAATACCTATACAAACTTGTTCCTACATAGTAACTTGCATCTTTGAATGAGAATGTGCTTGCTTACAGCAACGTGCTATATGTTCTGAATGCCCGAATTGGGAATATGTGTGAAATCTTTGTCAGGAATTATGTGATCCTTACTAGCTGGAAGTAAGGGAGATGGGGCATGAAGTTATTTCTAGGAGTTGGACACATACCAAGTTTAGCTCAGTTCTGGGCATCTTTGAAATACCTATACAAACTTGTTCCTACATATTAACTTGCAACTTTGAATGAGAATGTGCTTGCTTTCAGCAACGTGCTATATATTCTGAATGCCCGAAATGGGAATCTGTGTCAAAACTTGTTAGGAATTATGTGATCCTTACTAGCTGGAAGTAAGGGAGTTGGGGGATGAAGGTATTTCTAGGAGTTGGACACAAACCAAGTTTAGCACAGTTCTGGGCATATTAGAAATACCTATACAAACTTGTTCCTACATAGTAACTTGCAACTTTGAATGAGAATGTGCTTGCTTACAGCAACGTGCTATATGCTCTGAATGCCCGAAAAGGGAATCTGTGTCAAAACTTTGTTAGGAATTATGTGATCCTTACTAGCTGGAAGTAAGGGAGATGGGGCATGAAGTTATTTCTAGGAGTTGGAGACATACAACGTTTAGCTCAGTTCTGGGCATCTTTGAAATACCTATACAAACTTGTTCCTACATAGTAACTTGCAACTTTGAATGAGAATGTGCTTGCTTACAGCAACGTGCTATATGATCTGAATGCCCGAATTGGGAATCTGTGTCAAATCTTTGTTAAGAATTATGTGATCCTTACTAGCTGGAAGTAAGGGAGATGGGGCATGAAGTTATTTCTAGGAGTTGGACACATACCAACTTTAGCTCAGTTCTGGGCATCTTTGAAATACCTATACAAACTTGTTCCTACATACTATCTTGCAACTTTGAATGAGAATGTGCTTGCTTACAGCAACGTGCTATATGTTCTGAATGCCCGAATTGGGAATCTGTGTCAAAACTTTGTTAGGAATTATGTGATCCTTACTAGCTGGAAGTAAGAGAGATGGGGCATGAAATTATTTCTAGGAGTTGGACACATACCAAGTTTAGCTCATTTCTGGGCATCTTTGAAATACCTATACAAACTTGTTCCTACATAGTAACTTGCAACTTTGAATGAGAATGTGCTTGCTTACAGCAACGTGCTATATGTTCTGAATGCCCGAATTGGGAATCTGTGTCAAAACTTTGTTAGGAATTATGTGATCCTTACTAGCTGGAAGTAAGGGAGATGGGGCATGAAGTTATTTCTAGAAGTTGGAGACATACCAAGTTTAGCTCAGTTCTGGGCATCTTTGAAATACCTATACAAACTTGTTCCTACATAGTAACTTGCAACTTTGAATGAGAATGTGCTTGCTTGCAGCAACCTGCTATATGTTCTGAATGCCCGATTTGGGAATCTGTGTCAAAACTTTGTTAGGAATTATGTGATCCTTACTAGCTGGAAGTAAGGGAGATGGGGCATGAAGGTATTTCTAGGAGTTGGACACATACCAAGCTTAGCACAGTTCTGGGCATCTTTGAAATACCTATACAAACTTGTTCCTACATAGTAACTTGCAACTTTGAATGAGAATGTGCTTGCTTACAGCAACGTGCTATATGTTCTTAATGCCCGAATTGGGAATCTGTGTCAAAACTTTGTTAGGAATTATGTGATCCTTACTAGCTGGAAGTAAGGGAGATGGGGCATGAAGTTATTTCTAGGAGTTGGAGACATACCAAGTTTAGCTCAGTTCTGGGCATCTTTGAAATACCTATACAAACTGGTTCCTACATACTAACTTGCAACTTTGAATGAGAATGTGCTTGCTTACAGCAACGTGCTATATGTTCTGAATGCCCGAATAGGGAATCTGTGTCAAAACTTTGTTAGGAATTATGTGATCCTTACTAGCTGGAAGTAAGGGAGATGGGGCATGAAGTTATTTCTAGGAGTTGGACACATACCAAGTTTAGCTCAGTTCTGGGCATCTTTGAAATACCTATACAAACTTGTTCCTACATAGTAACTTGCATCTTTGAATGAGAATCTGCTTGCTTACACTAACGTGCTATATGTTCTGAATGCCCGATTTGGGAATCTGTGTCAAAACTTTGTTAGGAATTATGTGATCCTTACTAGCTGGAAGTAAGGGAGATGGGGCATGAAGGTATTTCTAGGAGTTGGACACATACCAAGCTTAGCACAGTTCTGGGCATCTTTGAAATACCTATACAAACTTGTTCCTACATAGTAACTTGCAACTTTGAATGAGAATGTGCTTGCTTACAGCAACGTGCTATATGTTCTTAATGCCCGAATTGGGAATCTGTGTCAAAACTTTGTTAGGAATTATGTGATCCTTACTAGCTGGAAGTAAGGGAGATGGGGCATGAAGTTATTTCTAGGAGTTGGAGACATACCAAGTTTAGCTCAGTTCTGGGCATCTTTGAAATACCTATACAAACTGGTTCCTACATACTAACTTGCAACTTTGAATGAGAATGTGCTTGCTTACAGCAACGTGCTATATGTTCTGAAAGCCCGAATAGGGAATCTGTGTCAAAACTTTGTTAGGAATTATGTGATCCTTACTAGCTGGAAGTAAGGGAGATGGGGCATGAAGTTATTTCTAGGAGTTGGACACATACCAAGTTTAGCTCAGTTCTGGGCATCTTTGAAATACCTATACAAACTTGTTCCTACATAGTAACTTGCATCTTTGAATGAGAATCTGCTTGCTTACACTAACGTGCTATATGTTCTGAATGCCCGAATTGGGAATCTGTGTCAAAACTTTGTTAGGAATTATGTGATCCTTACTAGCTGGAAGTAAGGGAGATGGGGCATGAAGTTATTTCTAGGAGTTGGACACATACCAAGTTTAGCTCAGTTCTGGGCATCTTTGAAATACCTATACAAACTTGTTCCTACATAGTAACTTGCATCTTTGAATGAGAATCTGCTTGCTTACAGCAACGTGCTATATGTTCTGAATGCCCGAATTGGGAATCTGTGTCAAAACTTTGTTAGGAATTATGTGATCCTTACTAGCTGGAAGTAAGGGAGATGAGGCATGAAGTTATTTCTAGGAGTTGGACACATACCAAGTTTAGCTCAGTTCTGGGCATCTTTGAAATACCTATACAAACTTGTTCCTACATAGTAACTTGCAACTTTGAATGACAATGTGCTTGCTTACAGCAACGTGCTATATGTTCTGAATGAACGAATTGGGAATCTGTGTCAAAACTTTGTTAGGAATTATGTGATCCTTACTAGCTGGAAGTAAGGGAGATGGGGCATGAAGTTATTTCTAGGAGTTGGAGACATACCAAGTTTAGCTCAGTTATGGGCATCTTTGAAATACCTATACAAACTGGTTCCTACATACTAACTTGCAACTTTGAATGAGAATGTGCTTGCTTACAGCAACGTGCTATATGTTCTGAATGCCCGAATAGGGAATCTGTGTCAAAACTTTGTTAGGAATTATGTGATCCTTACTAGCTGGAAGTAAGGGAGATGGGGCATGAAGTTATTTCTAGGAGTTGGACACATACCAAGTTTAGCTCAGTTCTGGGCATCTTTGAAATACCTATACAAACTTGTTCCTACATAGTAACTTGCATCTTTGAATGAGAATCTGCTTGCTTACACTAACGTGCTATATGTTCTGAATGCCCGATTTGGGAATCTGTGTCAAAACTTTGTTAGGAATTATGTGATCCTTACTAGCTGGAAGTAAGGGAGATGGGGCATGAAGGTATTTCTAGGAGTTGGACACATACCAAGCTTAGCACAGTTCTGGGCATCTTTGAAATACCTATACAAACTTGTTCCTACATAGTAACTTGCAACTTTGAATGAGAATGTGCTTGCTTACAGCAACGTGCTATATGTTCTTAATGCCCGAATTGGGAATCTGTGTCAAAACTTTGTTAGGAATTATGTGATCCTTACTAGCTGGAAGTAAGGGAGATGGGGCATGAAGTTATTTCTAGGAGTTGGAGACATACCAAGTTTAGCTCAGTTCTGGGCATCTTTGAAATACCTATACAAACTGGTTCCTACATACTAACTTGCAACTTTGAATGAGAATGTGCTTGCTTACAGCAACGTGCTATATGTTCTGAAAGCCCGAATAGGGAATCTGTGTCAAAACTTTGTTAGGAATTATGTGATCCTTACTAGCTGGAAGTAAGGGAGATGGGGCATGAAGTTATTTCTAGGAGTTGGACACATACCAAGTTTAGCTCAGTTCTGGGCATCTTTGAAATACCTATACAAACTTGTTCCTACATAGTAACTTGCATCTTTGAATGAGAATCTGCTTGCTTACACTAACGTGCTATATGTTCTGAATGCCCGAATTGGGAATCTGTGTCAAAACTTTGTTAGGAATTATGTGATCCTTACTAGCTGGAAGTAAGGGAGATGGGGCATGAAGTTATTTCTAGGAGTTGGACACATACCAAGTTTAGCTCAGTTCTGGGCATCTTTGAAATACCTATACAAACTTGTTCCTACATAGTAACTTGCATCTTTGAATGAGAATCTGCTTGCTTACAGCAACGTGCTATATGTTCTGAATGCCCGAATTGGGAATCTGTGTCAAAACTTTGTTAGGAATTATGTGATCCTTACTAGCTGGAAGTAAGGGAGATGAGGCATGAAGTTATTTCTAGGAGTTGGACACATACCAAGTTTAGCTCAGTTCTGGGCATCTTTGAAATACCTATACAAACTTGTTCCTACATAGTAACTTGCAACTTTGAATGACAATGTGCTTGCTTACAGCAACGTGCTATATGTTCTGAATGAACGAATTGGGAATCTGTGTCAAAACTTTGTTAGGAATTATGTGATCCTTACTAGCTGGAAGTAAGGGAGATGGGGCATGAAGTTATTTCTTGGAGTTGGAGACATACCAAGTTTAGCTCAGTTCTGGGCATCTTTGAAATACCTATACAAACTTGTTCCTACATAGTAACTTGCAACTTTGAATGAGAATGTGCTTGCTTGCAGCAACGTGCTATATGTTCTGAATGCCCGATTTGGGAATCTGTGTCAAAACTTTGTTAGGAATTATGTGATCATTACTAGCTGGAAGTAAGGGAGATGGAGCATGAAGTTATTTCTAGGAGTTGGACACATACCAAGTTTAGCTCAGTTCTGGGCATCTTTGAAATACCTATACAAACTTGTTCCTACATAGTAACTTGCCTCTTTGAATGAGAATGTGCTTGCTTACAGCAACGTGCTATATGTTCTGAATGCCCGAATTGGCAATATGTGTCACAACTTTGTTAGGAATTATGTGATCCTTACTAGCTGGAAGTAAGGGAGATGGGGCATGAAGTTATTTCTAGGAGTTGGACACATACCAAGTTTAGCTCAGTTCTGGGCATCTTTGAAATACCTATACAAACTTGTTCCTACATAGTAACTTGCAACTTTGAATGAGAATGTGCCTGCTTACAGCAACGTGCTATATGTTCTGAATGCCCGAATTGGGAATCTGTGTCAAAACTTTGTTAGGAATTATGTGATCCTTACTAGCTGGAAGTAAGGGAGATGGGGCATGAAGTTATTTCTAGGAGTTGGACACATACCAAGTTTAGCTCAGTTCTGGGCATCTTTGAAATACCTATACAAACTTGTTCCTACATAGTAACTTGCATCTTTGAATGAGAATCTGCTTGCTTACAGCAACGTGCTATATGATCTGAATGCCCGAATTGGGAATCTGTGTCAAAACTTTGTTAGGAATTATGTGATCCTTACTAGCTGGAAGTAAGGGAGATGGGGCATGAAGTTATTTCTAGGAGTTGGACACATACCAAGTTTAGCTCAGTTCTGGGCATCTTTGAAATACCTATACAAACTTGTTCCTACATAGTAACTTGCAACTTTGAATGAAAATGTGCTTGCTTACAGCAACGTGCTATATGTTCTGAATGCCCGAATTGGGAATCTGTGTCAAAACTTTGTTAGGAATTATGTGATCCTTACTAGCTGGAAGTAAGGGAGATGGGGCATGAAGTTATTTCTAGGAGTTGGACACATACCAAGTTTAGCTCAGTTCTGGGCAACTTTGAAATACCTATACAAACTTGTTCCTACATAGTAACTTGCAACTTTGAATGAAAATGTGCTTGCTTACAGCAACGTGCTATATGTTCTGAATGCCCGAATTGGGAATCTGTGTCAAAAGTTCGTTAGGAATTATGTGATCCTTACTAGCTGGAAGTAAGGGAGATGGGGCATGAAGTTATTTCTAGGAGTTGGACACATACCAAGTTTAGCTCAGTTCTGGGCATCTTTGAAATACCTATACAAACTTGTTCCTACATAGTAACTTGCAACTTTGAATGAGAATGTGCTTGCTTACAGCAACGTGCTATATGTTCTGAATGAACGAATTGGGAATCTGTGTCAAAACTTTGTTAGGAATTATGTGATCCTTACTAGCTGGAAGTAAGGGAGATTGGGCATGAAGTTATTTCTTGGAGTTGGAGACATACCAAATTTAGCTCAGTTCTGGGCATCTTTGAAATACCTATACAAACTTGTTCCTACATAGTAACTTGCAACTTTGAATGAGAATGTGCTTGCTTGCAGCAACGTGCTATATGTTCTGAATGCCCGATTTGGGAATCTGTGTCAAAACTTTGTTAGGAATTATGTGATCCTTACTAGCTGGAAGTAAGGGAGATGGAGCATGAAGTTATTTCTAGGAGTTGGACACATACCAAGTTTAGCTCAGTTCTGGGCATCTTTGAAATATCTATACAAACTTGTTCCTACATAGTAACTTGCAACTTTGAATGAAAATGTGCTTGCTTACAGCAACGTGCTATATGTTCTGAATGCCCGAATTGGCAATCTGTGTCAAAACTTTGTTAGGAATTATGTGATCCTTACTAGCTGGAAGTAAGGGAGATGGGGCATGAAGTTATTTCTAGGAGTTGGACACATACCAAGTTTAGCTCAGTTCTGGGCATCTTTGAAATACCTATACAAACTTGTTCCTACATAGTAACTTGCAACTTTGAATGAGAATGTGCTTGCTTGCAGCAACGTGCTATATGTTCTGAATGCCCAAATTGGGAATCTGTGTCAAAACTTTGTTAGGAATTATGTGATCCTTACTAGCTGGAAGTAAGGGAGATGGGGCATGAAGTTATTTCTAGGAGTTGGACACATACCAAGTTTAGCTCAGTTCTGGGCATCTTTGAAATACCTATACAAACTTGTTCCTACATAGTAACTTGCAACTTTGAATGAGAATGTGCCTGCTTACAGCAACGTGCTATATGTTCTGAATGCCCGAATTGGGAATCTGTGTCAAAACTTTGTTAGGAATTATGTGATCCTTACTAGCTGGAAGTAAGGGAGATGGGGCATGAAGTTATTTCTTGGAGTTGGAGACATACCAAGTTTAGCTCAGTTCTGGGCATCTTTGAAATACCTATACAAACTTGTTCCTACATAGTAACTTGCAACTTTGAATGAGAATGTGCTTGCTTGCAGCAACGTGCTATATGTTCTGAATGCCCGAATAGGGAATCTGTGTCAAAACTTTGTTAGGAATTATGAGATCCTTATTAGCTGGAAGTAAGGGAGCTGGAGCATGAAGGTATTTCTAGGAGTTGGACACATCCCAAGTTTAGCTCAGTTCTGGGCATCTTTGAAATACCTATACAAACTTGTTCCTACCTAGTAACTTGCATCTTTGAATGAGAATGTGCTTGCTTACAGCAACGTGCTATATGTTCTGAATGCCCGAATTGGCAATCTGTGTCAAAACTTTGTTAGGAATTATGTGATCCTTACTAGCTGGAAGTAAGGGAGATGGGGCATGAAGTTATTTCTAGGAGTTGGACACATACCAAGTTTAGCTCAGTTCTGGGCATCTTTGAAATACCTATACAAACTTGTTCCTACATAGTAACTTGCAACTTTGAATGAGAATGTGCCTGCTTACAGCAACGTGCTATATGTTCTGAATGCCCGAATTGGGAATCTGTGTCAAAACTTTGTTAGGAATTATGTGATCCTTACTAGCTGGAAGTAAGGGAGATGGGGCATGAAGTTATTTCTAGGAGTTGGACACATACCAAGTTTAGCTCAGTTCTGGGCATCTTTGAAATACCTATACAAACTTGTTCCTACATTGTAACTTGCAACTTTGAATGAGAATGTGCCTGCTTACAGCAACGTGCTATATGTTCTGAATGCCCGAATTGGGAATCTGTGTCAAAACTTTGTTAGGAATTATGTGATCCTTACTAGCTGGAAGTAAGGGAGATGGGGCATGAAGTTATTTCTAGGAGTTGGACACATACCAAGTTTAGCTCAGTTCTGGGCATCTTTGAAATACCTATACAAACTTGTTCCTACATAGTAACTTGCATCTTTGAATGAGAATCTGCTTGCTTACAGCAACGTGCTATATGTTCTGAATGCCCGAATTGGGAATCTGTGTCAAAACTTTGTTAGGAATTATGTGATCCTTGCTAGCTGGAAGTAAGGGAGATGGGGCATGAAGTTATTTCTAGGAGTTGGAGACATACCAAGTTTAGCTCAGTTCTGGGCATCTTTGAAATACCTATACAAACTTGTTCCTACATAGTAACTTGCATCTTTGAATGAGAATGTGCTTGCTTGCAGCAACGTGCTATATGTTCTGAATGCCCGATTTGGGAATCTGTGTCAAAACTTTGTTAGGAATTATGTGATCCTTACTAGCTGGAAGTAAGGGAGATGGGGCATGAAGTTATTTCTAGGAGTTGGACACATACCAAGTTTAGCTCAGTTCTGGGCATCTTTGAAATACCTATACAAACTTGTTCCTACATAGTAACTTGCAACTTTGAATGAGAATGTGCTTGCTTGCAGCAACGTGCTATATGTTCTGAATGCCCGAATTGGCAATCTGTGTCAAAACTTTGTTAGGAATTATGTGATCCTTACTAGCTGGAAGTAAGGGAGATGGGGCATGAAGTTATTTCTAGGAGTTGGACACATACCAAGTTTAGCTCAGTTCTGGGCATCTTTGAAATACCTATACAAACTTGTTCCTACATAGTAACTTGCAACTTTGAATGAGAATGTGCTTGCTTACAGCAACGTGCTATATGTTCTGAATGCCCGAATTGGCAATCTGTGTCAAAACTTTGTTAGGAATTATGTGATCCTTACTAGCTGGAAGTAAGGGAGATGGAGCATGAAGTTATTTCTAGAAGTTGGACACATACCAAGTTTAGCTCAGTTCTGGGCATCTTTGAAATACCTATACAAACTTGTTCCTACATAGTAACTTGCATCTTTGAATGAGAATGTGCTTGCTTACAGCAACGTGCTATATGTTCTGAATGCCCGAATTGGGAATATGTGTGAAATCTTTGTTAGGAATTATGTGATCCTTACTAGCTGGAAGTAAGGGAGATGGGGCATGAAGTTATTTCTAGGAGTTGGACACATACCAAGTTTAGCTCAGTTCTGGGCATCTTTGAAATACCTATACAAACTTGTTCCTACATGTTTACTTGCAACTTTGAATGAGAATGTGCTTGCTTACAGCAACGTGCTATATATTCCGAATGCCCGAAATGGGAATCTGTGTCAAAATTTGTTAGGAATTATGTGATCCTTACTAGCTGGAAGTAAGGGAGTTGGGGGATGAAGGTATTTCTAGGAGTTGGACACAAACCAAGTTTAGCTCAGTTCTGGGCATCTTTGAAATACCTATACAAACTTGTTCCTACATAGTAACTTGCAACTTTGAAGGAGAATGTGCTTGCTTACAGCAACGTGCTATATGTTCTGAATGCCCGATTTGGGAATCTGTGTCTAAACTTTGTTAGGAATCATGTGATCCTTACTAGCTGGAAGTAAGAGAGATGGGGCATGAAGTTATTTCTAGGAGTTGGACACATACCAAGTTTAGCTCAGTTCTGGGCATCTTTGAAATTCCTATACAAACTTGTTCCTACATAGTAACTTGCAACTTTGAATGAGAATGTGCTTTCTTACAGCAACGTGCTATATGTTCTGAATGCCCGAATTGGGAATCTGTGTCAAAACTTTGTTAGGAATTGTGTGATCCTTACTAGCTGGAAGTAAGGGAGATGGGGCATGAAGTTATTTCTAGGAGTTGGAGACATACCAAGTTTAGCTCAGTTCTGGGCATCTTTGAAATACCTATACAAACTTGTTCCTACATAGTAACTTGCAACTTTGAAGGAGAATGTGCTTGCTTACAGCAACGTGCTATATGTTCTGAATGCCCGAATAGGGAATCTGTGTCAAAACTTTGTTAGGAATTCTGTGATCCTTACTAGCTGGAAGTAAGGGAGATGGAGCATGAAGTTATTTCTAGGAGTTGGACACATACCAAGTTTAGCTCAGTTCTGGGCATCTTTGAAATACCTATACAAACTTGTTCCTACATAGTAACTTGCATCTTTGAATGAGAATGTGCTTGCTTACAGCAACGTGCTATATGTTCTGAATGCCCGAATTGGGAATCTGTGTCAAAACTTTGTTAGGAATTATGTGATCCTTACTAGCTGGAAGTAAGGGAGATGGGGCATGAAGTTATTTCTAGGAGTTGGACACATACCAAGTTTAGCTCAGTTCTGGGCATCTTTGAAATACCTATACAAACTTGTTCCTACATAGTAACTTGCATCTTTGAATGAGAATCTGCTTGCTTACACTAACGTGCTATATGTTCTGAATGCCCGAATTGGGAATCTGTGTCAAAACTTTGTTAGGAATTATGTGATCCTTACTAGCTGGAAGTAAGGGAGATGGGGCATGAAGTTATTTCTAGGAGTTGGACACATACCAAGTTTAGCTCAGTTCTGGGCATCTTTGAAATACCTATACAAACTTGTTCCTACATAGTAACTTGCAACTTTGAATGACAATGTGCTTGCTTACAGCAACGTGCTATATGTTCTGAATGCCCGAATTGGGAATCTGTGTCAAAACTTTGTTAGGAATTATGTGATCCTTACTAGCTGGAAGTAAGGGAGATGGGGCATGAAGTTATTTCTAGGAGTTGGACACATACCAAGTTTAGCTCAGTTCTGGGCATCTTTGAAATACCTATACAAACTTGTTCCTACATAGTAACTTGCAACTTTGAATGACAATGTGCTTGCTTACAGCAACGTGCTATATGTTCTGAATGCCCGAATTGGGAATCTGTGTCAAAACTTTGTTAGGAATTATGTGATCCTTACTAGCTGGAAGTAAGGGAGATGGGGCATGAAGTTATTTCTTGGAGTTGGAGACATACCAAGTTTAGCTCAGTTCTGGGCATCTTTGAAATACCTATACAAACTTGTTCCTACATAGTAACTTGCAACTTTGAATGAGAATGTGCTTGCTTGCAGCAACGTGCTATATGTTCTGAATGCGCGATTTGGGAATCTGTGTCAAAACTTTGTTAGGAATTATGTGATCCTTACTAGCTGGAAGTAAGGGAGATGGAGCATGAAGTTATTTCTAGGAGTTGGACACATACCAAGTTTAGCTCAGTTCTGGGCATCTTTGAAATACCTATACAAACTTGTTCCTACATAGTAACTTGCCTCTTTGAATGAGAATGTGCTTGCTTACAGCAACGTGCTATATGTTCTGAATGCCCGAATTGGCAATATGTGTCACAACTTTGTTAGGAATTATGTGATCCTTACTAGCTGGAAGTAAGGGAGATGGGGCATGAAGTTATTTCTAGGAGTTGGACACATACCAAGTTTAGCTCAGTTCTGGGCATCTTTGAAATACCTATACAAACTTGTTCCTACATAGTAACTTTCAACTTTGAATGAGAATGTGCCTGCTTACAGCAACGTGCTATATGTTCTGAATGCCCGAATTGGGAATCTGTGTCAAAACTTTGTTAGGAATTATGTGATCCTTACTAGCTGGAAGTAAGGGAGATGGGGCATGAAGTTATTTCTAGGAGTTGGACACATACCAAGTTTAGCTCAGTTCTGGGCATCTTTGAAATACCTATACAAACTTGTTCCTACATAGTAACTTGCAACGTTGAATGAAAATGTGCCTGCTTACAGCAACGTGCTGTATGTTCTGAATGCCCGAATTGGGAATCTGTGTCAAAACTTTGTTAGGAATTATGTGATCCTTACTAGCTGGAAGTAAGGGAGATGGGGCATGAAGTTATTTCTAGGAGTTGGACACATACCAAGTTTAGCTCAGTTCTGGGCATCTTTGAAATACCTATACAAACTTGTTCCTACATAGTAACTTGCAACTTTGAATGAAAATGTGCTTGCTTACAGCAACGTGCTATATGTTCTGAATGCCCGTATTGGGAATCTGTGTCAAAACTTTGTTAGGAATTATGTGATCCTTACTAGCTGGAAGTAAGGGAGATGGGGCATGAAGTTATTTCTAGGAGTTGGACACATACCAAGTTTAGCTCAGTTCTGGGCATCTTTGAAATACCTATACAAACTTGTTCCTACATAGTAACTTGCAACTTTGAATGACAATGTGCTTGCTTACAGCAACGTGCTATATGTTCTGAATGCCCGAATTGGGAATCTGTGTCAAAACTTTGTTAGGAATTATGTGATCCTTACTAGCTGGAAGTAAGGGAGATGGGGCATGAAGTTATTTCTTGGAGTTGGAGACATACCAAGTTTAGCTCAGTTCTGGGCATCTTTGAAATACCTATACAAACTTGTTCCTACATAGTAACTTGCAACTTTGAATGAGAATGTGCTTGCTTGCAGCAACGTGCTATATGTTCTGAATGCCCGATTTGGGAATCTGTGTCAAAACTTTGTTAGGAATTATGTGATCATTACTAGCTGGAAGTAAGGGAGATGGGGCATGAAGTTATTTCTAGGAGTTGGACACATACCAAGTTTAGCTCAGTTCTGGGCAACTTTGAAATACCTATACAAACTTGTTCCTACATAGTAACTTGCAACTTTGAATGAAAATGTGCTTGCTTACAGCAACGTGCTATATGTTCTGAATGCCCGAATTGGGAATCTGTGTCAAAACTTTGTTAGGAATTATGTGATCCTTACTAGCTGGAAGTAAGGGAGATGGGGCATGAAGTTATTTCTAGGAGTTGGACACATACCAAGTTTAGCTCAGTTCTGGGCATCTTTGAAATACCTATACAAACTTGTTCCTACATAGTAACTTGCAACTTTGAATGAGAATGTGCTTGCTTACAGCAACGTGCTATATGTTCTGAATGAACGAATTGGGAATCTGTGTCAAAACTTTGTTAGGAATTATGTGATCCTTACTAGCTGGAAGTAAGGGAGATTGGGCATGAAGTTATTTCTTGGAGTTGGAGACATACCAAATTTAGCTCAGTTCTGGGCATCTTTGAAATACCTATACAAACTTGTTCCTACATAGTAACTTGCAACTTTGAATGAGAATGTGCTTGCTTGCAGCAACGTGCTATATGTTCTGAATGCCCGATTTGGGAATCTGTGTCAAAACTTTGTTAGGAATTATGTGATCCTTACTAGCTGGATGTAAGGGAGATGGAGCATGAAGTTATTTCTAGGAGTTGGACACATACCAAGTTTAGCTCAGTTCTGGGCATCTTTGAAATACCTATACAAACTTGTTCCTACATAGTAACTTGCATCTTTGAATGAAAATGTGCTTGCTTACAGCAACGTGCTATATGTTCTGAATGCCCGAATTGGGAATCTGTGTCAAAACTTTGTTAGGAATTATGTGATCCTTACTAGCTGGAAGTAAGGGAGATGGGGCATGAAGTTATTTCTAGGAGTTGGACACATACCAAGTTTAGCTCAGTTCTGGGCATCTTTGAAATACCTATACAAACTTGTTCCTACATAGTAACTTGCAACTTTGAAAGAGAATGTGCCTGCTTACAGCAACGTGCTATATGTTCTGAATGCCCGAATTGGCAATCTGTGTCAAAACTTTGTTAGGAATTATGTGATCCTTACTAGCTGGAAGTAAGGGAGATGGGGCATGAAGTTATTTCTAGGAGTTGGACACATACCGAGTTTAGCTCAGTTCTGGGCATCTTTGAAATACCTATACAAACTTGTTCCTACATAGTAACTTGCAACTTTGAAAGAGAATGTGCTTGCTTACAGCAACGTGCTATATGTTCTGAATGCCCGAATTGGCAATCTGTGTCAAAACTTTGTTAGGAGTTATGTGATCCTTACTAGCTGGAAGTAAGGGAGATGGGGCATGAAGTTATTTCTAGGAGTTGGACACATACCGAGTTTAGCTCAGTTCTGGGCATCTTTGAAATACCTATACAAACTTGTTCCTACATAGTAACTTGCATCTTTGAATGAGAATGTGCTTGCTTACAGCAACGTGCTATATGTTCTGAATGCCCGAATTGGGAATCTGTGTCAAAACTTTGTTAGGAAATATGTGATCCTTACTAGCTGGAAGTAAGGGAGATGGGGCATGAAGTTATTTCTAGGAGTTGGACACATACCAAGTTTAGCTCAGTTCTGGGCATCTTTGAAATACCTATACAAACTTGTTCCTACATAGTAACTTGCATCTTTGAATGAAAATGTGCCTGCTTTCAGCAACGTGCTATATGTTCTGAATGCCCAAATTGGGAATCAGTGTCAAAACTTTGTTAGGAATTATGTGATCCTTACTAGCTGGAAGTAAGGGAGATGGGGCATGAAGTTATTTCTAGGAGTTGGACACATACCGGGTTTAGCTCAGTTCTGGGCATCTTTGAAATACCTATACAAACTTGTTCCTACATAGTAACTTGCAACTTTGAATGAGAATGTGCCTGCTTACAGCAACGTGCTATATGTTCTGAATGCCCGAATTGGGAATCTGTGTCAAAACTTTGTTAGGAATTATGTGATCCTTACTAGCTGGAAGTAAGGGAGATGGGGCATGAAGTTATTTCTTGGAGTTGGAGACATACCAAGTTTAGCTCAGTTCTGGGCATCTTTGAAATACCTATACAAACTTGTTCCTACATAGTAACTTGCAACTTTGAATGAGAATGTGCTTGCTTGCAGCAACGTGCTATATGTTCTGAATGCCCGAATTGGGAATCTGTGGCAAAACTTTGTTAGGAATTATGAGATCCTTATTAGCTGGAAGTAAGGGAGCTGGAGCATGAAGTTATTTCTAGGAGTTGGACACATACCAAGTTTAGCTCAGTTCTGGGCATCTTTGAAATACCTATACAAACTTGTTCCTACATAGTAACTTGCAACTTTGAATGAAAATGTGCTTGCTTACAGCAACGTGCTATATGTTCTGAATGCCCGAATTGGCAATCTGTGTCAAAACTTTGTTAGGAATTATGTGATCCTTACTAGCTGGAAGTAAGGGAGATGGGGCATGAAGTTATTTCTAGGAGTTGGACACATACCAAGTTTAGCTCAGTTCTGGGCATCTTTGAAATACCTATACAAACTTGTTCCTACATAGTAACTTGCATCTTTGAATGAGAATCTGCTTGCTTACAGCAACGTGCTATATGTTCTGAATGCCCAAATTAGGAATCTGTGTCAAAATTTTGTTAGGAATTAGGTGATCCTTACTAGCTGGAAGTAAGGGAGATGGGGCATGAAGTTATTTCTAGGAGTTGGACACATACCAAGTTTAGGTCAGTTCTGGGAATCTTTGAAATACCTATACAAACTTGTTCCTACATAGTAACTTGCATCTTTGAATGAAAATGTGCCTGCTTACAGCAACGTGCTATATGTTCTGAATGCCCGATTTGGGAATCTGTGTCAAAACTTTGTTAGGAATTATGTGATCATTACTAGCTGGAAGTAAGGGAGATGGGGCATGAAGTTATTTCTAGGAGTTGGACACATACCAAGTTTAGCTCAGTTCTGGGCAACTTTGAAATACCTATACAAACTTGTTCCTACATAGTAACTTGCAACTTTGAATGAAAATGTGCTTGCTTACAGCAACGTGCTATATGTTCTGAATGCCCGAATTGGGAATCTGTGTCAAAACTTTGTTAGGAATTATGTGATCCTTACTAGCTGGAAGTAAGGGAGATGGGGCATGAAGTTATTTCTAGGAGTTGGACACATACCAAGTTTAGCTCAGTTCTGGGCATCTTTGAAATACCTATACAAACTTGTTCCTACATAGTAACTTGCAACTTTGAATGAGAATGTGCTTGCTTACAGCAACGTGCTATATGTTCTGAATGAACGAATTGGGAATCTGTGTCAAAACTTTGTTAGGAATTATGTGATCCTTACTAGCTGGAAGTAAGGGAGATTGGGCATGAAGTTATTTCTTGGAGTTGGAGACATACCAAATTTAGCTCAGTTCTGGGCATCTTTGAAATACCTATACAAACTTGTTCCTACATAGTAACTTGCAACTTTGAATGAGAATGTGCTTGCTTGCAGCAACGTGCTATATGTTCTGAATGCCCGATTTGGGAATCTGTGTCAAAACTTTGTTAGGAATTATGTGATCCTTACTAGCTGGATGTAAGGGAGATGGAGCATGAAGTTATTTCTAGGAGTTGGACACATACCAAGTTTAGCTCAGTTCTGGGCATCTTTGAAATACCTATACAAACTTGTTCCTACATAGTAACTTGCATCTTTGAATGAAAATGTGCTTGCTTACAGCAACGTGCTATATGTTCTGAATGCCCGAATTGGCAATCTGTGTCAAAACTTTGTTAGGAATTATGTGATCCTTACTAGCTGGAAGTAAGGGAGATGGGGCATGAAGTTATTTCTAGGAGTTGGACACATACCAAGTTTAGCTCAGTTCTGGGCATCTTTGAAATACCTATACAAACTTGTTCCTACATAGTAACTTGCAACTTTGAAAGAGAATGTGCCTGCTTACAGCAACGTGCTATATGTTCTGAATGCCCGAATTGGCAATCTGTGTCAAAACTTTGTTAGGAATTATGTGATCCTTACTAGCTGGAAGTAAGGGAGATGGGGCATGAAGTTATTTCTAGGAGTTGGACACATACCGAGTTTAGCTCAGTTCTGGGCATCTTTGAAATACCTATACAAACTTGTTCCTACATAGTAACTTGCAACTTTGAAAGAGAATGTGCTTGCTTACAGCAACGTGCTATATGTTCTGAATGCCCGAATTGGCAATCTGTGTCAAAACTTTGTTAGGAGTTATGTGATCCTTACTAGCTGGAAGTAAGGGAGATGGGGCATGAAGTTATTTCTAGGAGTTGGACACATACCGAGTTTAGCTCAGTTCTGGGCATCTTTGAAATACCTATACAAACTTGTTCCTACATAGTAACTTGCATCTTTGAATGAGAATGTGCTTGCTTACAGCAACGTGCTATATGTTCTGAATGCCCGAATTGGGAATCTGTGTCAAAACTTTGTTAGGAAATATGTGATCCTTACTAGCTGGAAGTAAGGGAGATGGGGCATGAAGTTATTTCTAGGAGTTGGACACATACCAAGTTTAGCTCAGTTCTGGGCATCTTTGAAATACCTATACAAACTTGTTCCTACATAGTAACTTGCATCTTTGAATGAAAATGTGCCTGCTTTCAGCAACGTGCTATATGTTCTGAATGCCCAAATTGGGAATCAGTGTCAAAACTTTGTTAGGAATTATGTGATCCTTAGTAGCTGGAAGTAAGGGAGATGGGGCATGAAGTTATTTCTAGGAGTTGGACACATACCGGGTTTAGCTCAGTTCTGGGCATCTTTGAAATACCTATACAAACTTGTTCCTACATAGTAACTTGCAACTTTGAATGAGAATGTGCCTGCTTACAGCAACGTGCTATATGTTCTGAATGCCCGAATTGGGAATCTGTGTCAAAACTTTGTTAGGAATTATGTGATCCTTACTAGCTGGAAGTAAGGGAGATGGGGCATGAAGTTATTTCTTGGAGTTGGAGACATACCAAGTTTAGCTCAGTTCTGGGCATCTTTGAAATACCTATACAAACTTGTTCCTACATAGTAACTTGCAACTTTGAATGAGAATGTGCTTGCTTGCAGCAACGTGCTATATGTTCTGAATGCCCGAATTGGGAATCTGTGGCAAAACTTTGTTAGGAATTATGAGATCCTTATTAGCTGGAAGTAAGGGAGCTGGAGCATGAAGTTATTTCTAGGAGTTGGACACATACCAAGTTTAGCTCAGTTCTGGGCATCTTTGAAATACCTATACAAACTTGTTCCTACATAGTAACTTGCAACTTTGAATGAAAATGTGCTTGCTTACAGCAACGTGCTATATGTTCTGAATGCCCGAATTGGCAATCTGTGTCAAAACTTTGTTAGGAATTATGTGATCCTTACTAGCTGGAAGTAAGGGAGATGGGGCATGAAGTTATTTCTAGGAGTTGGACACATACCAAGTTTAGCTCAGTTCTGGGCATCTTTGAAATACCTATACAAACTTGTTCCTACATAGTAACTTGCATCTTTGAATGAGAATCTGCTTGCTTACAGCAACGTGCTATATGTTCTGAATGCCCAAATTAGGAATCTGTGTCAAAATTTTGTTAGGAATTAGGTGATCCTTACTAGCTGGAAGTAAGGGAGATGGGGCATGAAGTTATTTCTAGGAGTTGGACACATACCAAGTTTAGGTCAGTTCTGGGAATCTTTGAAATACCTATACAAACTTGTTCCTACATAGTAACTTGCATCTTTGAATGAAAATGTGCCTGCTTACAGCAACGTGCTATATGTTCTGAATGCCCGAATTGGGAATCTGTGTCAAAACTTTGTTAGGAATTATGTGATCCTTACTAGCTGGAAGTAAGGGAGATGGGGCATGAAGTTATTTCTAGGAGTTGGACACATACCAAGTTTAGCTCAGTTCTGGGCATCTTTGAAATACCTATACAAACTTGTTCCTACATAGTAACTTGCAACTTTGAATGAGAATGTGCCTGCTTACAGCAACGTGCTATATGTTCTGAATGCCCGAATTGGGAATCTGTGTCAAAACTTTGTTAGGAATTATGTGATCCTTACTAGCTGGAAGTAAGGGAGATGGGGCATGAAGTTATTTCTAGGAGTTGGACACATACCAAGTTTAGCTCAGTTCTGGGCATCTTTGAAATACCTATACAAACTTGTTCCTACATAGTAACTTGCAACTTTGAATGAGAATGTGCCTGCTTACCGCAACGTGCTATATGTTCTGAATGCCCGAATTGGGAATCTGTGTCAAAACTTTGTTAGGAATTATGTGATCCTTACTAGCTGGAAGTAAGGGAGATGGGGCATGAAGTTATTTCTAGGAGTTGGACACATACCAAATTTAGCTCAGTTCTGGGCATCTTTGAAATACCTATACAAACTTGTTCCTACATAGTAACTTGCATCTTTGAATGAGAATCTGCTTGCTTACAGCAACGTGCTATATGTTCTGAATGCCCGAATTGGGAATCTGTGTCAAAACTTTGTTAGGAATTATGTGATCCTTACTAGCTGGAAGTAAGGGAGATGGGGCATGAAGTTATTTCTAGGAGTTGGACACATACCAAGTTTAGCTCAGTTCTGGGCATCTTTGAAATACCTATAAAAACTTGTTCTTACATAGTAACTTGCAACTTTGAATGAGAATGTGCTTGCTTACAGCAACGTGCTATATGTTCTGAATGCCCGAATTGGGAATCTGTGTCAAAACTTTGTTAGGAATTATGTGATCCTTACTAGCTGGAAGTAAGGGAGATGGGGCATGAAGTTATTTCTAGGAGTTGGAGACATACCAAGTTTAGCTCAGTTCTGGGCATCTTTGAAATACCTATACAAACTGGTTCCTACATACTAACTTGCAACTTTGAATGAGAATGTGCTTGCTTACAGCAACGTGCTATATGTTCTGAAAGCCCGAATAGGGAATCTGTGTCAAAACTTTGTTAGGAATTATGTGATCCTTACTAGCTGGAAGTAAGGGAGATGGGGCATGAAGTTATTTCTAGGAGTTGGACACATACCAAGTTTAGCTCAGTTCTGGGCATCTTTGAAATACCTATACAAACTTGTTCCTACATAGTAACTTGCATCTTTGAATGAGAATCTGCTTGCTTACACTAACGTGCTATATGTTCTGAATGCCCGAATTGGGAATCTGTGTCAAAACTTTGTTAGGAATTATGTGATCCTTACTAGCTGGAAGTAAGGGAGATGGGGCATGAAGTTATTTCTAGGAGTTGGACACATACCAAGTTTAGCTCAGTTCTGGGCATCTTTGAAATACCTATACAAACTTGTTCCTACATAGTAACTTGCATCTTTGAATGAGAATCTGCTTGCTTACAGCAACGTGCTATATGTTCTGAATGCCCGAATTGGGAATCTGTGTCAAAACTTTGTTAGGAATTATGTGATCCTTACTAGCTGGAAGTAAGGGAGATGAGGCATGAAGTTATTTCTAGGAGTTGGACACATACCAAGTTTAGCTCAGTTCTGGGCATCTTTGAAATACCTATACAATCTTGTTCCTACATAGTAACTTGCAACTTTGAATGACAATGTGCTTGCTTACAGCAACGTGCTATATGTTCTGAATGCCCGAATTGGGAATCTGTGTCAAAACTTTGTTAGGAATTATGTGATCCTTACTAGCTGGAAGTAAGGGAGATGGGGCATGAAGTTATTTCTTGGAGTTGGAGACATACCAAGTTTAGCTCAGTTCTGGGCATCTTTGAAATACCTATACAAACTTGTTCCTACATAGTAACTTGCAACTTTGAATGAGAATGTGCTTGCTTGCAGCAACGTGCTATATGTTCTGAATCCCTGATTTGGGAATCTGTGTCAAAACTTTGTTAGGAATTATGTGATCATTACTAGCTGGAAGTAAGGGAGATGGAGCATGAAGTTATTTCTAGGAGTTGGACACATACCAAGTTTAGCTCAGTTCTGGGCATCTTTGAAATACCTATACAAACTTGTTCCTACATAGTAACTTGCCTCTTTGAATGAGAATGTGCTTGCTTACAGCAACGTGCTATATGTTCTGAATGCCCGAATTGGCAATATGTGTCACAACTTTGTTAGGAATTATGTGATCCTTACTAGCTGGAAGTAAGGGAGATGGGGCATGAAGTTATTTCTAGGAGTTGGACACATACCAAGTTTAGCTCAGTTCTGGGCATCTTTGAAATACCTATACAAACTTGTTCTACATAGTAACTTGCAACTTTGAATGAGAATGTGCCTGCTTACAGCAACGTGCTATATGTTCTGAATGCCCGAATTGGGAATCTGTGTCAAAACTTTGTTAGGAATTATGTGATCCTTACTAGCTGGAAGTAAGGGAGATGGGGCATGAAGTTATTTCTAGGAGTTGGACACATACCAAGTTTAGCTCAGTTCTGGGCATCTTTGAAATACCTATACAAACTTGTTCCTACATAGTAACTTGCATCTTTGAATGAGAATCTGCTTGCTTACAGCAACGTGCTATATGATCTGAATGCCCGAATTGGGAATCTGTGTCAAAACTTTGTTAGGAATTATGTGATCCTTACTAGCTGGAAGTAAGGGAGATGGGGCATGAAGTTATTTCTAGGAGTTGGACACATACCAAGTTTAGCTCAGTTCTGGGCATCTTTGAAATACCTATACAAACTTGTTCCTACATAGTAACTTGCAACTTTGAATGAAAATGTGCTTGCTTACAGCAACGTGCTATATGTTCTGAATGCCCGAATTGGGAATCTGTGTCAAAACTTTGTTAGGAATTATGTGATCCTTACTAGCTGGAAATAAGGGAGATGGGGCATGAAGTTATTTCTAGGAGTTGGACACATACCAAGTTTAGCTCAGTTCTGGGCAACTTTGAAATACCTATACAAACTTGTTCCTACATAGTAACTTGCAACTTTGAATGAAAATGTGCTTGCTTACAGCAACGTGCTATATGTTCTGAATGCCCGAATTGGGAATCTGTGTCAAAAGTTCGTTAGGAATTATGTGATCCTTACTAGCTGGAAGTAAGGGAGATGGGGCATGAAGTTATTTCTAGGAGTTGGACACATACCAAGTTTAGCTCAGTTCTGGGCATCTTTGAAATACCTATACAAACTTGTTCCTACATAGTAACTTGCAACTTTGAATGAGAATGTGCTTGCTTACAGCAACGTGCTATATGTTCTGAATGAACGAATTGGGAATCTGTGTCAAAACTTTGTTAGGAATTATGTGATCCTTACTAGCTGGAAGTAAGGGAGATTGGGCATGAAGTTATTTCTTGGAGTTGGAGACATACCAAATTTAGCTCAGTTCTGGGCATCTTTGAAATACCTATACAAACTTGTTCCTACATAGTAACTTGCAACTTTGAATGAGAATGTGCTTGCTTGCAGCAACGTGCTATATGTTCTGAATGCCCGATTTGGGAATCAGTGTCAAAACTTTGTTAGGAATTATGTGATCCTTACTAGCTGGAAGTAAGGGAGATGGAGCATGAAGTTATTTCTAGGAGTTGGACACATACCAAGTTTAGCTCAGTTCTGGGCATCTTTGAAATACCTATACAAACTTGTTCCTACATAGTAACTTGCAACTTTGAATGAAAATGTGCTTGCTTACAGCAACGTGCTATATGTTCTGAATGCCCGAATTGGCAATCTGTGTCAAAACTTTGTTAGGAATTATGTGATCCTTACTAGCTGGAAGTAAGGGAGATGGGGCATGAAGTTATTTCTAGGAGTTGGAGACATACCAAGTTTAGCTCAGTTCTGGGCATCTTTGAAATACCTATACAAACTGGTTCCTACATACTAACTTGCAACTTTGAATGAGAATGTGCTTGCTTACAGCAACGTGCTATATGTTCTGAATGCCCGAATTTGGAATCTGTGTCAAAACTTTGTTAGGAATTATGTGATCCTTACTAGCTGGAAGTAAGGGAGATGGAGCATGAAGTTATTTCTAGGAGTTGGACACATACCAAGTTTAACTCAGCTCTGGGCATCTTTGAAATACCTATACAAACTTGTTCCTACATAGTAACTTGCATTTTGAATGAGAATGTGCTTGCTTACAGCAACGTGCTATATGTTCTGAATGCCCGAATTGGGAATATGTGTGAAATCTTTGTTAGGAATTATGTGATCCTTACTAGCTGGAAGTAAGGGAGATGGGGCATGAAGTTATTTCTAGGAGTTGGACACATACCAAGTTTAGCTCAGTTCTGGGCATCTTTGAAATACCTATACAAACTTGTTCCTACATATTAACTTGCAACTTTGAATGAGAATGTGCTTGCTTTCAGCAACGTGCTATATATTCTGAATGCCCGAAATGGGAATCTGTGTCAAAACTTGTTAGGAATTATGTGATCCTTACTAGCTGGAAGTAAGGGAGTTGGGGGATGAAGGTATTTCTAGGAGTTGGACACAAACCAAGTTTAGCACAGTTCTGGGAATATTAGAAATACCTATACAAACTTGTTCCTACATAGTAACTTGCAACTTTGAATGAGAATGTGCTTGCTTACAGCAACGTGCTATATGATCTGAATGCCCGAATTGGGAATCTGTGTCAAATCTTTGTTAAGAATTATGTGATCCTTACTAGCTGGAAGTAAGGGAGATGGGGCATGAAGTTATTTCTAGGAGTTGGACACATACCAACTTTAGCTCAGTTCTGGGTATCTTTGAAATACCTATACAAACTTGTTCCTACATACTATCTTGCAACTTTGAATGAGAATGTGCTTGCTTACAGCAACGTGCTATATGTTCTGAATGCCCGAATTGGGAATCTGTGTCAAAACTTTGTTAGGAATTATGTGATCCTGACTAGCTGGAAGTAAGAGAGATGGGGCATGAAATTATTTCTAGGAGTTGGACACATACCAAGTTTAGCTCATTTCTGGGCATCTTTGAAATACCTATACAAACTTGTTCCTACATAGTAACTTGCAACTTTGAATGAGAATGTGCTTGCTTACAGCAACGTGCTATATGTTCTGAATGCCCGAATTGGGAATCTGTGTCAAAACTTTGTTAGGAATTATGTGATCCTTACTAGCTGGAAGTAAGGGAGATGGGGCATGAAGTTATTTCTAGAAGTTGGAGACATACCAAGTTTAGCTCAGTTCTGGGCATCTTTGAAATACCTATACAAACTTGTTCCTACATAGTAACTTGCAACTTTGAATGAGAATGTGCTTGCTTGCAGCAACCTGCTATATGTTCTGAATGCCCGATTTGGGAATCTGTGTCAAATCTTTGTTAGGAATTATGTGATCCTTACTAGCTGGAAGTAAGGGAGATGGGGCATGAAGGTATTTCTAGGAGTTGGACACATACCAAGCTTAGCACAGTTCTGGGCATCTTTGAAATACCTATACAAACTTGTTCCTACATAGTAACTTGCAACTTTGAATGAGAATGTGCTTGCTTACAGCAACGTGCTATATGTTCTGAATGCCCGAATTGGCAATATGTGTCACAACTTTGTTAGGAATTATGTGATCCTTACTAGCTGGAAGTAAGGGAGATGGGGCATGAAGTTATTTCTAGGAGTTGGACACATACCAAGTTTAGCTCAGTTCTGGGCATCTTTGAAATACCTATACAAACTTGTTCCTACATAGTAACTTGCAACTTTGAATGAGAATGTGCCTGCTTACAGCAACGTGCTATATGTTCTGAATGCCCGAATTGGGAATCTGTGTCAAAACTTTGTTAGGAATTATGTGATCCTTACTAGCTGGAAGTAAGGGAGATGGGGCATGAAGTTATTTCTAGGAGTTGGACACATACCAAGTTTAGCTCAGTTCTGGGCATCTTTGAAATACCTATACAAACTTGTTCCTACATAGTAACTTGCATCTTTGAATGAGAATCTGCTTGCTTACAGCAACGTGCTATATGATCTGAATGCCCGAATTGGGAATCTGTGTCAAAACTTTGTTAGGAATTATGTGATCCTTACTAGCTGGAAGTAAGGGAGATGGGGCATGAAGTTATTTCTAGGAGTTGGACACATACCAAGTTTAGCTCAGTTCTGGGCATCTTTGAAATACCTATACAAACTTGTTCCTACATAGTAACTTGCCTCTTTGAATGAGAATGTGCTTGCTTACAGCAACGTGCTATATGTTCTGAATGCCCGAATTGGCAATATGTGTCACAACTTTGTTAGGAATTATGTGATCCTTACTAGCTGGAAGTAAGGGAGATGGGGCATGAAGTTATTTCTAGGAGTTGGACACACACCAAGTTTAGCTCAGTTCTGGGCATCTTTGAAATACCTATACAAACTTGTTCCTACATAGTAACTTGCAACTTTGAATGAGAATGTGCCTGCTTACAGCAACGTGCTATATGTTCTGAATGCCCGAATTGGGAATCTGTGTCAAAACTTTGTTAGGAATTATGTGATCCTTACTAGCTGGAAGTAAGGGAGATGGGGCATGAAGTTATTTCTAGGAGTTGGACACATACCAAGTTTAGCTCAGTTCTGGGCATCTTTGAAATACCTATACAAACTTGTTCCTACATAGTAACTTGCATCTTTGAATGAGAATCTGCTTGCTTACAGCAACGTGCTATATGATCTGAATGCCCGAATTGGGAATCTGTGTCAAAACTTTGTTAGGAATTATGTGATCCTTACTAGCTGGAAGTAAGGGAGATGGGGCATGAAGTTATTTCTAGGAGTTGGACACATACCAAGTTTAGCTCAGTTCTGGGCATCTTTGAAATACCTATACAAACTTGTTCCTACATAGTAACTTGCAACTTTGAATGAAAATGTGCTTGCTTACAGCAACGTGCTATATGTTCTGAATGCCCGAATTGGGAATCTGTGTCAAAACTTTGTTAGGAATTATGTGATCCTTACTAGCTGGAAGTAAGGGAGATGGGGCATGAAGTTATTTCTAGGAGTTGGACACATACCAAGTTTAGCTCAGTTCTGGGCAACTTTGAAATACCTATACAAACTTGTTCCTACATAGTAACTTGCAACTTTGAATGAAAATGTGCTTGCTTACAGCAACGTGCTATATGTTCTGAATGCCCGAATTGGGAATCTGTGTCAAAAGTTCGTTAGGAATTATGTGATCCTTACTAGCTGGAAGTAAGGGAGATGGGGCATGAAGTTATTTCTAGGAGTTGGACACATACCAAGTTTAGCTCAGTTCTGGGCATCCTTGAAATACCTATACAAACTTGTTCCTACATAGTAACTTGCAACTTTGAATGAAAATGTGCTTGCTTACAGCAACGTGCTATATGTTCTGAATGCCGGAATTGGGAATCTGTGTCAAAACTTTGTTAGGAATTATGTGATCCTTACTAGCTGGAAGTAAGGGAGATGGGGCATGAAGTTATTTCTAGGAGTTGGACACATACCAAGTTTAGCTCAGTTCTGGGCAACTTTGAAATACCTATACAAACTTGTTCCTACATAGTAACTTGCAACTTTGAATGAAAATGTGCTTGCTTGCAGCAACGTGCTATATGTTCTGAATGCCCGAATTGGGAATCTGTGTCAAAATTTCGTTAGGAATTATGTGATCCTTACTAGCTGGAAGTAAGGGAGATGGGGCATGAAGTTATTTCTAGGAGTTGGACACATACCAAGTTTAGCTCAGTTCTGGGCATCTTTGAAATACCTATACAAACTTGTTCCTACATAGTAACTTGCATCTTTGAATGAGAATGTGCTTGCTTACAGCAACGTGCTATATGTTCTGAATGAACGATTTGGGAATCTGTGTCAAAACTTTGTTAGGAATTATGTGATCCTTACTAGCTGGAAGTAAGGGAGATTGGGCATGAAGTTATTTCTTGGAGTTGGAGACATACCAAATTTAGCTCAGTTCTGGGCATCTTTGAAATACCTATACAAACTTGTTCCTACATAGTAACTTGCAACTTTGAATGAGAATGTGCTTGCTTGCAGCAACGTGCTATATGTTCTGAATGCCCGATTTGGGAATCTGTGTCAAAACTTTGTTAGGAATTATGTGATCCTTACTAGCTGGAAGTAAGGGAGATGGAGCATGAAGTTATTTCTAGGAGTTGGACACATACCAAGTTTAGCTCAGTTCTGGGCATCTTTGAAATACCTATACAAACTTGTTCCTACATAGTAACTTGCATCTTTGAATGAAAATGTGCTTGCTTACAGCAACGTGCTATATGTTCTGAATGCCAGAATTGGCAATCTGTGTCAAAACTTTGTTAGGAATTATGTGATCCTTACTAGCTGGAAGTAAGGGAGATGGGGCATGAAGTTATTTCTAGGAGTTGGACACATACCAAGTTTAGCTCAGTTCTGGGCATCTTTGAAATACCTATACAAACTTGTTCCTACATAGTAACTTGCAACTTTGAAAGAGAATGTGCCTGCTTACAGCAACGTGCTATATGTTCTGAATGCCCGAATTGGCAATCTGTGTCAAAACTTTGTTAGGAATTATGTGATCCTTACTAGCTGGAAGTAAGGGAGATGGGGCATGAAGTTATTTCTAGGAGTTGGACACATACCGAGTTTAGCTCAGTTCTGGGCATCTTTGAAATACCTATACAAACTTGTTCCTACATAGTAACTTGCATCTTTGAATGAAAATGTGCATGCTTACAGCAACGTGCTATATGTTCTGAATGCCCAAATTGGGAATCAGTGTCAAAACTTTGTTAGGAATTATGTGATCCTTACTAGCTGGAAGTAAGGGAGATGGGGCATGATCTTATTTCTAGGAGTTGGACACATACCAAGTTTAGCTCAGTTCTGGGCATCTTTGAAATACCTATACAAACTTGTTCCTACATAGTAACTTGCAACTTTGAATGAGAATGTGCCTGCTTACAGCAACGTGCTATATGTTCTGAATGCCCGAATTGGGAATCTGTGTCAAAACTTTGTTAGGAATTATGTGATCCTTACTAGCTGGAAGTAAGGGAGATGGGGCATGAAGTTATTTCTTGGAGTTGGAGACATACCAAGTTTAGCTCAGTTCTGGGCATCTTTGAAATACCTATACAAACTTGTTCCTACATAGTAACTTGCAACTTTGAATGAGAATGTGCTTGCTTGCAGCAACGTGCTATATGTTCTGAATGCCCGAATAGGGAATCTGTGTCAAAACTTTGTTAGGAATTATGAGATCCTTATTAGCTGGAAGTAAGGGAGCTGGAGCATGAAGTTATTTCTAGGAGTTGGACACATACCAAGTTTAGCTCAGTTCTGGGCATCTTTGAAATACCTATACAAACTTGTTCCTACATAGTAACTTGCAACTTTGAATGAAAATGTGCTTGCTTACAGCAACGTGCTATATGTTCTGAATGCCCGAATTGGCAATCTGTGTCAAAACTTTGTTAGGAATTATGTGATCCTTACTAGCTGGAAGTAAGGGAGATGGGGCATGAAGTTATTTCTAGGAGTTGGACACATACCAAGTTTAGCTCAGTTCTGGGCATCTTTGAAATACCTATACAAACTTGTTCCTACATAGTAACTTGCATCTTTGAATGAGAATCTGCTTGCTTACAGCAACGTGCTGTATGTTCTGAATGCCCGAATTGGGAATCTGTGTCAAAATTTTGTTAGGAATTATGTGATCCTTACTAGCTGGAAGTAAGGGAGATGGGGCATGAAGTTATTTCTAGGAGTTGGACACATACCAAGTTTAGCTCAGTTCTGGGCATCTTTGAAATACCTATACAAACTTGTTCCTACATAGTAACTTGCATCTTTGAATGAAAATGTGCCTGCTTACAGCAACGTGCTATATGTTCTGAATGCCCGAATTGGGAATCTGTGTCAAAACTTTGTTAGGAATTATGTGATGCTTACTAGCTGGAAGTAAGGGAGATGGGGCATGAAGTTATTTCCAGGAGTTGGACACATACCAAGTTTAGCTCAGTTCTGGGCATCTTTGAAATACCTATACAAACTTGTTCCTACATAGTAACTTGCAACTTTGAATGAGAATGTGCTTGCTTACAGCAACGTGCTATATGTTCTGAATGCCCGAATAGGGAATCTGTGTCAAAACTTTGTTAGAAATTATGTGATCCTTACTAGATGGCAGTAAGGGAGTTGGGGCATGAAGGTATTTCTAGGAGTTGGACACATACCAAGCTTAGCACAGTTCTGGGCATCTTTGAAATACCTATACAAACTTGTTCCTACATAGTAACTTGCAACTTTGAATGAGAATGTGCTTGCTTACAGCAACGTGCTATATGTTCTTAATGCCCGAATTGGGAATCTGTGTCAAAACTTTGTTAGGAATTATGTGATCCTTACTAGCTGGAAGTAAGGGAGATGGGGCATGAAGTTATTTCTAGGAGTTGGAGACATACCAAGTTTAGCTCAGTTCTGGGCATCTTTGAAATACCTATACAAACTGGTTCCTACATACTAACTTGCAACTTTGAATGAGAATGTGCTTGCTTACAGCAACGTGCTATATGTTCTGAATGCCCGAATTTGGAATCTGTGTCAAAACTTTGTTAGGAATTATGTGATCCTTACTAGCTGGAAGTAAGGGAGATGGGGCATGAAGTTATTTCTAGGAGTTGGACACATACCAAGTTTAGCTCAGTTCTGGGCATCTTTGAAATACCTATACAAACTTGTTCCTACATAGTAACTTGCATCTTTGAATGAGAATCTGCTTGCTTACACTAACGTGCTATATGTTCTGAATGCCCGAATTGGGAATCTGTGTCAAAACTTTGTTAGGAATTATGTGATCCTTACTAGCTGGAAGTAAGGGAGATGGGGCATGAAGTTATTTCTAGGAGTTGGACACATACCAAGTTTAGCTCAGTTCTGGGCATCTTTGAAATACCTATACAAACTTGTTCCTACATAGTAACTTGCAACTTTGAATGACAATGTGCTTGCTTACAGCAACGTGCTATATGTTCTGAATGCCCGAATTGGGAATCTGTGTCAAAACTTTGTTAGGAATTATGTGATCCTTACTAGCTGGAAGTAAGGGAGATGGGGCGTGAAGTTATTTCTAGGAGTTGGACACATACCAAGTTTAGCTCAGTTCTGGGCATCTTTGAAATACCTATACAAACTTGTTCCTACATAGTAACTTGCAACTTTGAATGACAATGTGCTTGCTTACAGCAACGTGCTATATGTTCTGAATGCCCGAATTGGGAATCTGTGTCAAAACTTTGTTAGGAATTATGTGATCCTTACTAGCTGGAAGTAAGGGAGATGGGGCATGAAGTTATTTCTTGGAGTTGGAGACATACCAAGTTTAGCTCAGTTCTGGGCATCTTTGAAATACCTATACAAACTTGTTCCTACATAGTAACTTGCAACTTTGAATGAGAATGTGCTTGCTTGCAGCAACGTGCTATATGTTCTGAATGCCCGATTTGGGAATCTGTGTCAAAACTTTGTTAGGAATTATGTGATCCTTACTAGCTGGAAGTAAGGGAGATGGGGCATGAAGTTATTTCTAGGAGTTGGACACATACCAAGTTTAGCTCAGTTCTGGGCACCTTTGAATTACCTATACAAACTTGTTCCTACATAGTAACTTGCATCTTTGAATGAGCATGTGCTTGCTTACAGCAACGTGCTATATGTTCTGAATGCCCGATTTGGGAATCTGTGTCAAAACTTTGTTAGGAATTATGTGATCCTTACTAGCTGGAAGTAAGGGAGATGGGGCATGAAGTTATTTCTAGGAGTTGGACACATACCAAGTTTAGCTCAGTTCTGGGCACCTTTGAATTACCTATACAAACTTGTTCCTACATAGTAACTTGCATCTTTGAATGAGAATGTGCTTGCTTACAGCAACGTGCTATATGTTCTGAATGCCCGAATTGGCAATCTGTGTCAAAACTTTGTTAGGAATTATGTGATCCTTACTAGCTGGAAGTAAGGGAGATGGGGCATGAAGTTATTTCTAGGAGTTGGAGACATACCAAGTTTAGCTCAGTTCTGGGCATCTTTGAAATACGTATACAAACTTGTTCCTACATAGTAACTTGCATCTTTGAATGAAAATGTGCCTGCTTACAGCAACGTGCTATATGTTCTGAATGCCCGAATTGGGAATCTGTGTCAAAACTTTGTTAGGAATTATGTGATCCTTACTAGCTGGAAGTAAGGGAGATGGGGCATGAAGTTATTTCTAGGAGTTGGACACATACCAAGTTTAGCTCAGTTCTGGGCATCTTTGAAATACCTATACAAACTTGTTCCTACATAGTAACTTGCAACTTTGAATGAGAATGTGCCTGCTTACAGCAACGTGCTATATGTTCTGAATGCCCGAATTGGGAATCTGTGTCAAAACTTTGTTAGGAATTATGTGATCCTTACTAGCTGGAAGTAAGGGAGATGGGGCATGAAGTTATTTCTAGGAGTTGGACACATACCAAGTTTAGCTCAGTTCTGGGCATCTTTGAAATACCTATACAAACTTGTTCCTACATAGTAACTTGCAACTTTGAATGAGAATGTGCCTGCTTACCGCAACGTGCTATATGTTCTGAATGCCCGAATTGGGAATCTGTGTCAAAACTTTGTTAGGAATTATGTGATCCTTACTAGCTGGAAGTAAGGGAGATGGGGCATGAAGTTATTTCTAGGAGTTGGACACATACCAAGTTTAGCTCAGTTCTGGGCATCTTTGAAATACCTATACAAACTTGTTCCTACATAGTAACTTGCAACTTTGAATGAGAATGTGCCTGCTTACCGCAACGTGCTATATGTTCTGAATGCCCGAATTGGGAATCTGTGTCAAAACTTTGTTAGGAATTATGTGATCCTTACTAGCTGGAAGTAATGGAGATGGGGCATGAAGTTATTTCTAGGAGTTGGACACATACCAAGTTTAGCTCAGTTCTGGGCATCTTTGAAATACCTATAAAAACTTGTTCTTACATAGTAACTTGCAACTTTGAATGAGAATGTGCTTGCTTACAGCAACGTGCTATATGTTCTGAATGCCCGAATTGGGAATCTGTGTCAAAACTTTGTTAGGAATTATGTGATCCTTACTAGCTGGAAGTAAGGGAGATGGGGCATGAAGTTATTTCTAGGAGTTGGACACATACCAAGTTTAGCTCAGTTCTGGGCATCTTTGAAATACCTATACAAACTTGTTCCTACATAGTAACTTGCAACTTTGAATGAGAATGTGCTTGCTTGCAGCAACGTGCTATATGTTCTGAATGCCCGAATTGGCAATCTGTGTCAAAACTTTGTTAGGAATTATGTGATCCTTACTAGCTGGAAGTAAGGGAGATGGAGCATGAAGTTATTTCCAGGAGTTGGACACATACCAAGTTTAGCTCAGTTCTGGGCATCTTTGAAATACCTATACAAACTTGTTCCTACATAGTAACTTGCAACTTTGAATGAGAATGTGCTTGCTTACAGCAACGTGCTATATGTTCTGAATGCCCGAATTGGGAATCTGTGTCAAAACTTTGTTAGGAATTATGTGATGCTTACTAGCTGGAAGTAAGGGAGATGGGGCATGAAGTTATTTCTAGAAGTTGGAGACATACCAAGTTTAGCTCAGTTCTGGGCATCTTTGAAATACCTATACAAACTTGTTCCTACATAGTAACTTGCAACTTTGAATGAGAATGTGCTTGCTTGCAGCAACCTGCTATATGTTCTGAATGCCCGATTTGGGAATCTGTGTCAAAACTTTGTTAGGAATTATGTGATCCTTACTAGCTGGAAGTAAGGGAGATGGGGCATGAAGTTATTTCTATGAGTTGGACACATACCAAGTTTAGCTCAGTTCTGGGCATCTTTGAAATACCTATACAAACTTGTTCCTACATAGTAACTTGCAACTTTGAATGAGAATGTGCTTGCTTACAGTAATGTGCTAAATGTTCTGAATGCCCGAATTGGGAATCTGTGTCAAAATTTTTTAGGAATTATGTGATCCTTACTAGCTGGAAGTAAGGGAGATGGAGCATGAAGTTATTTCTAGGAGTTGGACACATACCAAGTTTAGCTCAGTTCTGGGCATCTTTGAAATACCTATACAAACTTGTTCCTACATAGTAACTTGCATCTTTGAATGAGAATCTGCTTGCTTACAGCAGCGTGCTATATGTTCTGAATGCCCGAAATGGGAATCTGTGTCAAAATTTGTTAGGAATTATGTGATCCTTACTAGCTGGAAGTAAGGGAGTTGCGGCATGAAGGTATTTCTAGGAGTTGGACACATACAAAGTTTAGCACAGTTCTGGGCATCTTTGAAATACCTATACAAACTTGTTCCTACATAGTAACTTGCAACTTTGAATGAGAATGTGCTTGCTTACAGAAACGTGCTATATGCTCTGAATGCCCGAAAAGGGAATCTGTGTCAAAACTTTGTTAGGAATTATGTGATCCTTACTAGCTGGAAGTAAGGGAGATGGGGCATGAAGTTATTTCTAGGAGTTGGACGCATACCAAGTTTAGCTCAGTTCCGGGCATCTTTGAAATACCTATACAAACTTGTTCCTACATAGTAACTTGCAACTTTGAATGAGAATGTGCTTGCTTACAGCAACGTGCTATATGTTCTGAATGCCCGAATTGGGAATCTGTGTCAAAACTTTGTTAGGAATTATGTGATCCTTACTAGCTGGAAGTAAGGGAGATGGGGCATGAAGTTATTTCTTGGAGTCGGAGACATACCAAGTTTAGCTCAGTTCCGGGCATCTTTGAAATACCTATACAAACTTGTTCCTACATAGTAACTTGCAACTTTGAATGAAAATGAGCTTGCTTGCAGCAACGTGCTATATGTTCTGAATGCCCGATTTGGGAATCTGTGTCAAACCTTTGTTAGGAATTATGTGATCCTTACTAGCTGGAAGTAAGGGAGATGGGGCATGAAGTTATTTCTAGGAGTTGGACACATACCAAGTTTAGCTCAGTTCTGGGCACCTTTGAAATACCTATACAAACTTGTTCCTACATAGTAACTTGCATCTTTGAATGAGAATGTGCTTGCTTACAGCAACGTGCTATATGTTCTCAATGCCCGAATTGGCAATCTGTGTCAAAACTTTGTTAGGAATTATGTGATCCTTACTAGCTGGAAGTAAGGGAGATGGGGCATGAAGTTATTTCTAGGAGTTGGACACATACCAAGTTTAGCTCAGTTCTGGGCATCTTTGAAATACCTATACAAACTTGTTCCTACATAGTAACTTGCATCTTTGAAAGGGAATGTGCCTGCTTACAGCAACGTGCTATATGTTCTGAATGCCCGAATTGGGAATCTGTGTCAAAACTTTGTTAGGAATTATGTGATCCTTACTAGCTGGAAGTAAGGGAGATGGGGCATGAAGTTATTTCTAGGAGTTGGACACATACCAAGTTTAGCTCAGTTCTGGGCATCTTTGAAATACCTATACAAACTTGTTCCTACATAGTAACTTGCAACTTTGAATGAGAATGTGCTTGCTTGCAGCAACCTGCTATATGTTCTGAATGCCCGATTTGGGAATCTGTGTCAAAACTTTGTTAGGAATTATGTGATCCTTACTAGCTGGAAGTAAGGGAGATGGGGCATGAAGTTATTTCTATGAGTTGGACACATACCAAGTTTAGCTCAGTTCTGGGCATCTTTGAAAT
Source organism: Diceros bicornis minor (assembly GCF_020826845.1). NCBI lineage: Eukaryota > Metazoa > Chordata > Mammalia > Perissodactyla > Rhinocerotidae > Diceros > Diceros bicornis. The sequence continues at coordinate 289,588 of NW_026690860.1, read as the reverse complement.
ACCTATACAAACTTGTTCCTACATAGTAACTTGCAACTTTGAATGAGAATGTGCTTGCTTACAGTAACGTGCTAAATGTTCTGAATGCCCGAATTGGGAATCTGTGTCAAAATTTTTTAGGAATTATGTGATCCTTACTAGCTGGAAGTAAGGGAGATGGAGCATGAAGTTATTTCTAGGAGTTGGACACATACCAAGTTTAGCTCAGTTCTGGGCATCTTTGAAATACCTATACAAACTTGTTCCTACATAGTAACTTGCATCTTTGAATGAGAATCTGCTTGCTTACAGCAGCGTGCTATATGTTCTGAATGCCCGAAATGGGAATCTGTGTCAAAATTTGTTAGGAATTATGTGATCCTTACTAGCTGGAAGTAAGGGAGTTGCGGCATGAAGGTATTTCTAGGAGTTGGACACATACAAAGTTTAGCACAGTTCTGGGCATCTTTGAAATACCTATACAAACTTGTTCCTACATAGTAACTTGCAACTTTGAATGAGAATGTGCTTGCTTACAGAAACGTGCTATATGCTCTGAATGCCCGAAAAGGGAATCTGTGTCAAAACTTTGTTAGGAATTATGTGATCCTTACTAGCTGGAAATAAGGGAGATGGGGCATGAAGTTATTTCTAGGAGTTGGACGCATACCAAGTTTAGCTCAGTTCCGGGCATCTTTGAAATACCTATACAAACTTGTTCCTACATAGTAACTTGCAACTTTGAATGAGAATGTGCTTGCTTACAGCAACGTGCTATATGTTCTGAATGCCCGAATTGGGAATCTGTGTCAAAACTTTGTTAGGAATTATGTGATCCTTACTAGCTGGAAGTAAGGGAGATGGGGCATGAAGTTATTTCTTGGAGTCGGAGACATACCAAGTTTAGCTCAGTTCCGGGCATCTTTGAAATACCTATACAAACTTGTTCCTACATAGTAACTTGCAACTTTGAATGAAAATGTGCTTGCTTGCAGCAACGTGCTATATGTTCTGAATGCCCGATTTGGGAATCTGTGTCAAACCTTTGTTAGGAATTATGTGATCCTTACTAGCTGGAAGTAAGGGAGATGGGGCATGAAGTTATTTCTAGGAGTTGGACACATACCAAGTTTAGCTCAGTTCTGGGCACCTTTGAAATACCTATACAAACTTGTTCCTACATAGTAACTTGCATCTTTGAATGAGAATGTGCTTGCTTACAGCAACGTGCTATATGTTCTGAATGCCCGAATTGGCAATCTGTGTCAAAACTTTGTTAGGAATTATGTGATCCTTACTAGCTGGAAGTAAGGGAGATGGGGCATGAAGTTATTTCTAGGAGTTGGACACATACCAAGTTTAGCTCAGTTCTGGGCATCTTTGAAATACCTATACAAACTTGTTCCTACATAGTAACTTGCATCTTTGAATGGGAATGTGCCTGCTTACAGCAACGTGCTATATGTTCTGAATGCCCGAATTGGGAATCTGTGTCAAAACTTTGTTAGGAATTATGTGATCCTTACTAGCTGGAAGTAAGGGAGATGGGGCATGAAGTTATTTCTAGGAGTTGGACACATACCAAGTTTAGCTCAGTTCTGGGCATCTTTGAAATACCTATACAAACTTGTTCCTACATAGTAACTTGCAACTTTGAATGAGAATGTGCCTGCTTACAGCAACGTGCTATATGTTCTGAATGCCCGAATTGGGAATCTGTGTCAAAACTTTGTTAGGAATTATGTGATCCTTACTAGCTGGAAGTAAGGGAGATGGGGCACGAAGTTATTTCTAGGAGTTGGACACATACCAAGTTTAGCTCAGTTCTGGGCATCTTTGAAATACCTATACAAACTTGTTCCTACATAGTAACTTGCAACTTTGAATGAGAATGTGCCTGCTTACCGCAACGTGCTATATGTTCTGAATGCCCGAATTGGGAATCTGTGTCAAAACTTTGTTAGGAATTATGTGATCCTTACTAGCTGGAAGTAAGGGAGATGGGGCATGAAGTTATTTCTAGGAGTTGGACACATACCAAGTTTAGCTCAGTTCTGGGCATCTTTGAAATACCTATACAAACTTGTTCCTACATAGTAACTTGCATCTTTGAATGAGAATCTGCTTGCTTACAGCAACGTGCTATATGTTCTGAATGCCCGAATTGGGAATCTGTGTCAAAACTTTGTTAGGAATTATGTGATCCTTACTAGCTGGAAGTAAGGGAGATGGGGCATGAAGTTATTTCTAGGAGTTGGACACATACCAAGTTTAGCTCAGTTCTGGGCATCTTTGAAATACCTATAAAAACTTGTTCTTACATAGTAACTTGCAACTTTGAATGAGAATGTGCTTGCTTGCAGCAACGTGCTATATGTTCTGAATGCCCGAATTGGCAATCTGTGTCAAAACTTTGTTAGGAATTATGTGATCCTTACAAGCTGGAAGTAAGGGAGATGGAGCATGAAGTTATTTCCAGGAGTTGGACACATACCAAGTTTAGCTCAGTTCTGGGCATCTTTGAAATACCTATACAAACTTGTTCCTACATAGTAACTTGCATCTTTGAATGAGAATCTGCTTGCTTACAGCAGCGTGCTATATGTTCTGAATGCCCGAAATGGGAATCTGTGTCAAAATTTGTTAGGAATTATGTGATCCTTACTAGCTGGAAGTAAGGGAGTTGCGGCATGAAGGTATTTCTAGGAGTTGGACACATACAAAGTTTAGCACAGTTCTGGGCATCTTTGAAATACCTATAGAAACTTGTTCCTACATAGTAACTTGCAACTTTGAATGAGAATGTGCTTGCTTACAGCAACGTGCTATATGCTCTGAATGCCCGAAAAGGGAATCTGTGTCAAAACTTTGTTAGGAATTATGTGATCCTTACTAGCTGGAAGTAAGGGAGATGGGGCATGAAGTTATTTCTAGGAGTTGGACGCATACCAAGTTTAGCTCAGTTCCGGGCATCTTTGAAATACCTATACAAACTTGTTCCTACATAGTAACTTGCAACTTTGAATGAGAATGTGCTTGCTTACAGCAACGTGCTATATGTTCTGAATGCCCGAATTGGGAATCTGTGTCAAAACTTTGTTAGGAATTATGTGATCCTTACTAGCTGGAAGTAAGGGAGATGGGGCATGAAGTTATTTCTTGGAGTCGGAGACATACCAAGTTTAGCTCAGTTCCGGGCATCTTTGAAATACCTATACAAACTTGTTCCTACATAGTAACTTGCAACTTTGAATGAGAATGTGGTTGCTTGCAGCAACGTGCTATATGTTCTGAATGCCCGATTTGGGAATCTGTGTCAAAACTTTGTTAGGAATTATGTGATCCTTACTAGCTGGAAGTAAGGGAGATGGGGCATGAAGTTATTTCTAGGAGTTGGACACATACCAAGTTTAGCTCAGTTCTGGGCACCTTTGAAATACCTATACAAACTTGTTCCTACATAGTAACTTGCATCTTTGAATGAGAATGTGCTTGCTTACAGCAACGTGCTATATGTTCTGAATGCCCGAATTGGCAATCTGTGTCAAAACTTTGTTAGGAATTATGTGATCCTTACTAGCTGGAAGTAAGGGAGATGGGGCATGAAGTTATTTCTAGGAGTTGGACACATACCAAGTTTAGCTCAGTTCTGGGCATCTTTGAAATACCTATACAAACTTGTTCCTACATAGTAACTTGCATCTTTGAATGGGAATGTGCCTGCTTACAGCAACGTGCTATATGTTCTGAATGCCCGAATTGGGAATCTGTGTCAAAACTTTGTTAGGAATTATGTGATCCTTACTAGCTGGAAGTAAGGGAGATGGGGCATGAAGTTATTTCTAGGAGTTGGACACATACCAAGTTTAGCTCAGTTCTGGGCATCTTTGAAATACCTATACAAACTTGTTCCTACATAGTAACTTGCACATTTGAATGAGAATGTGCTTGCTTACAGCAACGTGCTATATGCTCTGAATGCCCGAAAAGGGAATCTGTGTCAAAACTTTGTTAGGAATTATGTGATCCTTACTAGCTGGAAGTAAGGGAGATGGGGCATGAAGTTATTTCTAGGAGTTGGACGCATACCAAGTTTAGCTCAGTTCCGGGCATCTTTGAAATACCTATACAAACTTGTTCCTACATAGTAACTTGCAACTTTGAATGAGAATGTGCTTGCTTACAGCAACGTGCTATATGTTCTGAATGCCCGAATTGGGAATCTGTGTCAAAACTTTGTTAGGAATTATGTGATCCTTACTAGCTGAAGTAAGGGAGATGGGGCATGAAGTTATTTCTTGGAGTTGGAGACATACCAAGTTTAGCTCAGTTCTGGGCATCTTTGAAATACCTATACAAACTTGTTCCTACATAGTAACTTGCAACTTTGAATGAGAATGTGCTTGCTTGCAGCAACGTGCTATATGTTCTGAATGCCCGATTTGGGAATCTGTGTCAAAACTTTGTTAGGAATCATGTGATCCTTACTAGCTGGAAGTAAGGGAGATGGGGCATGAAGTTATTTCTAGGAGTTGGACACATACCAAGTTTAGCTCAGTTCTGGGCATCTTTGAAATACCTATACAAACTTGTTCCTACATAGTAACTTGCAACTTTGAATGAGAATCTGCTTGCTTCCAGCAACGTGCTATATGTTTGAATGCCCTAATTGGGAATCTGTGTCAAAACTTTGTTAGGAATCATGTGATCCTTACTAGCTGGAAGTAAGGGAGATGGGGCATGAAGTTATTTCTAGGAGTTGGACACAAACCAAGTTTAGCTCAGTTCTGGGCATCTTTGAAATACCTATACAAACATGTTCCTACATAGTAACTTGCAACTTTGAATGAAAATGTGCTTGCTTACAGCAACGTGCTATATGTTCTGAATGCCCGAATTGGGAATCTGTGTCAAAACTTTGTTAGGAATTATGTGATCCTTACTAGCTGGAAGTAAGGGAGATGGGGCATGAAGTTATTTCTAGGAGTTGGACACATACCAAGATTAGCTCAGTTCTGGGCATCTTTGAAATACCTATACAAACTTGTTCCTACATAGTAACTTGCAACTTTGAAGGAGAATGTGCTTTCTTACAGCAACGTGCTATATGTTCTGAATGCCCGAATTGGGAATCTGTGTCAAAACTTTGTTAGGAATCATGTGATCCTTACTAGCTGGAAGTAAGGGAGATGGGGCATGAAGTTATTTCTAGGAGTTGGACACATACCAAGTTTAGCTCAGTTCTGGGCATCTTTGAAATACCTATACAAACTTGTTCCTACATAGTAACTTGCAACTTTGAATGAAAATGTGCTTGTTTACAGCAACGTGCTATGTGTTCTGAATGCCCGAATTGGGAATCTGTGTCAAAACTTTGTTAGGAATCATGTGATCCTTACTAGCTGGAAGTAAGGGAGATGGGGCATGAAGTTATTTCTAGGAGTTGGACACATACCAAGATTAGCTCAGTTCTGGGCATCTTTGAAATACCTATACAAACTTGTTCCTACATAGTTACTTGCAACTTTGAAGGAGAATGTGCTTTCTTACAGCAACGTGCTATATGTTCTGAATGCCCGAATTGGGAATCTGTGTCAAAACTTTGTTAGGAATCATGTGATCCTTACTAGCTGGAAGTAAGGGAGATGGGGCATGAAGTTATTTCTAGGAGTTGGACACATACCAAGTTTAGCTCAGTTCTGGGCATCTTTGAAATACCTATACAAACTTGTTCCTACATAGTAACTTGCAACTTTGAAGGAGAATGTGCTTGCTTACAGCAACGTGCTATATGTTCTGAATGCCCGAATTGGGAATCTGTGTCAAAACTTTGTTAGCAATTATGTGATCCTTACTAGCTGGAAGTAAGGGAGATGGGGCATGAAGTTATTTCTAGGAGTTGGACACATACCAAGTTTAGCTCAGTTCTGGGCATCTTTGAAATACCTATACAAACTTGTTCCTACATAGTAACATGCAACTTTGAATGAGAATCTGCTTGCTTACAGCAACGTGCTATATGTTCTGAATGCCCAAATTGGGAATCTGTGTCAAAACTTTGTTAGGAATTATGTGATCCTTACTAGTTGGAAGTAAGGGAGATGGGGCATGAAGTTATTTCTAGGAGTTGGACACATACCAAGTTTAGCTCAGTTCTGGGCATCTTTGAAATACCTATACAAACTTGTTCCTACATAGTAACTTGCATCTTTGAATGAGAATGTGCTTGCTTGCAGCAACGTGCTATATGTTCTGAATGCCCGAATTGGCAATCTGTGTCAAAACTTTGTTAGGAATTATGTGATCCTTACTAGCTGGAAGTAAGGGAGATGGGGCATGAAGTTATTTCTAGGAGTTGGACACATACCAAGTTTAGCTCAGTTCTGGGCATCTTTGAAATACCTATACAAACTTGTTCCTACATAGTAACTTGCATCTTTGAATGAGAATCTGCTTGCTTACACTAACGTGCTATATGTTCTGAATGCCCGAATTGGGAATCTGTGTCAAAACTTTGTTAGGAATCATGTGATCCTTACTAGCTGGAAGTAAGGGAGATGGGGCATGAAGTTATTTCTAGGAGTTGGACACATACCAAGTTTAGCTCAGTTCTGGGCATCTTTGAAATACCTATACAAACTTGTTCCAACATAGTAACTTGCATCTTTGAATGAGAATCTGCTTGCTTACAGCAACGTGCTATACGTTCTGAATGCCCGAATTGGGAATCTGTGTCAAAACTTTGTTAGGAATTATGTGATCCTTACTAGCTGGAAATAAGGGAGATGGGGCATGAAGTTATTTCTAGGAGTTGGACACATACCAAGTTTAGCTCAGTTCTGGGCATCTTTGAAATACCTATACAAACTTGTTCCTACATAGTAACTTGCAACTTTGAATGAGAATCTGCTTGCTTACAGCAACGTGCTATATGTTCTGAATGCCCGAATTGGGAATCTGTGTCAAAACTTTGTTAGGAATCATGTGATCCTTACTAGCTGGAAGTAAGGGAGATAGGGCATGAAGTTATTTCTAGGAGTTGGACACATACCAAGTTTAGCTCAGTTCTGGGCATCTTTGAAATACCTATACAAACTTGTTCCTACATAGTAACTTGCAACTTTGAATGAGAATCTGCTTGCTTACAGCAACGTGCTATATGTTTGAATGCCCGAATTGGGAATCTGTGTCAAAACTTTGTTAGGAATGATGTGATCCTTACTAGCTGGAAGTAAGGGAGATGGGGCATGAAGTTATTTCTAGGAGTTGGACACAAACCAAGTTTAGCTCAGTTCTGGGCATCTTTGAAATACCTATACAAACTTGTTCCTACATAGTAACTTGCAACTTTGAATGAAAATGTGCTTGTTTACAGCAACGTGCTATATGTTCTGAATGCCCGAATTGGGAATCTGTGTCAAAACTTTGTTAGGAATCATGTGATCCTTACTAGCTGGAAGTAAGGGAGATGGGGCATGAAGTTATTTCTAGGAGTTGGACACATACCAAGATTAGCTCAGTTCTGGGCATCTTTGAAATACCTATACAAACTTGTTCCTGCATAGTAACTTGCAACTTTGAAGGAGAATGTGCTTTCTTACAGCAACGTGCTATATGTTCTGAATGCCCGAATTGGGAATCTGTGTCAAAACTTTGTTAGGAATCATGTGATCCTTACTAGCTGGAAGTAAGGGAGATGGGGCATGAAGTTATTTCTAGGAGTTGGACACATACCAAGTTTAGCTCAGTTCTGGGCATCTTTGAAATACCTATACAAACTTGTTCCTACCTAGTAACTTGCATCTTTGAATGAGAATGTGCTTCCTTGCAGCAACGTGCTATATGTTCTGAATACCCGAATTGGCAATCTGTGTCAAAACTTTGTTAGGAATTATGTGATCCTTACTAGCTGGAAGTAAGGGAGATGGGGCATGAAGTTATTTCTAGGAGTTGGACACATACCAAGTTTAGCTCAGTTCTGGGCATCTTTGAAATACCTATACAAACTTGTTCCTACCTAGTAACTTGCATCTTTGAATGAGAATGTGCTTCCTTACAGCAACGTGCTATATGTTCTGAATGCCCGAATTGGCAATCTGTGTCAAAACTTTGTTAGGAATTGTGTGATCCTTACTAGCTGGAAGTAAGGGAGATGGGGCATGAAGTTATTTCTAGGAGTTGGACACATACCAAGTTTAGCTCAGTTCTGGGCATCTTTGAAATACCTATACAAACTTGTTCCTACATAGTAACATGCAACTTTGAATGAGAATGTGCTTGCTTACAGCAACGTGCTATATGTTCTGAATGCCCGAATTGGGAATCTGTGTCAAAACTTTGTTAGGAATTATGTGATCCTTACTAGCTGGAAGTAAGGGAGATGGGGCATGAAGTTATTTCTAGGAGTTGGACACATACCAAGTTTAGCTCAGTTCTGGGCATCTTTGAAATACCTATACAAACTTGTTCCTACATAGTAACTTGCAACTTTGAATGAGAATGTGCTTGCTTACAGCAACGTGCTATATGTGCTGAATGCCCGAATTGGGAATCTGTGTCAAAACATTGTTAGGAATTATGTGATCCTTACTAGCTGGAAGTAAGGGAGATGGGGCATGAAGTTATTTCTAGGAGTTGGACACATACCAAGTTTAGCTCAGTTCTGGGCATCTTTGAAATACCTATACAAACTTGTTCCTACATAGTAACTTGCAACTTTGAATGACAATGTGCTTGCTTACAGCAACGTGCTATATGTTCTTAATGCCCGAATTGGGAATCTGTGTCAAAACATTGTTAGGAATTATGTGATCCTTACTAGCTGGAAGTAAGGGAGATGGGGCATGAAGTTATTTCTAGGAGTTGGACACATACCAAGTTTAGCTCAGTTCTGGGCATCTTTGAAATACCTATACAAACTTGTTCCTACATAGTAACTTGCAACTTTGAATGAGAATGTGCTTGCTTACAGCAACGTGCTATATGTGCTGAATGCCCGAATTGGGAATCTGTGTCAAAACATTGTTAGGAATTATGTGATCCTTACTAGCTGGAAGTAAGGGAGATGGGGCATGAAGTTATTTCTAGGAGTTGGACACATACCAAGTTTAGCTCAGTTCTGGGCATCTTTGAAATACCTATACAAACTTGTTCCTACATAGTAACTTGCAACTTTGAATGAGAATGTGCTTGCTTGCAGCAACGTGCTATATGTTCTGAATGCCCGAATAGGGAATCTGTGTCAAAACTTTGTTAGGAATTATGAGATCCTTACTAGCTGGAAGTAAGGGAGATGGAGCATGAAGTTTTTTCTAGGAGTTGGACACATACCAAGTTTAGCTCAGTTCTGGGCATCTTTGAAATACCTATACAAACTTGTTCCTACCTAGTAACTTGCATCTTTGAATGAGAATGTGCTTCCTTACAGCAACGTGCTATATGTTCTGAATGCCCGAATTGGCAATCTGTGTCAAAACTTTGTTAGGAATTATGTGATCCTTACTAGCTGGAAGTAAGGGAGATGGGGCATGAAGTTATTTCTAGGAGTTGGACACATACCAAGTTTAGCTCAGTTCTGGGCATCTTTGAAATACCTATACAAACTTGTTCCTACATAGTAACTTGCATCTTTGAATGAGAATCTGCTTGCTTACACTAACGTGCTATATGTTCTGAATGCCCGAATTGGGAATCTGTGTCAAAACTTTGTTAGGAATTATGTGATCCTTATTAGCTGGAAGTAAGGGAGATGGGGCATGAAGTTATTTCTAGGAGTTGGACACATACCAAGTTTAGCTCAGTTCTGGGCATCTTTGAAATACCTATACAAACTTGTTCCTACATAGTAACTTGCATCTTTGAATGAGAATCTGCTTGCTTACAGCAACGTGCTATATGTTCTGAATGCCCGAATTGGGAATCTGTGTCAAAACTTTGTTAGGAATTATGTGATCCTTACTAGCTGGAAATAAGGGAGATGGGGCATGAAGTTATTTCTAGGAGTTGGACACATACCAAGTTTAGCTCAGTTCTGGGCATCTTTGAAATACCTATACAAACTTGTTCCTACATAGTAACTTGCAACTTTGAATGAGAATCTGCTTGCTTACAGCAACGTGCTATATGTTCTGAATGCCCGAATTGGGAATCTGTGTCAAAACATTGTTAGGAATCATGTGATCCTTACTAGCTGGAAGTAAGGGAGATGGGGCATGAAGTTATTTCTAGGAGTTGGACACAAACCAAGTTTAGCTCAGTTCTGGGCATCTTTGAAATACCTATACAAACTTGTTCCTACATAGTAACTTGCAACTTTGAATGAAAATGTGCTTGCTTACAGCAACGTGCTATATGTTCTGAATGCCCGAATTGGCAATCTGTGTCAAAACTTTGTTAGGAATTATGTGATCCTTACTAGCTGGAAGTAAGGGAGATGGGGCATGAAGTTATTTCTAGGAGATGGACAGATACCAAGTTTAGCTCAGTTCTGGGCATCTTTGAAATACCTATACAAACTTGTTCCTACATAGTAACTTGCATCTTTGAATGAGAATCTGCTTGCTTACAGCAACGTGCTATATGTTCTGAATGCCCGAATTGGCAATCTGTGTCAAAACTTTGTTAGTAATTATGTGATCCTTACTAGCTGGAAGTAAGGGAGATGGGGCATGAAGTTATTTCTAGGAGTTGGACACATACCAAGTTTAGCTCAGTTCTGGGCATCTTTGAAATACCTATACAAACATGTTCCTACATAGTAACTTGCAACATTGAATGAGAATGTGCTTGCTTGCAGCAACGTGCTATATGTTCTGAATGCCCGAATAGGGAATCTGTGTCAAAACTTTGTTAGGAATTATGAGATCCTTACTAGCTGGAAGTAAGGGAGATGGAGCATGAAGTTATTTCTAGGAGTTGGACACATACCAAGTTTAGCTCAGTTCTGGGCATCTTTGAAATACCTATACAAACTTGTTCCTACCTAGTAACTTGCATCTTTGAATGAGAATGTGCTTCCTTACAGCAACGTGCTATATGTTCTGAATGCCCGAATTGGCAATCTGTGTCAAAACTTTGTTAGGAATCATGTGATCCTTACTAGCTGGAAGTAAGGAAGATGGGGCATGAAGTTATTTCTAGGAGTTGGACACATACCAAGTTTAGCTCAGTTCTGGGCATCTTTGAAATACCTATACAAACTTGTTCCTACATAGTAACTTGCAACTTTGAAGGAGAATGTGCTTTCTTACAGCAACGTGCTATATGTTCTGAATGCCCGAATTGGGAATCTGTGTCAAAACTTTGTTAGGAATCATGTGATCCTTACTAGCTGGAAGTAAGGGAGATGGGGCATGAAGTTATTTCTAGGAGTTGGACACATACCAAGTTTAGCTCAGTTCTGGGCATCTTTGAAATACCTATACAAACTTGTTCCTACATAGTAACTTGCAACTTTGAAGGAGAATGTGCTTGCTTACAGCAACGTGCAATATGTGCTGAATGCCCGAATTGGGAATCTGTGTCATAACTTTGTTAGGAATTATGTGATCCTTACTAGCTGGAAGTAAGGGAGATGGGGCATGAAGTTATTTCTAGGAGTTGGACACATACCAAGTTTAGCTCAGTTCTGGGCATCTTTGAAATACCTATACAAACTTGTTCCTACATAGTAACTTGCAACTTTGAATGAGAATGTGCTTGCTTGCAGCAACGTGCTATATGTTCTGAATGCCCGAATAGGGAATCTGTGTCAAAACTTTGTTAGGAATTATGAGATCCTTACTAGCTGGAAGTAAGGGAGATGGAGCATGAAGATATTTCTAGGAGTTGGACACATACCAAGTTTAGCTCAGTTCTGGGCATCTTTGAAATACCTATACAAACTTGTTCCTACCTAGTAACTTGCATCTTTGAATGAGAATGTGCTTCCTTACAGCAACGTGCTATATGTTCTGAATGCCCGAATTGGCAATCTGTGTCAAAACTTTGTTAGGAATTATGTGATCCTTACTAGCTGGAAGTAAGGGAGATGGGGCATGAAGTTATTTCTAGGAGTTGGACACATACCAAGTTTAGCTCAGTTCTGGGCATCTTTGAAATACCTATACAAACTTGTTCCTACCTAGTAACTTGCATCTTTGAATGAGAATGTGCTTCCTTACAGCAACGTGCTATATGTTCTGAATGCCCGAATTGGCAATCTGTGTCAAAACTTTGTTAGGAATTATGTGATCCTTACTAGCTGGAAGTAAGGGAGATGGGGCATGAAGTTATGTCTAGGAGTTGGACACATACCAAGTTTAGCTCAGTTCTGAGCATCTTTGAAATACCTATACAAACTTGTTCCTACATAGTAACATGCAACTTTGAATGAGAATGTGCTTGCTTACAGCAACGTGCTATATGTTCTGAATGCCCGAATTGGGAATCTGTGTCAAAACTTTGTTAGGAATTATGTGATCCTTACTAGCTGGAAGTAAGGGAGATGGGGCATGAAGTTATTTCTAGGAGTTGGACACATACCAAGTTTAGCTCAGTTCTGGGCATCTTTGAAATACCTATACAAACTTGTTCCTACATAGTAACTTGCAACTTTGAATGAGAATGTGCTTGCTTACAGCAACGTGCTATATGTTCTGAATGCCCGAATTGGGAATCTGTGTCAAAACATTGTTAGGAATTATGTGATCCTTACTAGCTGGAAGTAAGGGAGATGGGGCATGAAGTTATTTCTAGGAGTTGGACACATACCAAGTTTAGCTCAGTTCTGGGCATCTTTGAAATACCTATACAAACTTGTTCCTACATAGTAACTTGCAACTTTGAATGAGAATGTGCTTGCTTACAGCAACGTGCTATATGTTCTGAATGCCCGAATTGGGAATCTGTGTCAAAACATTGTTAGGAATTATGTGATCCTTACTAGCTGGAAGTAAGGGAGATGGGGCATGAAGTTATTTCTAGGAGTTGGACACATACCAAGTTTAGCTCAGTTCTGGGCATCTTTGAAATACCTATACAAACTTGTTCCTACATAGTAACTTGCAACTTTGAATGAGAATGTGCTTGCTTGCAGCAACGTGCTATATGTTCTGAATGCCCGAATAGGGAATCTGTGTCAAAACTTTGTTAGGAATTATGAGATCCTTACTAGCTGGAAGTAAGGGAGATGGAGCATGAAGATATTTCTAGGAGTTGGACACATACCAAGTTTAGCTCAGTTCTGGGCATCTTTGAAATACCTATACAAACTTGTTCCTACCTAGTAACTTGCATCTTTGAATGAGAATCTGCTTGCTTACACTAACGTGCTATATGTTCTGAATGCCCGAATTGGGAATCTGTGTCAAAACTTTGTTAGGAATTATGTGATCCTTATTAGCTGGAAGTAAGGGAGATGGGGCATGAAGTTATTTCTAGGAGTTGGACACATACCAAGTTTAGCTCAGTTCTGGGCATCTTTGAAATACCTATACAAACTTGTTCCTACATAGTAACTTGCATCTTTGAATGAGAATCTGCTTGCTTACAGCAACGTGCTATATGTTCTGAATGCCCGAATTGGGAATCTGTGTCAAAACTTTGTTAGGAATTATGTGATCCTTACTAGCTGGAAATAAGGGAGATGGGGCATGAAGTTATTTCTAGGAGTTGGACACATACCATGTTTAGCTCAGTTCTGGGCATCTTTGAAATACCTATACAAACTTGTTCCTACATAGTAACTTGCAACTTTGAATGAGAATCTGCTTGCTTACAGCAACGTGCTATATGTTTGAATGCCCGAATTGGGAATCTGTGTCAAAACTTTGTTAGGAATCATGTGATCCTTACTAGCTGGAAGTAAGGGAGATGGGGCATGAAGTTATTTCTAGGAGTTGGACACAAACCAAGTTTAGCTCAGTTCTGGGCATCTTTGAAATACCTATACAAACTTGTTCCTACATAGTAACTTGCAACTTTGAATGAGAATCTGCTTGCTTACAGCAACGTGCTATATGTTCTGAATGCCCGAATTGGCAATCTGTGTCAAAACTTTGTTAGTAATTATGTGATCCTTACTAGCTGGAAGTAAGGGAGATGGGGCATGAAGTTATTTCTAGGAGTTGGACACATACCAAGTTTAGCTCAGTTCTGGGCATCTTTGAAATACCTATACAAACTTGTTCCTACATAGTAACTTGCAACTTTCAATGAGAATGTGCTTGCTTAGAGCAACGTACTATATGTTCTGAATGCCCGAATTGGGAATCTGTGTCAAAACTTTGTTAGGAATCATGTGATCCTTACTAGTTGGAAGTAAGGGAGATGGAGCATGAAGTTATTTCTAGGAGTTGGACACATACCAAGTTTAGCTCAGTTCTGGGCATCTTTGAAATACCTATACAAACTTGTTCCTACATAGTAACTTGCATCTTTGAATGAGAATGTGCTTGCTTACAGCAACGTGCTATATGTTCTGAATGCCCGAATTGGCAATCTGTGTCAAAACTTTGTTAGGAATCATGTGATCCTTACTAGCTGGAAGTAAGTGAGATGGGGCATGAAGTTATTTCTAGGAGTTGGACACATACCAAGTTTAGCTCAGTTCTGGGCATCTTTGAAATACCTATACAAACTTGTTCCTACATAGTAACTTGCATCTTTGAATGAGAATCTGCTTGCTTACAGCAACGTGCTATATGTTCTGAATGCCCGAATTGGGAATCTGTGTCAAAACTTTGTTAGGAATCATGTGATCCTTACTAGCTGGAAGTAAGGGAGATGGGGCATGAAGTTATTTCTAGGAGTTGGACACATACCAAGTTTAGCTCAGTTCTGGGCATCTTTAAAATACCTATACAAACTTGTTCCTACATAGTAACTTGCAACTTTGAATTAGAATCTGCTTGCTTACAGCAACGTGCTATATGTTTGAATGCCCGAATTGGGAATCTGTGTCAAAACTTTGTTAGGAATCATGTGATCCTTACTAGCTGGAAGTAAGGGAGATGGGGCATGAAGTTATTTCTAGGAGTTGGACACAAACCAAGTTTAGCTCAGTTCTGGGCATCTTTGAAATACCTATACAAACTTGTTCCTACATAGTAACTTGCAACTTTGAAGGAGAATGTGCTTTCTTACAGCAACGTGCTATATGTTCTGAATGCCCGAATGGGAAATCTGTGTCAAAACTTTGTTAGGAATCATGTGATCCTTACTAGCTGGAAGTAAGGGAGATGGGGCATGAAGTTATTTCTAGGAGTTGGACACATACCAAGTTTAGCTCAGTTCTGGACATCTTTGAAATACCTATACAAACTTGTTCCTACATAGTAACTTGCAACTTTGAAGGAGAATGTGCTTGCTTACAGCAACGTGCTATATGTTCTGAATGCCCGAATTGGGAATCTGTGTCAAAACTTTGTTAGGAATTATGTGATCCTTACCAGCTGGAAGTAAGGGAGATGGGTAATGAAGTTATTTCTAGGAGTTGGACACATACCAAGTTTAGCTCAGTTCTGGGCATCTTTGAAATACCTATACAAACTTGTTCCTACATAGTAACTTGCAACTTTGAATGAGAATGTGCTTGCTTACAGCAACGTGCTATATGTTCTGAATGCCCGAATTGGGAATCTGTGTCAAAACTTTGTTAGGAATTATGTGATCCTTACTAGCTGGAAGTAAGGGAGATGGGGCATGAAGTTATTTCTAGGAGTTGGACACATACCAAGTTTAGCTCAGTTCTGGGCATCTTTGAAATACCTATACAAACATGTTCCTACATAGTAACTTGCAACTTTGAATGAGAATGTGCTTGCTTGCAGCAACGTGCTATATGTTCTGAATGCCCGAATAGGGAATCTGTGTCAAAACTTTGTTAGGAATTATGAGATCCTTACTAGCTGGAAGTAAGGGAGATGGAGCATGAAGTTATTTCTAGGAGTTGGACACATACCAAGTTTAGCTCAGTTCTGGGCATCTTTGAAATACCTATACAAACTTGTTCCTACCTAGTAACTTGCATCTTTGAATGAGAATGTGCTTCCTTACAGCAACGTGCTATATGTTCTGAATGCCCGAATTGGCAATCTGTGTCAAAACTTTGTTAGGAATTATGTGATCCTTACTAGCTGGAAGTAAGGGAGATGGGGCATGAAGTTATTTCTAGGAGTTGGACACATACCAAGTTTAGCTCAGTTCTGGGCATCTTTGAAATACCTATACAAACTTGTTCCTACATAGTAACTTGCAACTTTGAAGGAGAATGTGCTTTCTTACAGCAACGTGCTATATGTTCTGAATGCCCGAATTGGGAATCTGTGTCTAAACTTTGTTAGGAATCATGTGATCCTTACTAGCTGGAAGTAAGGGAGATGGGGCATGAAGTTATTTCTAGGAGTTGGACACATACCAAGTTTAGCTCAGTTCTGGGCATCTTTGAAATACCTATACAAACTTGTTCCTACATAGTAACTTGCAACTTTGAAGGAGAATGTGCTTGCTTACAGCAACGTGCTATATGTGCTGAATGCCCGAATTGGGAATCTGTGTCATAACTTTGTTAGGAATTATGTGATCCTTACTAGCTGGAAGTAAGGGAGATGGGGCATGAAGTTATTTCTAGGAGTTGGACACATACCAAGTTTAGCTCAGTTCTGGGCATCTTTGAAATACCTATACAAACTTGTTCCTACATAGTAACTTGCAACTTTGAATGAGAATGTGCTTGCTTGCAGCAACGTGCTATATGTTCTGAATGCCCGAATAGGGAATCTGTGTCAAAACTTTGTTAGGAATTATGAGATCCTTACTAGCTGGAAGTAAGGGAGATGGAGCATGAAGATATTTCTAGGAGTTGGACACATACCAAGTTTAGCTCAGTTCTGGGCATCTTTGAAATACCTATACAAACTTGTTCCTACCTAGTAACTTGCATCTTTGAATGAGAATGTGCTTCCTTACAGCAACGTGCTATATGTTCTGAATGCCCGAATTGGCAATCTGTGTCAAAACTTTGTTAGGAATTATGTGATCCTTACTAGCTGGAAGTAAGGGAGATGGGGCATGAAGTTATTTCTAGGAGTTGGACACATACCAAGTTTAGCTCAGTTCTGGGCATCTTTGAAATACCTATACAAACTTGTTCCTACCTAGTAACTTGCATCTTTGAATGAGAATGTGCTTCCTTACAGCAACGTGCTATATATTCTGAATACCCGAATTGGCAATCTGTGTCAAAACTTTGTTAGGAATTATGTGATCCTTACTAGCTGGAAGTAAGGGAGATGGGGCATGAAGTTATGTCTAGGAGTTGGACACATACCAAGTTTAGCTCAGTTCTGGGCATCTTTGAAATACCTATACAAACTTGTTCCTACATAGTAACTTGCAACTTTGAATGAAAATGTGCTTGTTTACAGCAACGTGCTATATGTTCTGAATGCCCGAATTGGGAATCTGTGTCAAAACTTTGTTAGGAATCATGTGCTCCTTACTAGCTGGAAGTAAGGGAGATGGGGCATGAAGTTATTTCTAGGAGTTGGACACATACCAAGATTAGCTCAGTTCTGGGCATCTTTGAAATACCTATACAAACTTGTTCCTACATAGTAACTTGCAACTTTGAAGGAGAATGTGCTTTCTTACAGCAACGTGCTATATGTTCTGAATGCCCGAATTGGGAATCTGTGTCAAAACTTTGTTAGGAATCATGTGATCCTTACTAGCTGGAAGTAAGGGTGATGGGGCATGAAGTTATTTCTAGGAGTTGGACACATACCAAGTTTAGCTCAGTTCTGGGCATCTTTGAAATACCTATACAAACTTGTTCCTACATAGTAACTTGCAACTTTGAAGGAGAATGTGCTTGCTTACAGCAACGTGCTATATGTTCTGAATGCCCGAATTGGGAATCTGTGTCAAAACTTTGTTAGGAATTATGTGATCCTTACTAGCTGGAAGTAAGGGAGATGGGGCATGAAGTTATTTCTAGGAGTTGGACACATACCAAGTTTAGCTCAGTTCTGGGCATCTTTGAAATACCTATACAAACTTGTTCCTACATAGTAACATGCAACTTTGAATGAGAATGTGCTTGCTTACAGCAACGTGCTATATGTTCTGAATGCCCAAATTGGGAATCTGTGTCAAAACTTTGTTAGGAATTATGTGATCCTTACTAGTTGGAAGTAAGGGAGATGGGGCATGAAGTTATTTCTAGGAGTTGGACACATACCAAGTTTAGCTCAGTTCTGGGCATCTTTGAAATACCTATACAAACTTGTTCCTACATAGTAACTTGCAACTTTGAATGAGAATGTGCTTGCTTGCAGCAACGTGCTATATGTTCTGAATGCCCGAATAGGGAATCTGTGTCAAAACTTTGTTAGGAATTATGAGATCCTTACTAGCTGGAAGTAAGGGAGATGGAGCATGAAGTTATTTCTAGGAGTTGGACACATACCAAGTTTAGCTCAGTTCTGGGCATCTTTGAAATACCTATACAAACTTGTTCCTACCTAGTAACTTGCATCTTTGAATGAGAATGTGCTTGCTTGCAGCAACGTGCTATATGTTCTGAATGCCCGAATTGGCAATCTTTGTCAAAACTTTGTTAGGAATTATGTGATCCTTACTAGCTGGAAGTAAGGGAGATGGGGCATGAAGTTATTTCTAGGAGTTGGACACATACCAAGTTTAGCTCAGTTCTGGGCATCTTTGAAATACCTATACAAACTTGTTCCTACATAGTAACTTGCATCTTTGAATGAGAATCTGCTTGCTTACACTAACGTGCTATATGTTCTGAATGCCCGAATTGGGAATCTGTGTCAAAACTTTGTTAGGAATTATGTGATCCTTATTAGCTGGAAGTAAGGGAGATGGGGCATGAAGTTATTTCTAGGAGTTGGACACATACCAAGTTTAGCTCAGTTCTGGGCATCTTTGAAATACCTATACAAACTTGTTCCAACATAGTAACTTGCATCTTTGAATGAGAATCTGCTTGCTTACAGCAACGTGCTATACGTTCTGAATGCCCGAATTGGGAATCTGTGTCAAAACTTTGTTAGGAATTATGTGATCCTTACTAGCTGGAAATAAGGGAGATGGGGCATGAAGTTATTTCTAGGAGTTGGACACATACCAAGTTTAGCTCAGTTCTGGGCATCTTTGAAATACCTATACAAACTTGTTCCTACATAGTAACTTGCAACTTTGAATGAGAATCTGCTTGCTTACAGCAACGTGCTATATGTTCTGAATGCCCGAATTGGGAATCTGTGTCAAAACTTTGTTAGGAATCATGTGATCCTTACTAGCTGGAAGTAAGGGAGATAGGGCATGAAGTTATTTCTAGGAGTTGGACACATACCAAGTTTAGCTCAGTTCTGGGCATCTTTGAAATACCTATACAAACTTGTTCCTACATAGTAACTTGCAACTTTGAATGAGAATCTGCTTGCTTACAGCAACGTGCTATATGTTTGAATGCCCGAATTGGGAATCTGTGTCAAAACTTTGTTAGGAATCATGTGATCCTTACTAGCTGGAAGTAAGGGAGATGGGGCATGAAGTTATTTCTAGGAGTTGGACACAAACCAATTTAGCTCAGTTCTGGGCATCTTTGAAATACCTATACAAACTTGTTCCTACATAGTAACTTGCAACTTTGAATGAAAATGTGCTTGTTTACAGCAACGTGCTATATGTTCTGAATGCCCGAAGTGGGAATCTGTGTCAAAACTTTGTTAGGAATCATGTGATCCTTACTAGCTGGAAGTAAGGGAGATGGGGCATGAAGTTATTTCTAGGAGTTGGACACATACCAAGATTAGCTCAGTTCTGGGCATCTTTGAAATACCTATACAAACTTGTTCCTGCATAGTAACTTGCAACTTTGAAGGAGAATGTGCTTTCTTACAGCAACGTGCTATATGTTCTGAATGCCCGAATTGGGAATCTGTGTCAAAACTTTGTTAGGAATCATGTGATCCTTACTAGCTGGAAGTAAGGGAGATGGGGCATGAAGTTATTTCTAGGAGTTGGACACATACCAAGTTTAGCTCAGTTCTGGGCATCTTTGAAATACCTATACAAACTTGTTCCTACCTAGTAACTTGCATCTTTGAATGAGAATGTGCTTGCTTGCAGCAACGTGCTATATGTTCTGAATGCCCGAATTGGCAATCTGTGTCAAAACTTTGTTAGGAATTATGTGATCCTTACTAGCTGGAAGTAAGGGAGATGGGGCATGAAGTTATTTCTAGGAGTTGGACACATACCAAGTTTAGCTCAGTTCTGGGCATCTTTGAAATACCTATACAAACTTGTTCCTACATAGTAACTTGCATCTTTGAATGAGAATCTGCTTGCTTACACTAACGTGCTATATGTTCTGAATGCCCGAATTGGGAATCTGTGTCAAAACTTTGTTAGGAATTATGTGATCCTTATTAGCTGGAAGTAAGGGAGATGGGGCATGAAGTTATTTCTAGGAGTTGGACACATACCAAGTTTAGCTCAGTTCTGGGCATCTTTGAAATACCTATACAAACTTGTTCCAACATAGTAACTTGCATCTTTGAATGAGAATCTGCTTGCTTACAGCAACGTGCTATATGTTCTGAATGCCCGAATTGGGAATCTGTGTCAAAACTTTGTTAGGAATTATGTGATCCTTACTAGCTGGAAATAAGGGAGATGGGGCATGAAGTTATTTCTAGGAGTTGGACACATACCAAGTTTAGCTCAGTTCTGGGCATCTTTGAAATACCTATACAAACTTGTTCCTACATAGTAACTTGCAACTTTGAATGAGAATCTGCTTGCTTACAGCAACGTGCTATATGTTCTGAATGCCCGAATTGGGAATCTGTGTCAAAACTTTGTTAGGAATCATGTGATCCTTACTAGCTGGAAGTAAGGGAGATGGGGCATGAAGTTATTTCTAGGAGTTGGACACATACCAAGTTTAGCTCAGTTCTGGGCATCTTTGAAATACCTATACAAACTTGTTCCTACATAGTAACTTGCAACTTTGAATGAGAATCTGCTTGCTTACAGCAACGTGCTATATGTTTGAATGCCCGAATTGGGAATCTGTGTCAAAACTTTGTTAGGAATCATGTGATCCTTACTAGCTGGAAGTAAGGGAGATGGGGCATGAAGTTATTTCTAGGAGTTGGACACAAACCAAGTTTAGCTCAGTTCTGGGCATCTTTGAAATACCTATACAAACTTGTTCCTACATAGTAACTTGCAACTTTGAATGAGAATGTGCTTGCTTACAGCAACGTGCTATATGTTCTGAATGCCCGAATTGGGAATCTGTGTCAAAACATTGTTAGGAATTATGTGATCCTTACTAGCTGGAAGTAAGGGAGATGGGGCATGAAGTTATTTCTAGGAGTTGGACACATACCAAGTTTAGCTCAGTTCTGGGCATCTTTGAAATACCTATACAAACTTGTTCCTACATAGTAACTTGCAACTTTGAATGAGAATGTGCTTGCTTGCAGCAACGTGCTATATGTTCTGAATGCCCGAATTGGGAATCTGTGTCAAAACTTTGTTAGGAATTATGAGATCCTTACTAGCTGGAAGTAAGGGAGATGGAGCATGAAGTTATTTCTAGGAGTTGGACACATACCAAGTTTAGCTCAGTTCTGGGCATCTTTGAAATACCTATACAAACTTGTTCCTACCTAGTAACTTGCATCTTTGAATGAGAATGTGCTTCCTTACAGCAACGTGCTATATGTTCTGAATGCCCGAATTGGCAATCTGTGTCAAAACTTTGTTAGGAATTATGTGATCCTTACTAGCTGGAAGTAAGGGAGATGGGGCATGAAGTTATTTCTAGGAGTTGGACACATACCAAGTTTAGCTCAGTTCTGGGCATCTTTGAAATACCTATACAAACTTGTTCCTACATAGTAACTTGCATCTTTGAATGAGAATCTGCTTGCTTACACTAACGTGCTATATGTTCTGAATGCCCGAATTGGGAATCTGTGTCAAAACTTTGTTAGGAATTATGTGATCCTTATTAGCTGGAAGTAAGGGAGATGGGGCATGAAGTTATTTCTAGGAGTTGGACACATACCAAGTTTAGCTCAGTTCTGGGCATCTTTGAAATACCTATACAAACTTGTTCCTACATAGTAACTTGCATCTTTGAATGAGAATGTGCTTGCTTACAGCAACGTGCTATATGTTCTGAATGCCCGAATTGGGAATCTGTGTCAAAACTTTGTTAGGAATTATGTGATCCTTACTAGCTGGAAATAAGGGAGATGGGGCATGAAGTTATTTCTAGGAGTTGGACACATACCAAGTTTAGCTCAGTTCTGGGCATCTTTGAAATACCTATACAAACTTGTTCCTACATAGTAACTTGCAACTTTGAATGAGAATCTGCTTGCTTACAGCAACGTGCTATATGTTCTGAATGCCCGAATTGGGAATCTGTGTCAAAACTTTGTTAGGAATCATGTGATCCTTACTAGCTGGAAGTAAGGGAGATGGGGCATGAAGTTATTTCTAGGAGTTGGACACAAACCAAGTTTAGCTCAGTTCTGGGCATCTTTGAAATACCTATACAAACTTGTTCCTACATAGTAACTTGCAACTTTGAATGAAAATGTGCTTGCTTACAGCAACGTGCTATATGTTCTGAATGCCCGAATTGGGAATCTGTGTCAAAACTTTGTTAGGAATTATGTGATCCTTACTAGCTGGAAGTAAGGGAGATGGGGCATGAAATTATTTCTAGGAGTTGGACACATACCAAGTTTAGCTCAGTTCTGGGCGTCTTTGAAATACCTATACAAACTTGTTCCTACATAGTAACTTGCATCTTTGAATGAGAATGTGCTTGCTTACAGCAACGTGCTATATGTTCTGAATGCCTGAATTGGGAATCTGTGTCAAAACTTTGTTAGGAATTATGTGATCCTTACTAGCTGGAAGTAAGGGAGATGGGGCATGAAGTTATTTCTAGGAGTTGGACACATACCAAGTTTAGCTCAGTTCTGGGCATCTTTGAAATACCTATACAAACTTGTTCCTACATAGTAACTTGCAACTTTGAATGAGAATCTGCTTGCTTACAGCAACGTGCTATATGTTTGAATGCCCGAATTGGGAATCTGTGTCAAAACTTTGTTAGGAATCATGTGATCCTTACTAGCTGGAAGTAAGGGAGATGGGGCATGAAGTTATTTCTAGGAGTTGGACACATACCAAGTTTAGCTCAGTTCTGGGCATCTTTGAAATACCTATACAAACTTGTTCCTACATAGTAACTTGCAACTTTGAAGGAGAATGTGCTTTCTTACAGCAACGTGCTATATGTTCTGAATGCCCGAATTGGGAATCTGTGTCAAAACTTTGTTAGGAATCATGTGATCCTTACTAGCTGGAAGTAAGGGAGATGGGGCATGAAGTTATTTCTAGGAGTTGGACACATACCAAGTTTAGCTCAGTTCTGGGCATCTTTGAAATACCTATACAAACTTGTTCCTACCTAGTAACTTGCATCTTTGAATGAGAATGTGCTTCCTTGCAGCAACGTGCTATATGTTCTGAATGCCCGAATTGGCAATCTGTGTCAAAACTTTGTTAGGAATTATGTGATCCTTACTAGCTGGAAGTAAGGGAGATGGGGCATGAAGTTATTTCTAGGAGTTGGACACATACCAAGTTTAGCTCAGTTCTGGGCATCTTTGAAATACCTATACAAACTTGTTCCTACATAGTAACTTGCATCTTTGAATGAGAATCTGCTTGCTTACACTAACGTGCTATATGTTCTGAATGCCCGAATTGGGAATCTGTGTCAAAACTTTGTTAGGAATTATGTGATCCTTATTAGCTGGAAGTAAGGGAGATGGGGCATGAAGTTATTTCTAGGAGTTGGACACATACCAAGTTTAGCTCAGTTCTGGGCATCTTTGAAATACCTATACAAACTTGTTCCAACATAGTAACTTGCATCTTTGAATGAGAATCTGCTTGCTTACAGCAACGTGCTATATGTTCTGAATGCCCGAATTGGGAATCTGTGTCAAAACTTTGTTAGGAATTATGTGATCCTTACTAGCTGGAAATAAGGGAGATGGGGCATGAAGTTATTTCTAGGAGTTGGACACATACCAAGTTTAGCTCAGTTCTGGGCATCTTTGAAATACCTATACAAACTTGTTCCTACATAGTAACTTGCAACTTTGAATGAGAATCTGCTTGCTTACAGCAACGTGCTATATGTTCTGAATGCCCGAATTGGGAATCTGTGTCAAAACTTTGTTAGGAATCATGTGATCCTTACTAGCTGGAAGTAAGGGAGATGGGGCATGAAGTTATTTCTAGGAGTTGGACACATACCAAGTTTAGCTCAGTTCTGGGCATCTTTGAAATACCTATACAAACTTGTTCCTACATAGTAACTTGCAACTTTGAATGAGAATCTGCTTGCTTACAGCAACGTGCTATATGTTTGAATGCCCGAATTGGGAATCTGTGTCAAAACTTTGTTAGGAATCATGTGATCCTTACTAGCTGGAAGTAAGGGAGATGGGGCATGAAGTTATTTCTAGGAGTTGGACACAAACCAAGTTTAGCTCAGTTCTGGGCATCTTTGAAATACCTATACAAACTTGTTCCTACATAGTAACTTGCAACTTTGAATGAGAATGTGCTTGCTTACAGCAACGTGCTATATGTTCTGAATGCCCGAATTGGGAATCTGTGTCAAAACATTGTTAGGAATTATGTGATCCTTACTAGCTGGAAGTAAGGGAGATGGGGCATGAAGTTATTTCTAGGAGTTGGACATATACCAAGTTTAGCTCAGTTCTGGGCATCTTTGAAATACCTATACAAACTTGTTCCTACATAGTAACTTGCAACTTTGAATGAGAATGTGCTTGCTTGCAGCAACGTGCTATATGTTCTGAATGCCCGAATTGGGAATCTGTGTCAAAACTTTGTTAGGAATTATGAGATCCTTACTAGCTGGAAGTAAGGGAGATGGAGCATGAAGTTATTTCTAGGAGTTGGACACATACCAAGTTTAGCTCAGTTCTGGGCATCTTTGAAATACCTATACAAACTTGTTCCTACCTAGTAACTTGCATCTTTGAATGAGAATGTGCTTCCTTACAGCAACGTGCTATATGTTCTGAATGCCCGAATTGGCAATCTGTGTCAAAACTTTGTTAGGAATTATGTGATCCTTACTAGCTGGAAGTAAGGGAGATGGGGCATGAAGTTATTTCTAGGAGTTGGACACATACCAAGTTTAGCTCAGTTCTGGGCATCTTTGAAATACCTATACAAACTTGTTCCTACATAGTAACTTGCATCTTTGAATGAGAATCTGCTTGCTTACACTAACGTGCTATATGTTCTGAATGCCCGAATTGGGAATCTGTGTCAAAACTTTGTTAGGAATTATGTGATCCTTATTAGCTGGAAGTAAGGGAGATGGGGCATGAAGTTATTTCTAGGAGTTGGACACATACCAAGTTTAGCTCAGTTCTGGGCATCTTTGAAATACCTATACAAACTTGTTCCTACATAGTAACTTGCATCTTTGAATGAGAATGTGCTTGCTTACAGCAACGTGCTATATGTTCTGAATGCCCGAATTGGGAATCTGTGTCAAAACTTTGTTAGGAATTATGTGATCCTTACTAGCTGGAAATAAGGGAGATGGGGCATGAAGTTATTTCTAGGAGTTGGACACATACCAAGTTTAGCTCAGTTCTGGGCATCTTTGAAATACCTATACAAACTTGTTCCTACATAGTAACTTGCAACTTTGAATGAGAATCTGCTTGCTTACAGCAACGTGCTATATGTTCTGAATGCCCGAATTGGGAATCTGTGTCAAAACTTTGTTAGGAATCATGTGATCCTTACTAGCTGGAAGTAAGGGAGATGGGGCATGAAGTTATTTCTAGGAGTTGGACACAAACCAAGTTTAGCTCAGTTCTGGGCATCTTTGAAATACCTATACAAACTTGTTCCTACATAGTAACTTGCAACTTTGAATGAAAATGTGCTTGCTTACAGCAACGTGCTATATGTTCTGAATGCCCGAATTGGCAATCTGTGTCAAAACTTTGTTAGGAATTATGTGATCCTTACTAGCTGGAAGTAAGGGAGATGGGGCATGAAGTTATTTATAGGAGATGGACAGATACCAAGTTTAGCTCAGTTCTGGGCATCTTTGAAATACCTATACAAACTTGTTCCTACATAGTAACTTGCATCTTTGAATGAGAATCTGCTTGCTTACAGCAACGTGCTATATGTTCTGAATGCCCGAATTGGGAATCTGTGTCAAAACTTTGTTAGGAATTATGTGATCCTTACTAGCTGGAAGTAAGGGAGATGGGGCATGAAGTTATTTCTAGGAGTTGGACACATACCAAGTTTAGCTCAGTTCTGGGCATCTTTGAAATACCTATACAAACTTGTTCCTACATAGTAACTTGCAACTTTCAATGAGAATGTGCTTGCTTACAGCAACGTACTATATGTTCTGAATGCCCGAATTGGGAATCTGTGTCAAAACTTTGTTAGGAATCATGTGATCCTTACTAGTTGGAAGTAAGGGAGATGGAGCATGAAGTTATTTCTAGGAGTTGGACACATACCAAGTTTAGCTCAGTTCTGGGCATCTTTGAAATACCTATACAAACTTGTTCCTACATAGTAACTTGCATCTTTGAATGAGAATGTGCTTGCTTACAGCAACGTGCTATATGTTCTGAATGCCCGAATTGGCAATCTGTGTCAAATCTTTGTTAGGAATCATGTGATCCTTACTAGCTGGAAGTAAGTGAGATGGGGCATGAAGTTATTTCTAGGAGTTGGACACATACCAAGTTTAGCTCAGTTCTGGGCATCTTTGAAATACCTATACAAACTTGTTCCTACATAGTAACTTGCATCTTTGAATGAGAATCTGCTTGCTTACAGCAACGTGCTATATGTTCTGAATGCCCGAATTGGGAATCTGTGTCAAAACTTTGTTAGGAATCATGTGATCCTTACTAGCTGGAAGTAAGGGAGATGGGGCATGAAGTTATTTCTAGGAGTTGGACACATACCAAGTTTAGCTCAGTTCTGGGCATCTTTAAAATACCTATACAAACTTGTTCCTACATAGTAACTTGCAACTTTGAATTAGAATCTGCTTGCTTACAGCAACGTGCTATATGTTTGAATGCCCGAATTGGGAATCTGTGTCAAAACTTTGTTAGGAATCATGTGATCCTTACTAGCTGGAAGTAAGGGAGATGGGGCATGAAGTTATTTCTAGGAGTTGGACACAAACCAAGTTTAGCTCAGTTCTGGGCATCTTTGAAATACCTATACAAACTTGTTCCTACATAGTAACTTGCAACTTTGAATGAAAATGTGCTTGCTTACAGCAACGTGCTATATGTTCTGAATGCCCGAATTGGGAATCTGTGTCAAAACTTTGTTAGGAATTATGTGATCCTTACTAGCTGGAAGTAAGGGAGATGGGGCATGAAGTTATTTCTAGGAGTTGGACACATACCAAGATTAGCTCAGTTCTGGGCATCTTTGAAATACCTATACAAACTTGTTCCTACATAGTAACTTGCAACTTTGAAGGAGAATGTGCTTTCTTACAGCAACGTGCTATATGTTCTGAATGCCCGAATTGGGAATCTGTGTCAAAACTTTGTTAGGAATCATGTGATCCTTACTAGCTGGAAGTAAGGGAGATGGGGCATGAAGTTATTTCTAGGAGTTGGACACATACCAAGTTTAGCTCAGTTCTGGGCATCTTTGAAATACCTATACAAACTTGTTCCTACATAGTAACTTGCAACTTTGAAGGAGAATGTGCTTGCTTACAGCAACGTGCTATATGTTCTGAATGCCCGAATTGGGAATCTGTGTCAAAACTTTGTTAGGAATTATGTGATCCGTACCAGCTGGAAGTAAGGGAGATGGGGCATGAAGTTATTTCTAGGAGTTGGACACATACCAAGTTTAGCTCAGTTCTGGGCATCTTTGAAATACCTATACAAACTTGTTCCTACATAGTAACTTGCAACTTTGAATGAGAATGTGCTTGCTTACAGCAACGTGCTATATGTTCTGAATGCCCGAATTGGGAATCTGTGTCAAAACTTTGTTAGGAATTATGTGATCCTTACTAGCTGGAAGTAAGGGAGAAGGGGCATGAAGTTATTTCTAGGAGTTGGACACATACCAAGTTTAGCTCAGTTCTGGGCATCTTTGAAATACCTATACAAACTTGTTCCTACATAGTAACTTGCAACTTTGAATGAGAATGTGCTTGCTTACAGCAACGTGCTATATGTTCTGAATGCCCGAATTGGGAATCTGTGTCAAAACTTTGTTAGGAATTATGTGATCCTTACAAGCTGGAAGTAAGGGACATGGGGCATGAAGTTATTTCTAGGAGTTGGACACATACCAAGTTTAGCTCAGTTCTGGGCATCTTTGAAATACCTATACAAACTTGTTCCTACATAGTAACTTGCAACTTTGAATGAGAATGTGCTTGCTTGCAGCAACGTGCTATATGTTCTGAATGCCCGAATAGGGAATCTGTGTCAAAACTTTGTTAGGAATTATGAGATCCTTACTAGCTGGAAGTAAGGGAGATGGAGCATGAAGTTATTTCTAGGAGTTGGACACATACCAAGTTTAGCTCAGTTCTGGGCATCTTTGAAATACCTATACAAACTTGTTCCTACCTAGTAACTTGCATCTTTGAATGAGAATGTGCTTCCTTACAGCAACGTGCTATATGTTCTGAATGCCCGAATTGGCAATCTGTGTCAAAACTTTGTTAGGAATTATGTGATCCTTACTAGCTGGAAGTAAGGGAGATGGGGCATGAAGTTATTTCTAGGAGTTGGACACATACCAAGTTTAGCTCAGTTCTGGGCATCTTTGAAATACCTATACAAACTTGTTCCTACATAGTAACTTGCAACTTTGAAGGAGAATGTGCTTTCTTACAGCAACGTGCTATATGTTCTGAATGCCCGAATTGGGAATCTGTGTCAAAACTTTGTTAGGAATCATGTGATCCTTACTAGCTGGAAGTAAGGGAGATGGGGCATGAAGTTATTTCTAGGAGTTGGACACATACCAAGTTTAGCTCAGTTCTGGGCATCTTTGAAATACCTATACAAACTTGTTCCTACATAGTAACTTGCAACTTTGAAGGAGAATGTGCTTGCTTACAGCAACGTGCTATATGTGCTGAATGCCCGAATTGGGAATCTGTGTCATAACTTTGTTAGGAATTATGTGATCCTTACTAGCTGGAAGTAAGGGAGATGGGGCATGAAGTTATTTCTAGGAGTTGGACACATACCAAGTTTAGCTCAGTTCTGGGCATCTTTGAAATACCTATACAAACTTGTTCCTACATAGTAACTTGCAACTTTGAATGAGAATGTGCTTGCTTACAGCAACGTGCTATATGTTCTGAATGCCCGAATAGGGAATCTGTGTCAAAACTTTGTTAGGAATTATGAGATCCTTACTAGCTGGAAGTAAGGGAGATGGAGCATGAAGATATTTCTAGGAGTTGGACACATACCAAGTTTAGCTCAGTTCTGGGCATCTTTGAAATACCTATACAAACTTGTTCCTACCTAGTAACTTGCATCTTTGAATGAGAATGTGCTTCCTTACAGCAACGTGCTATATGTTCTGAATGCCCGAATTGGCAATCTGTGTCAAAACTTTGTTAGGAATTATGTGATCCTTACTAGCTGGAAGTAAGGGAGATGGGGCATGAAGTTATTTCTAGGAGTTGGACACATACCAAGTTTAGCTCAGTTCTGGGCATCTTTGAAATACCTATACAAACTTGTTCCTACCTAGTAACTTGCATCTTTGAATGAGAATGTGCTTCCTTACAGCAACGTGCTATATGTTCTGAATGCCCGAATTGGCAATCTGTGTCAAAACTTTGTTAGGAATTATGTGATCCTTACTAGCTGGAAGTAAGGGAGATGGGGCATGAAGTTATTTCTAGGAGTTGGACACATACCAAGTTTAGCTCAGTTCTGGGCATCTTTGAAATACCTATACAAACTTGTTCCTACATAGTAACATGCAACTTTGAATGAGAATGTGCTTGCTTACAGCAACGTGCTATATGTTCTGAATGCCCGAATTGGGAATCTGTGTCAAAACTTTGTTAGGAATTATGTGATCCTTACTAGCTGGAAGTAAGGGAGATGGGGCATGAAGTTATTTCTAGGAGTTGGACACATACCAAGTTTAGCTCAGTTCTGGGCATCTTTGAAATACCTATACAAACTTGTTCCTACATAGTAACTTGCAACTTTGAATGAGAATGTGCTTGCTTACAGCAACGTGCTATATGTTCTGAATGCCCGAATTGGGAATCTGTGTCAAAACATTGTTAGGAATTATGTGATCCTTACTAGCTGGAAGTAAGGGAGATGGGGCATGAAGTTATTTCTAGGAGTTGGACACATACCAAGTTTAGCTCAGTTCTGGGCATCTTTGAAATACCTATACAAACTTGTTCCTACATAGTAACTTGCAACTTTGAATGAGAATGTGCTTGCTTACAGCAACGTGCTATATGTTCTGAATGCCCGAATTGGGAATCTGTGTCAAAACATTGTTAGGAATTATGTGATCCTTACTAGCTGGAAGTAAGGGAGATGGGGCATGAAGTTATTTCTAGGAGTTGGACACATACCAAGTTTAGCTCAGTTCTGGGCATCTTTGAAATACCTATACAAACTTGTTCCTACATAGTAACTTGCAACTTTGAATGAGAATGTGCTTGCTTGCAGCAACGTGCTATATGTTCTGAATGCCCGAATAGGGAATCTGTGTCAAAACTTTGTTAGGAATTATGAGATCCTTACTAGCTGGAAGTAAGGGAGATGGAGCATGAAGTTATTTCTAGGAGTTGGACACATACCAAGTTTAGCTCAGTTCTGGGCATCTTTGAAATACCTATACAAACTTGTTCCTACCTAGTAACTTGCATCTTTGAATGAGAATGTGCTTCCTTACAGCAACGTGCTATATGTTCTGAATGCCCGAATTGGCAATCTGTGTCAAAACTTTGTTAGGAATTATGTGATCCTTACTAGCTGGAAGTAAGGGAGATGGGGCATGAAGTTATTTCTAGGAGTTGGACACATACCAAGTTTAGCTCAGTTCTGGGCATCTTTGAAATACCTATACAAACTTGTTCCTACATAGTAACTTGCATCTTTGAATGAGAATCTGCTTGCTTACACTAACGTGCTATATGTTCTGAATGCCCGAATTGGGAATCTGTGTCAAAACTTTGTTAGGAATTATGTGATCCTTATTAGCTGGAAGTAAGGGAGATGGGGCATGAAGTTATTTCTAGGAGTTGGACACATACCAAGTTTAGCTCAGTTCTGGGCATCTTTGAAATACCTATACAAACTTGTTCCTACATAGTAACTTGCATCTTTGAATGAGAATCTGCTTGCTTACAGCAACGTGCTATATGTTCTGAATGCCCGAATTGGGAATCTGTGTCAAAACTTTGTTAGGAATTATGTGATCCTTACTAGCTGGAAATAAGGGAGATGGGGCATGAAGTTATTTCTAGGAGTTGGACACATACCAAGTTTAGCTCAGTTCTGGGCATCTTTGAAATACCTATACAAACTTGTTCCTACATAGTAACTTGCAACTTTGAATGAGAATCTGCTTGCTTACAGCAACGTGCTATATGTTCTGAATGCCCGAATTGGGAATCTGTGTCAAAACTTTGTTAGGAATCATGTGATCCTTACTAGCTGGAAGTAAGGGAGATGGGGCATGAAGTTATTTCTAGGAGTTGGACACAAACCATGTTTAGCTCAGTTCTGGGCATCTTTGAAATACCTATACAAACTTGTTCCTACATAGTAACTTGCAACTTTGAATGAAAATGTGCTTGCTTACAGCAACGTGCTATATGTTCTGAATGCCCGAATTGGCAATCTGTGTCAAAACTTTGTTAGGAATTATGTGATCCTTACTAGCTGGAAGTAAGGGAGATGGGGCATGAAGTTATTTCTAGGAGATGGACAGATACCAAGTTTAGCTCAGTTCTGGGCATCTTTGAAATACCTATACAAACTTGTTCCTACATAGTAACTTGCATCTTTGAATGAGAATCTGCTTGCTTACAGCAACGTGCTATATGTTCTGAATGCCCGAATTGGCAATCTGTGTCAAAACTTTGTTAGGAATTATGTGATCCTTACTAGCTGGAAGTAAGGGAGATGGGGCATGAAGTTATTTCTAGGAGTTGGACACATACCAAGTTTAGCTCAGTTCTGGGCATCTTTGAAATACCTATACAAACTTGTTCCTACATAGTAACTTGCAACTTTCAATGAGAATGTGCTTGCTTACAGCAACGTACTATATGTTCTGAATGCCCGAATTGGGAATCTGTGTCAAAACTTTGTTAGGAATCATGTGATCCTTACTAGTTGGAAGTAAGGGAGATGGAGCATGAAGTTATTTCTAGGAGTTGGACACATACCAAGTTTAGCTCAGTTCTGGGCATCTTTGAAATACCTATACAAACTTGTTCCTACATAGTAACTTGCATCTTTGAATGAGAATGTGCTTGCTTACAGCAACGTGCTATAGGTTCTGAATGCCCGAATTGGCAATCTGTGTCAAAACTTTGTTAGGAATCATGTGATCCTTACTAGCTGGAAGTAAGTGAGATGGGGCATGAAGTTATTTCTAGGAGTTGGACACATACCAAGTTTAGCTCAGTTCTGGGAATCTTTGAAATACCTATACAAACTTGTTCCTACATAGTAACTTGCATCTTTGAATGAGAATCTGCTTGCTTACAGCTACGTGCTATATGTTCTGAATGCCCGAATTGGGAATCTGTGTCAAAACTTTGTTAGGCATCATGTGATCCTTACTAGCTGGAAGTAAGGGAGATGGGGCATGAAGTTATTTCTAGGAGTTGGACACATACCAAGTTTAGCTCAGTACTGGGCATCTTTAAAATACCTATACAAACTTGTTCCTACATAGTAACTTGCAACTTTGAATTAGAATCTGCTTGCTTACAGCAACGTGCTATATGTTTGAATGCCCGAATTGGGAATCTGTGTCAAAACTTTGTCAGGAATCATGTGATCCTTACTAGCTGGAAGTAAGGGAGATGGGGCATGAAGTTATTTCTAGGAGTTGGACACAAACCAATTTTAGCTCAGTTCTGGGCATCTTTGAAATACCTATACAAACTTGTTCCTACATAGTAACTTGCAACTTTGAATGAAAATGTGCTTGCTTACAGCAACGTGCTATATGTTCTGAATGCCCGAATTGGGAATCTGTGTCAAAACTTTGTTAGGAATTATGTGATCCTTACTAGCTGGAAGTAAGGGAGATGGGGCATGAAGTTATTTCTAGGAGTTGGACACATACCAAGTTTAGCTCAGTTCTGGGCATCTTTGAAATACCTATACAAACTTGTTCCTACATAGTAACTTGCAACTTTGAATGAGAATGTGCTTTCTTACAGCAACGTGCTATATGTTCTGAATGCCCGAATTGGGAATCTGTGTCAAAACTTTGTTAGGAATCATGTGATCCTTACTAGCTGGAAGTAAGGGAGATGGGGCATGAAGTTATTTCTAGGAGTTGGACACATACCAAGTTTAGCTCAGTTCTGGGCATCTTTGAAATACCTATACAAACTTGTTCCTACATAGTAACTTGCAACTTTGAAGGAGAATGTGCTTGCTTACAGCAACGTGCTATATGTTCTGAATGCCCGAATTGGGAATCTGTGTCAAAACTTTGTTAGGAATTATGTGATCCTTACTAGCTGGAAGTAAGGGAGATGGGGCATGAAGTTATTTCTAGGAGTTGGACACATACCAAGTTTAGCTCAGTTCTGGGCATCTTTGAAATACCTATACAAACTTGTTCCTACATAGTAACTTGCAACTTTGAATGAGAATGTGCTTGCTTACAGCAACGTGCTATATGTTCTGAATGCCCGAATTGGGAATCTGTGTCAAAACTTTGTTAGGAATTATGTGATCCTTACTAGCTGGAAGTAAGGGAGATGGGGCATGAAGTTATTTCTAGGAGTTGGACACATACCAAGTTTAGCTCAGTTCTGGGCATCTTTGAAATACCTATACAAACTTGTTCCTACATAGTAACTTGCAACTTTGAATGAGAATGTGCTTGCTTACAGCAACGTGCTATATGTTCTGAATGCCCGAATTGGGAATCTGTGTCAAAACTTTGTTAGGAATTATGTGATCCTTACTAGCTGGAAGTAAGGGAGATGGGGCATGAAGTTATTTCTAGGAGTTGGACACATACCAAGTTTAGCTCAGTTCTGGGCATCTTTGAAATACCTATACAAACTTGTTCCTACATAGTAACTTGCAACTTTGAATGAGAATGTGCTTGCTTGCAGCAACGTGCTATATGTTCTGAATGCCCGAATAGGGAATCTGTGTCAAAAGTTTGTTAGAAATTATGAGATCCTTACTAGCTGGAAGTAAGGGAGATGGAGCATGAAGTTATTTCTAGGAGTTGGACACATACCAAGTTTAGCTCAGTTCTGGGCATCTTTGAAATACCTATACAAACTTGTTCCTACCTAGTAACTTGCATCTTTGAATGAGAATGTGCTTCCTTACAGCAACGTGCTATATGTTCTGAATGCCCGAATTGGCAATCTGTGTCAAAACTTTGTTAGGAATTATGTGATCCTTACTAGCTGGAAGTAAGGGAGATGGGGCATGAAGTTATTTCTAGGAGTTGGACACATACCAAGTTTAGCTCAGTTCTGGGCATCTTTGAAATACCTATACAAACTTGTTCCTACATAGTAACATGCATCTTTGAATGAGAATCTGCTTGCTTACACTAACGTGCTATATGTTCTGAATGCCCGAATTGGGAATCTGTGTCAAAACTTTGTTAGGAATTATGTGATCCTTATTAGCTGGAAGTAAGGGAGATGGGGCATGAAGTTATTTCTAGGAGTTGGACACATACCAAGTTTAGCTCAGTTCTGGGCATCTTTGAAATACCTATACAAACTTGTTCCTACATAGTAACTTGCATCTTTGAATGAGAATCTGCTTGCTTACAGCAACGTGCTATATGTTCTGAATGCCCGAATTGGGAATCTGTGTCAAAACTTTGTTAGGAATCATGTGATCCTTACTAGCTGGAAGTAAGGGAGATGGGGCATGAAGTTATTTCTAGGAGTTGGACACATACCAAGATTAGCTCAGTTCTGGGCATCTTTGAAATACCTATACAAACTTGTTCCTACATAGTAACTTGCAACTTTGAATGAGAATATGCTTGCTTGCAGCAACGTGCTATATGTTCTGAATGCCCGAATTGGCAATCTGTGTCAAAACTTTGTTAGGAATTATGTGATCCTTACTAGCTGGAAGTAATTGAGATGGGCCATGAAATTATTTCTAGGAGTTGGACACATACCAAGTTTAGCTCAGTTCTGGGCGTCTTTGAAATACCTATACAAACTTGTTCCTACATAGTAACTTGCATCTTTGAATGAGAATCTGCTTGCTTACAGCAACGTGCTATATGTTCTGAATGCCCGAATTGGGAATCTGTGTCAAAACTTTGTTAGGAATTATGTGATCCTTACTAGCTGGAAGTAAGGGAGATGGGGCATGAAGTTATTTCTAGGAGTTGGACACATACCAAGATTAGCTCAGTTCTGGGCATCTTTGAAATACCTATACAAACTTGTTCCTACATAGTAACTTGCAACTTTGAAGGAGAATCTGCTTGCTTACAGCAACGTGCTATATGTTTGAATGCCCGAATTGGGAATCTGTGTCAAAACTTTGTTAGGTATCATGTGATCCTTACTAGCTGGAAGTAAGGGAGATGGGGCATGAAGTTATTTCTAGGAGTTGGACACATACCAAGTTTAGCTCAGTTCTGGGCATCTTTGAAATACCTATACAAACTTGTTCCTACACAGTAACTTGCAACTTTGAAGGAGAATGTGCTTGCTTACAGCAACGTGCTATATGTTCTGAATGCCCGAATTGGGAATCTGTGTCAAAACTTTGTTAGGAATTATGTGATCCTTACTAGCTGGAAGTAAGGGAGATGGGGCATGAAGTTATTTCTAGGAGTTGGACACATACCAAGTTAAGCTCAGTTCTGGGCATCTTTGAAATACCTATACAAACTTGTTCTTACATAGTAACTTGCAACTTTGAATGAGAATGTGCTTGCTTACAGCAACGTGCTATATGTTCTGAATGCCCGAATTGGGAATCTGTGTCAAAACATTGTTAGGAATTATGTGATCCTTACTAGCTGGAAGTAAGGGAGATGGGGCATGAAGTTATTTCTAGGAGTTGGACACATACCAAGTTTAGCTCAGTTCTGGGCATCTTTGAAATACCTATACAAACTTGTTCCTACATAGTAACTTGCAACTTTGAATGAGAATGTGCTTGCTTGCAGCAACGTGCTATATGTTCTGAATGCCCGAATAGGGAATCTGTGTCAAAACTTTGTTAGGAATTATGAGATCCTTACTAGCTGGAAGTAAGGGAGATGGAGCATGAAG
Source organism: Diceros bicornis minor (assembly GCF_020826845.1). Taxonomy (NCBI): domain Eukaryota; kingdom Metazoa; phylum Chordata; class Mammalia; order Perissodactyla; family Rhinocerotidae; genus Diceros; species Diceros bicornis. Next base: position 252,954 of record NW_026690860.1, on the reverse strand, counting down.
TTATTTCTAGGAGTTGGACACATACCAAGTTTAGCTCAGTTCTGGGCATCTTTGAAATACCTATACAAACTTGTTCCTACCTAGTAACTTGCATCTTTGAATGAGAATGTGCTTCCTTACAGCAACGTGCTATATGTTCTGAATGCCCGAATTGGCAATCTGTGTCAAAACTTTGTTAGGAATTATGTGATCCTTACTAGCTGGAAGTAAGGGAGATGGGGCATGAAGTTATTTCTAGGAGTTGGACACATACCAAGTTTAGCTCAGTTCTGGGCATCTTTGAAATACCTATACAAACTTGTTCCTACATAGTAACTTGCATCTTTGAATGAGAATCTGCTTGCTTACACTAACGTGCTATATGTTCTGAATGCCCGAATTGGGAATCTGTGTCAAAACTTTGTTAGGAATTATGTGATCCTTACTAGCTGGAAGTAAGGGAGATGGGGCATGAAGTTATTTCTAGGAGATGGACAGATACCCAGTTTAGCTCAGTTCTGGGCATCTTTGAAATACCTATACAAACTTGTTCCTACATAGTAACTTGCATCTTTGAATGAGAATCTGCTTGCTTACAGCAACGTGCTATATGTTCTGAATGCCCGAATTGGGAATCTGTGTCAAAACTTTGTTAGGAATTATGTGATCCTTACTAGCTGGAAGTAAGGGAGATGGGGCATGAAGTTATTTCTAGGAGTTGGACACATACCAAGATTAGCTCAGTTCTGGGCATCTTTGAAATACCTATACAAACTTGTTCCTACATAGTAACTTGCAACTTTGAATGAGAATATGCTTGCTTGCAGCAACGTGCTATATGTTCTGAATGCCCGAATTGGGAATCTGTGTCAAAACTTTGTTAGGAATTATGTGATCCTTACTAGCTGGAAGTAATTGAGATGGGGCATGAAATTATTTCTAGGAGTTGGACACATACCAAGTTTAGCTCAGTTCTGGGCGTCTTTGAAATACCTATACAAACTTGTTCCTACATAGTAACTTGCATCTTTGAATGAGAATGTGCTTGCTTACAGCAACGTGCTATATGTTCTGAATGCCCGAATTGGGAATCTGTGTCAAAACTTTGTTAGGAATTATGTGATCCTTACTAGCTGGAAGTAAGGGAGATGGGGCATGAAGTTATTTCTAGGAGTTGGACACATACCAAGTTTAGCTCAGTTCTGGGCATCTTTGAAATACCTATACAAACATGTTCCTACATAGTAACTTGCAACTTTGAATGAGAATCTGCTTGCTTACAGCAACGTGCTATATGTTTGAATGCCCGAATTGGGAATCTGTGTCAAAACTTTGTTAGGAATCATGTGATCCTTACTAGCTGGAAGTAAGGGAGATGGGGCATGAAGTTATTTCTAGGAGTTGGACACAAACCAAGTTTAGCTCAGTTCTGGGCATCTTTGAAATACCTATACAAACTTGTTCCTACATAGTAACTTGCAACGTTGAATGAAAATGTGCTTGCTTACAGCAACGTGCTATATGTTCTGAATGCCCGAATTGGGAATCTGTGTCAAAACTTTGTTAGGAATTATGTGATCCTTATTAGCTGGAAGAAAGGGAGATGGGGCATGAAGTTATTTCTAGGAGTTGGACACATACCAAGTTTAGCTCAGTTCTGGGCATCTTTGAAATACCTATACAAACTTGTTCCTACATAGTAACTTGCATCTTTGAATGAGAATCTGCTTGCTTACAGCAACGTGCTATATGTTCTGAATGCCCGAATTGGGAATCTGTGTCAAAACTTTGTTAGGTATTATGTGATCCTTACTAGCTGGAAGTAAGTGAGATGGGGCATGAAGTTATTTCTAGGAGTTGGAGACATACAAAGTTTAGCTCAGTTCTGGGCATCTTTGAAATACCTATACAAACTTGTTCCTACATAGTAACTTGCAACTTTGAATGAGAATGTGCTTGCTTGCAGCAACGTGCTATATGTTCTGAATGCACGAATTGGGAATCTGTGTCAAAACTTTGTTAGGAATTATGTGATCCTTACTAGCTGGAAGTAATTGAGATGGGGCATGAAATTATTTCTAGGAGTTGGACACATACCAAGTTTAGCTCAGTTCTGGGCGTCTTTGAAATACCTATACAAACTTGTTCCTACATAGTAACTTGCAACTTTGAATGAGAATGTGCTTGCTTACAGCCACGTGCTATATGTTCTGAATGCCCGAATTGGGAATCTGTGTCAAAACTTTGTTAGGAATTATGTGATCCTTACTAGCTGGAAGTAAGGGAGATGGGGCATGAAGTTATTTCTAGGAGTTGGACGCATACCAAGTTTAGCTCAGTTCCGGGCATCTTTGAAATACCTATACAAACTTGTTCCTACATAGTAACTTGCAACTTTGAATGAGAATGTGCTTGCTTACAGCAACGTGCTATATGTTCTGAATGCCCGAATTGGGAATCTGTGTCAAAACTTTGTTAGGAATTATGTGATCCTTACTAGCTGGAAGTAAGGGAGATGGGGCATGAAGTTATTTCTTGGAGTTGGAGACATACCAAGTTTAGCTCAGTTCCGGGCATCTTTGAAATACCTATACAAACTTGTTCCTACATAGTAACTTGCAACTTTGAATGAGAATGTGCTTGCTTGCAGCAACGTGCTATATGTTCTGAATGCCCGATTTGGGAATCTGTGTCAAAACTTTGTTAGGAATTATGTGATCCTTACTAGCTGGAAGTAAGTGAGATGGAGCATGAAGTTATTTCTAGGAGTTGGACACATACCAAGTTTAGCTCAGTTCTGGGCATCTTTGAAATACCTATACAAACTTGTTCCTACATAGTAACTTGCATCTTTGAATGAGAATGTGCTTGCTTACAGCAACGTGCTATATGATCTGAATGCCCGAATTGGCAATCTGTGTCAAAACTTTGTTAGGAATTATGTGATCCTTACTAGCTGGAAGTAAGGGAGATGGGGCATGAAGTTATTTCTAGGAGTTGGACACATACCAAGTTTAGCTCAGTTCTGGGCATCTTTGAAATACCTATACAAACTTGTTCCTACATAGTAACTTGCATCTTTGAATGAGAATGTGCTTGCTTACAGCAACGTGCTATATGTTCTGAATGCCCGAATTGGGAATCTGTGTCAAAACTTTGTTAGGAATTATGTGATCCTTACTAGCTGGAAGTAAGGGAGATGGGGCATGAAGTTATTTCTAGGAGTTGGACACATACCAAGATTAGCTCAGTTCTGGGCATCTTTGAAATACCTATACAAACTTGTTCCTACATAGTAACTTGCAACTTTGAATGAGAATATGCTTGCTTGCAGCAACGTGCTACATGTTCTGAATGCCCGAATTGGGAATCTGTGTCAAAACTTTGTTAGGAATTATGTGATCCTTACTAGCTGAAAGTAATTGAGATGGGGCATGAAATTATTTCTAGGAGTTGGACACATACCAAGTTTAGCTCAGTTCTGGGCGTCTTTGAAATACCTATACAAACTTGTTCCTACATAGTAACTTGCAACTTTGAATGAGAATCTGCTTGCTTACAGCAACGTGCTATATGTTTGAATGCCCGAATTGGGAATCTGTGTCAAAACTTTGTTAGGAATCATGTGATCCTTACTAGCTGGAAGTAAGGGAGATGGGGCATGAAGTTATTTCTAGGAGTTGGACACAAACCAAGTTTAGCTCAGTTCTGGGCATCTTTGAAATACCTATACAAACTTGTTCCTACATAGTAACTTGCAACTTTGAATGAAAATGTGCTTGCTTACAGCAACGTGCTATATGTTCTGAATGCCCGAATTGGGAATCTGTGTCAAAACTTTGTTAGGAATTATGTGATCCTTACTAGCTGGAAGTAAGGGAGATGGGGCATGAAGTTATTTCTAGGAGTTGGACACATACCAAGATTAGCTCAGTTCTGGGCATCTTTGAAATACCTATACAAACTTGTTCCTACATAGTAACTTGCAACTTTGAAGGAGAATCTGCTTGCTTACAGCAACGTGCTATATGTTTGAATGCCCGAATTGGGAATCTGTGTCAAAACTTTGTTAGGAATCATGTGATCCTTACTAGCTGGAAGTAAGGGAGATGGGGCATGAAGTTATTTCTAGGAGTTGGACACATACCAAGTTTAGCTCAGTTCTGGGCATCTTTGAAATACCTATACAAACTTGTTCCTACACAGTAACTTGCAACTTTGAAGGAGAATGTGCTTGCTTACAGCAACGTGCTATATGTTCTGAATGCCCGAATTGGGAATCTGTGTCAAAACTTTGTTAGGAATTATGTGATCCTTACTAGCTGGAAGTAAGGGAGATGGGGCATGAAGTTATTTCTAGGAGTTGGACACATACCAAGTTTAGCTCAGTTCTGGGCATCTTTGAAATACCTATACAAACTTGTTCCTACATAGTAACTTGCAACTTTAAATGAGAATGTGCTTGCTTGCAGCAACGTGCTATATGTTCTGAATGCCCGAATTGGGAATCTGTGTCAAAACTTTGTTAGGAATTATGTGATCCTTACTAGCTGGAAGTAAGGGAGATGGGGCATGAAGTTATTTCTAGGAGTTGGACACATACCAAGTTTAGCTCAGTTCTGGGCATCTTTGAAATACCTATACAAACTTGTTCCTACATAGTAACTTGCATCTTTGAATGAGAATCTGCTTGCTTACAGCAACGTGCTATATGTTCTGAATGCCCGAATTGGGAATCTGTGTCAAAACTTTGTTAGGTATTATGTGATCCTTACTAGCTGGAAGTAAGTGAGATGGGGCATGAAGTTATTTCTAGGAGTTGGAGACATACAAAGTTTAGCTCAGTTCTGGGCATCTTTGAAATACCTATACAAACTTGTTCCTACATAGTAACTTGCAACTTTGAATGAGAATGTGCTTGCTTGCAGCAACGTGCTATATGTTCTGAATGCACGAATTGGGAATCTGTGTCAAAACTTTGTTAGGAATTATGTGATCCTTACTAGCTGGAAGTAATTGAGATGGGGCATGAAATTATTTCTAGGAGTTGGACACATACCAAGTTTAGCTCAGTTCTGGGCGTCTTTGAAATACCTATACAAACTTGTTCCTACATAGTAACTTGCAACTTTGAATGAGAATGTGCTTGCTTACAGCCACGTGCTATATGTTCTGAATGCCCGAATTGGGAATCTGTGTCAAAACTTTGTTAGGAATTATGTGATCCTTACTAGCTGGAAGTAAGGGAGATGGGGCATGAAGTTATTTCTAGGAGTTGGACGCATACCAAGTTTAGCTCAGTTCCGGGCATCTTTGAAATACCTATACAAACTTGTTCCTACATAGTAACTTGCAACTTTGAATGAGAATGTGCTTGCTTACAGCAACGTGCTATATGTTCTGAATGCCCGAATTGGGAATCTGTGTCAAAACTTTGTTAGGAATTATGTGATCCTTACTAGCTGGAAGTAAGGGAGATGGGGCATGAAGTTATTTCTTGGAGTTGGAGACATACCAAGTTTAGCTCAGTTCCGGGCATCTTTGAAATACCTATACAAACTTGTTCCTACATAGTAACTTGCAACTTTGAATGAGAATGTGCTTGCTTGCAGCAACGTGCTATATGTTCTGAATGCCCGATTTGGGAATCTGTGTCAAAACTTTGTTAGGAATTATGTGATCCTTACTAGCTGGAAGTAAGGGAGATGGAGCATGAAGTTATTTCTAGGAGTTGGACACATACCAAGTTTAGCTCAGTTCTGGGCATCTTTGAAATACCTATACAAACTTGTTCCTACATAGTAACTTGCATCTTTGAATGAGAATGTGCTTGCTTACAGCAACGTGCTATATGATCTGAATGCCCGAATTGGCAATCTGTGTCAAAACTTTGTTAGGAATTATGTGATCCTTACTAGCTGGAAGTAAGGGAGATGGGGCATGAAGTTATTTCTAGGAGTTGGACACATACCAAGTTTAGCTCAGTTCTGGGCATCTTTGAAATACCTATACAAACTTGTTCCTACATAGTAACTTGCATCTTTGAATGAGAATGTGCTTGCTTACAGCAACGTGCTATATGTTCTGAATGCCCGAATTGGGAATCTGTGTCAAAACTTTGTTAGGAATTATGTGATCCTTACTAGCTGGAAGTAAGGGAGATGGGGCATGAAGTTATTTCTAGGAGTTGGACACATACCAAGATTAGCTCAGTTCTGGGCATCTTTGAAATACCTATACAAACTTGTTCCTACATAGTAACTTGCAACTTTGAATGAGAATATGCTTGCTTGCAGCAACGTGCTACATGTTCTGAATGCCCGAATTGGGAATCTGTGTCAAAACTTTGTTAGGAATTATGTGATCCTTACTAGCTGAAAGTAATTGAGATGGGGCATGAAATTATTTCTAGGAGTTGGACACATACCAAGTTTAGCTCAGTTCTGGGCGTCTTTGAAATACCTATACAAACTTGTTCCTACATAGTAACTTGCCACTTTGAATGAGAATCTGCTTGCTTACAGCAACGTGCTATATGTTTGAATGCCCGAATTGGGAATCTGTGTCAAAACTTTGTTAGGAATCATGTGATCCTTACTAGCTGGAAGTAAGGGAGATGGGGCATGAAGTTATTTCTAGGAGTTGGACACAAACCAAGTTTAGCTCAGTTCTGGGCATCTTTGAAATACCTATACAAACTTGTTCCTACATAGTAACTTGCAACTTTGAATGAAAATGTGCTTGCTTACAGCAACGTGCTATATGTTCTGAATGCCCGAATTGGGAATCTGTGTCAAAACTTTGTTAGGAATTATGTGATCCTTACTAGCTGGAAGTAAGGGAGATGGGGCATGAAGTTATTTCTAGGAGTTGGACACATACCAAGATTAGCTCAGTTCTGGGCATCTTTGAAATACCTATACAAACTTGTTCCTACATAGTAACTTGCAACTTTGAAGGAGAATCTGCTTGCTTACAGCAACGTGCTATATGTTTGAATGCCCGAATTGGGAATCTGTGTCAAAACTTTGTTAGGAATCATGTGATCCTTACTAGCTGGAAGTAAGGGAGATGGGGCATGAAGTTATTTCTAGGAGTTGGACACATACCAAGTTTAGCTCAGTTCTGGGCATCTTTGAAATACCTATACAAACTTGTTCCTACACAGTAACTTGCAACTTTGAAGGAGAATGTGCTTGCTTACAGCAACGTGCTATATGTTCTGAATGCCCGAATTGGGAATCTGTGTCAAAACTTTGTTAGGAATTATGTGATCCTTACTAGCTGGAAGTAAGGGAGATGGGGCATGAAGTTATTTCTAGGAGTTGGACACATATCAAGTTTAGCTCAGTTCTGGGCATCTTTGAAATACCTATACAAACTTGTTCCTACATAGTAACTTGCAACTTTAAATGAGAATGTGCTTGCTTGCAGCAACGTGCTATATGTTCTGAATGCCCGAATTGGGAATCTGTGTCAAAACTTTGTTAGGAATTATGTGATCCTTACTAGCTGGAAGTAAGGGAGATGGGGCATGAAGTTATTTCTAGGAGTTGGACACATACCAAGTTTAGCTCAGTTCTGGGCATCTTTGAAATACCTATACAAACTTGTTCCTACATAGTAACTTGCAACTTTGAATGAGAATGTGCTTGCTTGCAGCAACGTGCTATATGTTCTGAATGCCCGAATAGGGAATCTGTGTCAAAACTTTGTTAGGAATTATGAGATCCTTACTAGCTGGAAGTAAGGGAGATGGGGCATGAAGTTATTTCTAGGAGTTGGACACATACCAAGTTTAGCTCAGTTCTGGGCATCTTTGAAATACCTATACAAACTTGTTCCTACATAGTAACTTGCATCTTTGAATGAGAATGTGCTTGCTTACAGCAACGTGCTATATGTTCTGAATGCCCGAACTGGCAATCTGTGTCAAAACTTTGTTAGGAATTATGTGATCCTTACTAGCTGGAAGTAAGGGAGATGGGGCATGAAGTTATTTCTAGGAGTTGGACACATACCAAGTTTAGCTCAGTTCTGGGCATCTTTGAAATACCTATACAAACTTGTTCCTACATAGTAACTTGCAACTTTGAATGAGAATCTGCTTGCTTACAGCAACGTGCTATATGTTTGAATGCCCGAATTGGGAATCTGTGTCAAAACTTTGTTAGGAATCATGTGATCCTTACTAGCGGGAAGTAAGGGAGATGGGGCATGAAGTTATTTCTAGGAGTTGGACACAAAGCAAGTTTAGCTCAGTTCTGGGCATCTTTGAAATACCTATACAAACTTGTTCCTACCTAGTAACTTGCAACTTTGAATGAGAATGTGCTTGCTTGCAGCAACGTGCTATATGTTCTGAATGCCCGAATAGGGAATCTGTGTCAAAACTTTGTTAGGAATTATGAGATCCTTACTAGCTGGAAGTAAGGGAGATGGAGCATGAAGTTATTTCTAGGAGTTGGACACATACCAAGTTTAGCTCAGTTCTGGGCATCTTTGAAATACCTATACAAACTTGTTCCTACCTAGTAACTTGCATCTTTGAATGAGAATGTGCTTCCTTACAGCAACGTGCTATATGTTCTGAATGCCCGAATTGGGAATCTGTGTCAAAACTTTGTTAGGAATTATGTGATCCTTACTAGCTGGAAGTAAGGGAGATGGGGCATGAAGTTATTTCTAGGAGTTGGACACATACCAAGTTTAGCTCAGTTCTGGGCATCTTTGAAATACCTATACAAACTTGTTCCTACATAGTAACTTGCATCTTTGAATGAGAATCTGCTTGCTTACAGCAACGTGCTATATGTTCTGAATGCCAGAATTGGGAATCTGTGTCAAAACTTTGTTAGGAATTATGTGATCCTTACTAGCTGGAAATAAGGGAGATGGGGCATGAAGTTATTTCTAGGAGTTGGACACATACCAAGTTTAGCTCAGTTCTGGGCATCTTTGAAATACCTATACAAACTTGTTCCTACATAGTAACTTGCAACTTTGTATGAGAATCTGCTTGCTTACAGCAACGTGCTATATGTTCTGAATGCCCGAATTGGGAATCTGTGTCAAAACTTTGTTAGGAATCATGTGATCCTTACTAGCTGGAAGTAAGGGAGATGGGGCATGAAGTTATTTCTAGGAGTTGGACACAAACCAAGTTTAGCTCAGTTCTGGGCATCTTTGAAATACCTATACAAACTTGTTCCTACATAGTAACTTGCAACTTTGAATGAGAATCTGCTTGCTTACAGCAACGTGCTATATGTTCTAAATGCCCGAATTGGGAATCTGTGTCAAAACTTTGTTAGGAATTATGTGATCATTATTAGCTGGAAGTAAGGGAGATGGGGCATGAAGTTATTTCTAGGAGTTGGACACATACCAAGATTAGCTCAGTTCTGGGCATCTTTGAAATACCTATACAAACTTGTTCCTACATAGTAACTTGCAACTTTGAATGAAAATGTGCTTTCTTACAGCAACGTGCTATATGTTCTGAATGCCCGAATTGGGAATCTGTGTCAAAACTTTGTTAGGAATCATGTGATCCTTACTAGCTGGAAGTAAGGGAGATGGGGCATGAAGTTATTTCTAGGAGTTGGACACATACCAAGTTTAGCTCAGTTCTGGGCATCTTTGAAATACCTATACAAACTTGTTCCTACATAGTAACTTGCAACTTTGAAGGAGAATGTGCTTGCTTACAGCAACGTGCTATATGTTCTGAATGCCCGAATTGGGAATCTGTGTCAAAACTTTGTTAGAATTATGTGATCCTTACTAGCTGGAAGTAAGGGAGATGGGGCATGAAGTTATTTCTAGGAGTTGGACACATACCAAGTTTAGCTCAGTTCTGGGCATCTTTGAAATACCTATACAAACTTGTTCCTACATAGTAACTTGCAACTTTGAAGGAGAATGTGCTTGCTTACAGCAACGTGCTATATGTTCTGAATGCCCGAATTGGGAATCTGTGTCAAAACTTTGTTAGGAATTATGTGATCCTTACTAGCTGGAAGTAAGGGAGATGGGGCATGAAGTTATTTCTAGGAGTTGGACACATACCAAGTTTAGCTCAGTTCTGGGCATCTTTGAAATACCTATACAAACTTGTTCCTACATAGTAACTTGCAACTTTGAATGAGAATGTGCTTGCTTGCAGCAACGTGCTATATGTTCTGCATGCCCGAATTGGGAATCTGTGTCAAAACTTTGTTAGGAATTATGTGATCCTTACTAGCTGGAAGTAAGGGAGATGGGGCATCAAGTTATTTCTAGGAGTTGGACACATACCAAGTTTAGCTCAGTTCTGGGCATCTTTGAAATACCTATACAAACTTGTTCCTACATAGTAACTTGCAACTTTGAATGAGAATGTGCTTGCTTGCAGCAACGTGCTATATGTTCTGAATGCCCGAATAGGGAATCTGTGTCAAAACTTTGTTAGGAATTATGAGATCCTTACTAGCTGGAAGTAAGGGAGATGGGGCATGAAGTTATTTCTAGGAGTTGGACACATACCAAGTTTAGCTCAGTTCTGGGCATCTTTGAAATACCTATACAAACTTGTTCCTACCTAGTAACTTGCATCTTTGAATGAGAATGTGCTTGCTTACAGCAACGTGCTATATGTTCTGAATGCCCGAATTGGCAATCTGTGTCAAAACTTTGTTAGGAATTATGTGATCCTTACTAGCTGGAAGAAAGGGAGATGGGGCATGAAGTTATTTCTAGGAGTTGGACACATACCAAGTTTAGCTCAGTTCTGGGCATCTTTGAAATACCTATACAAACTTGTTCCTACATAGTAACTTGCAACTTTGAATGAGAATCTGCTTGCTTACAGCAACGTGCTATATGTTCTGAATGCCCGAATTGGGAATCTGTGTCAAAACTTTGTTAGGAATTATGTGATCCTTACTAGCTGGAAGTAAGGGAGATGGGGCATGAAGTTATTTCTTGGAGTTGGAGACATACCGAGTTTAGCTCAGTTCTGGGCATCTTTGAAATACCTATACAAACTTGTTCCTACATAGTAACTTGCATCTTTGAATGAGAATGTGCTTGCTTACAGCAACGTGCTATATGTTCTGAATGCCCGAATTGGCAATCTGTGTCAAAACTTTGTTAGGAATTATGTGATCCTTACTAGCTGGAAGTAAGGGAGATGGGGCATGAAGTTATTTCTAGCAGTTGGACACATACCGAGTTTAGCTCAGTTCTGGGCATCTTTGAAATACCTATACAAACTTGTTTCTACATAGTAACTTGCATCTTTGAATGAGAATCTGCTTGCTTACAGCAACGAGCTATATGTTCTGAATGCCCGAATTGGGAATCTGTGTCAAAACTTTGTTAGGAATTATGTGATCCTTACTAGCTGGAAGTAAGGGAGATGGGGCATGAAGTTATTTCTAGGAGTTGGACACATACCGAGTTTAGCTCAGTTCTGGGCATCTTTGAAATACCTATACAAACTTGTTCCTACATAGTAACTTGCAACTTTGAATGAGAATGTGCCTGCTTACAGCAGCGTCCTATATGTTCTGAATGCCCGAATTGGGAATCTGTGTCAAAACTTTGTTAGGAATTATGTGATCCTTACTAGCTGGAAGTAAGGGAGATGGGGCATGAAGTTATTTCTAGGAGTTGGACACATACCAAGTTTAGCTCAGTTCTGGGCATCTTTGAAATACCTATACAAACTTGTTCCTACATAGTAACTTGCAACTTTGAATGAGAATGTGCCTGCTTACAGCAACGTGCTATATGTTCTGAATGCCCGAATTGGGAATCTGTGTCAAAACTTTGTTAGGAATTATGTGATCCTTACTAGCTGGAAGTAAGGGAGACGGGGCATGAAGTTATTTCTAGGAGTTGGACACATACCAAGTTTAGCTCAGTTCTGGGCATCTTTGAAATACCTATACAAACTTGTTCCTACATAGTAACTTGCATCTTTGAATGAGAATCTGCTTGCTTACAGCAACGTGCTATATGTTCTGAATGCCCGAATTGGGAATCTGTGTCAAAACTTTGTTAGGAATTATGTGATCCTTACTAGCTGGAAGTAAGGGAGATGATGCATGAAGTTATTTCTAGGAGTTGGACACATACAAAGTTTAGCTCAGTTCTGGGCATCTTTGAAATACCTATACAAACTTGTTCCTACATAGTAACTTGCAACTTTGAATGAAAATGTGCCTGCTTACAGCAACGTGCTGTATGTTCTGAATGCCCGAATTGGGAATCTGTGTCAAAACTTTGTTAGGAATTATGTGATCCTTACTAGCTGGAAGTAGAGGGAGACGGGAGATGAAGTTATTTCTAGGAGTTGGACACATACCAAGTTTAGCTCAGTTCTGGGCATCTTTGAAATACCTATACAAACTTGTTCCTACATAGTAACTTGCATCTTTGAATGAGAATCTGCTTGCTTACAGCAACGTGCTATATGTTCTGAATGCCCGAATTGGGAATCTGTGTCAAAACTTTGTTAGGAATTATGTGATCCTTACTAGCTGGAAGTAAGGGAGGTGGGGCATGAAGTTATTTCTAGGAGTTGGACACATACCAAGTTTAGCTCAGTTCTGGGCATCTTTGAAATACCTATACAAACTTGTTCCTACATAGTAACTTGCAACTTTGAATGAGAATGTGCCTGCTTACAGCAACGTGCTATATGTTCTGAATGCCCGAATTGGGAATCTGTGTCAAAACTTTGTTAGGAATTATGTGATCCTTACTAGCTGGAAGTAAGGGAGACGTGGCATGAAGTTATTTCTAGGAGTTGGACACATACCAAGTTTAGCTCAGTTCTGGGCATCTTTGAAATACCTATACAAACTTGTTCCTACATAGTAACTTGCATCTTTGAATGAGAATCTGCTTGCTTACAGCAACGTGCTATATGTTCTGAATGCCCGAATTGGGAATCTGTGTCAAAACTTTGTTAGGAATTATGTGATCCTTACTAGCTGGAAGTAAGGGAGATGATGCATGAAGTTATTTCTAGGAGTTGGACACATACCAAGTTTAGCTCAGTTCTGGGCATCTTTGAAATACCTATACAAACTTGTTCCTACATAGTAACTTGCAACTTTGAATGAAAATGTGCCTGCTTACAGCAACGTGCTGTATGTTCTGAATGCCCGAATTGGGAATCTGTGTCAAAACTTTGTTAGGAATTATGTGATCCTTACTAGCTGGAAGTAAGGGAGACGGGACATGAAGTTATTTCTAGGAGTTGGACACATACCAAGTTTAGCTCATTTCTGGGCATCTTTGAAATACCTATACAAACTTGTTCCTACATAGTAACTTGCATCTTTGAATGAGAATCTGCTTGCTTACAGCAACGTGCTATATGTTCTGAATGCCCGAATTGGGAATCTGTGTCAAAACTTTGTTAGGAATTATGTGATCCTTACTAGCTGGAAGTAAGGGAGGTGGGGCATGAAGTTATTTCTAGGAGTTGGACACATACCAAGTTTAGCTCAGTTCTGGGCATCTTTGAAATACCTATACAAACTTGTTCCTACATAGTAACTTGCAACTTTGAATGAGAATGTGCTTGCTTACAGCAACGTGCTGTATGTTCTGAATGCCCGAATTGGGAATCTGTGTCAAAACTTTGTTAGGAATTATGAGATCCTTACTAGCTGGAAGTAAGGGAGGTGGGGCATGAAGTTATTTCTAGGAGTTGGACACATACCAAGTTTAGCTCTGTTCTGGGCATCTTTGAAATACCTATACAAACTTGTTCCTACATAGTAACTTACAACTTTGAATGAAAATGTGCTTGCTTACAGCAATGTGCTATATGTTCTGAATGCCCGAATTGGGAATCTGTGTCAAAACCTTGTTAGGAATTATGTGATCCTTACTAGCTGGAAGTAAGGGAGATGGGGCATGAAGTTATTTCTAGGAGTTGGACACATACCAAGTTTAGCTCAGTTCTGGGCATCTTTGAAATACCTATACAAACTTGTTCCTACATAGTAACTTGCAACTTTGAATGAGAATGTGCTTGCTTGCAGCAACGTGCTATATGTTCTGAATGCCCGAGTAGGGAATCTGTGTCAAAACTTTGTTAGGAATTATGTGATCCTTACTAGCTGGAAGTAAGGGAGATGGGGCATGAAGTTATTTCTAGGAGTTGGACACATACCAAGTTTAGCTCAGTTCTGGGCATCTTTGAAATACCTATACAAACTTGTTCCTACATAGTAACTTGCAACTTTGAATGAGAATGTGCCTGCTTACAGCAACGTGCTATATGTTCTGAATGCCCGAATTGGGAATCTGTGTCAAAACTTTGTTAGGAATTATGTGATCCTTACTAGCTGGAAGTAAGGGAGATGGGGCATGAAGTTATTTCTAGGAGTTGGACACATACCAAGTTTAGCTCAGTTCTGGGCATCTTTGAAATACCTATACAAACTTGTTCCTACATAGTAACTTGCATCTTTGAATGAGAATCTGCTTGCTTACAGCAACGTGCTATATGTTCTGAATGCCCGAATTGGGAATCTGTGTCAAAACTTTGTTAGGAATTATGTGATCCTTACTAGCTGGAAGTAAGGGAGATGGGGCATGAAGTTATTTCTAGGAGTTGGACACATACCAAGTTTAGCTCAGTTCTGGGCATCTTTGAAATACCTATACAAACTTGTTCCTACATAGTAACTTGCAACTTTGAATGAAAATGTGCTTGCTTACAGCAACGTGCTATATGTTCTGAATGCCCGAATTGGGAATCTGTGTCAAAACTTTGTTAGGAATTATGTGATCCTTACTAGCTGGAAGTAAGGGAGATGGGGCATGAAGTTATTTCTAGGAGTTGGACACATACCAAGTTTAGCTCAGTTCTGGGCAACTTTGAAATACCTATACAAAGTTGTTCCTACATAGTAACTTGCAACTTTGAATGAAAATGTGCTTGCTTACAGCAACGTCCTATATGTTCTGAATGCCCGAATTGGGAATCTGTGTCAAATCTTTCTTAGGAATTATGTGATCCTTACTAGCTGAAAGTAAGGGAGATGGGGCATGAAGTTATTTCTAGGAGTTGGACACATACAAAGTTTAGCTCAGTTCTGGGCATCTTTGAAATACCTATACAAACTTGTTCCTACATAGTATCTTGCAACTTTGAATGAAAATGTGCTTGCTTACAGCAACGTGCTATATGTTCTGAATGCCCGAATTGGGAATCTGTGTCAAAACTTTGTTAGGAATTATGTGATCCTTACTAGCTGGAAGTAAGGGAGATGGGGCATGAAGTTATTTCTAGGAGTTGGACACATACCAAGTTTAGCTCAGTTCTGGGCATCTTTGAAATACCTATACAAACTTGTTCCTACATAGTAACTTGCAACTTTGAATGAGAATGTGCTTGCTTACAGCAACGTGCTATATGTTCTGAATGAACGAATTGGCAATCTGTGTCAAAACTTTGTTAGGAATTATGTGATCCTTACTAGCTGGAAGTAAGGGAGATGGGGCATGAAGTTATTTCTTGGAGTTGGAGACATACCAAGTTTAGCTCAGTTCTGGGCATCTTTGAAATACCTATACAAACTTGTTCCTGCATAGTAACTTGCAACTTTGAATGAGAATGTGCTTGCTTGCAGCAACGTGCTATATGTTCTGAATGCCCGATTTGGGAATCTGTGTCAAAACTTTGTTAGGAATTATGTGATCCTTACTAGCTGGAAGTAAGGGAGATGGGGCATGAAGTTATTTCTTGGAGTTGGACACATACCATGTTTAGCTCAGTTCTGGGCATCTTTGAAATACCTATACAAACTTGTTCCTACATAGTAACTTGCATCTTTGAATGAGAATGTGCTTGCTTACAGCAACGTGCTATATGTTCTGAATGCCCGAATTGGGAATCTGTGTCAAAACTTTGTTAGGAATTATGTGATCCTTACTAGCTGGAAGTAAGGGAGATGGGGCATGAAGTTATTTCTTGGAGTTGGAGACATACCGAGTTTAGCTCAGTTCTGGGCATCTTTGAAATACCTATACAAACTTGTTCCTACATAGTAACTTGCATCTTTGAATGAGAATGTGCTTGCTTACAGTAACGTGCTATATGTTCTGAATGCCCGAATTGGCAATCTGTGTCAAAACTTTGTTAGGAATTATGTGATCCTTACTAGCTGGAAGTAAGGGAGATGGGACATGAAGTTATTTCTAGGAGTTGGACACATACCGAGTTTAGCTCAGTTCTGGGCATCTTTGAAATACCTATACAAACTTGTTCCTACATAGTAACTTGCATCTTTGAATGAGAATCTGCTTGCTTACAGCAACGTGCTATATGTTCTGAATGCCCGAATTGGGAATCTGTGTCAAAACTTTGTTAGGAATTATGTGATCCTTACTAGCTGGAAGTAAGGGAGATGGGGCATGAAGTTATTTCTAGGAGTTGGACACATACCGAGTTTAGCTCAGTTCTGGGCATCTTTGAAATACCTATACAAACTTGTTCCTACATAGTAACTTGCAACTTTGAATGAGAATGTGCCTGCTTACAGCAGCGTCCTATATGTTCTGACTGCCCGAATTGGGAATCTGTGTCAAAACTTTGTTAGGAATTATGTGATCCTTACTAGCTGGAAGTAAGGGAGATGGGGCATGAAGTTATTTCTAGGAGTTGGACACATACCAAGTTTAGCTCAGTTCTGGGCATCTTTGAAATACCTATACAAACTTGTTCCTACATAGTAACTTGCAACTTTGAATGAGAATGTGCCTGCTTACAGCAACGTGCTATATGTTCTGAATGCCCGAATTGGGAATCTGTGTCAAAACTTTGTTAGGAATTATGTGATCCTTACTAGCTGGAAGTAAGGGAGATGGGGCATGAAGTTATTTCTAGGAGTTGGACACATACCAAGTTTAGCTCAGTTCTGGGCATCTTTGAAATACCTATACAAACTTGTTCCTACATAGTAACTTGCATCTTTGAATGAGAATCTGCTTGCTTACAGCAACGTGCTATATGTTCTGAATGCCCGAATTGGGAATCTGTGTCAAAACTTTGTTAGGAATTATGTGATCCTTACTAGCTGGAAGTAAGGGAGATGGGGCATGAAGTTATTTCTAGGAGTTGGACACATACCAAGTTTAGCTCAGTTCTGGGCATCTGTGAAATACCTATACAAACTTGTTCCTACATAGTAACTTACAACTTTGAATGAAAATGTGCTTGCTTACAGCAATGTGCTATATGTTCTGAATGCCCGAATTGGGAATCTGTGTCAAAACTTTGTTAGGAATTATGTGATCCTTACTAGCTGGAAGTAAGGGAGATGGGGCATGAAGTTATTTCTAGGAGTTGGACACATACCAAGTTTAGCTCAGTTCTGGGCATCTTTGAAATACCTATACAAACTTGTTCCTACATAGTAACTTGCAACTTTGAATGAGAATGTGCTTGCTTACAGCAACGTGCTATATGTTCTGAATGCCCGAATAGGGAATCTGTGTCAAAACTTTGTTAGGAATTATGTGATCCTTACTAGCTGGAAGTAAGGGAGATGGGGCATGAAGTTATTTCTAGGAGTTGGACACATAGCAAGTTTAGCTCAGTTCTGGGCATCTTTGAAATACCTATACAAACTTGTTCCTACATAGTAACTTGCAACTTTGAATGAGAATGTGCTTGCTTACAGCAACGTGCTATATGTTCTGAATGCCCGAATTGGGAATCTGTGTCAAATCTTTGTTAGGAATCATGTGATCCTTACTAGCTGGAAGTAAGGGAGATGGGGCATGAAGTTATTTCTAGGAGTTGGACACATACCAAGTTTAGCTCAGTTCTGGGCATCTTTGAAATACCTATACAAACTTGTTCCTACATAGTAACTTGCAACTTTGAATGAGAATGTGCTTGCTTACAGCAACGTGCTATATGTTCTGAATGCCCGAATTGGGAATCTGTGTCAAAACTTTGTTAGGAATTATGTGATCCTTACTAGCTGGAAGTAAGGGAGATGGGGCATGAAGTTATTTCTAGGAGTTGGACACATACCGAGTTTAGCTCAGTTCTAGGCATCTTTGAAATACCTAAACAAACTTGTTCCTACATAGTAACTTGCATCTTTGAATGAGAATCTGCTTGCTTACAGCAACGTGCTATATGTTCTGAATGCCCGAATTGGGAATCTGTGTCAAAACTTTGTTAGGAATTATGTGATCCTTACTAGCTGGAAGTAAGGGAGATGGGGCATGAAGTTATTTCTAGGAGTTGGACACATACCGAGTTTAGCTCAGTTCTGGGCATCTTTGAAATACCTATACAAACTTGTTCCTACATAGTAACTTGCAACATTGAATGAAAATGTGCTTGCATACAGCAACGTGCTATACGTTCTGAATGCCCGAATTGGGAATCTGTGTCAAAACTTTGTTAGGAATTATGTGATCCTTACTAGCTGGCAGTAAGGGAGATGGGGCATGAAGTTATTTCTTGGAGTTGGACACATACCAAGTTTAGCTCAGTTCTGGGCATCTTTGAAATACCTATACAAACTTGTTCCTACCTAGTAACTTGCATCTTTGAATGAGAATGTGCTTGCTTACAGCAACGTGCTATATGTTCTGAATGCCCGAATTGGCAATCTGTGTCAAAACTTTGTTAGGATTATGTGATCCTTACTAGCTGGAAGTAAGGGAGATGGGGCATGAAGTTATTTCTAGGAGTTGGACACATACCAAGTTTAGCTCAGTTCTGGGCATCTTTGAAATACCTATACAAACTTGTTCCTACATAGTAACTTGCATCTTTGAATGAGAATCTGCTTGCTTACACTAACGTGCTATATGTTCTGAATGCCCGAATTGGGAATCTGTGTCAAAACTTTGTTAGGAATTATGTGATCCTTACTAGCTGGAAGTAAGGGAGATGGGGCATGAAGTTATTTCTAGGAGTTGGACACATACCAAGTTTAGCTCAGTTCTGGGCATCTTTGAAATACCTATACAAACTTGTTCCTACATAGTAACTTGCAACTTTGAATGAAAATGTGCCTGCTTACAGCAACGTGCTATATGTTCTGAATGCCCGAATTGGCAGTCTGAGTCAAATCTTTGTTAGGAATTATGTGATCCTTACTAGCTGGAAGTAAGGGAGATGGGGCATGAAGTAATTTCTATGAGTTGGACACATACCAAGTTTAGCTCAGTTCTGGGCATCTTTGAAATACCTATACAAACTTGTTCCTACATAGTAACTTGCAACTTTGAATGAGAATGTGCCTGCTTACAGCAACGTCCTATATGTTCTGAATGCCTGAATTGGGAATCTGTGTCAAAACTTTGTTAGGAATTATGTGATCCTTACTAGCTGGAAGTAAGGGAGATGGGGCATGAAGTTATTTCTAGGAGTTGGACACATACCATGTTTAGCTCAGTTCTGGGCATCTTTGAAATACCTATACAAACTTGTTCCTACATAGTAACTTGCAACTTTGAATGAGAATGTGCCTGCTTACAGCAACGTGCTATATGTTCTGAATGCCCGAATTGGGAATCTGTGTCAAAACTTTGTTAGGAATTATGTGATCCTTACTAGCTGGAAGTAAGGGAGATGGGGCATGAAGTTATTTCTAGGAGTTGGACACATACCAAGTTTAGCTCAGTTCTGGGCATCTTTGAAATACCTATACAAACTTGTTCCTACATAGTAACTTGCATCATTAATGAGAATCTGTTTGCTTGCAGCAACGTGCTATATGTTCTGAATGCCCGAATAGGGAATCTGTGTCAAAACTTTGTTAGGAATTATGTGATCCTTACTAGCTGGAAGTAAGGGAGATGGGGCATGAAGTTATTTCTAGGAGTTGGACACATAGCAAGTTTAGCTCAGTTCTGGGCATCTTTGAAATACCTATACAAACTTGTTCCTACATAGTAACTTGCAACTTTGAATGAGAATGTGCTTGCTTACAGCAACGTGCTATATGTTCTGAATGCCCGAATTGGGAATCTGTGTCAAATCTTTGTTAGGAATCATGTGATCCTTACTAGCTGGAAGTAAGGGAGATGGGGCATGAAGTTATTTCTAGGAGTTGGACACATACCAAGTTTAGCTCAGTTCTGGGCATCTTTGAAATACCTATACAAACTTGTTCCTACATAGTAACTTGCAACTTTGAATGAGAATGTGCTTGCTTACAGCAACGTGCTATATGTTCTGAATGCCCGAATTGGGAATCTGTGTCAAAACTTTGTTAGGAATTATGTGATCCTTACTAGCTGGAAGTAAGGGAGATGGGGCATGAAGTTATTTCTAGGAGTTGGACACATACCAAGTTTAGCTCAGTTCTGGGCATCTTTGAAATACCTATACAAACTTGTTCCTACATAGTAACTTGCAACTTTCAATGAGAATGTGCTTGCTTACAGCAACGTGCTATATGTTCTGAATGCCCGAATTGGGAATCTGTGTCAAAACTTTGTTAGGAATTATGTGATCCTTACTAGCTGGAAGTAAGGGAGATGGGGCATGAAGTTATTTCTAGGAGTTGGACACATACCGAGTTTAGCTCAGTTCTGGGCATCTTTGAAATACCTAAACAAACTTGTTCCTACATAGTAACTTGCATCTTTGAATGAGAATCTGCTTGCTTACAGCAACGTGCTATATGTTCTGAATGCCCGAATTGGGAATCTGTGTCAAAACTTTGTTAGGAATTATGTGATCCTTACTAGCTGGAAGTAAGGGAGATGGGGCATGAAGTTATTTCTAGGAGTTGGACACATACCGAGTTTAGCTCAGTTCTGGGCATCTTTGAAATACCTATACAAACTTGTTCCTACATAGTAACTTGCAACATTGAATGAAAATGTGCTTGCATACAGCAACGTGCTATACGTTCTGAATGCCCGAATTGGGAATCTGTGTCAAAACTTTGTTAGGAATTATGTGATCCTTACTAGCTGGAAGTAAGGGAGATGGGGCATGAAGTTATTTCTTGGAGTTGGACACATACCAAGTTTAGCTCAGTTCTGGGCATCTTTGAAATACCTATACAAACTTGTTCCTACCTAGTAACTTGCATCTTTGAATGAGAATGTGCTTGCTTACAGCAACGTGCTATATGTTCTGAATGCCCGAATTGGCAATCTGTGTCAAAACTTTGTTAGGATTATGTGATCCTTACTAGCTGGAAGTAAGGGAGATGGGGCATGAAGTTATTTCTAGGAGTTGGACACATACCAAGTTTAGCTCAGTTCTGGGCATCTTTGAAATACCTATACAAACTTGTTCCTACATAGTAACTTGCATCTTTGAATGAGAATCTGCTTGCTTACACTAACGTGCTATATGTTCTGAATGCCCGAATTGGGAATCTGTGTCAAAACTTTGTTAGGAATTATGTGATCCTTACTAGCTGGAAGTAAGGGAGATGGGGCATGAAGTTATTTCTAGGAGTTGGACACATACCAAGTTTAGCTCAGTTCTGGGCATCTTTGAAATACCTATACAAACTTGTTCCTACATAGTAACTTGCAACTTTGAATGAAAATGTGCCTGCTTACAGCAACGTGCTATATGTTCTGAATGCCCGAATTGGCAGTCTGTGTCAAATCTTTGTTAGGAATTATGTGATCCTTACTAGCTGGAAGTAAGGGAGATGGGGCATGAAGTTATTTCTAGGAGTTGGACACATACCATGTTTAGCTCAGTTCTGGGCATCTTTGAAATACCTATACAAACTTGTTCCTACATAGTAACTTGCAACTTTGAATGAGAATGTGCCTGCTTACAGCAACGTGCTATATGTTCTGAATGCACGAATTGGGAATCTGTGTCAAAACTTTGTTAGGAATTATGTGATCCTTACTAGCTGGAAGTAAGGGAGATGGGGCATGAAGTTATTTCTAGGAGTTGGACACATACCAAGTTTAGCTCAGTTCTGGGCATCTTTGAAATACCTATACAAACTTGTTCCTACATAGTAACTTGCATCTTTGAATGAGAATCTGCTTGCTTACAGCAACGTGCTATATGTTCTGAATGCCCGAATTGGGAATCTGTGTCAAAACTTTGTTAGGAATTATGTGATCCTTACTAGCTGGAAGTAAGGGAGATGGGGCATGAAGTTATTTCTAGGAGTTGGACACATACCAAGTTTAGCTCAGTTCTGGGCATCTTTGAAATACCTATACAAACTTGTTCCTACATAGTAACTTGCAACTTTGAATGAAAATGTGCTTGCTTACAGCAACGTGCTGTATGTTCTGAATGCCCGAATTGGGAATCTGTGTCAAAACTTTGTTAGGAATTATGTGATCCTTACTAGCTGGAAGTAAGGGAGATGGGGCATGAAGTTATTTCTAGGAGTTGGACACATACCAAGTTTAGCTCAGTTCTGGGCATCTTTGAAATACCTATACAAACTTGTTCCTACATAGTAACTTGCAACTTTGAATGACAATGTGCTTGCTTACACCAACGTGCTATATGTTCTGAATGCCCGAATTGGGAATCTGTGTCAAAACTTTGTTAGGAATTATGTGATCCTTACTAGCTGGTAGTAAGGGAGATGGGGCATGAAGATATTTCTAGGAGTTGGACACATACCAAGTTTAGCTCAGTTCTGGGCATCTTTGAAATACCTATACAAACTTGTTCCTACATAGTAACTTGCAACTATGAATGAAAATGTGCTTGCTTACAGCAACGTGCTATATGTTCTGAATGCTCGAATTGGGAATCTGTGTCAAAACTTTGTTAGGAATAATGTGATCCTTACTAGCTGGAAGTAAGGGAGATGGGGCATGAAGTTATTTCTAGGAGTTGGACACATACCAAGTTTAGCTCAGTTCTGGGCATCTTTGAAATACCTATACAAACTTGTTCCTACATAGTAACTTGCAACTTTGAAAGAGAATGTGCTTGCTTACAGCAACGTGCTATATGTTCTGAATGCCCGAATTGGGAATCTGTGTCAAAACTTTGTTAGGAATCATGTGATCCTTACTAGCTGGAAGTAAGGGAGATGGGGCATGAAGTTATTTCTAGGAGTTGGACACATACCAAGTTTAGCTCAGTTCTGGGCATCTTTGAAATACCTATACAAACTTGTTCCTACATAGTAACTTGCAACTTTGAATGAGAATGTGCTTGCTTACAGCAACGTGCTATATGTTCTGAATGCCCGAATTGGGAATCTGTGTCAAATCTTTGTTAGGAATCATGTGATCCTTACTAGCTGGAAGTAAGGGAGATGGGGCATGAAGTTATTTCTAGGAGTTGGACACATACCAAGTTTAGCTCAGTTCTGGGCATCTTTGAAATACCTATACAAACTTGTTCCTACATAGTAACTTGCAACTTTGAAGGAGAATGTGCTTGCTTACAGCAACGTGCTATATGTTCTGAATGCCCGAATTGGGAATCTGTGTCAAATCTTTGTTAGGAATCATGTGATCCTTACTAGCTGGAAGTAAGGGAGATGGGGCATGAAGTTATTTCTAGGAGTTGGACACATACCAAGTTTAGCTCAGTTCTGGGCATCTTTGAAATACCTATACAAACTTGTTCCTACATAGTAACTTGCAACTTTGAAGGAGAATGTGCTTGCTTACAGCAACGTGCTATATGTTCTGAATGCACGAATTGGGAATCTGTGTCAAAACTTTGTTAGGAATTATGTGATCCTTACTAGCTGGAAGTAAGGGAGATAGGGCATGAAGTTATTTCTAGGAGTTGGACACATACCAAGTTTAGCTCAGTTCTGGGCATCTTTGAAATACCTATACAATCTTGTTCCTACATAGTAACTTGCATCTTTGAATGAGAATCTGCTTGCTTACAGCAACGTGCTGTATGTTCTGAATGCCCGAATTGGCAATCTGTGTCAAAACATTGTTAGGAATCATGTGATCCTTACTAGCTGGAAGTAAGGGAGACGGGCCTGAAGTTATTTCTAGGAGTTGGACACATACCAAGTTTAGCTCAGTTCTGGGCATCTTTGAAATACCTATACAAACTTGTTCCTACATAGTAACTTGCAACTTTGAATGAAAATGTGCTTGCTTACAGCAACGTGCTGTATGTTCTGAATGCCCGAATTGGGAATCTGTGTCAAAACTTTGTTAGGAATCATGTGATCCTTACTAGCTGGAAGTAAGGGAGATGGGGCATGAAGTTATTTCTAGGAGTTGGACACATACCAAGTTTAGCTCAGTTCTGGGCATCTTTGAAATACCAATACAAACTTGTTCCTACATAGTAACTTGCAACTTTGAATGAAAATGTGCTTGCTTACAGCAACGTGCTGTATGTTCTGAATGCCCGAATTGGGAATCTGTGTCAAAACTTTGTTAGGAATAATGTGATCCTTACTAGCTGGAAGTAAGGGAGATGGGGCATGAAGTTATTTCTAGGAGTTGGACACATACCAAGTTTAGCTCAGTTCTGGGCATCTTTGAAATACCTATACAAACTTGTTCCTACATAGTAACTTGCAACTTTGAATGAGAATGTGCTTGCTTACAGCAACGTGCTATATGTTCTGAATGCCCGAATTGGGAATCTGTGTCAAAACTTTGTTAGGAATTATGTGATCCTTACTAGCTGGAAGTAAGGGAGATGGGGCATGAAGATATTTCTAGGAGTTGGACACATACCAAGTTTAGCTCAGTTCTGGGCATCTTTGAAATACCTATACAAACTTGTTCCTACATAGTAACTTGCAACTTTGAAGGAAAATGTGCTTGCTTACAGCAACGTGCTATATGTTCTGAATGCCCGAATTGGGAAACTGTGTCAAAACTTTGTTAGGAATTATGTGATCCTTACTAGCTGGAAGTAAGGGAGATGGGGCATGAAGTTATTTCTAGGAGTTGGACACATACCAAGTTTAGCTCAGTTCTGGGCATCTTTGAAATACCTATACTAATTTGTTCCTACATAGTAACTTGCAACTTTGAATGAGAATGTGCTTGCTTACAGCAACGTGCTATATGTTCTGAATGCCCGAATTGGGAATCTGTGTCAAAACTTTGTTAGGAATTATGTGATCCTTACTAGCTGGAAGTAAGGGAGATGGGGCATGAAGTTATTTCTAGGAGTTGGACACATACCAAGTTTAGCTCAGTTCTGGGCATCTTTGAAATACCTATACAAACTTGTTCCTACATAGTAACTTGCATCATTAATGAGAATCTGTTTGCTTGCAGCAACGTGCTATATGTTCTGAATGCCCGAATAGGGAATCTGTGTCAAAACTTTGTTAGGAATTATGTGATCCTTACTAGCTGGAAGTAAGGGAGATGGGGCATGAAGTTATTTCTAGGAGTTGGACACATAGCAAGTTTAGCTCAGTTCTGGGCATCTTTGAAATACCTATACAAACTTGTTCCTACATAGTAACTTGCAACTTTGAATGAGAATGTGCCTGCTTACAGCAACGTCCTATATGTTCTGAATGCCTGAATTGGGAATCTGTGTCAAAACTTTGTTAGGAATTATGTGATCCTTACAAGCTGGAAGTAAGGGAGATGGGGCATGAAGTTATTTCTAGGAGTTGGACACATACCAAGTTTAGCTCAGTTCTGGGCATCTTTGAAATACCTATACAAACTTGTTCCTACATAGTATCTTGCAACTTTGAATGAGAATGTGCCTGCTTACAGCAACGTGCTATAAGTTCTGAATGCCCGAATTGGGAATCTGTGTCAAAACTTTGTTAGGAATTATGTGATCCTTACTAGCTGGAAGTAAGGGAGATGCTGCATGAAGTTATTTCTAGGAGTTGGACACATACCAAGTTTAGCTCAGTTCTGGGCATCTTTGAAATACCTATACAAACTTGTTCCTACATAGTAACTTGCATCTTTGAATGAGAATCTGCTTGCTTACAGCAACGTGCTATATGTTCTGAATGCCCGAATTGGGAATCTGTGTCAAAACTTTGTTAGGAATTATGTGATCCTTACTAGCTGGAAGTAAGGGGGATGGGGCATGAAGTTATTTCTAGGAGTTGGACACATACCAAGTTTAGCTCAGTTCTGGGCATCTTTGAAATACCTATATAAACTTGTTCCTACATAGTAACTTGCAACTTTGAATGAAAATGTGCTTGCTTACAGCAACGTGCTGTATGTTCTGAATGCCCGAATTGGGAATCTGTGTCAAAACTTTGTTAGGAATTATGTGATCCTTACTAGCTGGAAGTAAGGGAGATGGGGCATGAAGTTATTTCTAGGAGTTGGACACATACCAAGTTTAGCTCAGTTCTGGGCATCTTTGAAATACCTATACAAACTTGTTCCTACATAGTAACTTGCATCTTTGAATGAGAATCTGCTTGCTTACAGCAACTTGCTATATGTTCTGAATGCCCGAATTGGGAATCTGTGTCAAAACTTTGTTAGGAATTATGTGATCCTTACTAGCTGGAAGTAAGGGGGATGGGGCATGAAGTTATTTCTAGGAGTTGGACACATACCAAGTTTAGCTCAGTTCTGGGCATCTTTGAAATACCTATATAAACTTGTTCCTACATAGTAACTTGCAACTTTGAATGAAAATGTGCTTGCTTACAGCAACGTGCTGTATGTTCTGAATGCCCGAATTGGGAATCTGTGTCAAAACTTTGTTAGGAATTATGTGATCCTTACTAGCTGGAAGTAAGGGAGATGGGGCATGAAGTTATTTCTAGGAGTTGGACACATACCAAGTTTAGCTCAGTTCTGGGCATCTTTGAAATACCTATACAAACTTGTTCCTACATAGTAACTTACAACTTTGAATGAAAATGTGCTTGCTTACAGCAATGTGCTATATGTTCTGAATGCCCGAATTGGGAATCTGTGTCAAAACTTTGTTAGGAATTATGTGATCCTTACTAGCTGGAAGTAAGGGAGATGGGGCATGAAGTTATTTCTAGGAGTTGGACACATACCAAGTTTAGCTCAGTTCTGGGCATCTTTGAAATACCTATACAAACTTGTTCCTACATAGTAACTTGCAACTTTGAATGAGAATGTGCTTGCTTACAGCAACGTGCTATATGTTCTGAATGCCCGAATTGGGAATCTGTGTCAAAACTTTGTTAGGAATTATGTGATCCTTACGAGCTGGAAGTAAGGGAGATGTGGCATGAAGTTATTTCTAGGAGTTGGACACATACCAAGTTTAGCTCAGTTCTGGGCATCTTTGAAATACCTATACAAACTTGTTCCTACATAGTAACTTGCATCATTAATGAGAATCTGTTTGCTTGCAGCAACGTGCTATATGTTCTGAATGCCCGAATAGGGAATCTGTGTCAAAACTTTGTTAGGAATTATGTGATCCTTACTAGCTGGAAGTAAGGGAGATGGGGCATGAAGTTATTTCTAGGAGTTGGACACATAGCAAGTTTAGCTCAGTTCTGGGCATCTTTGAAATACCTATACAAACTTGTTCCTACATAGTAACTTGCAACTTTGAATGAGAATGTGCTTGCTTACAGCAACGTGCTATATGTTCTGAATGCCCGAATTGGGAATCTGTGTCAAATCTTTGTTAGGAATCATGTGATCCTTACTAGCTGGAAGTAAGGGAGATGGGGCATGAAGTTATTTCTAGGAGTTGGACACATACCAAGTTTAGCTCAGTTCTGGGCATCTTTGAAAGACCTATACAAACTTGTTCCTACATAGTAACTTGCAACTTTGAAGGAGAATGTGCTTGCTTACAGCAACGTGCTATATGTTCTGAATGCCCGAATTGGGAAACTGTGTCAAAACTTTGTTAGGAATTATGTGATCCTTACTAGCTGGAAGTAAGGGAGATGTGGCATGAAGTTATTTCTAGGAGTTGGACACATACCAAGTTTAGCTCAGTTCTGGGCATCTTTGAAATACCTATACAAACTTGTTCCTACATAGTAACTTGCAACTTTGAATGAGAATGTGCTTGCTTACAGCAACGTGCTATATGTTCTGAATGCCCGAATTGGGAATCTGTGTCAAAACTTTGTTAGGAATTATGTGATCCTTACTAGCTGGAAGTAAGGGAGATGGGGCATGAAGTTATTTCTAGGAGTTGGACACATACCGAGTTTAGCTCAGTTCTGGGCATCTTTGAAATACCTAAACAAACTTGTTCCTACATAGTAACTTGCATCTTTGAATGAGAATCTGCTTGCTTACAGCAACGTGCTATATGTTCTGAATGCCCGAATTGGGAATCTGTGTCAAAACTTTGTTAGGAATTATGTGATCCTTACTAGCTGGAAGTAAGGGAGATGGGGCATGAAGTTATTTCTAGGAGTTGGACACATACCGAGTTTAGCTCAGTTCTGGGCATCTTTGAAATACCTATACAAACTTGTTCCTACATAGTAACTTGCATCTTTGAATGAAAATGTGCTTGCTTAAGCAACGTGCTGTATGTTCTGAATGCCCGAATTGGGAATCTGTGTCAAAACTTTGTTAGGAATCATGTGATCCTTACTAGCTGGAAGTAAGGGAGATGGGGCATGAAGTTATTTCTAGGAGTTGGACACATACCAAGTTTAGCTCAGTTCTGGGCATCTTTGAAATACCTATACAAACTTGTTCCTACATAGTAACTTGCAACTTTGAATGAAAATGTGCTTGCTTACAGCAACGTGCTATATGTTCTGAATGCCCGAATTGGGAATCTGTGTCAAAACTTTGTTAGGAATAATGTGATCCTTACTAGCTGGAAGTAAGGGAGATGGGGCATGAAGTTATTTCTAGGAGTTGGACACATACCAAGTTTAGCTCAGTTCTGGGCATCTTTGAAATACCTATACAAACTTGTTCCTACATAGTAACTTGCAACTTTGAATGAGAATGTGCTTGCTTACAGCAACGTGCTATATGTTCTGAATGCCCGAATTGGGAATCTGTGTCAAAACTTTGTTAGGAATAATGTGATCCTTACTAGCTGGAAGTAAGGGAGATGGGGCATGAAGTTATTTCTAGGAGTTGGACACATACCAAGTTTAGCTCAGTTCTGGTCATCTTTGAAATACCTATACAAACTTGTTCCTACATAGTAACTTGCATCATTAATGAGAATCTGCTTGCTTGCAGCAACGTGCTATATGTTCTGAATGCCCGAATAGGGAATCTCTGTCAAAACTTTGTTAGGAATCATGTGATCCTTACTAGCTGGAAGTAAGGGAGATGGGGCATGAAGTTATTTCTAGGAGTTGGACACATACCAAGTTTAGCTCAGTTCTGGGCATCTTTGAAATACCTATACAAACTTGTTCCTACATAGTAACTTGCAACTTTAAATGAGAATGTGCTTGCTTACAGCAACGTGCTATATGTTCTGAATGCACGAATTGGGAATCTGTGTCAAAACTTTGTTAGGAATTATGTGATCCTTACTAGCTGGAAGTAAGGGAGATGGGGCATGAAGTTATTTCTAGGAGTTGGACACATACCAAGTTTAGCTCAGTTCTGGGCATCTTTGAAATACCTATACAAAATTGTTCCTACATAGTAACTTGCATCATTAATGAGAATCTGTTTGCTTGCAGCAACGTGCTATATGTTCTGAATGCTCGAATAGGGAATCTGTGTCAAAACTTTGTTAGGAATTATGTGATCCTTACTAGCTGGAAGTAAGGGAGATGGGGCATGAAGTTATTTCTAGGAGTTGGACACATAGCAAGTTTAGCTCAGTTCTGGGCATCTTTGAAATACCTATACAAACTTGTTCCTACATAGTAACTTGCAACTTTGAATGAGAATGTGCTTGCTTACAGCAACGTGCTATATGTTCTGAATGCCCGAATTGGGAATCTGTGTCAAATCTTTGTTAGGAATCATGTGATCCTTACTAGCTGGAAGTAAGGGAGATGGGGCATGAAGTTATTTCTAGGAGTTGGACACATACCAAGTTTAGCTCAGTTCTGGGCATCTTTGAAATACCTATACAAACTTGTTCCTACATAGTAACTTGCAACTTTGAAGGAGAATGTGCTTGCTTACAGCAACGTGCTATATGTTCTGAATGCCCGAATTGGGAATCTGTGTCAAAACTTTGTTAGGAATTATGTGATCCTTACTAGCTGGAAGTAAGGGAGATGGGGCATGAAGATATTTCTAGGAGTTGGACACATACCAAGTTTAGCTCAGTTCTGGGCATCTTTGAAATACCTATACAAACTTGTTCCTACATAGTAACTTGCAACTATGAATGAAAATGTGCTTGCTTACAGCAACGTGCTATATGTTCTGAATGCTCGAATTGGGAATCTGGGTCAAAACTTTGTTAGGAATAATGTGATCCTTACTAGCTGGAAGTAAGGGAGATGGGGCATGAAGTTATTTCTAGGAGTTGGACACATACCAAGTTTAGCTCAGTTCTGGGCATCTTTGAAATACCTATACAAACTTGTTCCTACATAGTAACTTGCAACTTTGAAAGAGAATGTGCTTGCTTACAGCAACGTGCTATATGTTCTGAATGCCCGAATTGGGAATCTGTGTCAAAACTTTGTTAGGAATTATGTGATCCTTACTAGCTGGAAGTAAGGGAGATGGGGCATGAAGTTATTTCTAGGAGTTGGACACATACCAAGTTTAGCTCAGTTCTGGGCATCTTTGAAATACCTATACAAACTTGTTCCTACATAGTAACTTGCAACTTTGAATGAAAATGTGCTTGCTTACAGCAACGTGCTGTATGTTCTGAATGCCCGAATTGGGAATCTGTGTCAAAACTTTGTTAGGAATCATGTGATCCTTACTAGCTGGAAGTAAGGGAGATGGGGCATGAAGTTATTTCTAGGAGTTGGACACATACCAAGTTTAGCTCAGTTCTGGGCATCTTTGAAATACCTATACAAACTTGTTCCTACATAGTAACTTGCAACTTTGAATGAAAATGTGCTTGCTTACAGCAACGTGCTGTATGTTCTGAATGCCCGAATTGGGAATCTGTGTCAAAACTTTGTTAGGAATAATGTGATCCTTACTAGCTGGAAGTAAGGGAGATGGGGCATGAAGTTATTTCCAGGAGTTGGACACATACCAAGTTTAGCTCAGTTCTGGGCATCTTTGAAATACCTATACAAACTTGTTCCTACATAGTAACTTGCAACTTTGAATGAGAATGTGCTTGCTTACAGCAACGTGCTATATGTTCTGAATGCACGAATTGGGAATCTGTGTCAAAACTTTGTTAGGAATTATGTGATCCTTACTAGCTGGAAGTAAGGTAGATGGGGCATGAAGTTATTTCTAGGAGTTGGACACATACCAAGTTTAGCTCAGTTCTGGGCATCTTTGAAATACCTATACAAAATTGTTCCTACATAGTAACTTGCATCATTAATGAGAATCTGTTTGCTTGCAGCAACGTGCTATATGTTCTGAATGCCCGAATAGGGAATCTGTGTCAAAACTTTGTTAGGAATTATGTGATCCTTACTAGCTGGAAGTAAGGGAGATGGGGCATGAAGTTATTTCTAGGAGTTGGACACATAGCAAGTTTAGCTCAGTTCTGGGCATCTTTGAAATACCTATACAAACTTGTTCCTACATAGTAACTTGCAACTTTGAAGGAGAATGTGCTTGCTTACAGCAACGTGCTATATGTTCTGAATGCCCGAATTGGGAATCTGTGTCAAAACTTTGTTAGGAATTATGTGATCCTTACTAGCTGGAAGTAAGGGAGATGGGGCATGAAGATATTTCTAGGAGTTGGACACATACCAAGTTTAGCTCAGTTCTGGGCATCTTTGAAATACCTATACAAACTTGTTCCTACATAGTAACTTGCAACTATGAATGAAAATGTGCTTGCTTACAGCAACGTGCTATATGTTCTGAATGCTCGAATTGGGAATCTGTGTCAAAACTTTGTTAGGAATAATGTGATCCTTACTAGCTGGAAGTAAGGGAGATGGGGCATGAAGTTATTTCTAGGAGTTGGACACATACCAAGTTTAGCTCAGTTCTGGGCATCTTTGAAATACCTATACAAACTTGTTCCTACATAGTAACTTGCAACTTTGAAAGAGAATGTGCTTGCTTACAGCAACGTGCTATATGTTCTGAATGCCCGAATTGGGAATCTGTGTCAAAACTTTGTTAGGAATTATGTGATCCTTACTAGCTGGAAGTAAGGGAGATGGGGCATGAAGTTATTTCTAGGAGTTGGACACATACCAAGTTTAGCTCAGTTCTGGGCATCTTTGAAATACCTATACAAACTTGTTCCTACATAGTAACTTGCAACTTTGAATGAGAATGTGCTTGCTTACAGCAACGTGCTATATGTTCTGAATGCCCGAATTGGGAATCTGTGTCAAATCTTTGTTAGGAATCATGTGATCCTTACTAGCTGGAAGTAAGGGAGATGGGGCATGAAGTTATTTCTAGGAGTTGGACACATACCAAGTTTAGCTCAGTTCTGGGCATCTTTGAAATACCTATACAAACTTGTTCCTACATAGTAACTTGCAACTTTGAAGGAGAATGTGCTTGCTTACAGCAACGTGCTATATGTTCTGAATGCCCGAATTGGGAATCTGTGTCAAAACTTTGTTAGGAATTATGTGATCCTTACTAGCTGGAAGTAAGGGAGATGGGGCATGAAGTTATTTCTAGGAGATGGACACATACCAAGTTTAGCTCAGTTCTGGGCATCTTTGAAATACCTATACAAACTTGTTCCTACATAGTAACTGGCAACTTTGAATGAAAATGTGCTTGCTTACAGCAACGTGCTATATGTTCTGAATGCACGAATTGGGAATCTGTGTCAAAACTTTGTTAGGAATTATGTGATCCTTACTAGCTGGAAGTAAGGGAGATAGGGCATGAAGTTATTTCTAGGAGTTGGACACATACCAAGTTTAGCTCAGTTCTGGGCATCTTTGAAATACCTATACAATCTTGTTCCTACATAGTAACTTGCATCTTTGAATGAGAATCTGCTTGCTTACAGCAACGTGCTATATGTTCTGAATGCCCGAATTGGCAATCTGTGTCAAAACATTGTTAGGAATCATGTGATCCTTACTAGCTGGAAGTAAGGGAGATGGGGCATGAAGTTATTTCTAGGAGTTGGACACATACCAAGTTTAGCTCAGTTCTGGGCATCTTTGAAATACCTATACAAACTTGTTCCTACATAGTAACTTGCAACTTTGAATGAAAATGTGCTTGCTTACAGCAACGTGCTGTATGTTCTGAATGCCCGAATTGGGAATCTGTGTCAAAACTTTGTTAGGAATCATGTGATCCTTACTAGCTGGAAGTAAGGGAGATGGGGCATGAAGTTATTTCTAGGAGTTGGACACATACCAAGTTTAGCTCAGTTCTGGGCATCTTTGAAATACCTATACAAACTTGTTCCTACATAGTAACTTGCAACTTTGAATGAAAATGTGCTTGCTTACAGCAACGTGCTGTATGTTCTGAATGCCCGAATTGGGAATCTGTGTCAAAACTTTGTTAGGAATAATGTGATCCTTACTAGCTGGAAGTAAGGGAGATGGGGCATGAAGTTATTTCTAGGAGTTGGACACATACCAAGTTTAGCTCAGTTCTGGGCATCTTTGAAATACCTATACAAACTTGTTCCTACATAGTAACTTGCAACTTTGAATGAGAATGTGCTTGCTTACAGCAACGTGCTATATGTTCTGAATGCCCGAATTGGGAATCTGTGTCAAAACTTTGTTAGGAATAATGTGATCCTTACTAGCTGGAAGTAAGGGAGATGGGGCATGAAGTTATTTCTAGGAGTTGGACACATACCAAGTTTAGCTCAGTTCTGGGCATCTTTGAAATACCTATACAAACTTGTTCCTACATAGTAACTTGCATCATTAATGAGAATCTGCTTGCTTGCAGCAACGTGCTATATGTTCTGAATGCCCGAATAGGGAATCTCTGTCAAAACTTTGTTAGGAATTATGTGATCCTTACTAGCTGGAAGTAAGGGAGAAGGGGCATGAAGTTATTTCTAGGAGTTGGACACATACCAAGTTTAGCTCAGTTCTGGGCATCTTTGAAATACCTATACAAACTTGTTCCTACATAGTAACTTGCAACTTTGAAGGAAAATGTGCTTGCTTACAGCAACGTGCTATATGTTCTGAATGCCCGAATTGGGAAACTGTGTCAAAACTTTGTTAGGAATTATGTGATCCTTACTAGCTGGAAGTAAGGGAGATGGGGCATGAAGTTATTTCTAGGAGTTGGACACATACCAAGTTTAGCTCAGTTCTGGGCATCTTTGAAATACCTATACAAATTTGTTCCTACATAGTAACTTGCAACTTTGAATGAGAATGTGCTTGCTTACAGCAACGTGCTATATGTTCTGAATGCCCGAATTGGGAATCTGTGTCAAAACTTTGTTAGGAATTATGTGATCCTTACTAGCTGGAAGTAAGGGAGATGGGGCATGAAGTTATTTCTAGGAGTTGGACACATAGCAAGTTTAGCTCAGTTCTGGGCATCTTTGAAATACCTATACAAACTTGTTCCTACATAGTAACTTGCATCATTAATGAGAATCTGTTTGCTTGCAGCAACGTGCTATATGTTCTGAATGCCCGAATAGGGAATCTGTGTCAAAACTTTGTTAGGAATTATGTGATCCTTACTAGCTGGAAGTAAGGGAGATGGGGCATGAAGTTATTTCTAGGAGTTGGACACATAGCAAGTTTAGCTCAGTTCTGGGCATCTTTGAAATACCTATACAAACTTGTTCCTACATAGTAACTTGCAACTTTGAATGAGAATGTGCCTGCTTACAGCAACGTCCTATATGTTCTGAATGCCCGAATTGGGAATCTGTGTCAAAACTTTGTTAGGAATTATGTGATCCTTACAAGCTGGAAGTAAGGGAGATGGGGCATGAAGTTATTTCTAGGAGTTGGACACATACCAAGTTTAGCTCAGTTCTGGGCATCTTTGAAATACCTATACAAACTTGTTCCTACATAGTATCTTGCAACTTTGAATGAGAATGTGCCTGCTTACAGCAACGTGCTATATGTTCTGAATGCCCGAATTGGGAATCTGTGTCAAAACTTTGTTAGGAAT
The DNA here is from genome assembly GCF_020826845.1 of Diceros bicornis minor. Classification (NCBI taxonomy): domain Eukaryota; kingdom Metazoa; phylum Chordata; class Mammalia; order Perissodactyla; family Rhinocerotidae; genus Diceros; species Diceros bicornis. The sequence goes on along the minus strand of NW_026690860.1, from coordinate 217,905 downwards.
TATGTGATCCTTACGAGCTGGAAGTAAGGGAGATGCTGCATGAAGTTATTTCTAGGAGTTGGACACATACCAAGTTTAGCTCAGTTCTGGGCATCTTTGAAATACCTATACAAACTTGTTCCTACATAGTAACTTGCATCTTTGAATGAGAATCTGCTTGCTTACAGCAACGTGCTATATGTTCTGAATGCCCGAATTGGGAATCTGTGTCAAAACTTTGTTAGGAATTATGTGATCCTTACTAGCTGGAAGTAAGGGGGATGGGGCATGAAGTTATTTCTAGGAGTTGGACACATACCAAGTTTAGCTCAGTTCTGGGCATCTTTGAAATACCTATATAAACTTGTTCCTACATAGTAACTTGCAACTTTGAATGAAAATGTGCTTGCTTACAGCAACGTGCTGTATGTTCTGAATGCCCGAATTGGGAATCTGTGTCAAAACTTTGTTAGGAATTATGTGATCCTTACTAGCTGGAAGTAAGGGAGATGGGGCATGAAGTTATTTCTAGGAGTTGGACACATACCAAGTTTAGCTCAGTTCTGGGCATCTTTGAAATACCTATACAAACTTGTTCCTACATAGTAACTTGCATCTTTGAATGAGAATCTGCTTGCTTACAGCAACTTGCTATATGTTCTGAATGCCCGAATTGGGAATCTGTGTCAAAACTTTGTTAGGAATTATGTGATCCTTACTAGCTGGAAGTAAGGGGGATGGGGCATGAAGTTATTTCTAGGAGTTGGACACATACCAAGTTTAGCTCAGTTCTGGGCATCTTTGAAATACCTATATAAACTTGTTCCTACATAGTAACTTGCAACTTTGAATGAAAATGTGCTTGCTTACAGCAACGTGCTGTATGTTCTGAATGCCCGAATTGGGAATCTGTGTCAAAACTTTGTTAGGAATTATGTGATCCTTACTAGCTGGAAGTAAGGGAGATGGGGCATGAAGTTATTTCTAGGAGTTGGACACATACCAAGTTTAGCTCAGTTCTGGGCATCTTTGAAATACCTATACAAACTTGTTCCTACATAGTAACTTACAACTTTGAATGAAAATGTGCTTGCTTACAGCAACGTGCTATATGTTCTGAATGCCCGAATTGGGAATCTGTGTCAAAACTTTGTTAGGAATTATGTGATCCTTACTAGCTGGAAGTAAGGGAGATGGGGCATGAAGTTATTTCTAGGAGTTGGACACATACCAACTTTAGCTCAGTTCTGGGCATCTTTGAAATACCTATACAAACTTGTTCCTACATAGTAACTTGCAACTTTGAATGAGAATGTGCTTGCTTACAGCAACGTGCTATATGTTCTGAATGCCCGAATTGGGAATCTGTGTCAAAACTTTGTTAGGAATTATGTGATCCTTACGAGCTGGAAGTAAGGGAGATGGGGCATGAAGTTATTTCTAGGAGTTGGACACATACCAAGTTTAGCTCAGTTCTGGGCATCTTTGAAATACCTATACAAACTTGTTCCTACATAGTAACTTGCATCATTAATGAGAATCTGTTTGCTTGCAGCAACGTGCTATATGTTCTGAATGCCCGAATAGGGAATCTGTGTCAAAACTTTGTTAGGAATTATGTGATCCTTACTAGCTGGAAGTAAGGGAGATGGGGCATGAAGTTATTTCTAGGAGTTGGACACATAGCAAGTTTAGCTCAGTTCTGGGCATCTTTGAAATACCTATACAAACTTGTTCCTACATAGTAACTTGCAACTTTGAATGAGAATGTGCTTGCTTACAGCAACGTGCTATATGTTCTGAATGCCCGAATTGGGAATCTGTGTCAAATCTTTGTTAGGAATCATGTGATCCTTACTAGCTGGAAGTAAGGGAGATGGGGCATGAAGTTATTTCTAGGAGTTGGACACATACCAAGTTTAGCTCAGTTCTGGGCATCTTTGAAAGACCTATACAAACTTGTTCCTACATAGTAACTTGCAACTTTGAAGGAGAATGTGCTTGCTTACAGCAACGTGCTATATGTTCTGAATGCCCGAATTGGGAAACTGTGTCAAAACTTTGTTAGGAATTATGTGATCCTTACTAGCTGGAAGTAAGGGAGATGTGGCATGAAGTTATTTCTAGGAGTTGGACACATACCAAGTTTAGCTCAGTTCTGGGCATCTTTGAAATACCTATACAAACTTGTTCCTACATAGTAACTTGCAACTTTGAATGAGAATGTGCTTGCTTACAGCAACGTGCTATATGTTCTGAATGCCCGAATTGGGAATCTGTGTCAAAACTTTGTTAGGAATTATGTGATCCTTACTAGCTGGAAGTAAGGGAGATGGGGAATGAAGTTATTTCTAGGAGTTGGACACATACCAAGTTTAGCTCAGTTCTGGGCATCTTTGAAATACCTATACAAACTTGTTCCTACATAGTAACTTGCAACTTTCAATGAGAATGTGCTTGCTTACAGCAACGTGCTATATGTTCTGAATGCCCGAATTGGGAATCTGTGTCAAAACTTTGTTAGGAATTATGTGATCCTTACTAGCTGGAAGTAAGGGAGATGGGGCATGAAGTTATTTCTAGGAGTTGGACACATACCGAGTTTAGCTCAGTTCTGGGCATCTTTGAAATACCTAAACAAACTTGTTCCTACATAGTAACTTGCATCTTTGAATGAGAATCTGCTTGCTTACAGCAACGTGCTATATGTTCTGAATGCCCGAATTGGGAATCTGTGTCAAAACTTTGTTAGGAATTATGTGATCCTTACTAGCTGGAAGTAAGGGAGATGGGGCATGAAGTTATTTCTAGGAGTTGGACACATACCGAGTTTAGCTCAGTTCTGGGCATCTTTGAAATACCTATACAAACTTGTTCCTACATAGTAACTTGCAACTTTGAATGAAAATGCGCTTGCTTACAGCAACGTGCTGTATGTTCTGAATGCCCGAATTGGGAATCTGTGTCAAAACTTTGTTAGGAATCATGTGATCCTTACTAGCTGGAAGTAAGGGAGATGGGGCATGAAGTTATTTCTAGGAGTTGGACACATACCAAGTTTAGCTCAGTTCTGGGCATCTTTGAAATACCTATACAAACTTGTTCCTACATAGTAACTTGCAACTTTGAATGAAAATGTGCTTGCTTACAGCAACGTGCTATATGTTCTGAATGCCCGAATTGGGAATCTGTGTCAAAACTTTGTTAGGAATAATGTGATCCTTACTAGCTGGAAGTAAGGGAGATGGGGCATGAAGTTATTTCTAGGAGTTGGACACATACCAAGTTTAGCTCAGTTCTGGGCATCTTTGAAATACCTATACAAACTTGTTCCTACATAGTAACTTGCAACTTTGAATGAGAATGTGCTTGCTTACAGCAACGTGCTATATGTTCTGAATGCCCGAATTGGGAATCTGTGTCAAAACTTTGTTAGGAATAATGTGATCCTTACTAGCTGGAAGTAAGGGAGATGGGGCATGAAGTTATTTCTAGGAGTTGGACACATACCAAGTTTAGCTCAGTTCTGGGCATCTTTGAAATACCTATACAAACTTGTTCCTACATAGTAACTTGCAACTTTGAATGAGAATGTGCTTGCTTACAGCAACGTGCTATATGTTCTGAATGAACGAATTGGCAATCTGTGTCAAAACTTTGTTAGGAATTATGTGATCCTTACTAGCTGGAAGTAAGGGAGATGGGGCATGAAGTTATTTCTAGGAGTTGGACACATACCGAGTTTAGCTCAGTTCTGGGCATCTTTGAAATACCTATACAAACTTGTTCCTACATAGTAACTTGCAACTTTGAATGAGAATGTGCCTGCTTACAGCAGCGTCCTATATGTTCTGACTGCCCGAATTGGGAATCTGTGTCAAAACTTTGTTAGGAATTATGTGATCCTTACTAGCTGGAAGTAAGGGAGATGGGGCATGAAGTTATTTCTAGGAGTTGGACACATACCAAGTTTAGCTCAGTTCTGGGCATCTTTGAAATACCTATACAAACTTGTTCCTACATAGTAACTTGCAACTTTGAATGAGAATGTGCCTGCTTACAGCAACGTGCTATATGTTCTGAATGCCCGAATTGGGAATCTGTGTCAAAACTTTGTTAGGAATTATGTGATCCTTACTAGCTGGAAGTAAGGGAGATGGGGCATGAAGTTATTTCTAGGAGTTGGACACATAGCAAGTTTAGCTCAGTTCTGGGCATCTTTGAAATACCTATACAAACTTGTTCCTACATAGTAACTTGCAACTTTGAATGAGAATGTGCTTGCTTACAGCAACGTGCTATATGTTCTGAATGCCCGAATTGGGAATCTGTGTCAAATCTTTGTTAGGAATCATGTGATCCTTACTAGCTGGAAGTAAGGGAGATGGGGCATGAAGTTATTTCTAGGAGTTGGACACATACCAAGTTTAGCTCAGTTCTGGGCATCTTTGAAATACCTATACAAACTTGTTCCTACATAGTAACTTGCAACTTTGAAGGAGAATGTGCTTGCTTACAGCAACGTGCTATATGTTCTGAATGCCCGAATTGGGAATCTGTGTCAAAACTTTGTTAGGAATTATGTGATCCTTACTAGCTGGAAGTAAGGGAGATGGGGCATGAAGATATTTCTAGGAGTTGGACACATACCAAGTTTAGCTCAGTTCTGGGCATCTTTGAAATACCTATACAAACTTGTTCCTACATAGTAACTTGCAACTATGAATGAAAATGTGCTTGCTTACAGCAACGTGCTATATGTTCTGAATGCTCGAATTGGGAATCTGGGTCAAAACTTTGTTAGGAATAATGTGATCCTTACTAGCTGGAAGTAAGGGAGATGGGGCATGAAGTTATTTCTAGGAGTTGGACACATACCAAGTTTAGCTCAGTTCTGGGCATCTTTGAAATACCTATACAAACTTGTTCCTACATAGTAACTTGCAACTTTGAAAGAGAATGTGCTTGCTTACAGCAACGTGCTATATGTTCTGAATGCCCGAATTGGGAATCTGTGTCAAAACTTTGTTAGGAATTATGTGATCCTTACTAGCTGGAAGTAAGGGAGATGGGGCATGAAGTTATTTCTAGGAGTTGGACACATACCAAGTTTAGCTCAGTTCTGGGCATCTTTGAAATACCTATACAAACTTGTTCCTACATAGTAACTTGCAACTTTGAATGAAAATGTGCTTGCTTACAGCAACGTGCTGTATGTTCTGAATGCCCGAATTGGGAATCTGTGTCAAAACTTTGTTAGGAATCATGTGATCCTTACTAGCTGGAAGTAAGGGAGATGGGGCATGAAGTTATTTCTAGGAGTTGGACACATACCAAGTTTAGCTCAGTTCTGGGCATCTTTGAAATACCTATACAAACTTGTTCCTACATAGTAACTTGCAACTTTGAATGAAAATGTGCTTGCTTACAGCAACGTGCTGTATGTTCTGAATGCCCGAATTGGGAATCTGTGTCAAAACTTTGTTAGGAATAATGTGATCCTTACTAGCTGGAAGTAAGGGAGATGGGGCATGAAGTTATTTCCAGGAGTTGGACACATACCAAGTTTAGCTCAGTTCTGGGCATCTTTGAAATACCTATACAAACTTGTTCCTACATAGTAACTTGCAACTTTGAATGAGAATGTGCTTGCTTACAGCAACGTGCTATATGTTCTGAATGCACGAATTGGGAATCTGTGTCAAAACTTTGTTAGGAATTATGTGATCCTTACTAGCTGGAAGTAAGGTAGATGGGGCATGAAGTTATTTCTAGGAGTTGGACACATACCAAGTTTAGCTCAGTTCTGGGCATCTTTGAAATACCTATACAAAATTGTTCCTACATAGTAACTTGCATCATTAATGAGAATCTGTTTGCTTGCAGCAACGTGCTATATGTTCTGAATGCCCGAATAGGGAATCTGTGTCAAAACTTTGTTAGGAATTATGTGATCCTTACTAGCTGGAAGTAAGGGAGATGGGGCATGAAGTTATTTCTAGGAGTTGGACACATAGCAAGTTTAGCTCAGTTCTGGGCATCTTTGAAATACCTATACAAACTTGTTCCTACATAGTAACTTGCAACTTTGAAGGAGAATGTGCTTGCTTACAGCAACGTGCTATATGTTCTGAATGCCCGAATTGGGAATCTGTGTCAAAACTTTGTTAGGAATTATGTGATCCTTACTAGCTGGAAGTAAGGGAGATGGGGCATGAAGATATTTCTAGGAGTTGGACACATACCAAGTTTAGCTCAGTTCTGGGCATCTTTGAAATACCTATACAAACTTGTTCCTACATAGTAACTTGCAACTATGAATGAAAATGTGCTTGCTTACAGCAACGTGCTATATGTTCTGAATGCTCGAATTGGGAATCTGTGTCAAAACTTTGTTAGGAATAATGTGATCCTTACTAGCTGGAAGTAAGGGAGATGGGGCATGAAGTTATTTCTAGGAGTTGGACACATACCAAGTTTAGCTCAGTTCTGGGCATCTTTGAAATACCTATACAAACTTGTTCCTACATAGTAACTTGCAACTTTGAAAGAGAATGTGCTTGCTTACAGCAACGTGCTATATGTTCTGAATGCCCGAATTGGGAATCTGTGTCAAAACTTTGTTAGGAATTATGTGATCCTTACTAGCTGGAAGTAAGGGAGATGGGGCATGAAGTTATTTCTAGGAGTTGGACACATACCAAGTTTAGCTCAGTTCTGGGCATCTTTGAAATACCTATACAAACTTGTTCCTACATAGTAACTTGCAACTTTGAATGAGAATGTGCTTGCTTACAGCAACGTGCTATATGTTCTGAATGCCCGAATTGGGAATCTGTGTCAAATCTTTGTTAGGAATCATGTGATCCTTACTAGCTGGAAGTAAGGGAGATGGGGCATGAAGTTATTTCTAGGAGTTGGACACATACCAAGTTTAGCTCAGTTCTGGGCATCTTTGAAATACCTATACAAACTTGTTCCTACATAGTAACTTGCAACTTTGAAGGAGAATGTGCTTGCTTACAGCAACGTGCTATATGTTCTGAATGCCCGAATTGGGAATCTGTGTCAAAACTTTGTTAGGAATTATGTGATCCTTACTAGCTGGAAGTAAGGGAGATGGGGCATGAAGTTATTTCTAGGAGATGGACACATACCAAGTTTAGCTCAGTTCTGGGCATCTTTGAAATACCTATACAAACTTGTTCCTACATAGTAACTGGCAACTTTGAATGAAAATGTGCTTGCTTACAGCAACGTGCTATATGTTCTGAATGCACGAATTGGGAATCTGTGTCAAAACTTTGTTAGGAATTATGTGATCCTTACTAGCTGGAAGTAAGGGAGATAGGGCATGAAGTTATTTCTAGGAGTTGGACACATACCAAGTTTAGCTCAGTTCTGGGCATCTTTGAAATACCTATACAATCTTGTTCCTACATAGTAACTTGCATCTTTGAATGAGAATCTGCTTGCTTACAGCAACGTGCTATATGTTCTGAATGCCCGAATTGGCAATCTGTGTCAAAACATTGTTAGGAATCATGTGATCCTTACTAGCTGGAAGTAAGGGAGATGGGGCATGAAGTTATTTCTAGGAGTTGGACACATACCAAGTTTAGCTCAGTTCTGGGCATCTTTGAAATACCTATACAAACTTGTTCCTACATAGTAACTTGCAACTTTGAATGAAAATGTGCTTGCTTACAGCAACGTGCTGTATGTTCTGAATGCCCGAATTGGGAATCTGTGTCAAAACTTTGTTAGGAATCATGTGATCCTTACTAGCTGGAAGTAAGGGAGATGGGGCATGAAGTTATTTCTAGGAGTTGGACACATACCAAGTTTAGCTCAGTTCTGGGCATCTTTGAAATACCTATACAAACTTGTTCCTACATAGTAACTTGCAACTTTGAATGAAAATGTGCTTGCTTACAGCAACGTGCTGTATGTTCTGAATGCCCGAATTGGGAATCTGTGTCAAAACTTTGTTAGGAATAATGTGATCCTTACTAGCTGGAAGTAAGGGAGATGGGGCATGAAGTTATTTCTAGGAGTTGGACACATACCAAGTTTAGCTCAGTTCTGGGCATCTTTGAAATACCTATACAAACTTGTTCCTACATAGTAACTTGCAACTTTGAATGAGAATGTGCTTGCTTACAGCAACGTGCTATATGTTCTGAATGCCCGAATTGGGAATCTGTGTCAAAACTTTGTTAGGAATAATGTGATCCTTACTAGCTGGAAGTAAGGGAGATGGGGCATGAAGTTATTTCTAGGAGTTGGACACATACCAAGTTTAGCTCAGTTCTGGGCATCTTTGAAATACCTATACAAACTTGTTCCTACATAGTAACTTGCATCATTAATGAGAATCTGCTTGCTTGCAGCAACGTGCTATATGTTCTGAATGCCCGAATAGGGAATCTCTGTCAAAACTTTGTTAGGAATTATGTGATCCTTACTAGCTGGAAGTAAGGGAGAAGGGGCATGAAGTTATTTCTAGGAGTTGGACACATACCAAGTTTAGCTCAGTTCTGGGCATCTTTGAAATACCTATACAAACTTGTTCCTACATAGTAACTTGCAACTTTGAAGGAAAATGTGCTTGCTTACAGCAACGTGCTATATGTTCTGAATGCCCGAATTGGGAAACTGTGTCAAAACTTTGTTAGGAATTATGTGATCCTTACTAGCTGGAAGTAAGGGAGATGGGGCATGAAGTTATTTCTAGGAGTTGGACACATACCAAGTTTAGCTCAGTTCTGGGCATCTTTGAAATACCTATACAAATTTGTTCCTACATAGTAACTTGCAACTTTGAATGAGAATGTGCTTGCTTACAGCAACGTGCTATATGTTCTGAATGCCCGAATTGGGAATCTGTGTCAAAACTTTGTTAGGAATTATGTGATCCTTACTAGCTGGAAGTAAGGGAGATGGGGCATGAAGTTATTTCTAGGAGTTGGACACATAGCAAGTTTAGCTCAGTTCTGGGCATCTTTGAAATACCTATACAAACTTGTTCCTACATAGTAACTTGCATCATTAATGAGAATCTGTTTGCTTGCAGCAACGTGCTATATGTTCTGAATGCCCGAATAGGGAATCTGTGTCAAAACTTTGTTAGGAATTATGTGATCCTTACTAGCTGGAAGTAAGGGAGATGGGGCATGAAGTTATTTCTAGGAGTTGGACACATAGCAAGTTTAGCTCAGTTCTGGGCATCTTTGAAATACCTATACAAACTTGTTCCTACATAGTAACTTGCAACTTTGAATGAGAATGTGCCTGCTTACAGCAACGTCCTATATGTTCTGAATGCCCGAATTGGGAATCTGTGTCAAAACTTTGTTAGGAATTATGTGATCCTTACAAGCTGGAAGTAAGGGAGATGGGGCATGAAGTTATTTCTAGGAGTTGGACACATACCAAGTTTAGCTCAGTTCTGGGCATCTTTGAAATACCTATACAAACTTGTTCCTACATAGTATCTTGCAACTTTGAATGAGAATGTGCCTGCTTACAGCAACGTGCTATATGTTCTGAATGCCCGAATTGGGAATCTGTGTCAAAACTTTGTTAGGAATTATGTGATCCTTACGAGCTGGAAGTAAGGGAGATGCTGCATGAAGTTATTTCTAGGAGTTGGACACATACCAAGTTTAGCTCAGTTCTGGGCATCTTTGAAATACCTATACAAACTTGTTCCTACATAGTAACTTGCATCTTTGAATGAGAATCTGCTTGCTTACAGCAACGTGCTATATGTTCTGAATGCCCGAATTGGGAATCTGTGTCAAAACTTTGTTAGGAATTATGTGATCCTTACTAGCTGGAAGTAAGGGGGATGGGGCATGAAGTTATTTCTAGGAGTTGGACACATACCAAGTTTAGCTCAGTTCTGGGCATCTTTGAAATACCTATATAAACTTGTTCCTACATAGTAACTTGCAACTTTGAATGAAAATGTGCTTGCTTACAGCAACGTGCTGTATGTTCTGAATGCCCGAATTGGGAATCTGTGTCAAAACTTTGTTAGGAATTATGTGATCCTTACTAGCTGGAAGTAAGGGAGATGGGGCATGAAGTTATTTCTAGGAGTTGGACACATACCAAGTTTAGCTCAGTTCTGGGCATCTTTGAAATACCTATACAAACTTGTTCCTACATAGTAACTTGCATCTTTGAATGAGAATCTGCTTGCTTACAGCAACTTGCTATATGTTCTGAATGCCCGAATTGGGAATCTGTGTCAAAACTTTGTTAGGAATTATGTGATCCTTACTAGCTGGAAGTAAGGGGGATGGGGCATGAAGTTATTTCTAGGAGTTGGACACATACCAAGTTTAGCTCAGTTCTGGGCATCTTTGAAATACCTATATAAACTTGTTCCTACATAGTAACTTGCAACTTTGAATGAAAATGTGCTTGCTTACAGCAACGTGCTGTATGTTCTGAATGCCCGAATTGGGAATCTGTGTCAAAACTTTGTTAGGAATTATGTGATCCTTACTAGCTGGAAGTAAGGGAGATGGGGCATGAAGTTATTTCTAGGAGTTGGACACATACCAAGTTTAGCTCAGTTCTGGGCATCTTTGAAATACCTATACAAACTTGTTCCTACATAGTAACTTACAACTTTGAATGAAAATGTGCTTGCTTACAGCAACGTGCTATATGTTCTGAATGCCCGAATTGGGAATCTGTGTCAAAACTTTGTTAGGAATTATGTGATCCTTACTAGCTGGAAGTAAGGGAGATGGGGCATGAAGTTATTTCTAGGAGTTGGACACATACCAACTTTAGCTCAGTTCTGGGCATCTTTGAAATACCTATACAAACTTGTTCCTACATAGTAACTTGCAACTTTGAATGAGAATGTGCTTGCTTACAGCAACGTGCTATATGTTCTGAATGCCCGAATTGGGAATCTGTGTCAAAACTTTGTTAGGAATTATGTGATCCTTACGAGCTGGAAGTAAGGGAGATGGGGCATGAAGTTATTTCTAGGAGTTGGACACATACCAAGTTTAGCTCAGTTCTGGGCATCTTTGAAATACCTATACAAACTTGTTCCTACATAGTAACTTGCATCATTAATGAGAATCTGTTTGCTTGCAGCAACGTGCTATATGTTCTGAATGCCCGAATAGGGAATCTGTGTCAAAACTTTGTTAGGAATTATGTGATCCTTACTAGCTGGAAGTAAGGGAGATGGGGCATGAAGTTATTTCTAGGAGTTGGACACATAGCAAGTTTAGCTCAGTTCTGGGCATCTTTGAAATACCTATACAAACTTGTTCCTACATAGTAACTTGCAACTTTGAATGAGAATGTGCTTGCTTACAGCAACGTGCTATATGTTCTGAATGCCCGAATTGGGAATCTGTGTCAAATCTTTGTTAGGAATCATGTGATCCTTACTAGCTGGAAGTAAGGGAGATGGGGCATGAAGTTATTTCTAGGAGTTGGACACATACCAAGTTTAGCTCAGTTCTGGGCATCTTTGAAAGACCTATACAAACTTGTTCCTACATAGTAACTTGCAACTTTGAAGGAGAATGTGCTTGCTTACAGCAACGTGCTATATGTTCTGAATGCCCGAATTGGGAAACTGTGTCAAAACTTTGTTAGGAATTATGTGATCCTTACTAGCTGGAAGTAAGGGAGATGTGGCATGAAGTTATTTCTAGGAGTTGGACACATACCAAGTTTAGCTCAGTTCTGGGCATCTTTGAAATACCTATACAAACTTGTTCCTACATAGTAACTTGCAACTTTGAATGAGAATGTGCTTGCTTACAGCAACGTGCTATATGTTCTGAATGCCCGAATTGGGAATCTGTGTCAAAACTTTGTTAGGAATTATGTGATCCTTACTAGCTGGAAGTAAGGGAGATGGGGAATGAAGTTATTTCTAGGAGTTGGACACATACCAAGTTTAGCTCAGTTCTGGGCATCTTTGAAATACCTATACAAACTTGTTCCTACATAGTAACTTGCAACTTTCAATGAGAATGTGCTTGCTTACAGCAACGTGCTATATGTTCTGAATGCCCGAATTGGGAATCTGTGTCAAAACTTTGTTAGGAATTATGTGATCCTTACTAGCTGGAAGTAAGGGAGATGGGGCATGAAGTTATTTCTAGGAGTTGGACACATACCGAGTTTAGCTCAGTTCTGGGCATCTTTGAAATACCTAAACAAACTTGTTCCTACATAGTAACTTGCATCTTTGAATGAGAATCTGCTTGCTTACAGCAACGTGCTATATGTTCTGAATGCCCGAATTGGGAATCTGTGTCAAAACTTTGTTAGGAATTATGTGATCCTTACTAGCTGGAAGTAAGGGAGATGGGGCATGAAGTTATTTCTAGGAGTTGGACACATACCGAGTTTAGCTCAGTTCTGGGCATCTTTGAAATACCTATACAAACTTGTTCCTACATAGTAACTTGCAACTTTGAATGAAAATGCGCTTGCTTACAGCAACGTGCTGTATGTTCTGAATGCCCGAATTGGGAATCTGTGTCAAAACTTTGTTAGGAATCATGTGATCCTTACTAGCTGGAAGTAAGGGAGATGGGGCATGAAGTTATTTCTAGGAGTTGGACACATACCAAGTTTAGCTCAGTTCTGGGCATCTTTGAAATACCTATACAAACTTGTTCCTACATAGTAACTTGCAACTTTGAATGAAAATGTGCTTGCTTACAGCAACGTGCTATATGTTCTGAATGCCCGAATTGGGAATCTGTGTCAAAACTTTGTTAGGAATAATGTGATCCTTACTAGCTGGAAGTAAGGGAGATGGGGCATGAAGTTATTTCTAGGAGTTGGACACATACCAAGTTTAGCTCAGTTCTGGGCATCTTTGAAATACCTATACAAACTTGTTCCTACATAGTAACTTGCAACTTTGAATGAGAATGTGCTTGCTTACAGCAACGTGCTATATGTTCTGAATGCCCGAATTGGGAATCTGTGTCAAAACTTTGTTAGGAATAATGTGATCCTTACTAGCTGGAAGTAAGGGAGATGGGGCATGAAGTTATTTCTAGGAGTTGGACACATACCAAGTTTAGCTCAGTTCTGGGCATCTTTGAAATACCTATACAAACTTGTTCCTACATAGTAACTTGCAACTTTGAATGAGAATGTGCTTGCTTACAGCAACGTGCTATATGTTCTGAATGAACGAATTGGCAATCTGTGTCAAAACTTTGTTAGGAATTATGTGATCCTTACTAGCTGGAAGTAAGGGAGATGGGGCATGAAGTTATTTCTAGGAGTTGGACACATACCGAGTTTAGCTCAGTTCTGGGCATCTTTGAAATACCTATACAAACTTGTTCCTACATAGTAACTTGCAACTTTGAATGAGAATGTGCCTGCTTACAGCAGCGTCCTATATGTTCTGACTGCCCGAATTGGGAATCTGTGTCAAAACTTTGTTAGGAATTATGTGATCCTTACTAGCTGGAAGTAAGGGAGATGGGGCATGAAGTTATTTCTAGGAGTTGGACACATACCAAGTTTAGCTCAGTTCTGGGCATCTTTGAAATACCTATACAAACTTGTTCCTACATAGTAACTTGCAACTTTGAATGAGAATGTGCCTGCTTACAGCAACGTGCTATATGTTCTGAATGCCCGAATTGGGAATCTGTGTCAAAACTTTGTTAGGAATTATGTGATCCTTACTAGCTGGAAGTAAGGGAGATGGGGCATGAAGTTATTTCTAGGAGTTGGACACATACCAAGTTTAGCTCAGTTCTGGGCATCTTTGAAATACCTATACAAACTTGTTCCTACATAGTAACTTGCATCTTTGAATGAGAATCTGCTTGCTTACAGCAACGTGCTATATGTTCTGAATGCCCGAATTGGGAATCTGTGTCAAAACTTTGTTAGGAATTATGTGATCCTTACTAGCTGGAAGTAAGGGAGATGGGGCATGAAGTTATTTCTAGGAGTTGGACACATACCAAGTTTAGCTCAGTTCTGGGCATCTGTGAAATACCTATACAAACTTGTTCCTACATAGTAACTTACAACTTTGAATGAAAATGTGCTTGCTTACAGCAATGTGCTATATGTTCTGAATGCCCGAATTGGGAATCTGTGTCAAAACTTTGTTAGGAATTATGTGATCCTTACTAGCTGGAAGTAAGGGAGATGGGGCATGAAGTTATTTCTAGGAGTTGGACACATACCAAGTTTAGCTCAGTTCTGGGCATCTTTGAAATACCTATACAAACTTGTTCCTACATAGTAACTTGCAACTTTGAATGAGAATGTGCTTGCTTACAGCAACGTGCTATATGTTCTGAATGCCCGAATTGGGAATCTGTGTCAAAACTTTGTTAGGAATTATGTGATCCTTACTAGCTGGAAGTAAGGGAGATGGGGCATGAAGATATTTCTAGGAGTTGGACACATACCAAGTTTAGCTCAGTTCTGGGCATCTTTGAAATACCTATACAAACTTGTTCCTACATAGTAACTTGCATCATTAATGAGAATCTGTTTGCTTGCAGCAACGTGCTATATGTTCTGAATGCCCGAATAGGGAATCTGTGTCAAAACTTTGTTAGGAATCATGTGATCCTTACTAGCTGGAAGTAAGGGAGATGGGGCATGAAGTTATTTCTAGGAGTTGGACACATAGCAAGTTTAGCTCAGTTCTGGGCATCTTTGAAATACCTATACAAACTTGTTCCTACATAGTAACTTGCAACTTTGAATGAGAATGTGCTTGCTTACAGCAACGTGCTATATGTTCTGAATGCCCGAATTGGGAATCTGTGTCAAATCTTTGTTAGGAATCATGTGATCCTTACTAGCTGGAAGTAAGGGAGATGGGGCATGAAGTTATTTCTAGGAGTTGGACACATACCAAGTTTAGCTCAGTTCTGGGCATCTTTGAAAGACCTATACAAACTTGTTCCTACATAGTAACTTGCAACTTTGAAGGAGAATGTGCTTGCTTACAGCAACGTGCTATATGTTCTGAATGCCCGAATTGGGAAACTGTGTCAAAACTTTGTTAGGAATTATGTGATCCTTACTAGCTGGAAGTAAGGGAGATGTGGCATGAAGTTATTTCTAGGAGTTGGACACATACCAAGTTTAGCTCAGTTCTGGGCATCTTTGAAATACCTATACAAACTTGTTCCTACATAGTAACTTGCAACTTTTAATGAGAATGTGCTTGCTTACAGCAACGTGCTATATGTTCTGAATGCCCGAATTGGGAATCTGTGTCAAAACTTTGTTAGGAATTATGTGATCCTTACTAGCTGGAAGTAAGGGAGATGGGGCATGAAGTTATTTCTAGGAGTTGGACACATACCGAGTTTAGCTCAGTTCTGGGCATCTTTGAAATACCTAAACAAACTTGTTCCTACATAGTAACTTGCATCTTTGAATGAGAATCTGCTTGCTTACAGCAACGTGCTATATGTTCTGAATGCCCGAATTGGGAATCTGTGTCAAAACTTTGTTAGGAATTATGTGATCCTTACTAGCTGGAAGTAAGGGAGATGGGGCATGAAGTTATTTCTAGGAGTTGGACACATACCGAGTTTAGCTCAGTTCTGGGCATCTTTGAAATACCTATACAAACTTGTTCCTACATAGTAACTTGCAACATTGAATGAAAATGTGCTTGCATACAGCAACGTGCTATACGTTCTGAATGCCCAATTTGGGAATCTGTGTCAAAACTTTGTTAGGAATTATGTGATCCTTACTAGCTGGAAGTAAGGGAGATGGGGCATGAAGTTATTTCTTGGAGTTGGACACATACCAAGTTTAGCTCAGTTCTGGGCATCTTTGAAATACCTATACAAACTTGTTCCTACCTAGTAACTTGCATCTTTGAATGAGAATGTGCTTGCTTACAGCAACGTGCTATATGTTCTGAATGCCCGAATTGGCAATCTGTGTCAAAACTTTGTTAGGATTATGTGATCCTTACTAGCTGGAAGTAAGGGAGATGGGGCATGAAGTTATTTCTAGGAGTTGGACACATACCAAGTTTAGCTCAGTTCTGGGCATCTTTGAAATACCTATACAAACTTGTTCCTACATAGTAACTTGCATCTTTGAATGAGAATCTGCTTGCTTACACTAACGTGCTATATGTTCTGAATGCCCGAATAGGGAATCTCTGTCAAAACTTTGTTAGGAATTATGTGATCCTTACTAGCTGGAAGTAAGGGAGATGGGGCATGAAGATATTTCTAGGAGTTGGACACATACCAAGTTTAGCTCAGTTCTGGGCATCTTTGAAATACCTATACAAACTTGTTCCTACATAGTAACTTGCAACTTTGAATGAAAATGTGCCTGCTTACAGCAACGTGCTATATGTTCTGAATGCCCGAATTGGCAGTCTGTGTCAAATCTTTGTTAGGAATTATGTGATCCTTACTAGCTGGAAGTAAGGGAGATGGGGCATGAAGTAATTTCTATGAGTTGGACACATACCAAGTTTAGCTCAGTTCTGGGCATCTTTGAAATACCTATACAAACTTGTTCCTACATAGTAACTTGCAACTTTGAATGAGAATGTGCCTGCTTACAGCAACGTCCTATATGTTCTGAATGCCCGAATTGGGAATCTGTGTCAAAACTTTGTTAGGAATTATGTGATCCTTACTAGCTGGAAGTAAGGGAGATGGGGCATGAAGTTATTTCTAGGAGTTGGACACATACCATGTTTAGCTCAGTTCTGGGCATCTTTGAAATACCTATACAAACTTGTTCCTACATAGTAACTTGCAACTTTGAATGAGAATGTGCCTGCTTACAGCAACGTGCTATATGTTCTGAATGCCCGAATTGGGAATCTGTGTCAAAACTTTGTTAGGAATTATGTGATCCTTACTAGCTGGAAGTAAGGGAGATGGGGCATGAAGTTATTTCTAGGAGTTGGACACATACCAAGTTTAGCTCAGTTCTGGGCATCTTTGAAATACCTATACAAACTTGTTCCTACATAGTAACTTGCATCATTAATGAGAATCTGTTTGCTTGCAGCAACGTGCTATATGTTCTGAATGCCCGAATAGGGAATCTGTGTCAAAACTTTGTTAGGAATTATGTGATCCTTACTAGCTGGAAGTAAGGGAGATGGGGCATGAAGTTATTTCTAGGAGTTGGACACATAGCAAGTTTAGCTCAGTTCTGGGCATCTTTGAAATACCTATACAAACTTGTTCCTACATAGTAACTTGCAACTTTGAATGAGAATGTGCTTGCTTACAGCAACGTGCTATATGTTCTGAATGCCCGAATTGGGAATCTGTGTCAAATCTTTGTTAGGAATCATGTGATCCTTACTAGCTGGAAGTAAGGGAGATGGGGCATGAAGTTATTTCTAGGAGTTGGACACATACCAAGTTTAGCTCAGTTCTGGGCATCTTTGAAATACCTATACAAACTTGTTCCTACATAGTAACTTGCAACTTTGAATGAGAATGTGCTTGCTTACAGCAACGTGCTATATGTTCTGAATGCCCGAATTGGGAATCTGTGTCAAAACTTTGTTAGGAATTATGTGATCCTTACTAGCTGGAAGTAAGGGAGATGGGGCATGAAGTTATTTCTAGGAGTTGGACACATACCAAGTTTAGCTCAGTTCTGGGCATCTTTGAAATACCTATACAAACTTGTTCCTACATAGTAACTTGCAACTTTCAATGAGAATGTGCTTGCTTACAGCAACGTGCTATATGTTCTGAATGCCCGAATTGGGAATCTGTGTCAAAACTTTGTTAGGAATTATGTGATCCTTACTAGCTGGAAGTAAGGGAGATGGGGCATGAAGTTATTTCTAGGAGTTGGACACATACCGAGTTTAGCTCAGTTCTGGGCATCTTTGAAATACCTAAACAAACTTGTTCCTACATAGTAACTTGCATCTTTGAATGAGAATCTGCTTGCTTACAGCAACGTGCTATATGTTCTGAATGCCCGAATTGGGAATCTGTGTCAAAACTTTGTTAGGAATTATGTGATCCTTACTAGCTGGAAGTAAGGGAGATGGGGCATGAAGTTATTTCTAGGAGTTGGACACATACCGAGTTTAGCTCAGTTCTGGGCATCTTTGAAATACCTATACAAACTTGTTCCTACATAGTAACTTGCAACATTGAATGAAAATGTGCTTGCATACAGCAACGTGCTATACGTTCTGAATGCCCGAATTGGGAATCTGTGTCAAAACTTTGTTAGGAATTATGTGATCCTTACTAGCTGGAAGTAAGGGAGATGGGGCATGAAGTTATTTCTTGGAGTTGGACACATACCAAGTTTAGCTCAGTTCTGGGCATCTTTGAAATACCTATACAAACTTGTTCCTACCTAGTAACTTGCATCTTTGAATGAGAATGTGCTTGCTTACAGCAACGTGCTATATGTTCTGAATGCCCGAATTGGCAATCTGTGTCAAAACTTTGTTAGGATTATGTGATCCTTACTAGCTGGAAGTAAGGGAGATGGGGCATGAAGTTATTTCTAGGAGTTGGACACATACCAAGTTTAGCTCAGTTCTGGGCATCTTTGAAATACCTATACAAACTTGTTCCTACATAGTAACTTGCATCTTTGAATGAGAATCTGCTTGCTTACACTAACGTGCTATATGTTCTGAATGCCCGAATTGGGAATCTGTGTCAAAACTTTGTTAGGAATTATGTGATCCTTACTAGCTGGAAGTAAGGGAGATGGGGCATGAAGTTATTTCTAGGAGTTGGACACATACCAAGTTTAGCTCAGTTCTGGGCATCTTTGAAATACCTATACAAACTTGTTCCTACATAGTAACTTGCAACTTTGAATGAAAATGTGCCTGCTTACAGCAACGTGCTATATGTTCTGAATGCCCGAATTGGCAGTCTGTGTCAAATCTTTGTTAGGAATTATGTGATCCTTACTAGCTGGAAGTAAGGGAGATGGGGCATGAAGTTATTTCTAGGAGTTGGACACATACCATGTTTAGCTCAGTTCTGGGCATCTTTGAAATACCTATACAAACTTGTTCCTTCATAGTAACTTGCAACTTTGAATGAGAATGTGCCTGCTTACAGCAACGTGCTATATGTTCTGAATGCACGAATTGGGAATCTGTGTCAAAACTTTGTTAGGAATTATGTGATCCTTACTAGCTGGAAGTAAGGGAGATGGGGCATGAAGTTATTTCTAGGAGTTGGACACATACCAAGTTTAGCTCAGTTCTGGGCATCTTTGAAATACCTATACAAACTTGTTCCTACATAGTAACTTGCATCTTTGAATGAGAATCTGCTTGCTTACAGCAACGTGCTATATGTTCTGAATGCCCGAATTGGGAATCTGTGTCAAAACTTTGTTAGGAATTATGTGATCCTTACTAGCTGGAAGTAAGGGAGATGGGGCATGAAGTTATTTCTAGGAGTTGGACACATACCAAGTTTAGCTCAGTTCTGGGCATCTTTGAAATACCTATACAAACTTGTTCCTACATAGTAACTTGCAACTTTGAATGAAAATGTGCTTGCTTACAGCAACGTGCTGTATGTTCTGAATGCCCGAATTGGGAATCTGTGTCAAAACTTTGTTAGGAATTATGTGATCCTTACTAGCTGGAAGTAAGGGAGATGGGGCATGAAGTTATTTCTAGGAGTTGGACACATACCAAGTTTAGCTCAGTTCTGGGCATCTTTGAAATACCTATACAAACTTGTTCCTACATAGTAACTTGCAACTTTGAATGACAATGTGCTTGCTTACACCAACGTGCTATATGTTCTGAATGCCCGAATTGGGAATCTGTGTCAAAACTTTGTTAGGAATTATGTGATCCTTACTAGCTGGTAGTAAGGGAGATGGGGCATGAAGATATTTCTAGGAGTTGGACACATACCAAGTTTAGCTCAGTTCTGGGCATCTTTGAAATACCTATACAAACTTGTTCCTACATAGTAACTTGCAACTATGAATGAAAATGTGCTTGCTTACAGCAACGTGCTATATGTTCTGAATGCTCGAATTGGGAATCTGTGTCAAAACTTTGTTAGGAATAATGTGATCCTTACTAGCTGGAAGTAAGGGAGATGGGGCATGAAGTTATTTCTAGGAGTTGGACACATACCAAGTTTAGCTCAGTTCTGGGCATCTTTGAAATACCTATACAAACTTGTTCCTACATAGTAACTTGCAACTTTGAAAGAGAATGTGCTTGCTTACAGCAACGTGCTATATGTTCTGAATGCCCGAATTGGGAATCTGTGTCAAAACTTTGTTAGGAATTATGTGATCCTTACTAGCTGGAAGTAAGGGAGATGGGGCATGAAGTTATTTCTAGGAGTTGGACACATACCAAGTTTAGCTCAGTTCTGGGCATCTTTGAAATACCTATACAAACTTGTTCCTACATAGTAACTTGCAACTTTGAATGAGAATGTGCTTGCTTACAGCAACGTGCTATATGTTCTGAATGCCCGAATTGGGAATCTGTGTCAAATCTTTGTTAGGAATCATGTGATCCTTACTAGCTGGAAGTAAGGGAGATGGGGCATGAAGTTATTTCTAGGAGTTGGACACATACCAAGTTTAGCTCAGTTCTGGGCATCTTTGAAATACCTATACAAACTTGTTCCTACATAGTAACTTGCAACTTTGAAGGAGAATGTGCTTGCTTACAGCAACGTGCTATATGTTCTGAATGCCCGAATTGGGAATCTGTGTCAAATCTTTGTTAGGAATCATGTGATCCTTACTAGCTGGAAGTAAGGGAGACGGGCCTGAAGTTATTTCTAGGAGTTGGACACATACCAAGTTTAGCTCAGTTCTGGGCATCTTTGAAATACCTATACAAACTTGTTCCTACATAGTAACTTGCAACTTTGAATGAAAATGTGCTTGCTTACAGCAACGTGCTGTATGTTCTGAATGCCCGAATTGGGAATCTGTGTCAAAACTTTGTTAGGAATCATGTGATCCTTACTAGCTGGAAGTAAGGGAGATGGGGCATGAAGTTATTTCTAGGAGTTGGACACATACCAAGTTTAGCTCAGTTCTGGGCATCTTTGAAATACCTATACAAACTTGTTCCTACATAGTAACTTGCAACTTTGAATGAAAATGTGCTTGCTTACAGCAACGTGCTGTATGTTCTGAATGCCCGAATTGGGAATCTGTGTCAAAACTTTGTTAGGAATAATGTGATCCTTACTAGCTGGAAGTAAGGGAGATGGGGCATGAAGTTATTTCTAGGAGTTGGACACATACCAAGTTTAGCTCAGTTCTGGGCATCTTTGAAATACCTATACAAACTTGTTCCTACATAGTAACTTGCAACTTTGAATGAGAATGTGCTTGCTTACAGCAACGTGCTATATGTTCTGAATGCCCGAATTGGGAATCTGTGTCAAAACTTTGTTAGGAATTATGTGATCCTTACTAGCTGGAAGTAAGGGAGATGGGGCATGAAGATATTTCTAGGAGTTGGACACATACCAAGTTTAGCTCAGTTCTGGGCATCTTTGAAATACCTATACAAACTTGTTCCTACATAGTAACTTGCAACTTTGAAGGAAAATGTGCTTGCTTACAGCAACGTGCTATATGTTCTGAATGCCCGAATTGGGAAACTGTGTCAAAACTTTGTTAGGAATTATGTGATCCTTACTAGCTGGAAGTAAGGGAGATGGGGCATGAAGTTATTTCTAGGAGTTGGACACATACCAAGTTTAGCTCAGTTCTGGGCATCTTTGAAATACCTATACTAATTTGTTCCTACATAGTAACTTGCAACTTTGAATGAGAATGTGCTTGCTTACAGCAACGTGCTATATGTTCTGAATGCCCGAATTGGGAATCTGTGTCAAAACTTTGTTAGGAATTATGTGATCCTTACTAGCTGGAAGTAAGGGAGATGGGGCATGAAGTTATTTCTAGGAGTTGGACACATACCAAGTTTAGCTCAGTTCTGGGCATCTTTGAAATACCTATACAAACTTGTTCCTACATAGTAACTTGCATCATTAATGAGAATCTGTTTGCTTGCAGCAACGTGCTATATGTTCTGAATGCCCGAATAGGGAATCTGTGTCAAAACTTTGTTAGGAATTATGTGATCCTTACTAGCTGGAAGTAAGGGAGATGGGGCATGAAGTTATTTCTAGGAGTTGGACACATAGCAAGTTTAGCTCAGTTCTGGGCATCTTTGAAATACCTATACAAACTTGATCCTACATAGTAACTTGCAACTTTGAATGAGAATGTGCCTGCTTACAGCAACGTCCTATATGTTCTGAATGCCCGAATTGGGAATCTGTGTCAAAACTTTGTTAGGAATTATGTGATCCTTACAAGCTGGAAGTAAGGGAGATGGGGCATGAAGTTATTTCTAGGAGTTGGACACATACCAAGTTTAGCTCAGTTCTGGGCATCTTTGAAATACCTATACAAACTTGTTCCTACATAGTATCTTGCAACTTTGAATGAGAATGTGCCTGCTTACAGCAACGTGCTATATGTTCTGAATGCCCGAATTGGGAATCTGTGTCAAAACTTTGTTAGGAATTATGTGATCCTTACTAGCTGGAAGTAAGGGAGATGCTGCATGAAGTTATTTCTAGGAGTTGGACACATACCAAGTTTAGCTCAGTTCTGGGCATCTTTGAAATACCTATACAAACTTGTTCCTACATAGTAACTTGCATCTTTGAATGAGAATCTGCTTGCTTACAGCAACGTGCTATATGTTCTGAATGCCCGAATTGGGAATCTGTGTCAAAACTTTGTTAGGAATTATGTGATCCTTACTAGCTGGAAGTAAGGGGGATGGGGCATGAAGTTATTTCTAGGAGTTGGACACATACCAAGTTTAGCTCAGTTCTGGGCATCTTTGAAATACCTATATAAACTTGTTCCTACATAGTAACTTGCAACTTTGAATGAAAATGTGCTTGCTTACAGCAACGTGCTGTATGTTCTGAATGCCCGAATTGGGAATCTGTGTCAAAACTTTGTTAGGAATTATGTGATCCTTACTAGCTGGAAGTAAGGGAGATGGGGCATGAAGTTATTTCTAGGAGTTGGACACATACCAAGTTTAGCTCAGTTCTGGGCATCTTTGAAATACCTATACAAACTTGTTCCTACATAGTAACTTGCATCTTTGAATGAGAATCTGCTTGCTTACAGCAACTTGCTATATGTTCTGAATGCCCGAATTGGGAATCTGTGTCAAAACTTTGTTAGGAATTATGTGATCCTTACTAGCTGGAAGTAAGGGGGATGGGGCATGAAGTTATTTCTAGGAGTTGGACACATACCAAGTTTAGCTCAGTTCTGGGCATCTTTGAAATACCTATATAAACTTGTTCCTACATAGTAACTTGCAACTTTGAATGAAAATGTGCTTGCTTACAGCAACGTGCTGTATGTTCTGAATGCCCGAATTGGGAATCTGTGTCAAAACTTTGTTAGGAATTATGTGATCCTTACAAGCTGGAAGTAAGGGAGATGGGGCATGAAGTTATTTCCAGGAGTTGGACACATACCAAGTTTAGCTCAGTTCTGGGCATCTTTGAAATACCTATACAAACTTGTTCCTACATAGTAACTTACAACTTTGAATGAAAATGTGCTTGCTTACAGCAATGTGCTATATGTTCTGAATGCCCGAATTGGGAATCTGTGTCAAAACTTTGTTAGGAATTATGTGATCCTTACTAGCTGGAAGTAAGGGAGATGGGGCATGAAGTTATTTCTAGGAGTTGGACACATACCAAGTTTAGCTCAGTTCTGGGCATCTTTGAAATACCTATACAAACTTGTTCCTACATAGTAACTTGCAACTTTGAATGAGAATGTGCTTGCTTACAGCAACGTGCTATATGTTCTGAATGCCCGAATTGGGAATCTGTGTCAAAACTTTGTTAGGAATTATGTGATCCTTACTAGCTGGAAGTAAGGGAGATGGGGCATGAAGTTATTTCTAGGAGTTGGACACATACCGAGTTTAGCTCAGTTCTGGGCATCTTTGAAATACCTAAACAAACTTGTTCCTACATAGTAACTTGCATCTTTGAATGAGAATCTGCTTGCTTACAGCAACGTGCTATATGTTCTGAATGCCCGAATTGGGAATCTGTGTCAAAACTTTGTTAGGAATTATGTGATCCTTACTAGCTGGAAGTAAGGGAGATGGGGCATGAAGTTATTTCTAGGAGTTGGACACATACCGAGTTTAGCTCAGTTCTGGGCATCTTTGAAATACCTATACAAACTTGTTCCTACATAGTAACTTGCAACTTTGAATGAAAATGTGCTTGCTTAAGCAACGTGCTGTATGTTCTGAATGCCCGAATTGGGAATCTGTGTCAAAACTTTGTTAGGAATCATGTGATCCTTACTAGCTGGAAGTAAGGGAGATGGGGCATGAAGTTATTTCTAGGAGTTGGACACATACCAAGTTTAGCTCAGTTCTGGGCATCTTTGAAATACCTATACAAACTTGTTCCTACATAGTAACTTGCAACTTTGAATGAAAATGTGCTTGCTTACAGCAACGTGCTATATGTTCTGAATGCCCGAATTGGGAATCTGTGTCAAAACTTTGTTAGGAATAATGTGATCCTTACTAGCTGGAAGTAAGGGTGATGGGGCATGAAGTTATTTCTAGGAGTTGGACACATACCAAGTTTAGCTCAGTTCTGGGCATCTTTGAAATACCTATACAAACTTGTTCCTACATAGTAACTTGCAACTTTGAATGAGAATGTGCTTGCTTACAGCAACGTGCTATATGTTCTGAATGCCCGAATTGGGAATCTGTGTCAAAACTTTGTTAGGAATAATGTGATCCTTACTAGCTGGAAGTAAGGGAGATGGGGCATGAAGTTATTTCTAGGAGTTGGACACATACCAAGTTTAGCTCAGTTCTGGGCATCTTTGAAATACCTATACAAACTTGTTCCTACATAGTAACTTGCATCATTAATGAGAATCTGCTTGCTTGCAGCAACGTGCTATGTTCTGAATGCCCGAATAGGGAATCTCTGTCAAAACTTTGTTAGGAATTATGTGATCCTTACTAGCTGGAAGTAAGGGAGATGGGGCATGAAGTTATTTCTAGGAGTTGGACACATACCAAGTTTAGCTCAGTTCTGGGCATCTTTGAAATACCTATACAAACTTGTTCCTACATAGTAACTTGCAACTTTGAATGAGAATGTGCTTGCTTACAGCAACGTGCTATATGTTCTGAATGCACGAATTGGGAATCTGTGTCAAAACTTTGTTAGGAATTATGTGATCCTTACTAGCTGGAAGTAAGGGAGATGGGGCATGAAGTTATTTCTAGGAGTTGGACACATACCAAGTTTAGCTCAGTTCTGGGCATCTTTGAAATACCTATACAAAATTGTTCCTACATAGTAACTTGCATCATTAATGAGAATCTGTTTGCTTGCAGCAACGTGCTATATGTTCTGAATGCCCGAATAGGGAATCTGTGTCAAAACTTTGTTAGGAATTATGTGATCCTTACTAGCTGGAAGTAAGGGAGATGGGGCATGAAGTTATTTCTAGGAGTTGGACACATAGCAAGTTTAGCTCAGTTCTGGGCATCTTTGAAATACCTATACAAACTTGTTCCTACATAGTAACTTGCAACTTTGAATGAGAATGTGCTTGCTTACAGCAACGTGCTATATGTTCTGAATGCCCGAATTGGGAATCTGTGTCAAATCTTTGTTAGGAATCATGTGATCCTTACTAGCTGGAAGTAAGGGAGATGGGGCATGAAGTTATTTCTAGGAGTTGGACACATACCAAGTTTAGCTCAGTTCTGGGCATCTTTGAAATACCTATACAAACTTGTTCCTACATAGTAACTTGCAACTTTGAAGGAGAATGTGCTTGCTTACAGCAACGTGCTATATGTTCTGAATGCCCGAATTGGGAATCTGTGTCAAAACTTTGTTAGGAATTATGTGATCCTTACTAGCTGGAAGTAAGGGAGATGGGGCATGAAGATATTTCTAGGAGTTGGACACATACCAAGTTTAGCTCAGTTCTGGGCATCTTTGAAATACCTATACAAACTTGTTCCTACATAGTAACTTGCAACTATGAATGAAAATGTGCTTGCTTACAGCAACGTGCTATATGTTCTGAATGCTCGAATTGGGAATCTGTGTCAAAACTTTGTTAGGAATAATGTGATCCTTACTAGCTGGAAGTAAGGGAGATGGGGCATGAAGTTATTTCTAGGAGTTGGACACATACCAAGTTTAGCTCAGTTCTGGGCATCTTTGAAATACCTATACAAACTTGTTCCTACATAGTAACTTGCAACTTTGAAAGAGAATGTGCTTGCTTACAGCAACGTGCTATATGTTCTGAATGCCCGAATTGGGAATCTGTGTCAAAACTTTGTTAGGAATTATGTGATCCTTACTAGCTGGAAGTAAGGGAGATGGGGCATGAAGTTATTTCTAGGAGTTGGACACATACCAAGTTTAGCTCAGTTCTGGGCATCTTTGAAATACCTATACAAACTTGTTCCTACATAGTAACTTGCAACTTTGAATGAGAATGTGCTTGCTTACAGCAACGTGCTATATGTTCTGAATGCCCGAATTGGGAATCTGTGTCAAATCTTTGTTAGGAATCATGTGATCCTTACTAGCTGGAAGTAAGGGAGATGGGGCATGAAGTTATTTCTAGGAGTTGGACACATACCAAGTTTAGCTCAGTTCTGGGCATCTTTGAAATACCTATACAAACTTGTTCTTACATAGTAACTTGCAACTTTGAAGGAGAATGTGCTTGCTTACAGCAACGTGCTATATGTTCTGAATGCCCGAATTGGGAATCTGTGTCAAAACTTTGTTAGGAATTATGTGATCCTTACTAGCTGGAAGTAAGGGAGATGGGGCATGAAGTTATTTCTAGGAGTTGGACACATACCAAGTTTAGCTCAGTTCTGGGCATCTTTGAAATACCTATACAAACTTGTTCCTACATAGTAACTTGCAACTTTGAATGAAAATGTGCTTGCTTACAGCAACGTGCTATATGTTCTGAATGCACGAATTGGGAATCTGTGTCAAAACTTTGTTAGGAATTATGTGATCCTTACTAGCTGGAAGTAAGGGAGATAGGGCATGAAGTTATTTCTAGGAGTTGGACACATACCAAGTTTAGCTCAGTTCTGGGCATCTTTGAAATACCTATACAATCTTGTTCCTACATAGTAACTTGCATCTTTGAATGAGAATCTGCTTGCTTACAGCAACGTGCTATATGTTCTGAATGCCCGAATTGGCAATCTGTGTCAAAACATTGTTAGGAATCATGTGATCCTTACTAGCTGGAAGTAAGGGAGATGGGGCATGAAGTTATTTCTAGGAGTTGGACACATACCAAGTTTAGCTCAGTTCTGGGCATCTTTGAAATACCTATACAAACTTGTTCCTACATAGTAACTTGCAACTTTGAATGAAAATGTGCTTGCTTACAGCAACGTGCTGTATGTTCTGAATGCCCGAATTGGGAATCTGTGTCAAAACTTTGTTAGGAATCATGTGATCCTTACTAGCTGGAAGTAAGGGAGATGGGGCATGAAGTTATTTCTAGGAGTTGGACACATACCAAGTTTAGCTCAGTTCTGGGCATCTTTGAAATACCTATACAAACTTGTTCCTACATAGTAACTTGCAACTTTGAATGAAAATGTGCTTGCTTACAGCAACGTGCTGTATGTTCTGAATGCCCGAATTGGGAATCTGTGTCAAAACTTTGTTAGGAATAATGTGATCCTTACTAGCTGGAAGTAAGGGAGATGGGGCATGAAGTTATTTCTAGGAGTTGGACACATACCAAGTTTAGCTCAGTTCTGGGCATCTTTGAAATACCTATACAAACTTGTTCCTACATAGTAACTTGCAACTTTGAATGAGAATGTGCTTGCTTACAGCAACGTGCTATATGTTCTGAATGCCCGAATTGGGAATCTGTGTCAAAACTTTGTTAGGAATAATGTGATCCTTACTAGCTGGAAGTAAGGGAGATGGGGCATGAAGTTATTTCTAGGAGTTGGACACATACCAAGTTTAGCTCAGTTCTGGGCATCTTTGAAATACCTATACAAACTTGTTCCTACATAGTAACTTGCATCATTAATGAGAATCTGCTTGCTTGCAGCAACGTGCTATATGTTCTGAATGCCCGAATAGGGAATCTCTGTCAAAACTTTGTTAGGAATTATGTGATCCTTACTAGCTGGAAGTAAGGGAGATGGGGCATGAAGTTATTTCTAGGAGTTGGACACATACCAAGTTTAGCTCAGTTCTGGGCATCTTTGAAATACCTATACAAACTTGTTCCTACATAGTAACTTGCAACTTTGAAGGAAAATGTGCTTGCTTACAGCAACGTGCTATATGTTCTGAATGCCCGAATTGGGAAACTGTGTCAAAACTTTGTTAGGAATTATGTGATCCTTACTAGCTGGAAGTAAGGGAGATGGGGCATGAAGTTATTTCTAGAAGTTGGACACATACCAAGTTTAGCTCAGTTCTGGGCATCTTTGAAATACCTATACAAATTTGTTCCTACATAGTAACTTGCAACTTTGAATGAGAATGTGCTTGCTTACAGCAACGTGCTATATGTTCTGAATGCCCGAATTGGGAATCTGTGTCAAAACTTTGTTAGGAATTATGTGATCCTTACTAGCTGGAAGTAAGGGAGATGGGGCATGAAGTTATTTCTAGGAGTTGGACACATACCAAGTTTAGCTCAGTTCTGGGCATCTTTGAAATACCTATACAAACTTGTTCCTACATAGTATCTTGCAACTTTGAATGAGAATGTGCCTGCTTACAGCAACGTGCTATATGTTCTGAATGCCCGAATTGGGAATCTGTGTCAAAACTTTGTTAGGAATTATGTGATCCTTACGAGCTGGAAGTAAGGGAGATGCTGCATGAAGTTATTTCTAGGAGTTGGACACATACCAAGTTTAGCTCAGTTCTGGGCATCTTTGAAATACCTATACAAACTTGTTCCTACATAGTAACTTGCATCTTTGAATGAGAATCTGCTTGCTTACAGCAACGTGCTATATGTTCTGAATGCCCGAATTGGGAATCTGTGTCAAAACTTTGTTAGGAATTATGTGATCCTTACTAGCTGGAAGTAAGGGGGATGGGGCATGAAGTTATTTCTAGGAGTTGGACACATACCAAGTTTAGCTCAGTTCTGGGCATCTTTGAAATACCTATATAAACTTGTTCCTACATAGTAACTTGCAACTTTGAATGAAAATGTGCTTGCTTACAGCAACGTGCTGTATGTTCTGAATGCCCGAATTGGGAATCTGTGTCAAAACTTTGTTAGGAATTATGTGATCCTTACTAGCTGGAAGTAAGGGAGATGGGGCATGAAGTTATTTCTAGGAGTTGGACACATACCAAGTTTAGCTCAGTTCTGGGCATCTTTGAAATACCTATACAAACTTGTTCCTACATAGTAACTTGCATCTTTGAATGAGAATCTGCTTGCTTACAGCAACTTGCTATATGTTCTGAATGCCCGAATTGGGAATCTGTGTCAAAACTTTGTTAGGAATTATGTGATCCTTACTAGCTGGAAGTAAGGGGGATGGGGCATGAAGTTATTTCTAGGAGTTGGACACATACCAAGTTTAGCTCAGTTCTGGGCATCTTTGAAATACCTATATAAACTTGTTCCTACATAGTAACTTGCAACTTTGAATGAAAATGTGCTTGCTTACAGCAACGTGCTGTATGTTCTGAATGCCCGAATTGGGAATCTGTGTCAAAACTTTGTTAGGAATTATGTGATCCTTACTAGCTGGAAGTAAGGGAGATGGGGCATGAAGTTATTTCTAGGAGTTGGACACATACCAAGTTTAGCTCAGTTCTGGGCATCTTTGAAATACCTATACAAACTTGTTCCTACATAGTAACTTACAACTTTGAATGAAAATGTGCTTGCTTACAGCAATGTGCTATATGTTCTGAATGCCCGAATTGGGAATCTGTGTCAAAACTTTGTTAGGAATTATGTGATCCTTACTAGCTGGAAGTAAGGGAGATGGGGCATGAAGTTATTTCTAGGAGTTGGACACATACCAAGTTTAGCTCAGTTCTGGGCATCTTTGAAATACCTATACAAACTTGTTCCTACATAGTAACTTGCAACTTTGAATGAGAATGTGCTTGCTTACAGCAACGTGCTATATGTTCTGAATGCCCGAATTGGGAATCTGTGTCAAAACTTTGTTAGGAATTATGTGATCCTTACGAGCTGGAAGTAAGGGAGATGGGGCATGAAGTTATTTCTAGGAGTTGGACACATACCAAGTTTAGCTCAGTTCTGGGCATCTTTGAAATACCTATACAAACTTGTTCCTACATAGTAACTTGCATCATTAATGAGAATCTGTTTGCTTGCAGCAACGTGCTATATGTTCTGAATGCCCGAATAGGGAATCTGTGTCAAAACTTTGTTAGGAATTATGTGATCCTTACTAGCTGGAAGTAAGGGAGATGGGGCATGAAGTTATTTCTAGGAGTTGGACACATAGCAAGTTTAGCTCAGTTCTGGGCATCTTTGAAATACCTATACAAACTTGTTCCTACATAGTAACTTGCAACTTTGAATGAGAATGTGCTTGCTTACAGCAACGTGCTATATGTTCTGAATGCCCGAATTGGGAATCTGTGTCAAATCTTTGTTAGGAATCATGTGATCCTTACTAGCTGGAAGTAAGGGAGATGGGGCATGAAGTTATTTCTAGGAGTTGGACACATACCAAGTTTAGCTCAGTTCTGGGCATCTTTGAAAGACCTATACAAACTTGTTCCTACATAGTAACTTGCAACTTTGAAGGAGAATGTGCTTGCTTACAGCAACGTGCTATATGTTCTGAATGCCCGAATTGGGAAACTGTGTCAAAACTTTGTTAGGAATTATGTGATCCTTACTAGCTGGAAGTAAGGGAGATGTGGCATGAAGTTATTTCTAGGAGTTGGACACATACCAAGTTTAGCTCAGTTCTGGGCATCTTTGAAATACCTATACAAACTTGTTCCTACATAGTAACTTGCAACTTTGAATGAGAATGTGCTTGCTTACAGCAACGTGCTATATGTTCTGAATGCCCGAATTGGGAATCTGTGTCAAAACTTTGTTAGGAATTATGTGATCCTTACTAGCTGGAAGTAAGGGAGATGGGGAATGAAGTTATTTCTAGGAGTTGGACACATACCAAGTTTAGCTCAGTTCTGGGCATCTTTGAAATACCTATACAAACTTGTTCCTACATAGTAACTTGCAACTTTCAATGAGAATGTGCTTGCTTACAGCAACGTGCTATATGTTCTGAATGCCCGAATTGGGAATCTGTGTCAAAACTTTGTTAGGAATTATGTGATCCTTACTAGCTGGAAGTAAGGGAGATGGGGCATGAAGTTATTTCTAGGAGTTGGACACATACCGAGTTTAGCTCAGTTCTGGGCATCTTTGAAATACCTAAACAAACTTGTTCCTACATAGTAACTTGCATCTTTGAATGAGAATCTGCTTGCTTACAGCAACGTGCTATATGTTCTGAATGCCCGAATTGGGAATCTGTGTCAAAACTTTGTTAGGAATAATGTGATCCTTACTAGCTGGAAGTAAGGGAGATGGGGCATGAAGTTATTTCTAGGAGTTGGACACATACCGAGTTTAGCTCAGTTCTGGGCATCTTTGAAATACCTATACAAACTTGTTCCTACATAGTAACTTGCAACTTTGAATGAAAATGTGCTTGCTTACAGCAACGTGCTGTATGTTCTGAATGCCCGAATTGGGAATCTGTGTCAAAACTTTGTTAGGAATCATGTGATCCTTACTAGCTGGAAGTAAGGGAGATGGGGCATGAAGTTATTTCTAGGAGTTGGACACATACCAAGTTTAGCTCAGTTCTGGGCATCTTTGAAATACCTATACAAACTTGTTCCTACATAGTAACTTGCAACTTTGAATGAAAATGTGCTTGCTTACAGCAACGTGCTATATGTTCTGAATGCCCGAATTGGGAATCTGTGTCAAAACTTTGTTAGGAATAATGTGATCCTTACTAGCTGGAAGTAAGGGAGATGGGGCATGAAGTTATTTCTAGGAGTTGGACACATACCAAGTTTAGCTCAGTTCTGGGCATCTTTGAAATACCTATACAAACTTGTTCCTACATAGTAACTTGCAACTTTGAATGAGAATGTGCTTGCTTACAGCAACGTGCTATATGTTCTGAATGCCCGAATTGGGAATCTGTGTCAAAACTTTGTTAGGAATAATGTGATCCTTACTAGCTGGAAGTAAGGGAGATGGGGCATGAAGTTATTTCTAGGAGTTGGACACATACCAAGTTTAGCTCAGTTCTGGGCATCTTTGAAATACCTATACAAACTTGTTCCTACATAGTAACTTGCATCATTAATGAGAATCTGCTTGCTTGCAGCAACGTGCTATATGTTCTGAATGCCCGAATAGGGAATCTCTGTCAAAACTTTGTTAGGAATTATGTGATCCTTACTAGCTGGAAGTAAGGGAGATGGGGCATGAAGTTATTTCTAGGAGTTGGACACATACCAAGTTTAGCTCAGTTCTGGGCATCTTTGAAATACCTATACAAACTTGTTCCTACATAGTAACTTGCAACTTTGAATGAGAATGTGCTTGCTTACAGCAACGTGCTATATGTTCTGAATGCACGAATTGGGAATCTGTGTCAAAACTTTGTTAGGAATTATGTGATCCTTACTAGCTGGAAGTAAGGGAGATGGGGCATGAAGTTATTTCTAGGAGTTGGACACATACCAAGTTTAGCTCAGTTCTGGGCATCTTTGAAATACCTATACAAACTTGTTCCTACATAGTAAATTGCATCTTTGAATGAGAATCCGCTTGCTTACACTAACGTGCTATATGTTCTGAATGCCCGAATTGGGAATCTGTGTCAAAACTTTGTTAGGAATTATGTGATCCTTACTAGCTGGAAGTAAGGGAGATGGGGCATGAAGTAATTTCTATGAGTTGGACACATACCAAGTTTAGCTCAGTTCTGGGCATCTTTGAAATACCTATACAAACTTGTTCCTACATAGTAACTTGCAACTTTGAATGAGAATGTGCCTGCTTACAGCAACGTCCTATATGTTCTGAATGCCTGAATTGGGAATCTGTGTCAAAACTTTGTTAGGAATTATGTGATCCTTACTAGCTGGAAGTAAGGGAGATGGGGCATGAAGTTATTTCTAGGAGTTGGACACATACCATGTTTAGCT
This sequence comes from Diceros bicornis minor, assembly GCF_020826845.1. Taxonomy (NCBI): domain Eukaryota; kingdom Metazoa; phylum Chordata; class Mammalia; order Perissodactyla; family Rhinocerotidae; genus Diceros; species Diceros bicornis. The sequence goes on along the minus strand of NW_026690860.1, from coordinate 184,555 downwards.
CAGTTCTGGGCATCTTTGAAATACCTATACAAACTTGTTCCTACATAGTAACTTGCAACTTTGAATGAGAATGTGCCTGCTTACAGCAACGTGCTATATGTTCTGAATGCCCGAATAGGGAATCTGTGTCAAAACTTTGTTAGGAATTATGTGATCCTTACTAGCTGGAAGTAAGGGAGATGGGGCATGAAGTTATTTCTAGGAGTTGGACACATAGCAAGTTTAGCTCAGTTCTGGGCATCTTTGAAATACCTATACAAACTTGTTCCTACATAGTAACTTGCAACTTTGAATGAGAATGTGCTTGCTTACAGCAACGTGCTATATGTTCTGAATGCCCGAATTGGGAATCTGTGTCAAATCTTTGTTAGGAATCATGTGATCCTTACTAGCTGGAAGTAAGGGAGATGGGGCATGAAGTTATTTCTAGGAGTTGGACACATACCAAGTTTAGCTCAGTTCTGGGCATCTTTGAAATACCTATACAAACTTGTTCCTACATAGTAACTTGCAACTTTGAATGAGAATGTGCTTGCTTACAGCAACGTGCTATATGTTCTGAATGCCCGAATTGGGAATCTGTGTCAAAACTTTGTTAGGAATAATGTGATCCTTACTAGCTGGAAGTAAGGGAGATGGGGCATGAAGTTATTTCTAGGAGTTGGACACATACCAAGTTTAGCTCAGTTCTGGGCATCTTTGAAATACCTATACAAACTTGTTCCTACATAGTAACTTGCATCATTAATGAGAATCTGCTTGCTTGCAGCAACGTGCTATATGTTCTGAATGCCCGAATAGGGAATCTCTGTCAAAACTTTGTTAGGAATTATGTGATCCTTACTAGCTGGAAGTAAGGGAGATGGGGCATGAAGTTATTTCTAGGAGTTGGACACATACCAAGTTTAGCTCAGTTCTGGGCATCTTTGAAATACCTATACAAACTTGTTCCTACATAGTAACTTGCAACTTTGAATGAGAATGTGCTTGCTTACAGCAACGTGCTATATGTTCTGAATGCCCGAATTGGGAATCTGTGTCAAATCTTTGTTAGGAATCATGTGATCCTTACTAGCTGGAAGTAAGGGAGATGGGGCATGAAGTTATTTCTAGGAGTTGGACACATACCAAGTTTAGCTCAGTTCTGGGCATCTTTGAAATACCTATACAAACTTGTTCCTACATAGTAACTTGCAACTTTGAATGAGAATGTGCTTGCTTACAGCAACGTGCTATATGTTCTGAATGCCCGAATTGGGAATCTGTGTCAAAACTTTGTTAGGAATTATGTGATCCTTACTAGCTGGAAGTAAGGGAGATGGGGCATGAAGTTATTTCTAGGAGTTGGACACATACCAAGTTTAGCTCAGTTCTGGGCATCTTTGAAATACCTATACAAACTTGTTCCTACATAGTAACTTGCAACTTTCAATGAGAATGTGCTTGCTTACAGCAACGTGCTATATGTTCTGAATGCCCGAATTGGGAATCTGTGTCAAAACTTTGTTAGGAATTATGTGATCCTTACTAGCTGGAAGTAAGGGAGATGGGGCATGAAGTTATTTCTAGGAGTTGGACACATACCGAGTTTAGCTCAGTTCTGGGCATCTTTGAAATACCTAAACAAACTTGTTCCTACATAGTAACTTGCATCTTTGAATGAGAATCTGCTTGCTTACAGCAACGTGCTATATGTTCTGAATGCCCGAATTGGGAATCTGTGTCAAAACTTTGTTAGGAATTATGTGATCCTTACTAGCTGGAAGTAAGGGAGATGGGGCATGAAGTTATTTCTAGGAGTTGGACACATACCGAGTTTAGCTCAGTTCTGGGCATCTTTGAAATACCTATACAAACTTGTTCCTACATAGTAACTTGCAACTTTGAATGAAAATGTGCTTGCTTACAGCAACGTGCTGTATGTTCTGAATGCCCGAATTGGGAATCTGTGTCAAAACTTTGTTAGGAATCATGTGATCCTTACTAGCTGGAAGTAAGGGAGATGGGGCATGAAGTTATTTCTAGGAGTTGGACACATACCAAGTTTAGCTCAGTTCTGGGCATCTTTGAAATACCTATACAAACTTGTTCCTACATAGTAACTTGCAACTTTGAATGAAAATGTGCTTGCTTACAGCAACGTGCTATATGTTCTGAATGCCCGAATTGGGAATCTGTGTCAAAACTTTGTTAGGAATAATGTGATCCTTACTAGCTGGAAGTAAGGGAGATGGGGCATGAAGTTATTTCTAGGAGTTGGACACATACCAAGTTTAGCTCAGTTCTGGGCATCTTTGAAATACCTATACAAACTTGTTCCTACATAGTAACTTGCAACTTTGAATGAGAATGTGCTTGCTTACAGCAACGTGCTATATGTTCTGAATGCCCGAATTGGGAATCTGTGTCAAAACTTTGTTAGGAATAATGTGATCCTTACTAGCTGGAAGTAAGGGAGATGGGGCATGAAGTTATTTCTAGGAGTTGGACACATACCAAGTTTAGCTCAGTTCTGGGCATCTTTGAAATACCTATACAAACTTGTTCCTACATAGTAACTTGCATCATTAATGAGAATCTGCTTGCTTGCAGCAACGTGCTATATGTTCTGAATGCCCGAATAGGGAATCTCTGTCAAAACTTTGTTAGGAATTATGTGATCCTTACTAGCTGGAAGTAAGGGAGATGGGGCATGAAGTTATTTCTAGGAGTTGGACACATACCAAGTTTAGCTCAGTTCTGGGCATCTTTGAAATACCTATACAAACTTGTTCCTACATAGTAACTTGCAACTTTGAATGAGAATGTGCTTGCTTACAGCAACGTGCTATATGTTCTGAATGCACGAATTGGGAATCTGTGTCAAAACTTTGTTAGGAATTATGTGATCCTTACTAGCTGGAAGTAAGGGAGATGGGGCATGAAGTTATTTCTAGGAGTTGGACACATACCAAGTTTAGCTCAGTTCTGGGCATCTTTGAAATACCTATACAAACTTGTTCCTACATAGTAAATTGCATCTTTGAATGAGAATCCGCTTGCTTACACTAACGTGCTATATGTTCTGAATGCCCGAATTGGGAATCTGTGTCAAAACTTTGTTAGGAATTATGTGATCCTTACTAGCTGGAAGTAAGGGAGATGGGGCATGAAGTAATTTCTATGAGTTGGACACATACCAAGTTTAGCTCAGTTCTGGGCATCTTTGAAATACCTATACAAACTTGTTCCTACATAGTAACTTGCAACTTTGAATGAGAATGTGCCTGCTTACAGCAACGTCCTATATGTTCTGAATGCCTGAATTGGGAATCTGTGTCAAAACTTTGTTAGGAATTATGTGATCCTTACTAGCTGGAAGTAAGGGAGATGGGGCATGAAGTTATTTCTAGGAGTTGGACACATACCATGTTTAGCTCAGTTCTGGGCATCTTTGAAATACCTATACAAACTTGTTCCTACATAGTAACTTGCAACTTTGAATGAGAATGTGCCTGCTTACAGCAACGTGCTATATGTTCTGAATGCCCGAATTGGGAATCTGTGTCAAAACTTTGTTAGGAAATATGTGATCCTTACTAGCTGGAAGTAAGGGAGATGGGGCATGAAGTTATTTCTAGGAGTTGGACACATACCAAGTTTAGCTCAGTTCTGGGCATCTTTGAAATACCTATACAAACTTGTTCCTACATAGTAACTTGCATCATTAATGAGAATCTGTTTGCTTGCAGCAACGTGCTATATGTTCTGAATGCCCGAATAGGGAATCTGTGTCAAAACTTTGTTAGGAATTATGTGATCCTTACTAGCTGGAAGTAAGGGAGATGGGGCATGAAGTTATTTCTAGGAGTTGGACACATAGCAAGTTTAGCTCAGTTCTGGGCATCTTTGAAATACCTATACAAACTTGTTCCTACATAGTAACTTGCAACTTTGAATGAGAATGTGCTTGCTTACAGCAACGTGCTATATGTTCTGAATGCCCGAATTGGGAATCTGTGTCAAATCTTTGTTAGGAATCATGTGATCCTTACTAGCTGGAAGTAAGGGAGATGGGGCATGAAGTTATTTCTAGGAGTTGGACACATACCAAGTTTAGCTCAGTTCTGGGCATCTTTGAAATACCTATACAAACTTGTTCCTACATAGTAACTTGCAACTTTGAATGAGAATGTGCTTGCTTACAGCAACGTGCTATATGTTCTGAATGCCCGAATTGGGAATCTGTGTCAAAACTTTGTTAGGAATAATGTGATCCTTACTAGCTGGAAGTAAGGGAGATGGGGCATGAAGTTATTTCTAGGAGTTGGACACATACCAAGTTTAGCTCAGTTCTGGGCATCTTTGAAATACCTATACAAACTTGTTCCTACATAGTAACTTGCATCATTAATGAGAATCTGCTTGCTTGCAGCAACGTGCTATATGTTCTGAATGCCCGAATAGGGAATCTCTGTCAAAACTTTGTTAGGAATTATGTGATCCTTACTAGCTGGAAGTAAGGGAGATGGGGCATGAAGTTATTTCTAGGAGTTGGACACATACCAAGTTTAGCTCAGTTCTGGGCATCTTTGAAATACCTATACAAACTTGTTCCTACATAGTAACTTGCAACTTTGAATGAGAATGTGCTTGCTTACAGCAACGTGCTATATGTTCTGAATGCACGAATTGGGAATCTGTGTCAAAACTTTGTTAGGAATTATGTGATCCTTACTAGCTGGAAGTAAGGGAGATGGGGCATGAAGTTATTTCTAGGAGTTGGACACATAGCAAGTTTAGCTCAGTTCTGGGCATCTTTGAAATACCTATACAAACTTGTTCCTACATAGTAACTTGCAACTTTGAATGAGAATGTGCTTGCTTACAGCAACGTGCTATATGTTCTGAATGCCCGAATTGGGAATCTGTGTCAAATCTTTGTTAGGAATCATGTGATCCTTACTAGCTGGAAGTAAGGGAGATGGGGCATGAAGTTATTTCTAGGAGTTGGACACATACCAAGTTTAGCTCAGTTCTGGGCATCTTTGAAATACCTATACAAACTTGTTCCTACATAGTAACTTGCAACTTTGAATGAGAATGTGCTTGCTTACAGCAACGTGCTATATGTTCTGAATGCCCGAATTGGGAATCTGTGTCAAAACTTTGTTAGGAATTATGTGATCCTTACTAGCTGGAAGTAAGGGAGATGGGGCATGAAGTTATTTCTAGGAGTTGGACACATACCAAGTTTAGCTCAGTTCTGGGCATCTTTGAAATACCTATACAAACTTGTTCCTACATAGTAACTTGCAACTTTCAATGAGAATGTGCTTGCTTACAGCAACGTGCTATATGTTCTGAATGCCCGAATTGGGAATCTGTGTCAAAACTTTGTTAGGAATTATGTGATCCTTACTAGCTGGAAGTAAGGGAGATGGGGCATGAAGTTATTTCTAGGAGTTGGACACATACCGAGTTTAGCTCAGTTCTGGGCATCTTTGAAATACCTAAACAAACTTGTTCCTACATAGTAACTTGCATCTTTGAATGAGAATCTGCTTGCGTACAGCAACGTGCTATATGTTCTGAATGCCCGAATTGGGAATCTGTGTCAAAACTTTGTTAGGAATTATGTGATCCTTACTAGCTGGAAGTAAGGGAGATGGGGCATGAAGTTATTTCTAGGAGTTGGACACATACCGAGTTTAGCTCAGTTCTGGGCATCTTTGAAATACCTATACAAACTTGTTCCTACATAGTAACTTGCAACATTGAATGAAAATGTGCTTGCATACAGCAACGTGCTATACGTTCTGAATGCCCGAATTGGGAATCTGTGTCAAAACTTTGTTAGGAATTATGTGATCCTTACTAGCTGGAAGTAAGGGAGATGGGGCATGAAGTTATTTCTTGGAGTTGGACACATACCAAGTTTAGCTCAGTTCTGGGCATCTTTGAAATACCTATACAAACTTGTTCCTACCTAGTAACTTGCATCTTTGAATGAGAATGTGCTTGCTTACAGCAACGTGCTATATGTTCTGAATGCCCGAATTGGCAATCTGTGTCAAAACTTTGTTAGGATTATGTGATCCTTACTAGCTGGAAGTAAGGGAGATGGGGCATGAAGTTATTTCTAGGAGTTGGACACATACCAAGTTTAGCTCAGTTCTGGGCATCTTTGAAATACCTATACAAACTTGTTCCTACATAGTAACTTGCATCTTTGAATGAGAATCTGCTTGCTTACACTAACGTGCTATATGTTCTGAATGCCCGAATTGGGAATCTGTGTCAAAACTTTGTTAGGAATTATGTGATCCTTACTAGCTGGAAGTAAGGGAGATGGGGCATGAAGTTATTTCTAGGAGTTGGACACATACCAAGTTTAGCTCAGTTCTGGGCATCTTTGAAATACCTATACAAACTTGTTCCTACATAGTAACTTGCAACTATGAATGAAAATGTGCTTGCTTACAGCAACGTGCTATATGTTCTGAATGCCCGAATTGGGAATCTGTGTCAAAACTTTGTTAGGAATAATGTGATCCTTACTAGCTGGAAGTAAGGGAGATGGGGCATGAAGTTATTTCTAGGAGTTGGACACATACCAAGTTTAGCTCAGTTCTGGGCATCTTTGAAATACCTATACAAACTTGTTCCTACATAGTAACTTGCAACTTTGAAAGAGAATGTGCTTGCTTACAGCAACGTGCTATATGTTCTGAATGCCCGAATTGGGAATCTGTGTCAAAACTTTGTTAGGAATTATGTGATCCTTACTAGCTGGAAGTAAGGGAGATGGGGCATGAAGTTATTTCTAGGAGTTGGACACATAGCAAGTTTAGCTCAGTTCTGGGCATCTTTGAAATACCTATACAAACTTGTTCCTACATAGTAACTTGCAACTTTGAATGAGAATGTGCTTGCTTACAGCAACGTGCTATATGTTCTGAATGCCCGAATTGGGAATCTGTGTCAAATCTTTGTTAGGAATCATGTGATCCTTACTAGCTGGAAGTAAGGGAGATGGGGCATGAAGTTATTTCTAGGAGTTGGACACATACCAAGTTTAGCTCAGTTCTGGGCATCTTTGAAATACCTATACAAACTTGTTCCTACATAGTAACTTGCAACTTTCAATGAGAATGTGCTTGCTTACAGCAACGTGCTATATGTTCTGAATGCCCGAATTGGGAATCTGTGTCAAAACTTTGTTAGGAATTATGTGATCCTTACTAGCTGGAAGTAAGGGAGATGGGGCATGAAGTTATTTCTAGGAGTTGGACACATACCGAGTTTAGCTCAGTTCTGGGCATCTTTGAAATACCTAAACAAACTTGTTCCTACATAGTAACTTGCATCTTTGAATGAGAATCTGCTTGCGTACAGCAACGTGCTATATGTTCTGAATGCCCGAATTGGGAATCTGTGTCAAAACTTTGTTAGGAATTATGTGATCCTTACTAGCTGGAAGTAAGGGAGATGGGGCATGAAGTTATTTCTAGGAGTTGGACACATACCGAGTTTAGCTCAGTTCTGGGCATCTTTGAAATACCTATACAAACTTGTTCCTACATAGTAACTTGCAACATTGAATGAAAATGTGCTTGCATACAGCAACGTGCTATACGTTCTGAATGCCCGAATTGGGAATCTGTGTCAAAACTTTGTTAGGAATTATGTGATCCTTACTAGCTGGAAGTAAGGGAGATGGGGCATGAAGTTATTTCTTGGAGTTGGACACATACCAAGTTTAGCTCAGTTCTGGGCATCTTTGAAATACCTATACAAACTTGTTCCTACCTAGTAACTTGCATCTTTGAATGAGAATGTGCTTGCTTACAGCAACGTGCTATATGTTCTGAATGCCCGAATTGGCAATCTGTGTCAAAACTTTGTTAGGATTATGTGATCCTTACTAGCTGGAAGTAAGGGAGATGGGGCATGAAGTTATTTCTAGGAGTTGGACACATACCAAGTTTAGCTCAGTTCTGGGCATCTTTGAAATACCTATACAAACTTGTTCCTACATAGTAACTTGCATCTTTGAATGAGAATCTGCTTGCTTACACTAACGTGCTATATGTTCTGAATGCCCGAATTGGGAATCTGTGTCAAAACTTTGTTAGGAATTATGTGATCCTTACTAGCTGGAAGTAAGGGAGATGGGGCATGAAGTTATTTCTAGGAGTTGGACACATACCAAGTTTAGCTCAGTTCTGGGCATCTTTGAAATACCTATACAAACTTGTTCCTACATAGTAACTTGCAACTATGAATGAAAATGTGCTTGCTTACAGCAACGTGCTATATGTTCTGAATGCCCGAATTGGGAATCTGTGTCAAAACTTTGTTAGGAATAATGTGATCCTTACTAGCTGGAAGTAAGGGAGATGGGGCATGAAGTTATTTCTAGGAGTTGGACACATACCAAGTTTAGCTCAGTTCTGGGCATCTTTGAAATACCTATACAAACTTGTTCCTACATAGTAACTTGCAACTTTGAAAGAGAATGTGCTTGCTTACAGCAACGTGCTATATGTTCTGAATGCCCGAATTGGGAATCTGTGTCAAAACTTTGTTAGGAATCATGTGATCCTTACTAGCTGGAAGTAAGGGAGATGGGGCATGAAGTTATTTCTAGGAGTTGGACACATACCAAGTTTAGCTCAGTTCTGGGCATCTTTGAAATACCTATACAAACTTGTTCCTACATAGTAACTTGCAACTTTGAATGAGAATGTGCTTGCTTACAGCAACGTGCTATATGTTCTGAATGCCCGAATTGGGAATCTGTGTCAAATCTTTGTTAGGAATCATGTGATCCTTACTAGCTGGAAGTAAGGGAGATGGGGCATGAAGTTATTTCTAGGAGTTGGACACATACCAAGTTTAGCTCAGTTCTGGGCATCTTTGAAATACCTATACAAACTTGTTCCTACATAGTAACTTGCAACTTTGAAGGAGAATGTGCTTGCTTACAGCAACGTGCTATATGTTCTGAATGCCCGAATTGGGAATCTGTGTCAAATCTTTGTTAGGAATTATGTGATCCTTACTAGCTGGAAGTAAGGGAGATGGGGCATGAAGTTATTTCTAGGAGTTGGACACATACCAAGTTTAGCTCAGTTCTGGGCATCTTTGAAATACCTATACAAACTTGTTCCTACATAGTAACTTGCAACTTTGAATGAAAATGTGCTTGCTTACAGCAACGTGCTATATGTTCTGAATGCACGAATTGGGAATCTGTGTCAAAACTTTGTTAGGAATTATGTGATCCTTACTAGCTGGAAGTAAGGGAGATGGGGCATGAAGTTATTTCTAGGAGTTGGACACATACCAAGTTTAGCTCAGTTCTGGGCATCTTTGAAATACCTATACAATCTTGTTCCTACATAGTAACTTGCATCTTTGAATGAGAATCTGCTTGCTTACAGCAACGTGCTATATGTTCTGAATGCCCGAATTGGCAATCTGTGTCAAAACATTGTTAGGAATCATGTGATCCTTACTAGCTGGAAGTAAGGGAGACGGGCCTGAAGTTATTTCTAGGAGTTGGACACATACCAAGTTTAGCTCAGTTCTGGGCATCTTTGAAATACCTATACAAACTTGTTCCTACATAGTAACTTGCAACTTTGAATGAAAATGTGCTTGCTTACAGCAACGTGCTGTATGTTCTGAATGCCCGAATTGGGAATCTGTGTCAAAACTTTGTTAGGAATCATGTGATCCTTACTAGCTGGAAGTAAGGGAGATGGGGCATGAAGTTATTTCTAGGAGTTGGACACATACCAAGTTTAGCTCAGTTCTGGGCATCTTTGAAATACCTATACAAACTTGTTCCTACATAGTAACTTGCAACTTTGAATGAAAATGTGCTTGCTTACAGCAACGTGCTGTATGTTCTGAATGCCCGAATTGGGAATCTGTGTCAAAACTTTGTTAGGAATAATGTGATCCTTACTAGCTGGAAGTAAGGGAGATGGGGCATGAAGTTATTTCTAGGAGTTGGACACATACCGAGTTTAGCTCAGTTCTGGGCATCTTTGAAATACCTATACAAACTTGTTCCTACATAGTAACTTGCAACATTGAATGAAAATGTGCTTGCATACAGCAACGTGCTATACGTTCTGAATGCCCGAATTGGGAATCTGTGTCAAAACTTTGTTAGGAATTATGTGATCCTTACTAGCTGGAAGTAAGGGAGATGGGGCATGAAGTTATTTCTTGGAGTTGGACACATACCAAGTTTAGCTCAGTTCTGGGCATCTTTGAAATACCTATACAAACTTGTTCCTACCTAGTAACTTGCATCTTTGAATGAGAATGTGCTTGCTTACAGCAACGTGCTATATGTTCTGAATGCCCGAATTGGCAATCTGTGTCAAAACTTTGTTAGGATTATGTGATCCTTACTAGCTGGAAGTAAGGGAGATGGGGCATGAAGTTATTTCTAGGAGTTGGACACATACCAAGTTTAGCTCAGTTCTGGGCATCTTTGAAATACCTATACAAACTTGTTCCTACATAGTAACTTGCATCTTTGAATGAGAATCTGCTTGCTTACACTAACGTGCTATATGTTCTGAATGCCCGAATTGGGAATCTGTGTCAAAACTTTGTTAGGAATTATGTGATCCTTACTAGCTGGAAGTAAGGGAGATGGGGCATGAAGTTATTTCTAGGAGTTGGACACATACCAAGTTTAGCTCAGTTCTGGGCATCTTTGAAATACCTATACAAACTTGTTCCTACATAGTAACTTGCAACTATGAATGAAAATGTGCTTGCTTACAGCAACGTGCTATATGTTCTGAATGCCCGAATTGGGAATCTGTGTCAAAACTTTGTTAGGAATAATGTGATCCTTACTAGCTGGAAGTAAGGGAGATGGGGCATGAAGTTATTTCTAGGAGTTGGACACATACCAAGTTTAGCTCAGTTCTGGGCATCTTTGAAATACCTATACAAACTTGTTCCTACATAGTAACTTGCAACTTTGAAAGAGAATGTGCTTGCTTACAGCAACGTGCTATATGTTCTGAATGCCCGAATTGGGAATCTGTGTCAAAACTTTGTTAGGAATTATGTGATCCTTACTAGCTGGAAGTAAGGGAGATGGGGCATGAAGTTATTTCTAGGAGTTGGACACATACCAAGTTTAGCTCAGTTCTGGGCATCTTTGAAATACCTATACAAACTTGTTCCTACATAGTAACTTGCAACTTTGAATGAGAATGTGCTTGCTTACAGCAACGTGCTATATGTTCTGAATGCCCGAATTGGGAATCTGTGTCAAATCTTTGTTAGGAATCATGTGATCCTTACTAGCTGGAAGTAAGGGAGATGGGGCATGAAGTTATTTCTAGGAGTTGGACACATACCAAGTTTAGCTCAGTTCTGGGCATCTTTGAAATACCTATACAAACTTGTTCCTACATAGTAACTTGCAACTTTGAAGGAGAATGTGCTTGCTTACAGCAACGTGCTATATGTTCTGAATGCCCGAATTGGGAATCTGTGTCAAAACTTTGTTAGGAATTATGTGATCCTTACTAGCTGGAAGTAAGGGAGATGGGGCATGAAGTTATTTCTAGGAGTTGGACACATACCAAGTTTAGCTCAGTTCTGGGCATCTTTGAAATACCTATACAAACTTGTTCCTACATAGTAACTTGCAACTTTGAATGAAAATGTGCTTGCTTACAGCAACGTGCTATATGTTCTGAATGCACGAATTGGGAATCTGTGTCAAAACTTTGTTAGGAATTATGTGATCCTTACTAGCTGGAAGTAAGGGAGATGGGGCATGAAGTTATTTCTAGGAGTTGGACACATACCAAGTTTAGCTCAGTTCTGGGCATCTTTGAAATACCTATACAATCTTGTTCCTACATAGTAACTTGCATCTTTGAATGAGAATCTGCTTGCTTACAGCAACGTGCTATATGTTCTGAATGCCCGAATTGGCAATCTGTGTCAAAACATTGTTAGGAATCATGTGATCCTTACTAGCTGGAAGTAAGGGAGACGGGCCTGAAGTTATTTCTAGGAGTTGGACACATACCAAGTTTAGCTCAGTTCTGGGCATCTTTGAAATACCTATACAAACTTGTTCCTACATAGTAACTTGCAACTTTGAATGAAAATGTGCTTGCTTACAGCAAAGTGCTGTATGTTCTGAATGCCCGAATTGGGAATCTGTGTCAAAACTTTGTTAGGAATCATGTGATCCTTACTAGCTGGAAGTAAGGGAGATGGGGCATGAAGTTATTTCTAGGAGTTGGACACATACCAAGTTTAGCTCAGTTCTGGGCATCTTTGAAATACCTATACAAACTTGTTCCTACATAGTAACTTGCAACTTTGAATGAAAATGTGCTTGCTTACAGCAACGTGCTGTATGTTCTGAATGCCCGAATTGGGAATCTGTGTCAAAACTTTGTTAGGAATAATGTGATCCTTACTAGCTGGAAGTAAGGGAGATGGGGCATGAAGTTATTTCTAGGAGTTGGACACATACCAAGTTTAGCTCAGTTCTGGGCATCTTTGAAATACCTATACAAACTTGTTCCTACATAGTAACTTGCAACTTTGAATGAGAATGTGCTTGCTTACAGCAACGTGCTATATGTTCTGAATGCCCGAATTGGGAATCTGTGTCAAAACTTTGTTAGGAATAATGTGATCCTTACTAGCTGGAAGTAAGGGAGATGGGGCATGAAGTTATTTCTAGGAGTTGGACACATACCAAGTTTAGCTCAGTTCTGGGCATCTTTGAAATACCTATACAAACTTGTTCCTACATAGTAACTTGCATCATTAATGAGAATCTGCTTGCTTGCAGCAACGTGCTATATGTTCTGAATGCCCGAATAGGGAATCTCTGTCAAAACTTTGTTAGGAATTATGTGATCCTTACTAGCTGGAAGTAAGGGAGATGGGGCATGAAGATATTTCTAGGAGTTGGACACATACCAAGTTTAGCTCAGTTCTGGGCATCTTTGAAATACCTATACAAACTTGTTCCTACATAGTAACTTGCAACTTTGAAGGAAAATGTGCTTGCTTACAGCAACGTGCTATATGTTCTGAATGCCCGAATTGGGAAACTGTGTCAAAACTTTGTTAGGAATTATGTGATCCTTACTAGCTGGAAGTAAGGGAGATGGGGCATGAAGTTATTTCTAGGAGTTGGACACATACCAAGTTTAGCTCAGTTCTGGGCATCTTTGAAATACCTATACTAATTTGTTCCTACATAGTAACTTGCAACTTTGAATGAGAATGTGCTTGCTTACAGCAACGTGCTATATGTTCTGAATGCCCGAATTGGGAATCTGTGTCAAAACTTTGTTAGGAATTATGTGATCCTTACTAGCTGGAAGTAAGGGAGATGGGGCATGAAGTTATTTCTAGGAGTTGGACACATACCAAGTTTAGCTCAGTTCTGGGCATCTTTGAAATACCTATACAAACTTGTTCCTACATAGTAACTTGCATCATTAATGAGAATCTGTTTGCTTGCAGCAACGTGCTATATGTTCTGAATGCCCGAATAGGGAATCTGTGTCAAAACTTTGTTAGGAATTATGTGATCCTTACTAGCTGGAAGTAAGGGAGATGGGGCATGAAGTTATTTCTAGGAGTTGGACACATAGCAAGTTTAGCTCAGTTCTGGGCATCTTTGAAATACCTATACAAACTTGTTCCTACATAGTAACTTGCAACTTTGAATGAGAATGTGCCTGCTTACAGCAACGTCCTATATGTTCTGAATGCCCGAATTGGGAATCTGTGTCAAAACTTTGTTAGGAATTATGTGATCCTTACAAGCTGGAAGTAAGGGAGATGGGGCATGAAGTTATTTCTAGGAGTTGGACACATACCAAGTTTAGCTCAGTTCTGGGCATCTTTGAAATACCTATACAAACTTGTTCCTACATAGTATCTTGCAACTTTGAATGAGAATGTGCCTGCTTACAGCAACGTGCTATATGTTCTGAATGCCCGAATTGGGAATCTGTGTCAAAACTTTGTTAGGAATTATGTGATCCTTACTAGCTGGAAGTAAGGGAGATGCTGCATGAAGTTATTTCTAGGAGTTGGACACATACCAAGTTTAGCTCAGTTCTGGGCATCTTTGAAATACCTATACAAACTTGTTCCTACATAGTAACTTGCATCTTTGAATGAGAATCTGCTTGCTTACAGCAACGTGCTATATGTTCTGAATGCCCGAATTGGGAATCTGTGTCAAATCTTTGTTAGGAATTATGTGATCCTTACTAGCTGGAAGTAAGGGGGATGGGGAATGAAGTTATTTCTAGGAGTTGGACACATACCAAGTTTAGCTCAGTTCTGGGCATCTTTGAAATACCTATATAAACTTGTTCCTACATAGTAACTTGCAACTTTGAATGAAAATGTGCTTGCTTACAGCAACGTGCTGTATGTTCTGAATGCCCGAATTGGGAATCTGTGTCAAAACTTTGTTAGGAATTATGTGATCCTTACTAGCTGGAAGTAAGGGAGATGGGGCATGAAGTTATTTCTAGGAGTTGGACACATACCAAGTTTAGCTCAGTTCTGGGCATCTTTGAAATACCTATACAAACTTGTTCCTACATAGTAACTTGCATCTTTGAATGAGAATCTGCTTGCTTACAGCAACTTGCTATATGTTCTGAATGCCCGAATTGGGAATCTGTGTCAAAACTTTGTTAGGAATTATGTGATCCTTACTAGCTGGAAGTAAGGGGGATGGGGCATGAAGTTATTTCTAGGAGTTGGACACATACCAAGTTTAGCTCAGTTCTGGGCATCTTTGAAATACCTATATAAACTTGTTCCTACATAGTAACTTGCAACTTTGAATGAAAATGTGCTTGCTTACAGCAACGTGCTGTATGTTCTGAATGCCCGAATTGGGAATCTGTGTCAAAACTTTGTTAGGAATTATGTGATCCTTACTAGCTGGAAGTAAGGGAGATGGGGCATGAAGTTATTTCTAGGAGTTGGACACATACCAAGTTTAGCTCAGTTCTGGGCATCTTTGAAATACCTATACAAACTTGTTCCTACATAGTAACTTACAACTTTGAATGAAAATGTGCTTGCTTACAGCAATGTGCTATATGTTCTGAATGCCCGAATTGGGAATCTGTGTCAAAACTTTGTTAGGAATTATGTGATCCTTACTAGCTGGAAGTAAGGGAGATGGGGCATGAAGTTATTTCTAGGAGTTGGACACATACCAAGTTTAGCTCAGTTCTGGGCATCTTTGAAATACCTATACAAACTTGTTCCTACATAGTAACTTGCAACTTTGAATGAGAATGTGCTTGCTTACAGCAACGTGCTATATGTTCTGAATGCCCGAATTGGGAATCTGTGTCAAAACTTTGTTAGGAATTATGTGATCCTTACGAGCTGGAAGTAAGGGAGATGGGGCATGAAGTTATTTCTAGGAGTTGGACACATACCAAGTTTAGCTCAGTTCTGGGCATCTTTGAAATACCTATACAAACTTGTTCCTACATAGTAACTTGCATCATTAATGAGAATCTGTTTGCTTGCAGCAACGTGCTATATGTTCTGAATGCCCGAATAGGGAATCTGTGTCAAAACTTTGTTAGGAATTATGTGATCCTTACTAGCTGGAAGTAAGGGAGATGGGGCATGAAGTTATTTCTAGGAGTTGGACACATAGCAAGTTTAGCTCAGTTCTGGGCATCTTTGAAATACCTATACAAACTTGTTCCTACATAGTAACTTGCAACTTTGAATGAGAATGTGCTTGCTTACAGCAACGTGCTATATGTTCTGAATGCCCGAATTGGGAATCTGTGTCAAATCTTTGTTAGGAATCATGTGATCCTTACTAGCTGGAAGTAAGGGAGATGGGGCATGAAGTTATTTCTAGGAGTTGGACACATACCAAGTTTAGCTCAGTTCTGGGCATCTTTGAAAGACCTATACAAACTTGTTCCTACATAGTAACTTGCAACTTTGAAGGAGAATGTGCTTGCTTACAGCAACGTGCTATATGTTCTGAATGCCCGAATTGGGAAACTGTGTCAAAACTTTGTTAGGAATTATGTGATCCTTACTAGCTGGAAGTAAGGGAGATGTGGCATGAAGTTATTTCTAGGAGTTGGACACATACCAAGTTTAGCTCAGTTCTGGGCATCTTTGAAATACCTATACAAACTTGTTCCTACATAGTAACTTGCAACTTTGAATGAGAATGTGCTTGCTTACAGCAACGTGCTATATGTTCTGAATGCCCGAATTGGGAATCTGTGTCAAAACTTTGTTAGGAATTATGTGATCCTTACTAGCTGGAAGTAAGGGAGATGGGGAATGAAGTTATTTCTAGGAGTTGGACACATACCAAGTTTAGCTCAGTTCTGGGCATCTTTGAAATACCTATACAAACTTGTTCCTACATAGTAACTTGCAACTTTCAATGAGAATGTGCTTGCTTACAGCAACGTGCTATATGTTCTGAATGCCCGAATTGGGAATCTGTGTCAAAACTTTGTTAGGAATTATGTGATCCTTACTAGCTGGAAGTAAGGGAGATGGGGCATGAAGTTATTTCTAGGAGTTGGACACATACCGAGTTTAGCTCAGTTCTGGGCATCTTTGAAATACCTAAACAAACTTGTTCCTACATAGTAACTTGCATCTTTGAATGAGAATCTGCTTGCTTACAGCAACGTGCTATATGTTCTGAATGCCCGAATTGGGAATCTGTGTCAAAACTTTGTTAGGAATTATGTGATCCTTACTAGCTGGAAGTAAGGGAGATGGGGCATGAAGTTATTTCTAGGAGTTGGACACATACCGAGTTTAGCTCAGTTCTGGGCATCTTTGAAATACCTATACAAACTTGTTCCTACATAGTAACTTGCAACTTTGAATGAAAATGTGCTTGCTTAAGCAACGTGCTGTATGTTCTGAATGCCCGAATTGGGAATCTGTGTCAAAACTTTGTTAGGAATCATGTGATCCTTACTAGCTGGAAGTAAGGGAGATGGGGCATGAAGTTATTTCTAGGAGTTGGACACATACCAAGTTTAGCTCAGTTCTGGGCATCTTTGAAATACCTATACAAACTTGTTCCTACATAGTAACTTGCAACTTTGAATGAAAATGTGCTTGCTTACAGCAACGTGCTATATGTTCTGAATGCCCGAATTGGGAATCTGTGTCAAAACTTTGTTAGGAATAATGTGATCCTTACTAGCTGGAAGTAAGGGAGATGGGGCATGAAGTTATTTCTAGGAGTTGGACACATACCAAGTTTAGCTCAGTTCTGGGCATCTTTGAAATACCTATACAAACTTGTTCCTACATAGTAACTTGCAACTTTGAATGAGAATGTGCTTGCTTACAGCAACGTGCTATATGTTCTGAATGCCCGAATTGGGAATCTGTGTCAAAACTTTGTTAGGAATAATGTGATCCTTACTAGCTGGAAGTAAGGGAGATGGGGCATGAAGTTATTTCTAGGAGTTGGACACATACCAAGTTTAGCTCAGTTCTGGGCATCTTTGAAATACCTATACAAACTTGTTCCTACATAGTAACTTGCATCATTAATGAGAATCTGCTTGCTTGCAGCAACGTGCTATATGTTCTGAATGCCCGAATAGGGAATCTCTGTCAAAACTTTGTTAGGAATTATGTGATCCTTACTAGCTGGAAGTAAGGGAGATGGGGCATGAAGTTATTTCTAGGAGTTGGACACATACCAAGTTTAGCTCAGTTCTGGGCATCTTTGAAATACCTATACAAACTTGTTCCTACATAGTAACTTGCAACTTTGAATGAGAATGTGCTTGCTTACAGCAACGTGCTATATGTTCTGAATGCACGAATTGGGAATCTGTGTCAAAACTTTGTTAGGAATTATGTGATCCTTACTAGCTGGAAGTAAGGGAGATGGGGCATGAAGTTATTTCTAGGAGTTGGACACATACCAAGTTTAGCTCAGTTCTGGGCATCTTTGAAATACCTATACAAAATTGTTCCTACATAGTAACTTGCATCATTAATGAGAATCTGTTTGCTTGCAGCAACGTGCTATATGTTCTGAATGCCCGAATAGGGAATCTGTGTCAAAACTTTGTTAGGAATTATGTGATCCTTACTAGCTGGAAGTAAGGGAGATGGGGCATGAAGTTATTTCTAGGAGTTGGACACATAGCAAGTTTAGCTCAGTTCTGGGCATCTTTGAAATACCTATACAAACTTGTTCCTACATAGTAACTTGCAACTTTGAATGAGAATGTGCTTGCTTACAGCAACGTGCTATATGTTCTGAATGCCCGAATTGGGAATCTGTGTCAAATCTTTGTTAGGAATCATGTGATCCTTACTAGCTGGAAGTAAGGGAGATGGGGCATGAAGTTATTTCTAGGAGTTGGACACATACCAAGTTTAGCTCAGTTCTGGGCATCTTTGAAATACCTATACAAACTTGTTCCTACATAGTAACTTGCAACTTTGAAGGAGAATGTGCTTGCTTACAGCAACGTGCTATATGTTCTGAATGCCCGAATTGGGAATCTGTGTCAAAACTTTGTTAGGAATTATGTGATCCTTACTAGCTGGAAGTAAGGGAGATGGGGCATGAAGATATTTCTAGGAGTTGGACACATACCAAGTTTAGCTCAGTTCTGGGCATCTTTGAAATACCTATACAAACTTGTTCCTACATAGTAACTTGCAACTATGAATGAAAATGTGCTTGCTTACAGCAACGTGCTATATGTTCTGAATGCTCGAATTGGGAATCTGTGTCAAAACTTTGTTAGGAATAATGTGATCCTTACTAGCTGGAAGTAAGGGAGATGGGGCATGAAGTTATTTCTAGGAGTTGGACACATACCAAGTTTAGCTCAGTTCTGGGCATCTTTGAAATACCTATACAAACTTGTTCCTACATAGTAACTTGCAACTTTGAAAGAGAATGTGCTTGCTTACAGCAACGTGCTATATGTTCTGAATGCCCGAATTGGGAATCTGTGTCAAAACTTTGTTAGGAATTATGTGATCCTTACTAGCTGGAAGTAAGGGAGATGGGGCATGAAGTTATTTCTAGGAGTTGGACACATACCAAGTTTAGCTCAGTTCTGGGCATCTTTGAAATACCTATACAAACTTGTTCCTACATAGTAACTTGCAACTTTGAATGAGAATGTGCTTGCTTACAGCAACGTGCTATATGTTCTGAATGCCCGAATTGGGAATCTGTGTCAAATCTTTGTTAGGAATCATGTGATCCTTACTAGCTGGAAGTAAGGGAGATGGGGCATGAAGTTATTTCTAGGAGTTGGACACATACCAAGTTTAGCTCAGTTCTGGGCATCTTTGAAATACCTATACAAACTTGTTCCTACATAGTAACTTGCAACTTTGAAGGAGAATGTGCTTGCTTACAGCAACGTGCTATATGTTCTGAATGCCCGAATTGGGAATCTGTGTCAAAACTTTGTTAGGAATTATGTGATCCTTACTAGCTGGAAGTAAGGGAGATGGGGCATGAAGTTATTTCTAGGAGTTGGACACATACCAAGTTTAGCTCAGTTCTGGGCATCTTTGAAATACCTATACAAACTTGTTCCTACATAGTAACTTGCAACTTTGAATGAAAATGTGCTTGCTTACAGCAACGTGCTATATGTTCTGAATGCACGAATTGGGAATCTGTGTCAAAACTTTGTTAGGAATTATGTGATCCTTACTAGCTGGAAGTAAGGGAGATAGGGCATGAAGTTATTTCTAGGAGTTGGACACATACCAAGTTTAGCTCAGTTCTGGGCATCTTTGAAATACCTATACAATCTTGTTCCTACATAGTAACTTGCATCTTTGAATGAGAATCTGCTTGCTTACAGCAACGTGCTATATGTTCTGAATGCCCGAATTGGCAATCTGTGTCAAAACATTGTTAGGAATCATGTGATCCTTACTAGCTGGAAGTAAGGGAGATGGGGCATGAAGTTATTTCTAGGAGTTGGACACATACCAAGTTTAGCTCAGTTCTGGGCATCTTTGAAATACCTATACAAACTTGTTCCTACATAGTAACTTGCAACTTTGAATGAGAATGTGCTTGCTTACAGCAACGTGCTATATGTTCTGAATGCCCGAATTGGGAATCTGTGTCAAAACTTTGTTAGGAATCATGTGATCCTTACTAGCTGGAAGTAAGGGAGATGGGGCATGAAGTTATTTCTAGGAGTTGGACACATACCAAGTTTAGCTCAGTTCTGGGCATCTTTGAAATACCTATACAAACTTGTTCCTACATAGTAACTTGCAACTTTGAATGAAAATGTGCTTGCTTACAGCAACGTGCTGTATGTTCTGAATGCCCGAATTGGGAATCTGTGTCAAAACTTTGTTAGGAATAATGTGATCCTTACTAGCTGGAAGTAAGGGAGATGGGGCATGAAGTTATTTCTAGGAGTTGGACACATACCAAGTTTAGCTCAGTTCTGGGCATCTTTGAAATACCTATACAAACTTGTTCCTACATAGTAACTTGCAACTTTGAATGAGAATGTGCTTGCTTACAGCAACGTGCTATATGTTCTGAATGCCCGAATTGGGAATCTGTGTCAAAACTTTGTTAGGAATAATGTGATCCTTACTAGCTGGAAGTAAGGGAGATGGGGCATGAAGTTATTTCTAGGAGTTGGACACATACCAAGTTTAGCTCAGTTCTGGGCATCTTTGAAATACCTATACAAACTTGTTCCTACATAGTAACTTGCATCATTAATGAGAATCTGCTTGCTTGCAGCAACGTGCTATATGTTCTGAATGCCCGAATAGGGAATCTCTGTCAAAACTTTGTTAGGAATTATGTGATCCTTACTAGCTGGAAGTAAGGGAGATGGGGCATGAAGTTATTTCTAGGAGTTGGACACATACCAAGTTTAGCTCAGTTCTGGGCATCTTTGAAATACCTATACAAACTTGTTCCTACATAGTAACTTGCAACTGTGAAGGAAAATGTGCTTGCTTACAGCAACGTGCTATATGTTCTGAATGCCCGAATTGGGAAACTGTGTCAAAACTTTGTTAGGAATTATGTGATCCTTACTAGCTGGAAGTAAGGGAGATGGGGCAAGAAGTTATTTCTAGGAGTTGGACACATACCAAGTTTAGCTCAGTTCTGGGCATCTTTGAAATACCTATACAAATTTGTTCCTACATAGTAACTTGCAACTTTGAATGAGAATGTGCTTGCTTACAGCAACGTGCTATATGTTCTGAATGCCCGAATTGGGAATCTGTGTCAAAACTTTGTTAGGAATTATGTGATCCTTACTAGCTGGAAGTAAGGGAGATGGGGCATGAAGTTATTTCTAGGAGTTGGACACATACCAAGTTTAGCTCAGTTCTGGGCATCTTTGAAATACCTATACAAACTTGTTCCTACATAGTAACTTGCATCATTAATGAGAATCTGTTTGCTTGCAGCAACGTGCTATATGTTCTGAATGCCCGAATAGGGAATCTGTGTCAAAACTTTGTTAGGAATTATGTGATCCTTACTAGCTGGAAGTAAGGGAGATGGGGCATGAAGTTATTTCTAGGAGTTGGACACATAGCAAGTTTAGCTCAGTTCTCGGCATCTTTGAAATACCTATACAAACTTGTTCCTACATAGTAACTTGCAACTTTGAATGAGAATGTGCCTGCTTACAGCAACGTCCTATATGTTCTGAATGCCCGAATTGGGAATCTGTGTCAAAACTTTGTTAGGAATTATGTGATCCTTACAAGCTGGAAGTAAGGGAGATGGGGCATGAAGTTATTTCTAGGAGTTGGACACATACCAAGTTTAGCTCAGTTCTGGGCATCTTTGAAATACCTATACAAACTTGTTCCTACATAGTATCTTGCAACTTTGAATGAGAATGTGCCTGCTTACAGCAACGTGCTATATGTTCTGAATGCCCGAATTGGGAATCTGTGTCAAAACTTTGTTAGGAATTATGTGATCCTTACGAGCTGGAAGTAAGGGAGATGCTGCATGAAGTTATTTCTAGGAGTTGGACACATACCAAGTTTAGCTCAGTTCTGGGCATCTTTGAAATACCTATACAAACTTGTTCCTACATAGTAACTTGCATCTTTGAATGAGAATCTGCTTGCTTACAGCAACGTGCTATATGTTCTGATTGCCCGAATTGGGAATCTGTGTCAAAACTTTGTTAGGAATTATGTGATCCTTACTAGCTGGAAGTAAGGGGGATGGGGCATGAAGTTATTTATAGGAGTTGGACACATAACAAGTTTAGCTCAGTTCTGGGCATCTTTGAAATACCTATATAAACTTGTTCCTACATAGTAACTTGCAACTTTGAATGAAAATGTGCTTGCTTACAGCAACGTGCTGTATGTTCTGAATGCCCGAATTGGGAATCTGTGTCAAAACTTTGTTAGGAATTATGTGATCCTTACTAGCTGGAAGTAAGGGAGATGGGGCATGAAGTTATTTCTAGGAGTTGGACACATACCAAGTTTAGCTCAGTTCTGGGCATCTTTGAAATACCTATACAAACTTGTTCCTACATAGTAACTTGCATCTTTGAATGAGAATCTGCTTGCTTACAGCAACTTGCTATATGTTCTGAATGCCCGAATTGGGAATCTGTGTCAAAACTTTGTTAGGAATTATGTGATCCTTACTAGCTGGAAGTAAGGGGGATGGGGCATGAAGTTATTTCTAGGAGTTGGACACATACCAAGTTTAGCTCAGTTCTGGGCATCTTTGAAATACCTATATAAACTTGTTCCTACATAGTAACTTGCAACTTTGAATGAAAATGTGCTTGCTTACAGCAACGTGCTGTTTGTTCTGAATGCCCGAATTGGGAATCTGTGTCAAAACTTTGTTAGGAATTATGTGATCCTTACTAGCTGGAAGTAAGGGAGATGGGGCATGAAGTTATTTCTAGGAGTTGGACACATACCAAGTTTAGCTCAGTTCTGGGCATCTTTGAAATACCTATACAAACTTGTTCCTACATAGTAACTTACAACTTTGAATGAAAATGTGCTTGCTTACAGCAATGTGCTATATGTTCTGAATGCCCGAATTGGGAATCTGTGTCAAAACTTTGTTAGGAATTATGTGATCCTTACTAGCTGGAAGTAAGGGAGATGGGGCATGAAGTTATTTCTAGGAGTTGGACACATACCAAGTTTAGCTCAGTTCTGGGCATCTTTGAAATACCTATACAAACTTGTTCCTACATAGTAACTTGCAACTTTGAATGAGAATGTGCTTGCTTACAGCAACGTGCTATATGTTCTGAATGCCCGAATTGGGAATCTGTGTCAAAACTTTGTTAGGAATTATGTGATCCTTACGAGCTGGAAGTAAGGGAGATGGGGCATGAAGTTATTTCTAGGAGTTGGACACATACCAAGTTTAGCTCAGTTCTGGGCATCTTTGAAATACCTATACAAACTTGTTCCTACATAGTAACTTGCATCATTAATGAGAATCTGTTTGCTTGCAGCAACGTGCTATATGTTCTGAATGCCCGAATAGGGAATCTGTGTCAAAACTTTGTTAGGAATTATGTGATCCTTACTAGCTGGAAGTAAGGGAGATGGGGCATGAAGTTATTTCTAGGAGTTGGACACATAGCAAGTTTAGCTCAGTTCTGGGCATCTTTGAAATACCTATACAAACTTGTTCCTACATAGTAACTTGCAACTTTGAATGAGAATGTGCTTGCTTACAGCAACGTGCTATATGTTCTGAATGCCCGAATTGGGAATCTGTGTCAAATCTTTGTTAGGAATCATGTGATCCTTACTAGCTGGAAGTAAGGGAGATGGGGCATGAAGTTATTTCTAGGAGTTGGACACATACCAAGTTTAGCTCAGTTCTGGGCATCTTTGAAAGACCTATACAAACTTGTTCCTACATAGTAACTTGCAACTTTGAAGGAGAATGTGCTTGCTTACAGCAACGTGCTATATGTTCTGAATGCCCGAATTGGGAAACTGTGTCAAAACTTTGTTAGGAATTATGTGATCCTTACTAGCTGGAAGTAAGGGAGATGTGGCATGAAGTTATTTCTAGGAGTTGGACACATACCAAGTTTAGCTCAGTTCTGGGCATCTTTGAAATACCTATACAAACTTGTTCCTACATAGTAACTTGCAACTTTGAATGAGAATGTGCTTGCTTACAGCAACGTGCTATATGTTCTGAATGCCCGAATTGGGAATCTGTGTCAAAACTTTGTTAGGAATTATGTGATCCTTACTAGCTGGAAGTAAGGGAGATGGGGAATGAAGTTATTTCTAGGAGTTGGACACATACCAAGTTTAGCTCAGTTCTGGGCATCTTTGAAATACCTATACAAACTTGTTCCTACATAGTAACTTGCAACTTTCAATGAGAATGTGCTTGCTTACAGCAACGTGCTATATGTTCTGAATGCCCGAATTGGGAATCTGTGTCAAAACTTTGTTAGGAATTATGTGATCCTTACTAGCTGGAAGTAAGGGAGATGGGGCATGAAGTTATTTCTAGGAGTTGGACACATACCGAGTTTAGCTCAGTTCTGGGCATCTTTGAAATACCTAAACAAACTTGTTCCTACATAGTAACTTGCATCTTTGAATGAGAATCTGCTTTCTTACAGCAACGTGCTATATGTTCTGAATGCCCGAATTGGGAATCTGTGTCAAAACTTTGTTAGGAATAATGTGATCCTTACTAGCTGGAAGTAAGGGAGATGGGGCATGAAGTTATTTCTAGGAGTTGGACACATACCAAGTTTAGCTCAGTTCTGGGCATCTTTGAAATACCTATACAAACTTGTTCCTACATAGTAACTTGCATCATTAATGAGAATCTGCTTGCTTGCAGCAACGTGCTATATGTTCTGAATGCCCGAATAGGGAATCTCTGTCAAAACTTTGTTAGGAATTATGTGATCCTTACTAGCTGGAAGTAAGGGAGATGGGGCATGAAGTTATTTCTAGGAGTTGGACACATACCAAGTTTAGCTCAGTTCTGGGCATCTTTGAAATACCTATACAAACTTGTTCCTACATAGTAACTTGCAACTTTGAATGAGAATGTGCTTGCTTACAGCAACGTGCTATATGTTCTGAATGCACGAATTGGGAATCTGTGTCAAAACTTTGTTAGGAATTATGTGATCCTTACTAGCTGGAAGTAAGGGAGATGGGGCATGAAGTTATTTCTAGGAGTTGGACACATACCAAGTTTAGCTCAGTTCTGGGCATCTTTGAAATCCCTATACAAACTTGTTCCTACATAGTAACTTGCATCTTTGAATGAGAATCTGCTTGCTTACACTAACGTGCTATATGTTCTGAATGCCCGAATTGGGAATCTGTGTCAAAACTTTGTTAGGAATTATGTGATCCTTACTAGCTGGAAGTAAGGGAGATGGGGCATGAAGTTATTTCTAGGAGTTGGACACATACCAAGTTTAGCTCAGTTCTGGGCATCTTTGAAATACCTATACAAACTTGTTCCTACATAGTAACTTGCAACTTTGAATGAAAATGTGCCTGCTAACAGCAACGTGCTATATGTTCTGAATGCCCGAATTGGCAGTCTGTGTCAAATCTTTGTTAGGAATTATGTGATCCTTACTAGCTGGAAGTAAGGGAGATGGGGCATGAAGTTATTTCTAGGAGTTGGACACATACCAAGTTTAGCTCAGTTCTGGGCATCTTTGAAATACCTATACAAACTTGTTCCTACATAGTAACTTGCAACTTTGAATGAGAATGTGCCTGCTTACAGCAACGTCCTATATGTTCTGAATGCCTGAATTGGGAATCTGTGTCAAAACTTTGTTAGGAATTATGTGATCCTTACTAGCTGGAAGTAAGGGAGATGGGGCATGAAGTTATTTCTAGGAGTTGGACACATACCAAGTTTAGCTCAGTTCTGGGCATCTTTGAAATACCTATACAAACTTGTTCCTACATAGTAACTTGCAACTTTGAATGAGAATGTGCCTGCTTACAGCAACGTGCTATATGTTCTGAATGCCCGAATTGGGAATCTGTGTCAAAACTTTGTTAGGAATTATGTGATCCTTACTAGCTGGAAGTAAGGGAGATGGGGCATGAAGTTATTTCTAGGAGTTGGACACATACCAAGTTTAGCTCAGTTCTGGGCATCTTTGAAATACCTATACAAACTTGTTCCTTCATAGTAACTTGCATCTTTGAATGAGAATCTGCTTGCTTACAGCAACGTGCTATATGTTCTGAATGCCCGAATTGGGAATCTGTGTCAAAACTTTGTTAGGAATTATGTGATCCTTACTAGCTGGAAGTAAGGGAGATGGGGCATGAAGTTATTTCTAGGAGTTGGACACATACCAAGTTTAGCTCAGTTCTGGGCATTTTTGAAATACCTATATAAACTTGTTCCTACATAGTAACTTGCAACTTTGAATGACAATGTGCTTGCTTACAGCAACGTGCTGTATGTTCTGAATGCCCGAATTGGGAATCTGTGTCAAAACTTTGTTAGGAATTATGTGATCCTTACTAGCTGGAAGTAAGGGAGATGGGGCATGAAGTTATTTCTAGGAGTTGGACACATACCAAGTTTAGCTCAGTTCTGGGCATCTTTGAAATACCTATACAAACTTGTTCCTACATAGTAACTTGCAACTTTGAATGACAATGTGCTTGCTTACAGCAACGTGCTATATGTTCTGAATGCCCGAATTGGGAATCTGTGTCAAAACTTTGTTAGGAATTATGTGATCCTTACTAGCTGGAAGTAAGGGAGATGGGGCATGAAGATATTTCTAGGAGTTGGACACATACCAAGTTTAGCTCAGTTCTGGGCATCTTTGAAATACCTATACAAACTTGTTCCTACATAGTAACTTGCAACTATGAATGAAAATGTGCTTGCTTACAGCAACGTGCTATATGTTCTGAATGCTCGAATTGGGAATCTGTGTCAAAACTTTGTTAGGAATTATGTGATCCTTACTAGCTGGAAGTAAGGGAGATGGGGCATGAAGTTATTTCTAGGAGTTGGACACATACCAAGTTTAGCTCAGTTCTGGGCATCTTTGAAATACCTATACAAACTTGTTCCTACATAGTAACTTGCAACTTTGAAAGAGAATGTGCTTGCTTACAGCAACGTGCTATATGTTCTGAATGCCCGAATTGGGAATCTGTGTCAAAACTTTGTTAGGAATTATGTGATCCTTACTAGCTGGAAGTAAGGGAGATGGGGCATGAAGTTATTTCTAGGAGTTGGACACATACCAAGTTTAGCTCAGTTCTGGGCATCTTTGAAATACCTATACAAACTTGTTCCTACATAGTAACTTGCAACTTTGAATGAGAATGTGCCTGCTTACAGCAACGTCCTATATGTTCTGAATGCCCGAATTGGGAATCTGTGTCAAAACTTTGTTAGGAATTATGTGATCCTTACTAGCTGGAAGTAAGGGAGATGGGGCATGAAGTTATTTCTAGGAGTTGGACACATACCAAGTTTAGCTCAGTTCTGGGCATCTTTGAAATACCTATACAAACTTGTTCCTACATAGTAACTTGCAACTTTGAATGAGAATGTGCCTGCTTACAGCAACGTGCTATATGTTCTGAATGCCCGAATTGGGAATCTGTGTCAAAACTTTGTTAGGAATTATGTGATCCTTACTAGCTGGAAGTAAGGGAGATGGGGCATGAAGTTATTTCTAGGAGTTGGACACATACCAAGTTTAGCTCAGTTCTGGGCATCTTTGAAATACCTATACAAACTTGTTCCTACATAGTAACTTGCATCTTTGAATGAGAATCTGCTTGCTTACAGCAACGTGCTATATGTTCTGAATGCCCGAATTGGGAATCTGTGTCAAAACTTTGTTAGGAATTATGTGATCCTTACTAGCTGGAAGTAAGGGAGATGGGGCATGAAGTTATTTCTAGGAGTTGGACACATACCAAGTTTAGCTCAGTTCTGGGCATCTTTGAAATACCTATACAAACTTGTTCCTACATAGTAACTTGCATCATTAATGAGAATCTGTTTGCTTGCAGCAACGTGCTATATGTTCTGAATGCCCGAATAGGGAATCTGTGTCAAAACTTTGTTAGGAATTATGTGATCCTTACTAGCTGGAAGTAAGGGAGATGGGGCATGAAGTTATTTCTAGGAGTTGGACACATAGCAAGTTTAGCTCAGTTCTGGGCATCTTTGAAATACCTATACAAACTTGTTCCTACATAGTAACTTGCAACTTTGAATGAGAATGTGCCTGCTTACAGCAACGTCCTATATGTTCTGAATGCCCGAATTGGGAATCTGTGTCAAAACTTTGTTAGGAATTATGTGATCCTTACAAGCTGGAAGTAAGGGAGATGGGGCATGAAGTTATTTCTAGGAGTTGGACACATACCAAGTTTAGCTCAGTTCTGGGCATCTTTGAAATACCTATACAAACTTGTTCCTACATAGTATCTTGCAACTTTGAATGAGAATGTGCCTGCTTACAGCAACGTGCTATATGTTCTGAATGCCCGAATTGGGAATCTGTGTCAAAACTTTGTTAGGAATTATGTGATCCTTACGAGCTGGAAGTAAGGGAGATGCTGCATGAAGTTATTTCTAGGAGTTGGACACATACCAAGTTTAGCTCAGTTCTGGGCATCTTTGAAATACCTATACAAACTTGTTCCTACATAGTAACTTGCATCTTTGAATGAGAATCTGCTTGCTTACAGCAACGTGCTATATGTTCTGATTGCCCGAATTGGGAATCTGTGTCAAAACTTTGTTAGGAATTATGTGATCCTTACTAGCTGGAAGTAAGGGGGATGGGGCATGAAGTTATTTATAGGAGTTGGACACATAACAAGTTTAGCTCAGTTCTGGGCATCTTTGAAATACCTATATAAACTTGTTCCTACATAGTAACTTGCAACTTTGAATGAAAATGTGCTTGCTTACAGCAACGTGCTGTATGTTCTGAATGCCCGAATTGGGAATCTGTGTCAAAACTTTGTTAGGAATTATGTGATCCTTACTAGCTGGAAGTAAGGGAGATGGGGCATGAAGTTATTTCTAGGAGTTGGACACATACCAAGTTTAGCTCAGTTCTGGGCATCTTTGAAATACCTATACAAACTTGTTCCTACATAGTAACTTGCAACTTTGAATGAGAATGTGCTTGCTTACAGCAACGTGCTATATGTTCTGAATGCCCGAATTGGGAATCTGTGTCAAAACTTTGTTAGGAATTATGTGATCCTTACTAGCTGGAAGTAAGGGAGATGGGGCATGAAGTTATTTCTAGGAGTTGGACACATACCAAGTTTAGCTCAGTTCTGGGCATCTTTGAAATACCTATACAAACTTGTTCCTACATAGTAACTTGCAACTATGAATGAAAATGTGCTTGCTTACAGCAACGTGCTATATGTTCTGAATGCTCGAATTGGGAATCTGTGTCAAAACTTTGTTAGGAATAATGTGATCCTTACTAGCTGGAAGTAAGGGAGATGGGGCATGAAGTTATTTCTAGGAGTTGGACACATACCAAGTTTAGCTCAGTTCTGGGCATCTTTGAAATACCTATACAAACTTGTTCCTACATAGTAACTTGCAACTTTGAAAGAGAATGTGCTTGCTTACAGCAACGTGCTATATGTTCTGAATGCCCGAATTGGGAATCTGTGTCAAAACTTTGTTAGGAATTATGTGATCCTTACTAGCTGGAAGTAAGGGAGATGGGGCATGAAGTTATTTCTAGGAGTTGGACACATACCAAGTTTAGCTCAGTTCTGGGCATCTTTGAAATACCTATACAAACTTGTTCCTACATAGTAACTTGCAACTTTGAATGAGAATGTGCCTGCTTACAGCAACGTCCTATATGTTCTGAATGCCCGAATTGGGAATCTGTGTCAAAACTTTGTTAGGAATTATGTGATCCTTACTAGCTGGAAGTAAGGGAGATGGGGCATGAAGTTATTTCTAGGAGTTGGACACATACCAAGTTTAGCTCAGTTCTGGGCATCTTTGAAATACCTATACAAACTTGTTCCTACATAGTAACTTGCAACTTTGAATGAGAATGTGCCTGCTTACAGCAACGTGCTATATGTTCTGAATGCCCGAATTGGGAATCTGTGTCAAAACTTTGTTAGGAATTATGTGATCCTTACTAGCTGGAAGTAAGGGAGATGGGGCATGAAGTTATTTCTAGGAGTTGGACACATACCAAGTTTAGCTCAGTTCTGGGCATCTTTGAAATACCTATACAAACTTGTTCCTTCATAGTAACTTGCATCTTTGAATGAGAATCTGCTTGCTTACAGCAACGTGCTATATGTTCTGAATGCCCGAATTGGGAATCTGTGTCAAAACTTTGTTAGGAATTATGTGATCCTTACTAGCTGGAAGTAAGGGAGATGGGGCATGAAGTTATTTCTAGGAGTTGGACACATACCAAGTTTAGCTCAGTTCTGGGCATTTTTGAAATACCTATATAAACTTGTTCCTACATAGTAACTTGCAACTTTGAATGACAATGTGCTTGCTTACAGCAACGTGCTGTATGTTCTGAATGCCCGAATTGGGAATCTGTGTCAAAACTTTGTTAGGAATTATGTGATCCTTACTAGCTGGAAGTAAGGGAGATGGGGCATGAAGTTATTTCTAGGAGTTGGACACATACCAAGTTTAGCTCAGTTCTGGGCATCTTTGAAATACCTATACAAACTTGTTCCTACATAGTAACTTGCAACTTTGAATGACAATGTGCTTGCTTACAGCAACGTGCTATATGTTCTGAATGCCCGAATTGGGAATCTGTGTCAAAACTTTGTTAGGAATTATGTGATCCTTACTAGCTGGAAGTAAGGGAGATGGGGCATGAAGATATTTCTAGGAGTTGGACACATACCAAGTTTAGCTCAGTTCTGGGCATCTTTGAAATACCTATACAAACTTGTTCCTACATAGTAACTTGCAACTATGAATGAAAATGTGCTTGCTTACAGCAACGTGCTATATGTTCTGAATGCTCGAATTGGGAATCTGTGTCAAAACTTTGTTAGGAATTATGTGATCCTTACTAGCTGGAAGTAAGGGAGATGGGGCATGAAGTTATTTCTAGGAGTTGGACACATACCAAGTTTAGCTCAGTTCTGGGCATCTTTGAAATACCTATACAAACTTGTTCCTACATAGTAACTTGCAACTTTGAAAGAGAATGTGCTTGCTTACAGCAACGTGCTATATGTTCTGAATGCCCGAATTGGGAATCTGTGTCAAAACTTTGTTAGGAATTATGTGATCCTTACTAGCTGGAAGTAAGGGAGATGGGGCATGAAGTTATTTCTAGGAGTTGGACACATACCAAGTTTAGCTCAGTTCTGGGCATCTTTGAAATACCTATACAAACTTGTTCCTACATAGTAACTTGCAACTTTGAATGAGAATGTGCCTGCTTACAGCAACGTCCTATATGTTCTGAATGCCCGAATTGGGAATCTGTGTCAAAACTTTGTTAGGAATTATGTGATCCTTACTAGCTGGAAGTAAGGGAGATGGGGCATGAAGTTATTTCTAGGAGTTGGACACATACCAAGTTTAGCTCAGTTCTGGGCATCTTTGAAATACCTATACAAACTTGTTCCTACATAGTAACTTGCAACTTTGAATGAGAATGTGCCTGCTTACAGCAACGTGCTATATGTTCTGAATGCCCGAATTGGGAATCTGTGTCAAAACTTTGTTAGGAATTATGTGATCCTTACTAGCTGGAAGTAAGGGAGATGGGGCATGAAGTTATTTCTAGGAGTTGGACACATACCAAGTTTAGCTCAGTTCTGGGCATCTTTGAAATACCTATACAAACTTGTTCCTACATAGTAACTTGCATCTTTGAATGAGAATCTGCTTGCTTACAGCAACGTGCTATATGTTCTGAATGCCCGAATTGGGAATCTGTGTCAAAACTTTGTTAGGAATTATGTGATCCTTACTAGCTGGAAGTAAGGGAGATGGGGCATGAAGTTATTTCTAGGAGTTGGACACATACCAAGTTTAGCTCAGTTCTGGGCATCTTTGAAATACCTATACAAACTTGTTCCTACATAGTAACTTGCATCATTAATGAGAATCTGTTTGCTTGCAGCAACGTGCTATATGTTCTGAATGCCCGAATAGGGAATCTGTGTCAAAACTTTGTTAGGAATTATGTGATCCTTACTAGCTGGAAGTAAGGGAGATGGGGCATGAAGTTATTTCTAGGAGTTGGACACATAGCAAGTTTAGCTCAGTTCTGGGCATCTTTGAAATACCTATACAAACTTGTTCCTACATAGTAACTTGCAACTTTGAATGAGAATGTGCCTGCTTACAGCAACGTCCTATATGTTCTGAATGCCCGAATTGGGAATCTGTGTCAAAACTTTGTTAGGAATTATGTGATCCTTACAAGCTGGAAGTAAGGGAGATGGGGCATGAAGTTATTTCTAGGAGTTGGACACATACCAAGTTTAGCTCAGTTCTGGGCATCTTTGAAATACCTATACAAACTTGTTCCTACATAGTATCTTGCAACTTTGAATGAGAATGTGCCTGCTTACAGCAACGTGCTATATGTTCTGAATGCCCGAATTGGGAATCTGTGTCAAAACTTTGTTAGGAATTATGTGATCCTTACGAGCTGGAAGTAAGGGAGATGCTGCATGAAGTTATTTCTAGGAGTTGGACACATACCAAGTTTAGCTCAGTTCTGGGCATCTTTGAAATACCTATACAAACTTGTTCCTACATAGTAACTTGCATCTTTGAATGAGAATCTGCTTGCTTACAGCAACGTGCTATATGTTCTGATTGCCCGAATTGGGAATCTGTGTCAAAACTTTGTTAGGAATTATGTGATCCTTACTAGCTGGAAGTAAGGGGGATGGGGCATGAAGTTATTTATAGGAGTTGGACACATAACAAGTTTAGCTCAGTTCTGGGCATCTTTGAAATACCTATATAAACTTGTTCCTACATAGTAACTTGCAACTTTGAATGAAAATGTGCTTGCTTACAGCAACGTGCTGTATGTTCTGAATGCCCGAATTGGGAATCTGTGTCAAAACTTTGTTAGGAATTATGTGATCCTTACTAGCTGGAAGTAAGGGAGATGGGGCATGAAGTTATTTCTAGGAGTTGGACACATACCAAGTTTAGCTCAGTTCTGGGCATCTTTGAAATACCTATACAAACTTGTTCCTACATAGTAACTTGCAACTTTGAATGACAATGTGCTTGCTTACAGCAACGTGCTATATGTTCTGAATGCCCGAATTGGGAATCTGTGTCAAAACTTTGTTAGGAATTATGTGATCCTTACTAGCTGGAAGTAAGGGAGATGGGGCATGAAGATATTTCTAGGAGTTGGACACATACCAAGTTTAGCTCAGTTCTGGGCATCTTTGAAATACCTATACAAACTTGTTCCTACATAGTAACTTGCAACTATGAATGAAAATGTGCTTGCTTACAGCAACGTGCTATATGTTCTGAATGCTCGAATTGGGAATCTGTGTCAAAACTTTGTTAGGAATAATGTGATCCTTACTAGCTGGAAGTAAGGGAGATGGGGCATGAAGTTATTTCTAGGAGTTGGACACATACCAAGTTTAGCTCAGTTCTGGGCATCTTTGAAATACCTATACAAACTTGTTCCTACATAGTAACTTGCAACTTTGAAAGAGAATGTGCTTGCTTACAGCAACGTGCTATATGTTCTGAATGCCCGAATTGGGAATCTGTGTCAAAACTTTGTTAGGAATTATGTGATCCTTACTAGCTGGAAGTAAGGGAGATGGGGCATGAAGTTATTTCTAGGAGTTGGACACATACCAAGTTTAGCTCAGTTCTGGGCATCTTTGAAATACCTATACAAACTTGTTCCTACATAGTAACTTGCAACTTTGAATGAGAATGTGCCTGCTTACAGCAACGTCCTATATGTTCTGAATGCCCGAATTGGGAATCTGTGTCAAAACTTTGTTAGGAATTATGTGATCCTTACTAGCTGGAAGTAAGGGAGATGGGGCATGAAGTTATTTCTAGGAGTTGGACACATACCAAGTTTAGCTCAGTTCTGGGCATCTTTGAAATACCTATACAAACTTGTTCCTACATAGTAACTTGCAACTTTGAATGAGAATGTGCCTGCTTACAGCAACGTGCTATATGTTCTGAATGCCCGAATTGGGAATCTGTGTCAAAACTTTGTTAGGAATTATGTGATCCTTACTAGCTGGAAGTAAGGGAGATGGGGCATGAAGTTATTTCTAGGAGTTGGACACATACCAAGTTTAGCTCAGTTCTGGGCATCTTTGAAATACCTATACAAACTTGTTCCTACATAGTAACTTGCATCTTTGAATGAGAATCTGCTTGCTTACAGCAACGTGCTATATGTTCTGAATGCCCGAATTGGGAATCTGTGTCAAAACTTTGTTAGGAATTATGTGATCCTTACTAGCTGGAAGTAAGGGAGATGGGGCATGAAGTTATTTCTAGGAGTTGGACACATACCAAGTTTAGCTCAGTTCTGGGCATCTTTGAAATACCTATACAAACTTGTTCCTACATAGTAACTTGCATCATTAATGAGAATCTGTTTGCTTGCAGCAACGTGCTATATGTTCTGAATGCCCGAATAGGGAATCTGTGTCAAAACTTTGTTAGGAATTATGTGATCCTTACTAGCTGGAAGTAAGGGAGATGGGGCATGAAGTTATTTCTAGGAGTTGGACACATAGCAAGTTTAGCTCAGTTCTGGGCATCTTTGAAATACCTATACAAACTTGTTCCTACATAGTAACTTGCAACTTTGAATGACAATGTGCCTGCTTACAGCAACGTCCTATATGTTCTGAATGCCCGAATTGGGAATCTGTGTCAAAACTTTGTTAGGAATTATGTGATCCTTACAAGCTGGAAGTAAGGGAGATGGGGCATGAAGTTATTTCTAGGAGTTGGACACATACCAAGTTTAGCTCAGTTCTGGGCATCTTTGAAATACCTATACAAACTTGTTCCTACATAGTATCTTGCAACTTTGAATGAGAATGTGCCTGCTTACAGCAACGTGCTATATGTTCTGAATGCCCGAATTGGGAATCTGTGTCAAAACTTTGTTAGGAATTATGTGATCCTTACGAGCTGGAAGTAAGGGAGATGCTGCATGAAGTTATTTCTAGGAGTTGGACACATACCAAGTTTAGCTCAGTTCTGGGCATCTTTGAAATACCTATACAAACTTGTTCCTACATAGTAACTTGCATCTTTGAATGAGAATCTGCTTGCTTACAGCAACGTGCTATATGTTCTGATTGCCCGAATTGGGAATCTGTGTCAAAACTTTGTTAGGAATTATGTGATCCTTACTAGCTGGAAGTAAGGGGGATGGGGCATGAAGTTATTTATAGGAGTTGGACACATAACAAGTTTAGCTCAGTTCTGGGCATCTTTGAAATACCTATATAAACTTGTTCCTACATAGTAACTTGCAACTTTGAATGAAAATGTGCTTGCTTACAGCAACGTGCTGTATGTTCTGAATGCCCGAATTGGGAATCTGTGTCAAAACTTTGTTAGGAATTATGTGATCCTTACTAGCTGGAAGTAAGGGAGATGGGGCATGAAGTTATTTCTAGGAGTTGGACACATACCAAGTTTAGCTCAGTTCTGGGCATCTTTGAAATACCTATACAAACTTGTTCCTACATAGTAACTTGCATCTTTGAATGAGAATCTGCTTGCTTACAGCAACTTGCTATATGTTCTGAATGCCCGAATTGGGAATCTGTGTCAAAACTTTGTTAGGAATTATGTGATCCTTACTAGCTGGAAGTAAGGGGGATGGGGCATGAAGTTATTTCTAGGAGTTGGACACATACCAAGTTTAGCTCAGTTCTGGGCATCTTTGAAATACCTATATAAACTTGTTCCTACATAGTAACTTGCAACTTTGAATGAAAATGTGCTTGCTTACAGCAACGTGCTGTTTGTTCTGAATGCCCGAATTGGGAATCTGTGTCAAAACTTTGTTAGGAATTATGTGATCCTTACTAGCTGGAAGTAAGGGAGATGGGGCATGAAGTTATTTCTAGGAGTTGGACACATACCAAGTTTAGCTCAGTTCTGGGCATCTTTGAAATACCTATACAAACTTGTTCCTACATAGTAACTTACAACTTTGAATGAAAATGTGCTTGCTTACAGCAATGTGCTATATGTTCTGAATGCCCGAATTGGGAATCTGTGTCAAAACTTTGTTAGGAATTATGTGATCCTTACTAGCTGGAAGTAAGGGAGATGGGGCATGAAGTTATTTCTAGGAGTTGGACACATACCAAGTTTAGCTCAGTTCTGGGCATCTTTGAAATACCTATACAAACTTGTTCCTACATAGTAACTTGCAACTTTGAATGAGAATGTGCTTGCTTACAGCAACGTGCTATATGTTCTGAATGCCCGAATTGGGAATCTGTGTCAAAACTTTGTTAGGAATTATGTGATCCTTACTAGCTGGAAGTAAGGGAGATGGGGCATGAAGTTATTTCTAGGAGTTGGACACATACCAAGTTTAGCTCAGTTCTGGGCATCTTTGAAATACCTATACAAACTTGTTCCTACATAGTAACTTGCATCATTAATGAGAATCTGTTTGCTTGCAGCAACGTGCTATATGTTCTGAATGCCCGAATAGGGAATCTGTGTCAAAACTTTGTTAGGAATTATGTGATCCTTACTAGCTGGAAGTAAGGGAGATGGGGCATGAAGTTATTTCTAGGAGTTGGACACATAGCAAGTTTAGCTCAGTTCTGGGCATCTTTGAAATACCTATACAAACTTGTTCCTACATAGTAACTTGCAACTTTGAATGAGAATGTGCTTGCTTACAGCAACGTGCTATATGTTCTGAATGCCCGAATTGGGAATCTGTGTCAAATCTTTGTTAGGAATCATGTGATCCTTACTAGCTGGAAGTAAGGGAGATGGGGCATGAAGTTATTTCTAGGAGTTGGACACATACCAAGTTTAGCTCAGTTCTGGGCATCTTTGAAAGACCTATACAAACTTGTTCCTACATAGTAACTTGCAACTTTGAAGGAGAATGTGCTTGCTTACAGCAACGTGCTATATGTTCTGAATGCCCGAATTGGGAAACTGTGTCAAAACTTTGTTAGGAATTATGTGATCCTTACTAGCTGGAAGTAAGGGAGATGTGGCATGAAGTTATTTCTAGGAGTTGGACACATACCAAGTTTAGCTCAGTTCTGGGCATCTTTGAAATACCTATACAAACTTGTTCCTACATAGTAACTTGCAACTTTGAATGAGAATGTGCTTGCTTACAGCAACGTGCTATATGTTCTGAATGCCCGAATTGGGAATCTGTGTCAAAACTTTGTTAGGAATTATGTGATCCTTACTAGCTGGAAGTAAGGGAGATGGGGAATGAAGTTATTTCTAGGAGTTGGACACATACCAAGTTTAGCTCAGTTCTGGGCATCTTTGAAATACCTATACAAACTTGTTCCTACATAGTAACTTGCAACTTTCAATGAGAATGTGCTTGCTTACAGCAACGTGCTATATGTTCTGAATGCCCGAATTGGGAATCTGTGTCAAAACTTTGTTAGGAATTATGTGATCCTTACTAGCTGGAAGTAAGGGAGATGGGGCATGAAGTTATTTCTAGGAGTTGGACACATACCGAGTTTAGCTCAGTTCTGGGCATCTTTGAAATACCTAAACAAACTTGTTCCTACATAGTAACTTGCATCTTTGAATGAGAATCTGCTTGCTTACAGCAACGTGCTATATGTTCTGAATGCCCGAATTGGGAATCTGTGTCAAAACTTTGTTAGGAATAATGTGATCCTTACTAGCTGGAAGTAAGGGAGATGGGGCATGAAGTTATTTCTAGGAGTTGGACACATACCAAGTTTAGCTCAGTTCTGGGCATCTTTGAAATACCTATACAAACTTGTTCCTACATTGTAACTTGCATCATTAATGAGAATCTGCTTGCTTGCAGCAACGTGCTATATGTTCTGAATGCCCGAATAGGGAATCTCTGTCAAAACTTTGTTAGGAATTATGTGATCCTTACTAGCTGGAAGTAAGGGAGATGGGGCATGAAGTTATTTCTAGGAGTTGGACACATACCAAGTTTAGCTCAGTTCTGGGCATCTTTGAAATACCTATACAAACTTGTTCCTACATAGTAACTTGCAACTTTGAATGAGAATGTGCTTGCTTACAGCAACGTGCTATATGTTCTGAATGCACGAATTGGGAATCTGTGTCAAAACTTTGTTAGGAATTATGTGATCCTTACTAGCTGGAAGTAAGGGAGATGGGGCATGAAGTTATTTCTAGGAGTTGGACACATACCAAGTTTAGCTCAGTTCTGGGCATCTTTGAAATCCCTATACAAACTTGTTCCTACATAGTAACTTGCATCTTTGAATGAGAATCTGCTTGCTTACACTAACGTGCTATATGTTCTGAATGCCCGAATTGGGAATCTGTGTCAAAACTTTGTTAGGAATTATGTGATCCTTACTAGCTGGAAGTAAGGGAGATGGGGCATGAAGTTATTTCTAGGAGTTGGACACATACCAAGTTTAGCTCAGTTCTGGGCATCTTTGAAATACCTATACAAACTTGTTCCTACATAGTAACTTGCAACTTTGAATGAAAATGTGCCTGCTAACAGCAACGTGCTATATGTTCTGAATGCCCGAATTGGCAGTCTGTGTCAAATCTTTGTTAGGAATTATGTGATCCTTACTAGCTGGAAGTAAGGGAGATGGGGCATGAAGTTATTTCTAGGAGTTGGACACATACCAAGTTTAGCTCAGTTCTGGGCATCTTTGAAATACCTATACAAACTTGTTCCTACATAGTAACTTGCAACTTTGAATGAGAATGTGCCTGCTTACAGCAACGTCCTATATGTTCTGAATGCATGAATTGGGAATCTGTGTCAAAACTTTGTTAGGAATTATGTGATCCTTACTAGCTGGAAGTAAGGGAGATGGGGCATGAAGTTATTTCTAGGAGTTGGACACATACCAAGTTTAGCTCAGTTCTGGGCATCTTTGAAATACCTATACAAACTTGTTCCTACATAGTAACTTGCAACTTTGAATGAGAATGTGCCTGCTTACAGCAACGTGCTATATGTTCTGAATGCCCGAATTGGGAATCTGTGTCAAAACTTTGTTAGGAATTATGTGATCCTTACTAGCTGGAAGTAAGGGAGATGGGGCATGAAGTTATTTCTATTAGTTGGACACATACCAAGTTTAGCTCAGTTCTGGGCATCTTTGAAATACCTATACAAACTTGTTCCTTCATAGTAACTTGCATCTTTGAATGAGAATCTGCTTGCTTACAGCAACGTGCTATATGTTCTGAATGCCCGAATTGGGAATCTGTGTCAAAACTTTGTTAGGAATTATGTGATCCTTACTAGCTGGAAGTAAGGGAGATGGGGCATGAAGTTATTTCTAGGAGTTGGACACATACCAAGTTTAGCTCAGTTCTGGGCATCTTTGAAATACCTATATAAACTTGTTCCTACATAGTAACTTGCAACTTTGAATGACAATG
The DNA here is from genome assembly GCF_020826845.1 of Diceros bicornis minor. Taxonomy (NCBI): domain Eukaryota; kingdom Metazoa; phylum Chordata; class Mammalia; order Perissodactyla; family Rhinocerotidae; genus Diceros; species Diceros bicornis. The sequence goes on along the minus strand of NW_026690860.1, from coordinate 144,834 downwards.
TGCTTGCTTACAGCAACGTGCTGTATGTTCTGAATGCCCGAATTGGGAATCTGTGTCAAAACTTTGTTAGGAATTATGTGATCCTTACTAGCTGGAAGTAAGGGAGATGGGGCATGAAGTTATTTCTAGGAGTTGGACACATACCAAGTTTAGCTCAGTTCTGGGCATCTTTGAAATACCTATACAAACTTGTTCCTACATAGTAACTTGCAACTTTGAATGACAATGTGCTTGCTTACAGCAACGTGCTATATGTTCTGAATGCCCGAATTGGGAATCTGTGTCAAAACTTTGTTAGGAATTATGTGATCCTTACTAGCTGGAAGTAAGGGAGATGGGGCATGAAGATATTTCTAGGAGTTGGACACATACCAAGTTTAGCTCAGTTCTGGGCATCTTTGAAATACCTATACAAACTTGTTCCTACATAGTAACTTGCAACTATGAATGAAAATGTGCTTGCTTACAGCAACGTGCTATATGTTCTGAATGCTCGAATTGGGAATCTGTGTCAAAACTTTGTTAGGAATAATGTGATCCTTACTAGCTGGAAGTAAGGGAGATGGGGCATGAAGTTATTTCTAGGAGTTGGACACATACCAAGTTTAGCTCAGTTCTGGGCATCTTTGAAATACCTATACAAACTTGTTCCTACATAGTAACTTGCAACTTTGAAAGAGAATGTGCTTGCTTACAGCAACGTGCTATATGTTCTGAATGCCCGAATTGGGAATCTGTGTCAAAACTTTGTTAGGAATTATGTGATCCTTACTAGCTGGAAGTAAGGGAGATGGGGCATGAAGTTATTTCTAGGAGTTGGACACATACCAAGTTTAGCTCAGTTCTGGGCATCTTTGAAATACCTATACAAACTTGTTCCTACATAGTAACTTGCAACTTTGAATGAGAATGTGCCTGCTTACAGCAACGTCCTATATGTTCTGAATGCCCGAATTGGGAATCTGTGTCAAAACTTTGTTAGGAATTATGTGATCCTTACTAGCTGGAAGTAAGGGAGATGGGGCATGAAGTTATTTCTAGGAGTTGGACACATACCAAGTTTAGCTCAGTTCTGGGCATCTTTGAAATACCTATACAAACTTGTTCCTACATAGTAACTTGCAACTTTGAATGAGAATGTGCCTGCTTACAGCAACGTGCTATATGTTCTGAATGCCCGAATTGGGAATCTGTGTCAAAACTTTGTTAGGAATTATGTGATCCTTACTAGCTGGAAGTAAGGGAGATGGGGCATGAAGTTATTTCTAGGAGTTGGACACATACCAAGTTTAGCTCAGTTCTGGGCATCTTTGAAATACCTATACAAACTTGTTCCTACATAGTAACTTGCATCTTTGAATGAGAATCTGCTTGCTTACAGCAACGTGCTATATGTTCTGAATGCCCGAATTGGGAATCTGTGTCAAAACTTTGTTAGGAATTATGTGATCCTTACTAGCTGGAAGTAAGGGAGATGGGGCATGAAGTTATTTCTAGGAGTTGGACACATACCAAGTTTAGCTCAGTTCTGGGCATCTTTGAAATACCTATACAAACTTGTTCCTACATAGTAACTTGCAACTTTGAATGAAAATGTGCTTGCTTACAGCAACGTGCTGTATGTTCTGAATGCCCGAATTGGGAATCTGTGTCAAAACTTTGTTAGGAATTATGTGATCCTTACTAGCTGGAAGTAAGGGAGATGGGGCATGAAGTTATTTCTAGGAGTTGGACACATACCAAGTTTAGCTCAGTTCTGGGCATCTTTGAAATACCTATATAAACTTGTTCCTACATAGTAACTTGCAACTTTGAATGAAAATGTGCTTGCTTACAGCAACGTGCTGTATGTTCTGAATGCCCGAATTGGGAATCTGTGTCAAAACTTTGTTAGGAATTATGTGATCCTTACTAGCTGGAAGTAAGGGAGATGGGGCATGAAGTTATTTCTAGGAGTTGGACACAAACCAAGTTTAGCTCAGTTCTGGGCATCTTTGAAATACCTATACAAACTTGTTCCTACATAGTAACTTGCAACTTTGAATGACAATGTGCTTGCTTACAGCAACGTGCTATATGTTCTGAATGCCCGAATTGGGAATCTGTGTCAAAACTTTGTTAGGAATTATGTGATCCTTACTAGCTGGAAGTAAGGGAGATGGGGCATGAAGATATTTCTAGGAGTTGGACACATACCAAGTTTAGCTCAGTTCTGGGCATCTTTGAAATACCTATACAAACTTGTTCCTACATAGTAACTTGCAACTATGAATGAAAATGTGCTTGCTTACAGCAACGTGCTATATGTTCTGAATGCTCGAATTGGGAATCTGTGTCAAAACTTTGTTAGGAATAATGTGATCCTTACTAGCTGGAAGTAAGGGAGATGGGGCATGAAGTTATTTCTAGGAGTTGGACACATACCAAGTTTAGCTCAGTTCTGGGCATCTTTGAAATACCTATACAAACTTGTTCCTACATAGTAACTTGCAACTTTGAAAGAGAATGTGCTTGCTTACAGCAACGTGCTATATGTTCTGAATGCCCGAATTGGGAATCTGTGTCAAAACTTTGTTAGGAATTATGTGATCCTTACTAGCTGGAAGTAAGGGAGATGGGGCATGAAGTTATTTCTAGGAGTTGGACACATACCAAGTTTAGCTCAGTTCTGGGCATCTTTGAAATACCTATACAAACTTGTTCCTACATAGTAACTTGCAACTTTGAATGAGAATGTGCTTCCTTACAGCAACGTGCTATATGTTCTGAATGCCCGAATTGGGAATCTGTGTCAAATCTTTGTTAGGAATCATGTGATCCTTACTAGCTGGAAGTAAGGGAGATGGGGCATGAAGTTATTTCTTGGAGTTGGACACATACCAAGTTTAGCTCAGTTCTGGGCATCTTTGAAATACCTATACAAACTTGTTCCTACATAGTAACTTGCAACTTTGAAGGAGAATGTGCTTGCTTACAGCAACGTGCTATATGTTCTGAATGCCCGAATTGGGAATCTGTGTCAAAACTTTGTTAGGAATTATGTGATCCTTACTAGCTGGAAGTAAGGGAGATGGGGCATGAAGTTATTTCTAGGAGTTGGACACATACCAAGTTTAGCTCAGTTCTGGGCATCTTTGAAATACCTATACAAACTTGTTCCTACATAGTAACTTGCAACTTTGAATGAAAATGTGCTTGCTTACAGCAACGTGCTATATGTTCTGAATGCCCGAATTGGGAATCTGTGTCAAAACTTTGTTAGGAATTATGTGATCCTTACTAGCTGGAAGTAAGGGAGATAGGGCATGAAGTTATTTCTAGGAGTTGGACACATACCAAGTTTAGCTCAGTTCTGGGCATCTTTGAAATACCTATACAAACTTGTTCCTACATAGTAACTTGCATCTTTGAATGAGAATCTGCTTGCTTACAGCAACGTGCTATATGTTCTGAATGCCCGAATTGGCAATCTGTGTCAAAACTTTGTTAGGAATCATGTGATCCTTACTAGCTGGAAGTAAGGGAGATGGGGCATGAAGTTATTTCTAGGAGTTGGACACATACCAAGTTTAGCTCAGTTCTGGGCATCTTTGAAATACCTATACAAACTTGTTCCTACATAGTAACTTGCAACTTTGAATGAAAATGTTCTTGCTTACAGCAACGTGCTGTATGTTCTGAATGCCCGAATTGGGAATCTGTGTCAAAACTTTGTTAGGAATCATGTGATCCTTACTAGCTGGAAGTAAGGGAGATGGGGCATGAAGTTATTTCTAGGAGTTGGACACATACCAAGTTTAGCTCAGTTCTGGGCATCTTTGAAATACCTATACAAACTTGTTCCTACATAGTAACTTGCAACTTTGAATGAGAATGTGCTTGCTTACAGCAACGTGCTATATGTTCTGAATGCCCGAATTGGGAATCTGTGTCAAAACTTTGTTAGGAATAATGTGATCCTTACTAGCTGGAAGTAAGGGAGATGGGGCATGAAGTTATTTCTAGGAGTTGGACACATACCAAGTTTAGCTCAGTTCTGGGCATCTTTGAAATACCTATACAAACTTGTTCCTACATAGTAACTTGCATCATTAATGAGAATCTGCTTGCTTGCAGCAACGTGCTATATGTTCTGAATGCCCGAATAGGGAATCTCTGTCAAAACTTTGTTAGGAATTATGTGATCCTTACTAGCTGGAAGTAAGGGAGATGGGGCATGAAGTTATTTCTAGGAGTTGGACACATACCAAGTTTAGCTCAGTTCTGGGCATCTTTGAAATACCTATACAAACTTGTTCCTACATAGTAACTTGCAACTTTGAAGGAGAATGTGCTTGCTTACAGCAACGTGCTATATGTTCTGAATGCCCGAATTGGGAATCTGTGTCAAAACTTTGTTAGGAATTATGTGATCCTTACTACCTGGAAGTAAGGGAGATGGGGCATGAAGTTATTTCTAGGAGTTGGACACATACCGAGTTTAGCTCAGTTCTGGGCATCTTTGAAATACCTATACAAACTTGTTCCTACATAGTAACTTGCAACTTTGAATGAGAATGTGCTTGCTTACAGCAACGTGCTATATGTTCTGAATGCCCGAATTGGGAATCTGTGTCAAAACTTTGTTAGGAATTATGTGATCCTTACTAGCTGGAAGTAAGGGAGATGGGGCATGAAGTTATTTCTTGGAGTTGGAGACATACCGAGTTTAGCTCAGTTCTGGGCATCTTTGAAATACCTATACAAACTTGTTCCTACATAGTAACTTGCATCTTTGAATGAGAATGTGCTTGCTTACAGCAACGTGCTATATGTTCTGAATGCCCGAATTGGCAATCTGTGTCAAAACTTTGTTAGGAATTATGTGATCCTTACTAGCTGGAAGTAAGGGAGATGGGGCATGAAGTTATTTCTAGGAGTTGGACACATACCGAGTTTAGCTCAGTTCTGGGCATCTTTGAAATACCTATACAAACTTGTTCCTACATAGTAACTTGCATCTTTGAATGAGAATCTGCTTGCTTACAGCAACGTGCTATATGTTCTGAATGCCCGAATTGGGAATCTGTGTCAAAACTTTGTTAGGAATTATGTGATCCTTACTAGCTGGAAGTAAGGGAGATGGGGCATGAAGTTATTTCTAGGAGTTGGACACATACCAAGTTTAGCTCAGTTCTGGGCATCTTTGAAATACCTATACAAACTTGTTCCTACATAGTAACTTGCAACATTGAATGAAAATGTGGTTGCTTACAGCAACGTGCTATATGTTCTGAATGAACGAATTGGGAATCTGTGTCAAAACTTTGTTAGGAATTATGTGATCCTTACTAGCTGGAAGTAAGGGAGATGGGGCATGAAGTTATTTCTAGGAGTTGGACACATACCAAGTTTAGCTCAGTTCTGGGCATCTTTGAAATACCTATACAAACTTGTTCCTACATAGTAACTTGCATCTTTGAATGAAAATGTGCCTGCTTACAGCAACGTGCTATATGTTCTGAATGCCCGAATTGGGAATATGTGTCAAAACTTTGTTAGGAATTATGTGATCCTTACTAGCTGGAAGTAAGGGAGATGGGGCATGAAGTTATTTCTTGGAGTTGGACACATACCAAGTTTAGCTCAGTTCTGGGCATCTTTGAAATACCTATACAAACTTGTTCCTACCTAGTAACTTGCATCTTTGAATGAGAATGTGCTTGCTTACAGCAACGTGCTAAATGTTCTGAATGCCCGAATTGGCAATCTGTGTCAAAACTTTGTTAGGATTATGTGATCCTTACTAGCTGGAAGTAAGGGAGATGGGGCATGAAGTTATTTCTTGGAGTTGGAGACATACCGAGTTTAGCTCAGTTCTGGGCATCTTTGAAATACCTATACAAACTTGTTCCTACATAGTAACTTGCATCTTTGAATGAGAATGTGCTTGCTTACAGTAACGTGCTATATGTTCTGAATGCCCGAATTGGCAATCTGTGTCAAAACTTTTTTAGGAATTATGTGATCCTTACTAGCTGGAAGTAAGGGAGATGGGGCATGAAGTTATTTCTAGGAGTTGGACACATACCAAGTTTAGCTCAGTTCTGGGCATCTTTGAAATACCTATACAAACTTGTTCCTACATAGTAACTTGCAACTTTGAATGAAAATGTGCTTGCTTACAGCAACGTGCTGTATGTTCTGAATGCCCGAATTGGGAATCTGTGTCAAAACTTTGTTAGGAATCATGTGATCCTTACTAGCTGGAAGTAAGGGAGATGGGGCATGAAGTTATTTCTAGGAGTTGGACACATACCAAGTTTAGCTCAGTTCTGGGCATCTTTGAAATACCTATACAAACTTGTTCCTACATAGTAACTTGCAACTTTGAATGAGAATGTGCTTGCTTACAGCAACGTGCTATATGTTCTGAATGCCCGAATTGGGAATCTGTGTCAAAACTTTGTTAGGAATAATGTGATCCTTACTAGCTGGAAGTAAGGGAGATGGGGCATGAAGTTATTTCTAGGAGTTGGACACATACCAAGTTTAGCTCAGTTCTGGGCATCTTTGAAATACCTATACAAACTTGTTCCTACCTAGTAACTTGCATCTTTGAATGAGAATGTGCTTGCTTGCAGCAACGTGCTAAATGTTCTGAATGCCCGAATTGGCAATCTGTGTCAAAACTTTGTTAGGATTATGTGATCCTTACTAGCTGGAAGTAAGGGAGATGGGGCATGAAGTTATTTCTTGGAGTTGGAGACATACCGAGTTTAGCTCAGTTCTGGGCATCTTTGAAATACCTATACAAACTTGTTCCTACATAGTAACTTGCATCTTTGAATGAGAATGTGCTTGCTTACAGTAACGTGCTATATGTTCTGAATGCCCGAATTGGCAATCTGTGTCAAAACTTTGTTAGGAATCATGTGATCCTTACTAGCTGGAAGTAAGGGAGATGGGGCATGAAGTTATTTCTAGGAGTTGGACACATACCAAGTTTAGCTCAGTTCTGGGCATCTTTGAAATACCTATACAAACTTGTTCCTACATAGTAACTTGCAACTTTGAATGAAAATGTGCTTGCTTACAGCAACGTGCTGTATGTTCTGAATGCCCGAATTGGGAATCTGTGTCAAAACTTTGTTAGGAATCATGTGATCCTTACTAGCTGGAAGTAAGGGAGATGGGGCATGAAGTTATTTCTAGGAGTTGGACACATACCAAGTTTAGCTCAGTTCTGGGCATCTTTGAAATACCTATACAAACTTGTTCCTACATAGTAACTTGCAACTTTGAATGAGAATGTGCTTGCTTACAGCAACGTGCTATATGTTCTGAATGCCCGAATTGGGAATCTGTGTCAAAACTTTGTTAGGAATAATGTGATCCTTACTAGCTGGAAGTAAGGGAGATGGGGCATGAAGTTATTTCTAGGAGTTGGACACATACCAAGTTTAGCTCAGTTCTGGGCATCTTTGAAATACCTATACAAACTTGTTCCTACATAGTAACTTGCATCATTAATGAGAATCTGCTTGCTTGCAGCAACGTGCTATATGTTCTGAATGCCCGAATAGGGAATCTCTGTCAAAACTTTGTTAGGAATTATGTGATCCTTACTAGCTGGAAGTAAGGGAGATGGGGCATGAAGTTATTTCTAGGAGTTGGACACATACCAAGTTTAGCTCAGTTCTGGGCATCTTTGAAATACCTATACAAACTTGTTCCTACATAGTAACTTGCAACTTTGAAGGAGAATGTGCTTGCTTACAGCAACGTGCTATATGTTCTGAATGCCCGAATTGGGAATCTGTGTCAAAACTTTGTTAGGAATTATGTGATCCTTACTACCTGGAAGTAAGGGAGATGGGGCATGAAGTTATTTCTAGGAGTTGGACACATACCGAGTTTAGCTCAGTTCTGGGCATCTTTGAAATACCTATACAAACTTGTTCCTACATAGTAACTTGCAACTTTGAATGAGAATGTGCTTGCTTACAGCAACGTGCTATATGTTCTGAATGCCCGAATTGGGAATCTGTGTCAAAACTTTGTTAGGAATTATGTGATCCTTACTAGCTGGAAGTAAGGGAGATGGGGCATGAAGTTATTTCTTGGAGTTGGAGACATACCGAGTTTAGCTCAGTTCTGGGCATCTTTGAAATACCTATACAAACTTGTTCCTACATAGTAACTTGCATCTTTGAATGAGAATGTGCTTGCTTACAGCAACGTGCTATATGTTCTGAATGCCCGAATTGGCAATCTGTGTCAAAACTTTGTTAGGAATTATGTGATCCTTACTAGCTGGAAGTAAGGGAGATGGGGCATGAAGTTATTTCTAGGAGTTGGACACATACCGAGTTTAGCTCAGTTCTGGGCATCTTTGAAATACCTATACAAACTTGTTCCTACATAGTAACTTGCATCTTTGAATGAGAATCTGCTTGCTTACAGCAACGTGCTATATGTTCTGAATGCCCGAATTGGGAATCTGTGTCAAAACTTTGTTAGGAATTATGTGATCCTTACTAGCTGGAAGTAAGGGAGATGGGGCATGAAGTTATTTCTAGGAGTTGGACACATACCAAGTTTAGCTCAGTTCTGGGCATCTTTGAAATACCTATACAAACTTGTTCCTACATAGTAACTTGCAACATTGAATGAAAATGTGGTTGCTTACAGCAACGTGCTATATGTTCTGAATGAACGAATTGGGAATCTGTGTCAAAACTTTGTTAGGAATTATGTGATCCTTACTAGCTGGAAGTAAGGGAGATGGGGCATGAAGTTATTTCTAGGAGTTGGACACATACCAAGTTTAGCTCAGTTCTGGGCATCTTTGAAATACCTATACAAACTTGTTCCTACATAGTAACTTGCATCTTTGAATGAAAATGTGCCTGCTTACAGCAACGTGCTATATGTTCTGAATGCCCGAATTGGGAATATGTGTCAAAACTTTGTTAGGAATTATGTGATCCTTACTAGCTGGAAGTAAGGGAGATGGGGCATGAAGTTATTTCTTGGAGTTGGACACATACCAAGTTTAGCTCAGTTCTGGGCATCTTTGAAATACCTATACAAACTTGTTCCTACCTAGTAACTTGCATCTTTGAATGAGAATGTGCTTGCTTACAGCAACGTGCTAAATGTTCTGAATGCCCGAATTGGCAATCTGTGTCAAAACTTTGTTAGGATTATGTGATCCTTACTAGCTGGAAGTAAGGGAGATGGGGCATGAAGTTATTTCTTGGAGTTGGAGACATACCGAGTTTAGCTCAGTTCTGGGCATCTTTGAAATACCTATACAAACTTGTTCCTACATAGTAACTTGCATCTTTGAATGAGAATGTGCTTGCTTACAGTAACGTGCTATATTTTCTGAATGCCCGAATTGGCAATCTGTGTCAAAACTTTGTTAGGAATTATGTGATCCTTACTAGCTGGAAGTAAGGGAGATGGGGCATGAAGTTATTTCTAGGAGTTGGACACATACCGAGTTTAGCTCAGTTCTGGGCATCTTTGAAATACCTATACAAACTTGTTCCTACATAGTAACTTGCATCGTTGAATGAGAATCTGCTTGCTTACAGCAACGTGCTATATGTTCTGAATGCCCGAATTGGGAATCTGTGTCAAAACTTTGTTAGGAATTATGTGATCCTTACTAGCTGGAAGTAAGGGAGATGGGGCATGAAGTTATTTCTAGGAGTTGGACACATACCAAGTTTAGCTCAGTTCTGGGCATCTTTGAAATACCTATACAAACTTGTTCCTACATAGTAACTTGCAACATTGAATGAAAATGTGCTTGCTTACAGCAACGTGCTATATGTTCTGAATGAACGAATTGGGAATCTGTGTCAAAACTTTGTTAGGAATTATGTGATCCTTACTAGCTGGAAGTAAGGGAGATGGGGCATGAAGTTATTTCTAGGAGTTGGACACATACCAAGTTTAGCTCAGTTCTGGGCATCTTTGAAATACCTATACAAACTTGTTCCTACATAGTAACTTGCAACTTTGAATGAGAATCTGCTTGCTTACAGCAACGTGCTATATGTTCTGAATGCCCGAATTGGGAATCTGTGTCAAATCTTTGTTAGGAATCATGTGATCCTTTCCAGCTGGAAGTAAGGGAGATGGGGCATGAAGTTATTTCTAGGAGTTGGACACATACCAAGTTTAGCTCAGTTCTGGGCATCTTTGAAATACCTATACAAACTTGTTCCTACATAGTAACTTGCAACTTTGAAGGAGAATGTGCTTGCTTACAGCAACGTGCTATATGTTCTGAATGCCCGAATTGGGAATCTGTGTCAAAACTTTGTTAGGAATTATGTGATCCTTACTAGCTGGAAGTAAGGGAGATGGGGCATGAAGTTATTTCTAGGAGTTGGACACATACCAAGTTTAGCTCAGTTCTGGGCATCTTTGAAATACCTATACAAACTTGTTCCTACATAGTAACTTGCAACTTTGAATGAAAATGTGCTTGCTTACAGCAACGTGCTATATGTTCTGAATGCCCGAATTGGGAATCTGTGTCAAAACTTTGTTAGGAATTATGTGATCCTTACTAGCTGGAAGTAAGGGAGATAGGGCATGAAGTTATTTCTAGGAGTTGGACACATACCAAGTTTAGCTCAGTTCTGGGCATCTTTGAAATACCTATACAAACTTGTTCCTACATAGTAACTTGCATCTTTGAATGAGAATCTGCTTGCTTACAGCAACGTGCTATATGTTCTGAATGCCCGAATTGGGAATCTGTGTCAAAACTTTGTTAGGAATCATGTGATCCTTACTAGCTGGAAGTAAGGGAGATGGGGCATGAAGTTATTTCTAGGAGTTGGACACATACCAAGTTTAGCTCAGTTCTGGGCATCTTTGAAATACCTATACAAACTTGTTCCTACATAGTAACTTGCAACTTTGAAGGAGAATGTGCTTGCTTACAGCAACGTGCTATATGTTCTGAATGCCCGAATTGGGAAACTGTGTCAAAACTTTGTTAGGAATTATGTGATCCTTACTAGCTGGAAGTAAGGGAGATGGGGCATGAAGTTATTTCTAGGAGTTGGACACATACCGAGTTTAGCTCAGTTCTGGGCATCTTTGAAATACCTATACAAACTTGTTCCTACATAGTAACTTGCATCTTTGAATGAGAATCTGCTTGCTTACAGCAACGTGCTATATGTTCTGAATGCCCGAATTGGGAATCTGTGTCAAAACTTTGTTAGGAATTATGTGATCCTTACTAGCTGGAAGTAAGGGAGATGGGGCATGAAGTTATTTCTAGGAGTTGGACACATACCGAGTTTAGCTCAGTTCTGGGCATCTTTGATATACCTATACAAACTTGTTCCTACATAGTAACTTGCAACTTTCAATGAGAATGTGCTTGCTTACAGCAACGTGCTATATGTTCTGAATGCCCGAATTGGGAATCTGTGTCAAAACTTTGTTAGGAATTATGTGATCCTTACTAGCTGGAAGTAAGGGAGATGGGGCATGAAGTTATTTCTTGGAGTTGGAGACATACCGAGTTTAGCTCAGTTCTGGGCATCTTTGAAATACCTATACAAACTTGTTCCTACATAGTAACTTGCATCTTTGAATGAGAATGTGCTTGCTTACAGTAACGTGCTATATGTTCTGAATGCCCGAATTGGCAATCTGTGTCAAAACTTTGTTAGGAATTATGTGATCCTTACTAGCTGGAAGTAAGGGAGATGGGGCATGAAGTTATTTCTAGGAGTTGGACACATACCGAGTTTAGCTCAGTTCTGGGCATCTTTGAAATACCTATACAAACTTGTTCCTACATAGTAACTTGCATCTTTGAATGAGAATGTGCTTGCTTACAGCAACGTGCTATATGTTCTGAATGCCCGAATTGGGAATCTGTGTCAAAACTTTGTTAGGAATTATGTGATCCTTACTAGCTGGAAGTAAGGGAGATGGGGCATGAAGTTATTTCTAGGAGTTGGACACATACCAAGTTTAGCTCAGTTCTGGGCATCTTTGAAATACCTATACAAACTTGTTCCTACATAGTAACTTGCAACATTGAATGAAAATGTGGTTGCTTAAAGCAACGTGCTATATGTTCTGAATGAACGAATTGGGAATCTGTGTCAAAACTTTGTTAGGAATTATGTGATCCTTACTAGCTGGAAGTAAGGGAGATGGGGCATGAAGTTATTTCTAGGAGTTGGACACATGCCGAGTTTAGCTCAGTTCTGGGCATCTTTGAAATACCTATACAAACTTGTTCCTACATAGTAACTTGCATCTTTGAATGAAAATGTGCCTGCTTACAGCAATGTGCTATATGTTCTGAATGCCCGAATTGGGAATCTGTGTCAAAACTTTGTTAGGAATTATGTGATCCTTACTAGCTGGAAGTAAGGGAGATGGGGCATGAAGTTATTTCTTGGAGTTGGACACATACCAAGTTTAGCTCAGTTCTGGGCATCTTTGAAATACCTATACAAACTTGTTCCTACCTAGTAACTTGCATCTTTGAATGAGAATGTGCTTGCTTACAGCAACGTGCTAAATGTTCTGAATGCCCGAATTGGCAATCTGTGTCAAAACTTTGTTAGGATTATGTGATCCTTACTAGCTGGAAGTAAGGGAGATGGGGCATGAAGTTGTTTCTAGGAGTTGGACACATACCAAGTTTAGCTCAGTTCTGGGCATCTTTGAAATACCTATACAAACTTGTTCCTACATAGTAACTTGCAACTTTGAATGAAAATGTGCCTGCTTACAGCAACGTGCTATATGTTCTGAATGCCCGAATTGGGAATCTGTGTCAAAACTTTGTTAGGAATTATGTGATCCTTACTAGCTGGAAGTAAGGGAGATGGGGCATGAATTTATTTCTAGGAGTTGGACACATACCAAGTTTAGCTCAGTTCTGGGCATCTTTGAAATACCTATACAAACTTGTTCCTACATAGTAACTTGCAACTTTGAATGAAAATGTGCTTGCTTACAGCAACGTGCTGTATGTTCTGAATGCCCGAATTGGGAATCTGTGTCAAAACTTTGTTAGGAATTATGTGATCCTTACTAGCTGGAAGTAAGGGAGATGGGGCATGAAGTTATTTCTAGGAGTTGGACACATACCAAGTTTAGCTCAGTTCTGGGCATCTTTGAAATACCTATACAAACTTGTTCCTACATAGTAACTTGCAACTTTGAATGACAATGTGCTTGCTTACAGCAACGTGCTGTATGTTCTGAATGCCCGAATTGGGAATCTGTGTCAAAACTTTGTTAGGAATTATGTGATCCTTACTAGCTGGAAGTAAGGGAGATGGGGCATGAAGTTATTTCTAGGAGTTGGACACATACCAAGTTTAGCTCAGTTCTGGGCATCTTTGAAATACCTATACAAACTTGTTCCTACATAGTAACTTGCAACTTTGAATGACAATGTGCTTGCTTACAGCAACGTGCTGTATGTTCTGAATGCCCGAATTGGGAATCTGTGTCAAAACTTTGTTAGGAATTATGTGATCCTTACTAGCTGGAAGTAAGGGAGATGGGGCATGAAGATATTTCTAGGAGTTGGACACATACCAAGTTTAGCTCAGTTCTGGGCATCTTTGAAATACCTATACAAACTTGTTCCTACATAGTAACTTGCAACTTTGAATGAGAATGTGCTTGCTTACAGCAACGTGCTATATGTTCTGAATGCCCGAATTGGGAATCTGTGTCAAATCTTTGTTAGGAATCATGTGATCCTTACTAGCTGGAAGTAAGGGAGATGGGGCATGAAGTTATTTCTAGGAGTTGGACACATACCAAGTTTAGCTCAGTTCTGGGCATCTTTGAAATACCTATACAAACTTGTTCCTACATAGTAACTTGCAACTTTGAAGGAGAATGTGCTTGCTTACAGCAACGTGCTATATGTTCTGAATGCCCGAATAGGGAATCTGTGTCAAAACTTTGTTAGGAATCATGTGATCCTTACTAGCTGGAAGTAGGGGAGATGGGGCATGAAGTTATTTCTAGGAGTTGGACACATACCAAGTTTAGCTCAGTTCTGGGCATCTTTGAAATACCTATACAAACTTGTTCCTACATAGTAACTTGCAACTTTGAATGAAAATGTGCTTGCTTACAGCAACGTGCTATATGTTCTGAATGCCCGAATTGGGAATCTGTGTCAAAACTTTGTTAGGAATTATGTGATCCTTACTAGCTGGAAGTAAAGGAGATGGGGCATGAAGTTATTTCTAGGAGTTGGACACATACCAAGTTTAGCTCAGTTCTGGGCATCTTTGAAATACCTATACAAACTTGTTCCTACATAGTAACTTGCATCTTTGAATGAGAATCTGCTTGCTTACAGCAACGTGCTATATGTTCTGAATGCCCAAATTGGGAATCTGTGTCAAAACTTTGTTAGGAATTATGTGATCCTTACTAGCTGGAAGTAAGGGAGATATGGCATGAAGTTATTTCTAGGAGTTGGACACATACCAAGTTTAGCTCAGTTCTGGGCATCTTTGAAATACCTATACAAACTTGTTCCTACATAGTAACTTGCAACTTTGAATGAAAATGTGCTTGCTTACAGCAACGTGCTGTATGTTCTGAATGCCCGAATTGGGAATCTGTGTCAAATCTTTGTTAGGAATCATGTGATCCTTACTAGCTGGAAGTAAGGGAGATGGGGCATGAAGTTATTTCTAGGAGTTGGACACATACCAAGTTTAGCTCAGTTCTGGGCATCTTTGAAATACCTATACAAACTTGTTCCTACATAGTAACTTGCATCTTTGAAGGAGAATGTGCTTGCTTACAGCAACGTGCTATATGTTCTGAATGCCCGAATTGGGAATCTGTGTCAAAACTTTGTTAGGAATCATGTGATCCTTACTAGCTGGAAGTAAGGGAGATGGGGCATGAAGTTATTTCTAGGAGTTGGACACATACCAAGTTTAGCTCAGTTCTGGGCATCTTTGAAATACCTATACAAACTTGTTCCTACATAGTAACTTGCATCTTTGAATGAGAATCTGCTTGCTTACAGCAACGTGCTATATGTTCTGAATGCCCGAATTGGGAATCTGTGTCAAAACTTTGTTAGGAATTATGTGATCCTTACTAGCTGGAAGTAAGGGAGATGGGGCATGAAGTTATTTCTAGGAGTTGGACACATACCAAGTTTAGCTCAGTTCTGGGCATCTTTGAAATGCCTATACAAACTTGTTCCTACATAGTAACTTGCAACTTTCAATGAGAATGTGCTTGCTTACAGCAACGTGCTATATGTTCTGAATGCCCGAATTGGGAATCTGTGTCAAAACTTTGTTAGGAATTATGTGATCCTTACTACCTGGAAGTAAGGGAGATGGGGCATGAAGTTATTTCTAGGAGTTGGACACATACCGAGTTTAGCTCAGTTCTGGGCATCTTTGAAATACCTATACAAACTTGTTCCTACATAGTAACTTGCAACTTTGAAAGAGAATGTGCTTGCTTACAGCAACGTGCTATATGTTCTGAATGCCCGAATTGGGAATCTGTGTCAAAACTTTGTTAGGAATTATGTGATCCTTACTAGCTGGAAGTAAGGGAGATGGGGCATGAAGTTATTTCTTGGAGTTGGAGACATACCGAGTTTAGCTCAGTTCTGGGCATCTTTGAAATACCTATACAAACTTGTTCCTACATAGTAACTTGCAACTTTGAATGAGAATGTGCTTGCTTACAGTAACGTGCTATATGTTCTGAATGCCCGAATTGGCAATCTGTGTGAAAACTTTGTTAGGAATTATGTGATCCTTACTAGCTGGAAGTAAGGGAGATGGGGCATGAAGTTATTTCTAGGAGTTGGACACATACCGAGTTTAGCTCAGTTCTGGGCATCTTTGAAATACCTATACAAACTTGTTCCCACATAGTAACTTGCATCTTTGAATGAGAATCTGCTTGCTTACAGCAACGTGCTATATGTTCTGAATGCCCGAATTGGGAATCTGTGTCAAAACTTTGTTAGGAATTATGTGATCCTTACTAGCTGGAAGTAAGGGAGATGGGGCATGAAGTTATTTCTAGGAGTTGGACACATACCAAGTTTAGCTCAGTTCTGGGCATCTTTGAAATACCTATACAAACTTGTTCCTACATAGTAACTTGCAACATTGAATGAAAATGTGCTTGCTTACAGCAACGTGCTATATGTTCTGAATGAACGAATTGGGAATCTGTGTCAAAACTTTGTTAGGAATTATGTGATCCTTACTAGCTGGAAGTAAGGGAGATGGGGCATGAAGTTATTTCTAGGAGTTGGACACATACCAAGATTAGCTCAGTTCTGGGCATCTTTGAAATACCTATACAAACTTGTTCCTACATAGTAACTTGCATCTTTGAATGAGAATCTGCTTGCTTACACTAACGTGCTATATGTTCTGAATGCCCGAATTGGGAATCTGTGTCAAATCTTTGTTAGGAATTATGTGATCCTTACTAACTGGAAGTAAGGAAGATGGGGCATGAAGTTATTTCTAGGAGTTGGACACATACCAAGTTTAGCTCAGTTCTGGGCATCTTTGAAATACCTATACAAACTTGTTCCTACATAGTAACTTGCAACTTTGAATGAAAATGTGCCTGCTTACAGCAACGTGCTATATGTTCTGAATGCCCGAATTGGCAGTCTGTGTCAAAACTTTGTTAGGAATTATGTGATCCTTACTAGCTGGAAGTAAGGGAGATGGGGCATGAAGTTATTTCTAGGAGTTGGACACATACCAAGTTTAGCTCAGTTCTGGGCATCTTTGAAATACCTATACAAACTTGTTCCTACATAGTAACTTGCAACTTTGAATGAGAATGTGCCTGCTTACAGCAACGTCCTATATGTTCTGAATGCCCGAATTGGGAATCTGTGTCAAAACTTTGTTAGGAATTATGTGATCCTTACTAGCTGGAAGTAAGGGAGATGGGGCATGAAGTTATTTCTAGGAGTTGGACACATACCAAGTTTAGCTCAGTTCTGGGCATCTTTGAAATACCTATACAAACTTGTTCCTACATAGTAACTTGCAACTTTGAATGAGAATGTGCCTGCTTACAGCAACGTGCTATATGTTCTGAATGCCCGAATTGGGAATCTGTGTCAAAACTTTGTTAGGAATTATGTGATCCTTACTAGCTGAAAGTAAGGGAGATGGGGCATGAAGTTATTTCTAGGAGTTGGACACATACCAAGTTTAGCTCAGTTCTGGGCATCTTTGAAATACCTATACAAACTTGTTCCTACATAGTAACTTGCATCTTTGAATGAGAATCTGCTTGCTTACAGCAACGTGCTATATGTTCTGAATGCCCGAATTGGGAATCTGTGTCAAAACTTTGTTAGGTATTATGTGATCCTTACTAGCTGGAAGTAAGGGAAATGGGGCATGAATTTATTTCTAGGAGTTGGACACATACCAAGTTTAGCTCAGTTCTGGGCATCTTTGAAATACCTATACAAACTTGTTCCTACATAGTAACTTGCAACTTTGAATGACAATGTGCTTGCTTACAGCAACGTGCTGTATGTTCTGAATGCCCGAATTGGGAATCTGTGTCAAAACTTTGTTAGGAATTATGTGATCCTTACTAGCTGGAAGTAAGGGAGATGGGGCATGAAGTTATTTCTTGGAGTTGGACACATACCAAGTTTAGCTCAGTTCTGGGCATCTTTGAAATACCTATACAAACTTGTTCCTACATAGTAACTTGCAACTTTGAATGACAATGTGCTTGCTTACAGCAACGTGCTATATGTTCTGAATGCCCGAATTGGGAATCTGTGTCAAAACTTTGTTAGGAATTATGTGATCCTTACTAGCTGGAAGTAAGGGAGATGGGGCATGAAGATATTTCTAGGAGTTGGACACATACCAAGTTTAGCTCAGTTCTGGGCATCTTTGAAATATCTATACAAACTTGTTCCTACATAGTAACTTGCAACTTTGAATGAGAATGTGCTTGCTTACAGCAACGTGCTATATGTTCTGAATGCCCGAATTGGGAATCTGTGTCAAAACTTTGTTAGGAATCATGTGATCCTTACTAGCTGGAAGTAAGGGAGATGGGGCATGAAGTTATTTCTAGGAGTTGGACACATACCAAGTTTAGCTTAGTTCTGGGCATCTTTGAAATACCTATACAAACTTGTTCCTACATAGTAACTTGCAACTTTGAATGAGAATGTGCTTGCTTACAGCAACGTGCTATATGTTCTGAATGCCCGAATTGGGAATCTGTGTCAAAACTTTGTTAGGAATCATGTGATCCTTACTAGCTGGAAGTAAGGGAGATGGGGCCTGAAGTTATTTCTAGGAGTTGGACACATACCAAGTTTAGCTCAGTTCTGGGCATCTTTGAAATACCTATACAAACTTGTTCCTACATAGTAACTTGCATCATTAATGAGAATCTGCTTGCTTGCAGCAACGTGCTATATGTTCTGAATGCCCGAATAGGGAATCTGTGTCAAAACTTTGTTAGGAATTATGTGATCCTTACTAGCTGGAAGTAAGGGAGATGGGGCATGAAGTTATTTCTAGGAGTTGGACACATAGCAAGTTTAGCTCAGTTCTGGGCATCTTTGAAATACCTATACAAACTTGTTCCTACATAGTAACTTGCAACTTTGAATGAGAATGTGCTTGCTTACAGCAACGTGCTATATGTTCTGAATGCCCGAATTGGGAATCTGTGTCAAATCTTTGTTAGGAATCATGTGATCCTTACTAGCTGGAAGTAAGGGAGATGGGGCATGAAGTTATTTCTAGGAGTTGGACACATACCAAGTTTAGCTCAGTTCTGGGCATCTTTGAAATACCTATACAAACTTGTTCCTACATAGTAACTTGCAACTTTGAAGGAGAATGTGCTTGCTTACAGCAACGTGCTATATGTTCTGAATGCCCGAATTGGGAATCTGTGTCAAAACTTTGTTAGGAATCATGTGATCCTTACTAGCTGGAAGTAAGGGAGATGGGGCATGAAGTTATTTCTAGGAGTTGGACACATACCAAGTTTAGCTCAGTTCTGGGCATCTTTGAAATACCTATACAAACTTGTTCCTACATAGTAACTTGCATCTTTGAATGAGAATCTGCTTGCTTACAGCAACGTGCTATATGTTCTGAATGCCCGAATTGGGAATCTGTGTAAAAACTTTGTTAGGAATTATGTGATCCTTACTAGCTGGAAGTAAGGGAGATGGGGCATGAAGTTATTTCTAGGAGTTGGACACATACCAAGTTTAGCTCAGTTCTGGGCATCTTTGAAATACCTATACAAACTTGTTCCTACATAGTAACTTGCATCTTTGAATGAAAATGTGCTTGCTTACAGCAACGTGCTATATGTTCTGAATGCCCGAATTGGGAATCTGTGTCAAAACTTTGTTAGGAATCATGTGATCCTTACTAGCTGGAAGTAAGGGAGATGGGGCATGAAGTTATTTCTAGGAGTTGGACACATACCAAGTTTAGCTCAGTTCTGGGCATCTTTGAAATACCTATACAAACTTGTTCCTACATAGTAACTTGCAACTTTGAATGAAAATGTGCTTGCTTACAGCAACGTGCCATATGTTCTGAATGCCCGAATTGGGAATCTGTGTCAAAACTTTGTTAGGAATTATGTGATCCTTACTAGCTGGAAGTAAGGGAGATGGGGCATGAAGTTATTTCTAGGAGTTGGACACATACCAAGTTTAGCTCAGTTCTGGGCATCTTTGAAATACCTATACAAACTTGTTCCTACATAGTAACTTGCAACTTTGAATGAGAATCTGCTTGCTTACAGCAACGTGCTATATGTTCTGAATGCCCGAATTGGGAATCTGTGTCAAAACTTTGTTAGGAATCATGTGATCCTTACTAGCTGGAAGTAAGGGAGATGGGGCATGAAGTTATTTCTAGGAGTTGGACACATACCAAGTTTAGCTCAGTTCTGGGCATCTTTGAAATACCTATACAAACTTGTTCCTACCTAGTAACTTGCATCTTTGAATCAGAATGTGCCTGCTTACAGCAACGTGCTATATGTTCTGAATGCCCGAATTGGCAATCTGTGTCAAAACTTTGTTAGGATTATGTGATCCTTACTAGCTGGAAGTAAGGGAGATGGGGCATGAAGTTATTTCTAGGAGTTGGACACATACCAAGATTAGCTCAGTTCTGGGCATCTTTGAAATACCTATACAAACTTGTTCCTACATAGTAACTTGCATCTTTGAATGAGAATCTGCTTGCTTACACTAACGTGCTATATGTTCTGAATGCCCGAATTGGGAATCTGTGTCAAATCTTTGTTAGGAATTATGTGATCCTTACTAACTGGAAGTAAGGGAGATGGGGCATGAAGTTATTTCTAGGAGTTGGACACATACCAAGTTTAGCTCAGTTCTGGGCATCTTTGAAATACCTATACAAACTTGTTCCTACATAGTAACTTGCAACTTTGAATGAAAATGTGCCTGCTTACAGCAACGTGCTATATGTTCTGAATGCCCGAATTGGCAGTCTGTGTCAAAACTTTGTTAGGAATTATGTGATCCTTACTAGCTGGAAGTAAGGGAGATGGGGCATGAAGTTATTTCTAGGAGTTGGACACATACCAAGTTTAGCTCAGTTCTGGGCATCTTTGAAATACCTATACAAACTTGTTCCTACATAGTAACTTGCAACTTTGAATGAGAATGTGCCTGCTTACAGCAACGTGCTATATGTTCTGAATGCCCGAATTGGGAATCTGTGTCAAAACTTAGTTAGGAATTATGTGATCCTTACTAGCTGGAAGTAAGGGAGATGGGGCATGAAGTTATTTCTAGGAGTTGGACACATACCAAGTTTAGCTCAGTTCTGGGCATCTTTGAAATACCTATACAAACTTGTTCCTACATAGTAACTTGCAACTTTGAATGAGAATGTGCCTGCTTACAGCAACGTGCTATATGTTCTGAATGCCCGAATTGGGAATCTGTGTCAAAACTTTGTTAGGAATTATGTGATCCTTACTAGCTGAAAGTAAGGGAGATGGGGCATGAAGTTATTTCTAGGAGTTGGACACATACCAAGTTTAGCTCAGTTCTGGGCATCTTTGAAATACCTATACAAACTTGTTCTTACATAGTAACTTGCATCTTTGAATGAGAATCTGCTTGCTTACAGCAACGTGCTATATGTTCTGAATGCCCGAATTGGGAATCTGTGTCAAAACTTTGTTAGGTATTATGTGATCCTTACTAGCTGGAAGTAAGGGAAATGGGGCATGAATTTATTTCTAGGAGTTGGACACATACCAAGTTTAGCTCAGTTCTGGGCATCTTTGAAATACCTATACAAACTTGTTCCTACATAGTAACTTGCAACTTTGAATGACAATGTGCTTGCTTACAGCAACGTGCTGTATGTTCTGAATGCCCGAATTGGGAATCTGTGTCAAAACTTTGTTAGGAATTATGTGATCCTTACTAGCTGGAAGTAAGGGAGATGGGGCATGAAGTTATTTCTAGGAGTTGGACACATACCAAGTTTACCTCAGTTCTGGGCATCTTTGAAATACCTATACAAACTTGTTCCTACATAGTAACTTGCAACTTTGAATGAGAATGTGCTTGCTTACAGCAACGTGCTATATGTTCTGAATGCCCGAATTGGGAATCTGTGTCAAATCTTTGTTAGGAATCATGTGATCCTTACTAGCTGGAAGTAAGGGAGATGGGGCATGAAGTTATTTCTAGGAGTTGGACACATACCAAGTTTAGCTCAGTTCTGGGCATCTTTGAAATACCTATACAAACTTGTTCCTACATAGTAACTTGCAACTTTGAAGGAGAATGTGCTTGCTTACAGCAACGTGCTATATGTTCTGAATGCCCGAATTGGGAATCTGTGTCAAAACTTTGTTAGGAATCATGTGATCCTTACTAGCTGGAAGTAAGGGAGATGGGGCATGAAGTTATTTCTAGGAGTTGGACACATACCAAGTTTAGCTCAGTTCTGGGCATCTTTGAAATACCTATACAAACTTGTTCCTACATAGTAACTTGCATCTTTGAATGAGAATCTGCTTGCTTACAGCAACGTGCTATATGTTCTGAATGCCCGAATTGGGAATCTGTGTAAAAACTTTGTTAGGAATTATGTGATCCTTACTAGCTGGAAGTAAGGGAGATGGGGCATGAAGTTATTTCTAGGAGTTGGACACATACCAAGTTTAGCTCAGTTCTGGGCATCTTTGAAATACCTATACAAACTTGTTCCTACATAGTAACTTGCATCTTTGAATGAAAATGTGCTTGCTTACAGCAACCTGCTATATGTTCTGAATGCCCGAATTGGGATTCTGTGTCAAAACTTTGTTAGGAATCATGTGATCCTTACTAGCTGGAAGTAAGGGAGATGGGGCATGAAGTTATTTCTAGGAGTTGGACACATACCAAGTTTAGCTCAGTTCTGGGCATCTTTGAAATACCTATACAAACTTGTTCCTACATAGTAACTTGCAACTTTGAATGAAAATGTGCTTGCTTACAGCAACGTGCCATATGTTCTGAATGCCCGAATTGGGAATCTGTGTCAAAACTTTGTTAGGAATTATGTGATCCTTACTAGCTGGAAGTAAGGGAGATGGGGCATGAAGTTATTTCTAGGAGTTGGACACATACCAAGTTTAGCTCAGTTCTGGGCATCTTTGAAATACCTATACAAACTTGTTCCTACATAGTAACTTGCATCTTTGAATGAGAATCTGCTTGCTTACAGCAACGTGCTATATGTTCTGAATGCCCGAATTGGGAATCTGTGTCAAAACTTTGTTAGGAATCATGTGATCCTTACTAGCTGGAAGTAAGGGAGATGGGGCATGAAGTTATTTCTAGGAGTTGGACACATACCAAGTTTAGCTCAGTTCTGGGCATCTTTGAAATACCTATACAAACTTGTTCCTACATAGTAACTTGCATCTTTGAATGAAAATGTGCTTGCTTACAGCAACGTGCTGTATGTTCTGAATGCCCGAATTGGGAATCTGTGTCAAAACTTTGTTAGGAATCATGTGATCCTTACTAGCTGGAAGTAAGGGAGATGGGGCATGAAGTTATTTCTAGGAGTTGGACACATACCAAGTTTAGCTCAGTTCTGGGCATCTTTGAAATACCTATACAAACTTGTTCCTACATAGTAACTTGCAACTTTGAATGAAAATGTGCTTGCTTACAGCAACGTGCTGTATGTTCTGAATGCCCGAATTGGGAATCTCTGTCAAAACTTTGTTAGGAATTATGTGATCCTTACTAGCTGGAAGTAAGGGAGATGGGGCATGAAGTTATTTCTAGGAGTTGGACACATACCAAGTTTAGCTCAGTTCTGGGCATCTTTGAAATACCTATACAAACTTGTTCCTACATAGTAACTTGCATGTTTGAATGAGAATCTGCTTGCTTACAGCAACGTGCTATATGTTCTGAATGCCCGAATTGGGAATCTGTGTCAAAACTTTGTTAGGAATTATGTGATCCTTACTAGCTGGAAGTAAGGGAGATGGGGCATGAAGTTATTTCTAGGAGTTGGACACATACCGAGTTTAGCTCAGTTCTGGGCATCTTTGAAATACCTATACAAACTTGTTCCTACATAGTAACTTGCAACTTTCAATGAGAATGTGCTTGCTTACAGCAACGTGCTATATGTTCTGAATGCCCGAATTGGGAATCTGTGTCAAAACTTTGTTAGGAATTATGTGATCCTTACTACCTGGAAGTAAGGGAGATGGGGCATGAAGTTATTTCTAGGAGTTGGACACATACCGAGTTTAGCTCAGTTCTGGGCATCTTTGAAATACCTATACAAACTTGTTCCTACATAGTAACTTGCAACTTTGAATGAGAATGTGCTTGCTTACAGCAACGTGCTATATGTTCTGAATGCCCGAATTGGGAATCTGTGTCAAAACTTTGTTAGGAATTATGTGATCCTTACTAGCTGGAAGTAAGGGAGATGGGGCATGAAGTTATTTCTTGGAGTTGGAGACATACCGAGTTTAGCTCAGTTCTGGGCATCTTTGAAATACCTATACAAACTTGTTCCTACATAGTAACTTGCATCTTTGAATGAGAATGTGCTTGCTTACAGTAACGTGCTATATGTTCTGAATGCCCGAATTGGCAATCTGTGTCAAAACTTTGTTAGGAATTATGTGATCCTTACTAGCTGGAAGTAAGGGAGATGGGGCATGAAGTTATTTCTAGGAGTTGGACACATACCGAGTTTAGCTCAGTTCTGGGCATCTTTGAAATACCTATACAAACTTGTTCCTACATAGTAACTTGCATCTTTGAATGAGAATCTGCTTGCTTACAGCAACGTGCTATATGTTCTGAATGCCCGAATTGGGAATCTGTGTCAAAACTTTGTTAGGAATTATGTGATCCTTACTAGCTGGAAGTAAGGGAGATGGGGCATGAAGTTATTTCTAGGAGTTGGACACATACCAAGTTTAGCTCAGTTCTGGGCATCTTTGAAATACCTATACAAACTTGTTCCTACATAGTAACTTGCAACATTGAATGAAAATGTGGTTGCTTACAGCAACGTGCTATATGTTCTGAATGAACGAATTGGGAATCTGTGTCAAAACTTTGTTAGGAATTATGTGATCCTTACTAGCTGGAAGTAAGGGAGATGGGGCATGAAGTTATTTCTAGGAGTTGGACACATACCAAGTTTAGCTCAGTTCTGGGCATCTTTGAAATACCTATACAAACTTGTTCCTACATAGTAACTTGCATCTTTGAATGAAAATGTGCCTGCTTACAGCAACGTGCTATATGTTCTGAATGCCCGAATTGGGAATCTGTGTCAAAACTTTGTTAGGAATTATGTGATCCTTACTAGCTGGAAGTAAGGGAGATGGGGCATGAAGTTATTTCTTGGAGTTGGACACATACCAAGTTTAGCTCAGTTCTGGGCATCTTTGAAATACCTATACAAACTTGTTCCTACCTAGTAACTTGCATCTTTGAATGAGAATGTGCTTGCTTACAGCAACGTGCTAAATGTTCTGAATGCCCGAATTGGCAATCTGTGTCAAAACTTTGTTAGGATTATGTGATCCTTACTAGCTGGAAGTAAGGGAGATGGGGCATGAAGTTATTTCTAGGAGTTGGACACATACCAAGATTAGCTCAGTTCTGGGCATCTTTGAAATACCTATACAAACTTGTTCCTACATAGTAACTTGCATGTTTGAATGAGAATCTGCTTGCTTACAGCAACGTGCTATATGTTCTGAATGCCCGAATTGGGAATCTGTGTCAAAACTTTGTTAGGAATTATGTGATCCTTACTAGCTGGAAGTAAGGGAGATGGGGCATGAAGTTATTTCTAGGAGTTGGACACATACCGAGTTTAGCTCAGTTCTGGGCATCTTTGAAATACCTATACAAACTTGTTCCTACATAGTAACTTGCAACTTTCAATGAGAATGTGCTTGCTTACAGCAACGTGCTATATGTTCTGAATGCCCGAATTGGGAATCTGTGTCAAAACTTTGTTAGGAATTATGTGATCCTTACTACCTGGAAGTAAGGGAGATGGGGCATGAAGTTATTTCTAGGAGTTGGACACATACCGAGTTTAGCTCAGTTCTGGGCATCTTTGAAATACCTATACAAACTTGTTCCTACATAGTAACTTGCAACTTTGAATGAGAATGTGCTTGCTTACAGCAACGTGCTATATGTTCTGAATGCCCGAATTGGGAATCTGTGTCAAAACTTTGTTAGGAATTATGTGATCCTTACTAGCTGGAAGTAAGGGAGATGGGGCATGAAGTTATTTCTTGGAGTTGGAGACATACCGAGTTTAGCTCAGTTCTGGGCATCTTTGAAATACCTATACAAACTTGTTCCTACATAGTAACTTGCATCTTTGAATGAGAATGTGCTTGCTTACAGTAACGTGCTATATGTTCTGAATGCCCGAATTGGCAATCTGTGTCAAAACTTTGTTAGGAATTATGTGATCCTTACTAGCTGGAAGTAAGGGAGATGGGGCATGAAGTTATATCTAGGAGTTGGACACATACCGAGTTTAGCTCAGTTCTGGGCATCTTTGAAATACCTATACAAACTTGTTCCTACATAGTAACTTGCATCTTTGAATGAGAATCTGCTTGCTTACAGCAACGTGCTATATGTTCTGAATGCCCGAATTGGGAATCTGTGTCAAAACTTTGTTAGGAATTATGTGATCCTTACTAGCTGGAAGTAAGGGAGATGGGGCATGAAGTTATTTCTAGGAGTTGGACACATACCAAGTTTAGCTCAGTTCTGGGCATCTTTGAAATACCTATACAAACTTGTTCCTACATAGTAACTTGCAACATTGAATGAAAATGTGGTTGCTTACAGCAACGTGCTATATGTTCTGAATGAACGAATTGGGAATCTGTGTCAAAACTTTGTTAGGAATTATGTGATCCTTACTAGCTGGAAGTAAGGGAGATGGGGCATGAAGTTATTTCTAGGAGTTGGACACATACCAAGTTTAGCTCAGTTCTGGGCATCTTTGAAATACCTATACAAACTTGTTCCTACATAGTAACTTGCATCTTTGAATGAAAATGTGCCTGCTTACAGCAACGTGCTATATGTTCTGAATGCCCGAATTGGGAATCTGTGTCAAAACTTTGTTAGGAATTATGTGATCCTTACTAGCTGGAAGTAAGGGAGATGGGGCATGAAGTTATTTCTTGGAGTTGGACACATACCAAGTTTAGCTCAGTTCTGGGCATCTTTGAAATACCTATACAAACTTGTTCCTACCTAGTAACTTGCATCTTTGAATGAGAATGTGCTTGCTTACAGCAACGTGCTAAATGTTCTGAATGCCCGAATTGGCAATCTGTGTCAAAACTTTGTTAGGATTATGTGATCCTTACTAGCTGGAAGTAAGGGAGATGGGGCATGAAGTTATTTCTAGGAGTTGGACACATACCAAGATTAGCTCAGTTCTGGGCATCTTTGAAATACCTATACAAACTTGTTCCTACATAGTAACTTGCATCTTTGAATGAGAATCTGCTTGCTTACACTAACGTGCTATATGTTCTGAATGCCCGAATTGGGAATCTGTGTCAAAACTTTGTTAGGAATTATGTGATCCTTACTAGCTGGAAGTAAGGGAGATGGGGCATGAAGTTATTTCTAGGAGTTGGACACATACCAAGTTTAGCTCAGTTCTGGGCATCTTTGAAATACCTATACAAACTTGTTCCTACATAGTAACTTGCAACTTTGAATGAAAATGTGCCTGCTTACAGCAACGTGCTATATGTTCTGAATGCCCGAATTGGCAGTCTGTGTCAAAACTTTGTTAGGAATTATGTGATCCTTACTAGCTGGAAGTAAGGGAGATGGGGCATGAAGTTATTTCTAGGAGTTGGACACATACCAAGTTTAGCTCAGTTCTGGGCATCTTTGAAATACCTATACAAACTTGTTCCTACATAGTAACTTGCAACTTTGAATGAGAATGTGCTTGCTTACAGCAACGTGCTATATGTTCTGAATGCCCGAATTGGGAATCTGTGTCAAAACTTAGTTAGGAATTATGTGATCCTTACTAGCTGGAAGTAAGGGAGATGGGGCATGAAGTTATTTCTAGGAGTTGGACACATACCAAGTTTAGCTCAGTTCTGGGCATCTTTGAAATACCTATACAAACTTGTTCCTACATAGTAACTTGCATCATTAATGAGAATCTGCTTGCTTGCAGCAACGTGCTATATGTTCTGAATGCCCGAATAGGGAATCTGTGTCAAAACTTAGTTAGGAATTATGTGATCCTTACTAGCTGGAAGTAAGGGAGATGGGGCATGAAGTTATTTCTAGGAGTTGGACACATACAAAGATTAGCTCAGTTCTGGGCATCTTTGAAATACCTATACAAACTTGTTCCTACATAGTAACTTGCATCTTTGAATGAGAATCTGCTTGCTTACACTAACGTGCTATATGTTCTGAATGCCCGAATTGGGAATCTGTGTCAAAACTTTGTTAGGAATTATGTGATCCTTACTAGCTGGAAGTAAGGGAGATGGGGCATGAAGTTATTTCTAGGAGTTGGACACATACCAAGTTTAGCTCAGTTCTGGGCATCTTTGAAATACCTATACAAACTTGTTCCTACATAGTAACTTGCAACTTTGAATGAAAATGTGCCTGCTTACAGCAACGTGCTATATGTTCTGAATGCCCGAATTGGGAATCTGTGTCAAAACTTTGTTAGGAATTATGTGATCCTTACTAGCTGGAAGTAAGGGAGATGGGGCATGAATTTATTTCTAGGAGTTGGACACATACCAAGTTTAGCTCAGTTCTGGGCATCTTTGAAATACCTATACAAACTTGTTCCTACATAGTAACATGCAACTTTGAATGAAAATGTGCTTGCTTACAGCAACGTGCTGTATGTTCTGAATGCCCGAATTGGGAATCTGTGTACAAACTTTGTTAGGAATTATGTGATCCTTACTAGCTGGAAGTAAGGGAGATGGGGCATGAAGTTATTTCTAGGAGTTGGACACATACCAAGTTTAGCTCAGTTCTGGGCATCTTTGAAATACCTATACAAACTTGTTCCTACATAGTAACTTGCAACTTTGAATGACAATGTGCTTGCTTACAGCAACGTGCTGTATGTTCTGAATGCCCGAATTGGGAATCTGTGTCAAAACTTTGTTAGGAATTATGTGATCCTTACTAGCTGGAAGTAAGGGAGATGGGGCATGAAGATATTTCTAGGAGTTGGACACATACCAAGTTTAGCTCAGTTCTGGGCATCTTTGAAATACCTATACAAACTTGTTCCTACATAGTAACTTGCAACTTTGAATGAAAATGTGCTTGCTTAAAGCAACGTGCTATATGTTCTGAATGTCCGAATTGAGAATCTGTGTCAAATCTTTGTTAGGAATAATGTGATCCTTACTAGCTGGAAGTAAGGGAGATGGGGCATGAAGTTATTTCTAGGAGTTGGACACATACCAAGTTTAGCTCAGTTCTGGGCATCTTTGAAATACCTATACAAACTTGTTCCTACATAGTAACTTGCAACTTGAATGAGAATGTGCTTGCTTACAGCAACGTGCTATATGTTCTGAATGCCCGAATTGGGAATCTGTGTCAAAACTTTGTTAGGAATTATGTGATCCTTACTAGCTGGAAGTAAGGGAGATGGGGCATGAAGTTATTTCTAGGAGTTGGACACATACCAAGTTTAGCTCAGTTCTGGGCATCTTTGAAATACCTATACAAACTTGTTCCTACATAGTAACTTGCATCATTAATGAGAATCTGCTTGCTTGCAGCAACGTGCTATATGTTCTGAATGCCCGAATAGGGAATCTGTGTCAAAACTTTGTTAGGAA
Source organism: Diceros bicornis minor (assembly GCF_020826845.1). Classification (NCBI taxonomy): domain Eukaryota; kingdom Metazoa; phylum Chordata; class Mammalia; order Perissodactyla; family Rhinocerotidae; genus Diceros; species Diceros bicornis. The sequence goes on along the minus strand of NW_026690860.1, from coordinate 115,362 downwards.
TTATGTGATCCTTACTAGCTGGAAGTAAGGGAGATGGGGCATGAAGTTATTTCTAGGAGTTGGACACATAGCAAGTTTAGCTCAGTTCTGGGCATCTTTGAAATACCTATACAAACTTGTTCCTACATAGTAACTTGCAACTTTGAATGAGAATGTGCTTGCTTACAGCAACGTGCTATATGTTCTGAATGCCCGAATTGGGAATCTGTGTCAAATCTTTGTTAGGAATCATGTGATCCTTACTAGCTGGAAGTAAGGGAGATGGGGCATGAAGTTATTTCTAGGAGTTGGACACATACCAAGTTTAGCTCAGTTCTGGGCATCTTTGAAATACCTATACAAACTTGTTCCTACATAGTAACTTGCAACTTTGAAGGAGAATGTGCTTGCTTACAGCAACGTGCTATATGTTCTGAATGCCCGAATAGGGAATCTGTGTCAAAACTTTGTTAGGAATCATGTGATCCTTACTAGCTGGAAGTAGGGGAGATGGGGCATGAAGTTATTTCTAGGAGTTGGACACATAGCAAGTTTAGCTCAGTTCTGGGCATCTTTGAAATACCTATACAAACTTGTTCCTACATAGTAACTTGCAACTTTGAATGAAAATGTGCCTGCTTACAGCAACGTGCTATATGTTCTGAATGCCCGAATTGGGAATCTGTGTCAAAACTTTGTTAGGAATTATGTGATCCTTACTAGCTGGAAGTAAGGGAGATGGGGCATGAAGTTATTTCTAGGAGTTGGACACATACCAAGTTTAGCTCAGTTCTGGGCATCTTTGAAATACCTATACAAACTTGTTCCTACATAGTAACTTGCATCTTTGAATGAGAATCTGCTTGCTTACAGCAACGTGCTATATGTTCTGAATGCCCGAATTGGGAATCTGTGTCAAAACTTTGTTAGGAATTATGTGATCCTTACTAGCTGGAAGTAAGGGAGATATGGCATGAAGTTATTTCTAGGAGTTGGACACATACCAAGTTTAGCTCAGTTCTGGGCATCTTTGAAATACCTATACAAACTTGTTCCTACATAGTAACTTGCAACTTTGAATGAAAATGTGCTTGCTTACAGCAACGTGCTGTATGTTCTGAATGCCCGAATTGGGAATCTGTGTCAAATCTTTGTTAGGAATCATGTGATCCTTACTAGCTGGAAGTAAGGGAGATGGGGCATGAAGTTATTTCTAGGAGTTGGACACATACCAAGTTTAGCTCAGTTCTGGGCATCTTTGAAATACCTATACAAACTTGTTCCTACATAGTAACTTGCATCTTTGAAGGAGAATGTGCTTGCTTACAGCAACGTGCTATATGTTCTGAATGCCCGAATTGGGAATCTGTGTCAAAACTTTGTTAGGAATTATGTGATCCTTACTAGCTGGAAGTAAGGGAGATGGGGCATGAAGTTATTTCTAGGAGTTGGACACATACCAAGTTTAGCTCAGTTCTGGGCATCTTTGAAATACCTATACAAACTTGTTCCTACATAGTAACTTGCATCTTTGAATGAGAATCTGCTTGCTTACAGCAACGTGCTATATGTTCTGAATGCCCGAATTGGGAATCTGTGTCAAAACTTTGTTAGGAATTATGTGATCCTTACTAGCTGGAAGTAAGGGAGATGGGGCATGAAGTTATTTCTATGAGTTGGACACATACCAAGTTTAGCTCAGTTCTGGGCATCTTTGAAATACCTATACAAACTTGTTCCTACATAGTAACTTGCAACTTTGAATGAGAATGTGCCTGCTTACAGCAACGTCCTATATGTTCTGAATGCCCGAATTGGGAATCTGTGTCAAAACTTTGTTAGGAATTATGTGATCCTTTCTAGCTGGAAGTAAGGGAGATGGGGCATGAAGTTATTTCTAGGAGTTGGACACATACCAAGTTTAGCTCAGTTCTGGGCATCTTTGAAATACCTATACAAACTTGTTCCTACATAGTAACTTGCAACTTTGAATGAGAATGTGCCTGCTTACAGGAACGTGCTATATGTTCTGAATGCCCGAATTGGGAATCTGTGTCAAAACTTTGTTAGGAATTATGTGATCCTTACTAGCTGAAAGTAAGGGAGATGGGGCATGAAGTTATTTCTAAGAGTTGGACACATACCAAGTTTAGCTCAGTTCTGGGCATCTTTGAAATACCTATACAAACTTGTTCCTACATAGTAACTTGCATCTTTGAATGAGAATCTGCTTGCTTACAGCAACGTGCTATATGTTCTGAATGCCCGAATTGGGAATCTGTGTCAAAACTTTGTTAGGAATTATGTGATCCTTACTAGCTGGAAGTAAGGGAAATGGGGCATGAATTTATTTCTAGGAGTTGGACACATACCAAGTTTAGCTCAGTTCTGGGCATCTTTGAAATACCTATACAAACTTGTTCCTACATAGTAACTTGCAACTTTGAATGACAATGTGCTTGCTTACAGCAACGTGCTGTATGTTCTGAATGCCCGAATTGGGAATCTGTGTCAAAACTTTGTTAGGAATTATGTGATCCTTACTAGCTGGAAGTAAGGGAGATGGGGCATGAAGTTATTTCTTGGAGTTGGACATATACCAAGTTTAGCTCAGTTCTGGGCATCTTTGAAATACCTATACAAACTTGTTCCTACATAGTAACTTGCAACTTTGAATGACAATGTGCTTGCTTACAGCAACGTGCTATATGTTCTGAATGCCCGAATTGGGAATCTGTGTCAAAACTTTGTTAGGTATTATGTGATCCTTACTAGCTGGAAGTAAGGGAGATGGGGCATGAAGATATTTCTAGGAGTTGGACACATACCAAGTTTAGCTCAGTTCTGGGCATCTTTGAAATATCTATACAAACTTGTTCCTACATAGTAACTTGCAACTTTGAATGAGAATGTGCTTGCTTACAGCAACGTGCTATATGTTCTGAATGCCCGAATTGGGAATCTGTGTCAAAACTTTGTTAGGAATCATGTGATCCTTACTAGCTGGAAGTAAGGGAGATGGGGCATGAAGTTATTTCTAGGAGTTGGACACATACCAAGTTTAGCTCAGTTCTGGGCATCTTTGAAATACCTATACAAACTTGTTCCTACATAGTAACTTGCAACTTTGAATGAGAATGTGCTTGCTTACAGCAACGTGCTATATGTTCTGAATGCCCGAATTGGGAATCTGTGTCAAAACTTTGTTAGGAATCATGTGATCCTTACTAGCTGGAAGTAAGGGAGATGGGGCCTGAAGTTATTTCTAGGAGTTGGACACATACCAAGTTTAGCTCAGTTCTGGGCATCTTTGAAATACCTATACAAACTTGTTCCTACATAGTAACTTGCATCATTAATGAGAATCTGCTTGCTTGCAGCAACGTGCTATATGTTCTGAATGCCCGAATAGGGAATCTGTGTCAAAACTTTGTTAGGAATTATGTGATCCTTACTAGCTGGAAGTAAGGGAGATGGGGCATGAAGTTATTTCTAGGAGTTGGATACATAGCAAGTTTAGCTCAGTTCTGGGCATCTTTGAAATACCTATACAAACTTGTTCCTACATAGTAACTTGCAACTTTGAATGAGAATGTGCTTGCTTACAGCAACGTGCTATATGTTCTGAATGCCCGAATTGGGAATCTGTGTCAAATCTTTGTTAGGAATCATGTGATCCTTACTAGCTGGAAGTAAGGGAGATGGGGCATGAAGTTATTTCTAGGAGTTGGACACATACCAAGTTTAGCTCAGTTCTGGGCATCTTTGAAATACCTATACAAACTTGTTCCTACATAGTAACTTGCAACTTTGAAGGAGAATGTGCTTGCTTACAGCAACGTGCTATATGTTCTGAATGCCCGAATTGGGAATCTGTGTCAAAACTTTGTTAGGAATCATGTGATCCTTACTAGCTGGAAGTAAGGGAGATGGGGCATGAAGTTATTTCTAGGAGTTGGACACATACCAAGTTTAGCTCAGTTCTGGGCATCTTTGAAATACCTATACAAACTTGTTCCTACATAGTAACTTGCATCTTTGAATGAGAATCTGCTTGCTTACAGCAACGTGCTATATGTTCTGAATGCCCGAATTGGGAATCTGTGTCAAAACTTTGTTAGGAATCATGTGATCCTTACTAGCTGGAAGTAAGGGAGATGGGGCATGAAGTTATTTCTAGGAGTTGGACACATACCAAGTTTAGCTCAGTTCTGGGCATCTTTGAAATACCTATACAAACTTGTTCCTACATAGTAACTTGCAACTTTGAATGAAAATGTGCTTGCTTACAGCAACGTGCTATATGTTCTGAATGCCCGAATTGGCAATCTGTGTCAAAACTTTGTTAGGAATCATGTGATCCTTACTAGCTGGAAGTAAGGGAGATGGGGCATGAAGTTATTTCTAGGAGTTGGACACATACCAAGTTTAGCTCAGTTCTGGGCATCTTTGAAATACCTATACAAACTTGTTCCTACATAGTAACTTGCATCTTTGAATGAAAATGTGCTTGCTTACAGCAACGTGCTGTATGTTCTGAATGCCCGAATTGGGAATCTGTGTCAAAACTTGGTTAGGAATCATGTGATCCTTACTAGCTGGAAGTAAGGGAGATGGGGCATGAAGTTATTTCTAGGAGTTGGACACATACCAAGTTTAGCTCAGTTCTGGGCATCTTTGAAATACCTATACAAACTTGTTCCTACATAGTAACTTGCATCTTTGAATGAAAATGTGCTTGCTTACAGCAACGTGCTGTATGTTCTGAATGCCCGAATTGGGAATCTGTGTCAAAACTTTGTTAGGAATCATGTGATCCTTACTAGCTGGAAGTAAGGGAGATGGGGCATGAAGTTATTTCTAGGAGTTGGACACATACCAAGTTTAGCTCAGTTCTGGGCATCTTTGAAATACCTATACAAACTTGTTCCTACATAGTAACTTGCAACTTTGAATGAAAATGTGCTTGCTTACAGCAACGTGCTGTATGTTCTGAATGCCCGAATTGGGAATCTCTGTCAAAACTTTGTTAGGAATTATGTGATCCTTACTAGCTGGAAGTAAGGGAGATGGGGCATGAAGTTATTTCTAGGAGTTGGACACATACCAAGTTTAGCTCAGTTCTGGGCATCTTTGAAATACCTATACAAACTTGTTCCTACATAGTAACTTGCATCTTTGAATGAGAATCTGCTTGCTTACAGCAACGTGCTATATGTTCTGAATGCCCGAATTGGGAATCTGTGTCAAAACTTTGTTAGGAATTATGTGATCCTTACTAGCTGGAAGTAAGGGAGATGGGGCATGAAGTTATTTCTAGGAGTTGGACACATACCGAGTTTAGCTCAGTTCTGGGCATCTTTGAAATACCTATACAAACTTGTTCCTACATAGTAACTTGCAACTTTCAATGAGAATGTGCCTGCTTACAGCAACGTGCTATATGTTCTGAATGCCCGAATTGGGAATCTGTGTCAAAACTTTGTTAGGAATTATGTGATCCTTACTACCTGGAAGTAAGGGAGATGGGGCATGAAGTTATTTCTAGGAGTTGGACACATACCGAGTTTAGCTCAGTTCTGGGCATCTTTGAAATACCTATACAAACTTGTTCCTACATAGTAACTTGCAACTTTGAATGAGAATGTGCTTGCTTACAGCAACGTGCTATATGTTCTGAATGCCCGAATTGGGAATCTGTGTCAAAACTTTGTTAGGAATTATGTGATCCTTACTAGCTGGAAGTAAGGGAGATGGGGCATGAAGTTATTTCTTGGAGTTGGAGACATACCGAGTTTAGCTCAGTTCTGGGCATCTTTGAAATACCTATACAAACTTGTTCCTACATAGTAACTTGCATCTTTGAATGAGAATGTGCTTGCTTACAATAACGTGCTATATGTTCTGAATGCCCGAATTGGCAATCTGTGTCAAAACTTTGTTAGGAATTATGTGATCCTTACTAGCTGGAAGTAAGGGAGATGGGGCATGAAGTTATTTCTAGGAGTTGGACACATACCGAGTTTAGCTCAGTTCTGGGCATCTTTGAAATACCTATACAAACTTGTTCCTACATAGTAACTTGCATCTTTGAATGAGAATCTGCTTGCTTACAGCAACGTGCTATATGTTCTGAATGCCCGAATTGGGAATCTGTGTCAAAACTTTGTTAGGAATTATGTGATCCTTACTAGCTGGAAGTAAGGGAGATGGGGCATGAAGTTATTTCTAGGAGTTGGACACATACCGAGTTTAGCTCAGTTCTGGGCATCTTTGAAATACCTATACAAACTTGTTCCTACATAGTAACTTGCAACATTGAATGAAAATGTGCTTGCTTACAGCAACGTGCTATATGTTCTGAATGCCCGAATTGGGAATCTGTGTCAAAACTTTGTTAGGAATTATGTGATCCTTACTAGCTGGAAGTAAGGGAGATGGGGCATGAAGTTATTTCTAGGAGTTGGACACATACCGAGTTTAGCTCAGTTCTGGGCATCTTTGAAATACCTATACAAACTTGTTCCTACATAGTAACTTGCAACATTGAATGAAAATGTGCTTGCTTACAGCAACGTGCTATATGTTCTGAATGAACGAATTGGGAATCTGTGTCAAAACTTTGTTAGGAATTATGTGATCCTTACTAGCTGGAAGTAGGGGAGATGGGGCATGAAGTTATTTCTAGGAGTTGGACACATACCAAGTTTAGCTCAGTTCTGGGCATCTTTGAAATACCTATACAAACTCGTTCCTACATAGTAACTTGCATCTTTGAATGAAAATGTGCCTGCTTACAGCAACGTGCTATATGTTCTGAATGCCCGAATTGGCAGTCTGTGTCAAAACTTTGTTAGGAATTATGTGATCCTTACTAGCTGGAAGTAAGGGAGATGGGGGATGAAGTTATTTCTAGGAGTTGGACACATACCAAGTTTAGCTCAGTTCTGGGCATCTTTGAAATACCTATACAAACTTGTTCCTACATAGTAACTTGCAACTTTGAATGAGAATGTGCCTGCTTACAGCAACGTGCTATATGTTCTGAATGCCCGAATTGGGAATCTGTGTCAAAACTTAGTTAGGAATTATGTGATCCTTACTAGCTGGAAGTAAGGGAGATGGGGCATGAAGTTATTTCTAGGAGTTGGACACATACCAAGTTTAGCTCAGTTCTGGGCATCTTTGAAATACCTATACAAACTTGTTCCTACATAGTAACTTGCATCATTAATGAGAATCTGCTTGCTTGCAGCAACGTGCTATATGTTCTGAATGCCCGAATAGGGAATCTGTGTCAAAACTTTGTTAGGAATTATGTGATCCTTACTAGCTGGAAGTAAGGGAGATGGGGCATGATGTTATTTCTAGGAGTTGGACACATAGCAAGTTTAGCTCAGTTCTGGGCATCTTTGAAATACCTATACAAACTTGTTCCTACATAGTAACTTGCAATTTTGAATGAGAATGTGCTTGCTTACAGCAACGTGCTATATGTTCTGAATGCCCGAATTGGGAATCTGTGTCAAATCTTTGTTAGGAATCATGTGATCCTTACTAGCTGGAAGTAAGGGAGATGGGGCATGAAGTTATTTCTAGGAGTTGGACACATACCAAGTTTAGCTCAGTTCTGGGCATCTTTGAAATACCTATACAAACTTGTTCCTACATAGTAACTTGCAACTTTGAAGGAGAATGTGCTTGCTTACAGCAACGTGCTATATGTTCTGAATGCCCGAATTGGGAAACTGTGTCAAAACTTTGTTAGGAATCATGTGATCCTTACTAGCTGGAAGTAAGGGAGATGGGGCATGAAGTTATTTCTAGGAGTTGGACACATACCAAGTTTAGCTCAGTTCTGGGCATCTTTGAAATACCTATACAAACTTGTTCCTACCTAGTAACTTGCATCTTTGAATGAGAATCTGCTTGCTTACAGCAACGTGCTATATGTTCTGAATGCCCGAATTGGGAATCTGTGTCAAAACTTTGTTAGGAATCATGTGATCCTTACTAGCTGGAAGTAAGGGAGATGGGGCATGAAGTTATTTCTAGGAGTTGGACACATACCGAGTTTAGCTCAGTTCTGGGCATCTTTGAAATACCTATACAAACTTGTTCCTACATAGTAACTTGCAACTTTGAATGAGAATGTGCTTGCTTACAGCAACGTGCTATATGTTCTGAATGCCCGAATTGGGAATCTGTGTCAAAACTTTGTTAGGAATTATGTGATCCTTACTAGCTGGAAGTAAGGGAGATGGGGCATGAAGTTATTTCTTGGAGTTGGAGACATACCGAGTTTAGCTCAGTTCTGGGCATCTTTGAAATACCTATACAAACTTGTTCCTACATAGTAACTTGCATCTTTGAATGAGAATGTGCTTGCTTACAGTAACGTGCTATATGTTCTGAATGCCCGAATTGGCAATCTGTGTCAAAACTTTGTTAGGAATTATGTGATCCTTACTAGCTGGAAGTAAGGGAGATGGGGCATGAAGTTATTTCTAGGAGTTGGACACATACCGAGTTTAGCTCAGTTCTGGGCATCTTTGAAATACCTATACAAACTTGTTCCTACATAGTAACTTGCATCTTTGAATGAGAATCTGCTTGCTTACAGCAACGTGCTATATGTTCTGAATGCCCGAATTGGGAATCTGTGTCAAAACTTTGTTAGGAATTATGTGATCCTTACTAGCTGGAAGTAAGGGAGATGGGGCATGAAGTTATTTCTAGGAGTTGGACACATACCAAGTTTAGCTCAGTTCTGGGCATCTTTGAAATACCTATACAAACTTGTTCCTACATAGTAACTTGCAACATTGAATGAAAATGTGCTTGCTTACAGCAACGTGCTATATGTTCTGAATGAACGAATTGGGAATCTGTGTCAAAACTTTGTTAGGAATTATGTGATCCTTACTAGCTGGAAGTAAGGGAGATGGGGCATGAAGTTATTTCTAGGAGTTGGACACATACCAAGTTTAGCTCAGTTCTGGGCATCTTTGAAATACCTATACAAACTTGTTGCTACATAGTAACTTGCAACTTTGAATGAGAATGTGCTTGCTTACAGCAACGTGCTATATGTTCTGAATGCCCGTATTGGGAATCTGTGTCAAATCTTTGTTAGGAATCATGTGATCCTTACTAGCTGGAAGTAAGGGAGATGGGGCATGAAGTTATTTCTAGGAGTTGGACACATACCAAGTTTAGCTCAGTTCTGGGCATCTTTGAAATACCTATACAAACTTGTTCCTACATAGTAACTTGCAACTGTGAAGGAGAATGTGCTTGCTTACAGCAACGTGCTATATGTTCTGAATGACCGAATTGGGAATCTGTGTCAAAACTTTGTTAGGAATTATGTGATCCTTACTAGCTGGAAGTAAGGGAGATGGGGCATGAAGTTATTTCTAGGAGTTGGACACATACCAAGTTTAGCTCAGTTCTGGGCATCTTTGAAATACCTATACAAACTTGTTCCTACATAGTAACTTGCAACTTTGAATGAAAATGTGCTTGCTTACAGCAACGTGCTATATGTTCTGAATGCCCGAATTGGGAATCTGTGTCAAAACTTTGTTAGGAATTATGTGATCCTTACTAGCTGGAAGTAAGGGAGATAGGGCATGAAGTTATTTCTAGGAGTTGGACACATACCAAGTTTAGCTCAGTTCTGGGCATCTTTGAAATACCTATACAAACTTGTTCCTACATAGTAACTTGCATCTTTGAATGAGAATCTGCTTGCTTACAGCAACGTGCTATATGTTCTGAATGCCCGAATTGGGAATCTGTGTCAAAACTTTGTTAGGAATCATGTGATCCTTACTAGCTGGAAGTAAGGGAGATGGGGCATGAAGTTATTTCTAGGAGTTGGACACATACCAAGTTTAGCTCAGTTCTGGGCATCTTTGAAATACCTATACAAACTTGTTCCTACATAGTAACTTGCAACTTTGAATGAAAATGTGCTTGCTTACAGCAACGTGCTATATGTTCTGAATGCCCGAATTGGGAATCTGTGTCAAAAATTTGTTAGGAATAATGTGATCCTTACTAGCTGGAAGTAAGGGAGATGGGGCATGAAGTTATTTCTAGGAGTTGGACACATACCAAGTTTAGCTCAGTTCTGGGCATCTTTGAAATACCTATACAAACTTGTTCCTACATAGTAACTTGCAACTTTGAATGAGAATGTGCTTGCTTACAGCAACGTGCTATATGTTCTGAATGCCCGAATTGGGAATCTGTGTCAAAACTTTGTTAGGAATTATGGGATCCTTACTAGCTGGAAGTAAGGGAGATGGGGCATGAAGTTATTTCTAGGAGTTGGACACATACCAAGTTTAGCTCAGTTCTGGGCATCTTTGAAATACCTATACAAACTTGTTCCTACATAGTAACTTGCATCATTAATTAGAATCTGCTTGCTTGCAGCAACGTGCTATATGTTCTGAATGCCCGAATAGGGAATCTCTGTCAAACTTTGTTAGGAATTATGTGATCCTTACTAGCTGGAAGTAAGGGAGATGGGGCATGAAGTTATTTCTAGGAGTTGGACACATACCAAGTTTAGCTCAGTTCTGGGCATCTTTGAAATACCTATACAAACTTGTTCCTACATAGTAACTTGCAACTTTGAAGGAGAATGTGCTTGCTTACAGCAACGTGCTATATGTTCTGAATGCCCGAATTGGGAAACTGTGTCAAAACTTTGTTAGGAATTATGTGATCCTTACTAGCTGGAAGTAAGGGAGATGGGGCATGAAGTTATTTCTAGGAGTTGGACACATACCGAGTTTAGCTCAGTTCTGGGCATCTTTGAAATACCTATACAAACTTGTTCCTACATAGTAACTTGCATCTTTGAATGAGAATCTGCTTGCTTACAGCAACGTGCTATATGTTCTGAATGCCCGAATTGGGAATCTGTGTCAAAACTTTGTTAGGAATTATGTGATCCTTACTAGCTGGAAGTAAGGGAGATGGGGCATGAAGTTATTTCTAGGAGTTGGACACATACCAAGTTTAGCTCAGTTCTGGGCATCTTTGAAATACCTATACAAACTTGTTCCTACATAGTAACTTGCAACTTTCAATGAGAATGTGCTTGCTTACAGCAAAGTGCTATATGTTCTGAATGCCCGAATTGGGAATCTGTGTCAAAACTTTGTTAGGAATTATGTGATCCTTACTACCTGGAAGTAAGGGAAATGGGGCATGAAGTTATTTCTAGGAGTTGGACACATACCGAGTTTAGCTCAGTTCTGGGCATCTTTGAAATACCTATACAAACTTGTTCCTACATAGTAACTTGCAAATTTGAATGAAAATGTGCCTGCTTACAGCAACGTGCTATATGTTCTGAATGCCCGAATTGGGAATCTGTGTCAAAACTTTGTTAGGAATTATGTGATCCTTACTAGCTGGAAGTAAGGGAGATGGGGCATGAATTTATTTCTAGGAGTTGGACACATACCAAGTTTAGCTCAGTTCTGGGCATCTTTGAAATACCTATACAAACTTGTTCCTACATAGTAACTTGCAACTTTGAATGAAAATGTGCTTGCTTACAGCAACGTGCTGTATGTTCTGAATGCCCGAATTGGGAATCTGTGTCAAAACTTTGTTAGGAATTATGTGATCCTTACTAGCTGGAAGTAAGGGAGATGGGGCATGAAGTTATTTCTAGGAGTTGGACTTATACCAAGTTTAGCTCAGTTCTGGGCATCTTTGAAATACCTATACAAACTTGTTCCTACATAGTAACTTGCAACTTTGAATGACAATGTGCTTGCTTACAGCAACGTGCTGTATGTTCTGAATGCCCGAATTGGGAATCTGTGTCAAAACTTTGTTAGGAATTATGTGATCCTTACTAGCTGGAAGTAAGGGAGATGGGGCATGAAGATATTTCTAGGAGTTGGACACATACCAAGTTTAGCTCAGTTCTGGGCATCTTTGAAATACCTATACAAACTTGTTCCTACATAGTAACTTGCAACTTTGAATGAAAATGTGCTTGCTTACAGCAACGTGCTATATGTTCTGAATGCCCGAATTGGGAATCTGTGTCAAAACTTTGTTAGGAATAATGTGATCCTTACTAGCTGGAAGTAAGGGAGATGCGGCATGAAGTTATTTCTAGGAGTTGGACACATACCAAGTTTAGCTCAGTTCTGGGCATCTTTGAAATACCTATACAAACTTGTTCCTACATAGTAACTTGCAACTTTGAATGAAAATGTGCCTGCTTACAGCAACGTGCTATATGTTCTGAATGCCCGAATTGGGAATCTGTGTCAAAACTTTGTTAGGAATTATGTGATCCTTACTAGCTGGAAGTAAGGGAGATGGGGCATGAATTTATTTCTAGGAGTTGGACACATACCAAGTTTAGCTCAGTTCTGGGCATCTTTGAAATACCTATACAAACTTGTTCCTACATAGTAACTTGCAACTTTGAATGAAAATGTGCTTGCTTACAGCAACGTGCTGTATGTTCTGAATGCCCGAATTGGGAATCTGTGTCAAAACTTTGTTAGGAATTATGTGATCCTTACTAGCTGGAAGTAAGGGAGATGGGGCATGAAGTTATTTCTAGGAGTTGGACACATACCAAGTTTAGCTCAGTTCTGGGCATCTTTGAAATACCTATACAAACTTGTTCCTACATAGTAACTTGCAACTTTGAATGACAATGTGCTTGCTTACAGCAACGTGCTGTATGTTCTGAATGCCCGAATTGGGAATCTGTGTCAAAACTTTGTTAGGAATTATGTGATCCTTACTAGCTGGAAGTAAGGGAGATGGGACATGAAGATATTTCTAGGAGTTGGACACATACCAAGTTTAGCTCAGTTCTGGGCATCTTTGAAATACCTATACAAACTTGTTCCTACATAGTAACTTGCAACTTTGAATGAAAATGTGCTTGCTTACAGCAACGTGCTATATGTTCTGAATGTCCGAATTGGGAATCTGTGTCAAAACTTTGTTAGGAATAATGTGATCCTTACTAGCTGGAAGTAAGGGAGATGGGGCATGAAGTTATTTCTAGGAGTTGGACACATACCAAGTTTAGCTCAGTTCTGGGCATCTTTGAAATACCTATACAAACTTGTTCCTACATAGTAACTTGCAACTTTGAATGAGAATGTGCTTGCTTACAGTAACGTGCTATATGTTCTGAATGCCCGAATTGGCAATCTGTGTCAAAACTTTGTTAGGAATTATGTGATCCTTACTAGCTGGAAGTAAGGGAGATGGGGCATGAAGTTATTTCTAGGAGTTGGACACATAGCGAGTTTAGCTCAGTTCTGGGCATCTTTGAAATACCTATACAAACTTGTTCCCACATAGTAACTTGCATCTTTGAATGAGAATCTGCTTGCTTACAGCAACGTGCTATATGTTCTGAATGCCCGAATTGGGAATCTGTGTCAAAACTTTGTTAGGAATTATGTGATCCTTACTAGCTGGAAGTAAGGGAGATGGGGCATGAAGTTATTTCTAGGAGTTGGACACATACCAAGTTTAGCTCAGTTCTGGGCATCTTTGAAATACCTATACAAACTTGTTCCTACATAGTAACTTGCAACATTGAATGAAAATGTGCTTGCTTACAGCAACGTGCTATATGTTCTGAATGAACGAATTGGGAATCTGTGTCAAAACTTTGTTAGGAATTATGTGATCCTTACTAGCTGGAAGTAAGGGAGATGGGGCATGAAGTTATTTCTAGGAGTTGGACACATACCAAGTTTAGCTCAGTTCTGGGCATCTTTGAAATACCTATACAAACTTGTTCCTACATAGTAACTTGCATCTTTGAATGAAAATGTGCCTGCTTACAGCAACGTGCTATATGTTCTGAATGCCCGAATTGGGAATCTGTGTCAAAACTTTGTTAGGAATTATGTGATCCTTACTAGCTGGAAGTAAGGGAGATGGGGCATGAAGTTATTTCTTGGAGTTGGACACATACCAAGTTTAGCTCAGTTCTGGGCATCTTTGAAATACCTATACAAACTTGTTCCTACCTAGTAACTTGCATCTTTGAATGAGAATGTGCCTGCTTACAGCAACGTGCTATATGTTCTGAATGCCCGAATTGGCAATCTGTGTCAAAACTTTGTTAGGATTATGTGATCCTTACTAGCTGGAAGTAAGGGAGATGGGGCATGAAGTTATTTCTAGGAGTTGGACACATACCAAGATTAGCTCAGTTCTGGGCATCTTTGAAATACCTATACAAACTTGTTCCTACATAGTAACTTGCATCTTTGAATGAGAATCTGCTTACTTACACTAACGTGCTATATGTTCTGAATGCCCGAATTGGGAATCTGTGTCAAATCTTTGTTAGGAATTATGTGATCCTTACTAGCTGGAAGTAAGGGAGATGGGGCATGAAGTTATTTCTAGGAGTTGGACACATACCAAGTTTAGCTCAGTTCTGGGCATCTTTGAAATACCTATACAAACTTGTTCCTACATAGTAACTTGCATCATTAATGAGAATCTGCTTGCTTGCAGCAACGTGCTATATGTTCTGAATGCCCGAATAGGGAATCTGTGTCAAAACTTTGTTAGGAATTATGTGATCCTTACTAGCTGGAAGTAAGGGAGATGGGGCATGAAGTTATTTCTAGGAGTTGGACACATAGCAAGTTTAGCTCAGTTCTGGGCATCTTTGAAATACCTATACAAACTTGTTACTACATAGTAACTTGCAACTTTGAATGAGAATGTGCTTGCTTACAGCAACGTGCTATATGTTCTGAATGCCCGAATTGGGAATCTGTGTCAAATCTTTGTTAGGAATCATGTGATCCTTACTAGCTGGAAGTAAGGGAGATGGGGCATGAAGTTATTTCTAGGAGTTGGACACATACCAAGTTTAGCTCAGTTCTGGGCATCTTTGAAATACCTATACAAACTTGTTCCTACATAGTAACTTGCAACTTTGAAGGAGAATGTGCTTGCTTACAGCAACGTGCTATATGTTCTGAATGCCCGAATTGGGAATCTGTGTCAAAACTTTGTTAGGAATCATGTGATCCTTACTAGCTGGAAGTAAGGGAGATGGGGCATGAAGTTATTTCTAGGAGTTGGACACATACCAAGTTTAGCTCAGTTCTGGGCATCTTTGAAATACCTATACAAACTTGTTCCTACATAGTAACTTGCATCTTTGAATGAGAATCTGCTTGCTTACAGCAACGTGCTATATGTTCTGAATGCCCGAATTGGGAATCTGTGTAAAAACTTTGTTAGGAATTATGTGATCCTTACTAGCTGGAAGTAAGGGAGATGGGGCATGAAGTTATTTCTAGGAGTTGGACACATACCAAGTTTAGCTCAGTTCTGGGCATCTTTGAAATACCTATACAAACTTGTTCCTACATAGTAACTTGCATCTTTGAATGAAAATATGCTTGCTTACAGCAACGTGCTATATGTTCTGAATGCCCGAATTGGGAATCTGTGTCAAAACTTTGTTAGGAATCATGTGATCCTTACTAGCTGGAAGTAAGGGAGATGGGGCATGAAGTTATTTCTAGGAGTTGGACACATACCAAGTTTAGCTCAGTTCTGGGCATCTTTGAAATACCTATACAAACTTGTTCCTACATAGTAACTTGCAACTTTGAATGAAAATGTGCTTGCTTACAGCAACGTGCTATATGTTCTGAATGCCCGAATTGGGAATCTGTGTCAAAACTTTGTTAGGAATTATGTGATCCTTACTAGCTGGAAGTAAGGGAGATGGGGCATGAAGTTATTTCTAGGAGTTGGACACATACCAAGTTTAGCTCAGTTCTGGGCATCTTTGAAATACCTATACAAACTTGTTCCTACATAGTAACTTGCATCTTTGAATGAGAATCTGCTTGCTTACAGCAACGTGCTATATGTTCTGAATGCGCGAATTGGGAATCTGTGTCAAAACTTTGTTAGGAATTATGTGATCCTTACTAGCTGGAAGTAAGGGAGATGGGGCATGAAGTTATTTCTAGGAGTTGGACACATACCAAGTTTAGCTCAGTTCTGGGCATCTTTGAAATACCTATACAAACTTGTTCCTACATAGTAACTTGCATCTTTGAATGAAAATGTGCTTGCTTACAGCAACGTGCTGTATGTTCTGAATGCCCGAATTGGGAATCTGTGTCAAAACTTGGTTAGGAATCATGTGATCCTTACTAGCTGGAAGTAAGGGAGATGGGGCATGAAGTTATTTCTAGGAGTTGGACACATACCAAGTTTAGCTCAGTTCTGGGCATCTTTGAAATACCTATACAAACTTGTTCCTACATAGTAACTTGCAACTTTGAATGAAAATGTGCTTGCTTACAGCAACGTGCTGTATGTTCTGAATGCCCGAATTGGGAATCTCTGTCAAAACTTTGTTAGGAATTATGTGATCCTTACTAGCTGGAAGTAAGGGAGATGGGGCATGAAGTTATTTCTAGGAGTTGGACACATACCAAGTTTAGCTCAGTTCTGGGCATCTTTGAAATACCTATACAAACTTGTTCCTACATAGTAACTTGCATCTTTGAATGAGAATCTGCTTGCTTACAGCAACGTGCTATATGTTCTGAATGCCCGAATTGGGAATCTGTGTCAAAACTTTGTTAGGAATTATGTGATCCTTACTAGCTGGAAGTAAGGGAGATGGGGCATGAAGTTATTTCTAGGAGTTGGACACATACCGAGTTTAGCTCAGTTCTGGGCATCTTTGAAATACCTATACAAACTTGTTCCTACATAGTAACTTGCAACTTTCAATGAGAATGTGCTTGCTTACAGCAACGTGCTATATGTTCTGAATGCCCGAATTGGGAATCTGTGTCAAAACTTTGTTAGGAATTATGTGATCCTTACTACCTGGAAGTAAGGGAGATGGGGCATGAAGTTATTTCTAGGTGTTGGACACATACCGAGTTTAGCTCAGTTCTGGGCATCTTTGAAATACCTATACAAACTTGTTCCTACATAGTAACTTGCAACTTTGAATGAGAATGTGCTTGCTTACAGCAACGTGCTATATGTTCTGAATGCCCGAATTGGGAATCTGTGTCAAAACTTTGTTAGGAATTATGTGATCCTTACTAGCTGGAAGTAAGGGAGATGGGGCATGAAGTTATTTCTTGGAGTTGGAGACATACCGAGTTTAGCTCAGTTCTGGGCATCTTTGAAATACCTATACAAACTTGTTCCTACATAGTAACTTGCATCTTTGAATGAGAATGTGCTTGCTTACAGTAACGTGCTATATGTTCTGAATGCCCGAATTGGCAATCTGTGTCAAAACTTTGTTAGGAATTATGTGATCCTTACTAGCTGGAAGTAAGGGAGATGGGGCATGAAGTTATTTCTAGGAGTTGGACACATACCGAGTTTAGCTCAGTTCTGGGCATCTTTGAAATACCTATACAAACTTGTTCCTACATAGTAACTTGCATCTTTGAATGAGAATCTGCTTGCTTACAGCAACGTGCTATATGTTCTGAATGCCCGAATTGGGAATCTGTGTCAAAACTTTGTTAGGAATTATGTGATCCTTACTAGCTGGAAGTAAGGGAGATGGGGCATGAAGTTATTTCTAGGAGTTGGACACATACCGAGTTTAGCTCAGTTCTGGGCATCTTTGAAATACCTATACAAACTTGTTCCTACATAGTAACTTGCAACATTGAATGAAAATGTGTTTGCTTACAGCAACGTGCTATAAGTTCTGAATGAACGAATTGGGAATCTGTGTCAAAACTTTGTTAGGAATTATGTGATCCTTACTAGCTGGAAGTAAGGGAGATGGGGCATGAAGTTATTTCTAGGAGTTGGACACATACCAAGTTTAGCTCAGTTCTGGGCATCTTTGAAATACCTATACAAACTTGTTCCTACATAGTAACTTGCATCTTTGAATGAAAATGTGCCTGCTTACAGCAACGTGCTATATGTTCTGAATGCCCGAATTGGGCATCTGTGTCAAAACTTTGTTAGGAATTATGTGATCCTTACTAGCTGGAAGTAAGGGAGATGGGGCATGAAGTTATTTCTTGGAGTTGGACACATACCAAGTTTAGCTCAGTTCTGGGCATCTTTGAAATACCTATACAAACTTGTTCCTACCTAGTAACTTGCATCTTTGAATGAGAATGTGCTTGCTTACAGCAACGTGCTATATGTTCTGAATGCCCGAATTGGCAATCTGTGTAAAAACTTTGTTAGGATTATGTGATCCTTACTAGCTGGAAGTAAGGGAGATGGGGCATGAAGTTATTTCTAGGAGTTGGACACATACCAAGATTAGCTCAGTTCTGGGCATCTTTGAAATACCTATACAAACTTGTTCCTACATAGTAACTTGCATGTTTGAATGAGAATCTGCTTGCTTACACTAACGTGCTATATGTTCTGAATGCCCGAATTGGGAATCTGTGTCAAAACTTTGTTAGGAATTATGTGATCCTTACTAGCTGGAAGTAAGGGAGATGGGGCATGAAGTTATTTCTAGGAGTTGGACACATACCAAGTTTAGCTCAGTTCTGGGCATCTTTGAAATACCTATACAAACTTGTTCCTACATAGTATCTTGCAACTTTGAATGAAAATGTGCCTGCTTACAGCAACGTGCTATATGTTCTGAATGCCCGAATTGGCAGTCTGTGTCAAAACTTTGTTAGGAATTATGTGATCCTTACTAGCTGGAAGTAAGGGAGATGGGGCATGAAGTTATTTCTAGGAGTTGGACACATACCAAGTTTAGCTCAGTTCTGGGCATCTTTGAAATACCTATACAAACTTGTTCCTACATAGTATCTTGCAACTTTGAATGAGAATGTGCCTGCTTACAGCAACGTCCTATATGTTCTGAATGCCCGAATTGGGAATCTGTGTCAAAACTTTGTTAGGAATTATGTGATCCTTACTAGCTGGAAGTAAGGGAGATGGGGCATGAAGTTATTGCTAGGAGTTGGACACATACCAAGTTTAGCTCAGTTCTGGGCATCTTTGAAATACCTATACAAACTTGTTCCTACATAGTAACTTGCAACTTTGAATGAGAATGTGCCTGCTTACAGCAACGTGCTATATGTTCTGAATGCCCGAATTGGGAATCTGTGTCAAAACTTTGTTAGGAATTATGTGATCCTTACTAGCTGGAAGTAAGGGAGATGGGGCATGAAGTTATTTCTAGGAGTTGGACACATACCAAGTTTAGCTCAGTTCTGGGCATCTTTGAAATACCTATACAAACTTGTTCCTACATAGTAACTTGCATCTTTGAATGAGAATCTGCTTGCTTACAGCAACGTGCTATATGTTCTGAATGCCCGAATTGGGAATCTGTGTCAAAACTTTGTTAGGAATTATGTGATCCTTACTAGCTGGAAGTAAGGGAAATGGGGCATGAATTTATTTCTAGGAGTTGGACACATACCAAGTTTAGCTCAGTTCTGGGCATCTTTGAAATACCTATACAAACTTGTTCCTACATAGTAACTTGCAACTTTGAATGAAAATGTGCTTGCTTACAGCAACGTGCTGTATGTTCTGAATGCCCGAATTGGGAATCTGTGTCAAAACTTTGTTAGGAATTATGTGATCCTTACTAGCTGGAAGTAAGGGAGATGGGGCATGAAGTTATTTCTTGGAGTTGGACACATACCAAGTTTAGCTCACTTCTGGGCATCTTTGAAATACCTATACAAACTTGTTCCTACATAGTAACTTGCAACTTTGAATGACAATGTGCTTGCTTACAGCAACGTGCTGTATGTTCTGAATGCCCGAATTGGGAATCTGTGTCAAAACTTTGTTAGGAATTGTGTGATCCTTACTAGCTGGAAGTAAGGGAGATGGGGCATGAAGATATTTCTAGGAGTTGGACACATACCAAGTTTAGCTCACTTCTGGGCATCTTTGAAATACCTATACAAACTTGTTCCTACATAGTAACTTGCAACTTTGAATGAAAATGTGCTTGCTTACAGCAACGTGCTATATGTTCTGAATGCCCGAATTGGGAATCTGTGTCAAAACTTTGTTAGGAATTGTGTGATCCTTACTAGCTGGAAGTAAGGGAGATGGGGCATGAAGATATTTCTAGGAGTTGGACACATACCAAGTTTAGCTCAGTTCTGGGCATCTTTGAAATACCTATACAAACTTGTTCCTACATAGTAACTTGCAACTTTGAATGAAAATGTGCTTGCTTACAGCAACGTGCTATATGTTCTGAATGCCCGAATTGGGAATCTGTGTCAAAACTTTGTTAGGAATTGTGTGATCCTTACTAGCTGGAAGTAAGGGAGATGGGGCATGAAGTTATTTCTAGGAGTTGGACACATACCAAGTTTAGCTCAGTTCTGGGCATCTTTGAAATACCTATACAAACTTGTTCCTACATAGTAACTTGCAACTTTGAATGAAAATGTGCTTGCTTACAGCAACGTGCTATATGTTCTGAATGCCCGAATTGGGAATCTGTGTCAAAACTTTGTTAGGAATTATGTGATCCTTACTAGCTGGAAGTAAGGGAGATGGGGCATGAAGTTATTTCTAGGAGTTGGACACATACCAAGTTTAGCTCAGTTCTGGGCATCTTTGAAATACCTATACAAACTTGTTCCTACATAGTAACTTGCATCTTTGAAGGAGAATGTGCTTGCTTACAGCAACGTGCTGTATGTTCTGAATGCCCGAATTGGGAATCTGTGTCAAAACTTTGTTAGGAATTATGTGATCCTTACTAGCTGGAAGTAAGGGAGATGGGGCATGAAGTTATTTCTAGGAGTTGGACACATACCAAGTTTAGCTCAGTTATGGGCATCTTTGAAATACCTATACAAACTTGTTCCTACATAGTAACTTGCAACTTTGAATGAAAATGTGCTTGCTTACAGCAACGTGCTGTATGTTCTGAATGCCCGAATTGGGAATCTGTGTCAAAACTTTGTTAGGAATCATGTGATCCTTACTAGCTGGAAGTAAGGGAGATGGGGCATGAAGTTATTTCTAGGAGTTGGACACATACCAAGTTTAGCTCAGTTCTGGGCATCTTAGAAATACCTATACAAACTTGTTCCTACATAGTAACTTGCAACTTTGAATGAAAATGTGCTTGCTTACAGCAACGTGCTGTATGTTCTGAATGCCCGAATTGGGAATCTGTGTCAAAACTTTGTTAGGAATCATGTGATCCTTACTAGCTGGAAGTAAGGGAGATGGGGCATGAAGTTATTTCTAGGAGTTGGACACATACCAAGTTTAGCTCAGTTCTGGGCATCTTTGAAATACCTATACAAACTTGTTCCTACATAGTAACTTGCAACTTTGAATGAAAATGTGCTTGCTTACAGCAACGTGCTATATGTTCTGAATACCCGAATTGGGAATCTCTGTCAAAACTTTGTTAGGAATTATGTGATCCTTACTAGCTGGAAGTAAGGGAGATGGGGCATGAAGATATTTCTAGGAGTTGGACACATACCAAGTTTAGCTCAGTTCTGGGCATCTTTGAAATACCTATACAAACTTGTTTCTACATAGTAACTTGCATCTTTGAATGAGAATTTGCTTGCTTACAGCAACGTGCTATATGTTCTGAATGCCCGAATTGGGAATCTGTGTCAAAACTTTGTTAGGAATTATGTGATCCTTACTAGCTGGAAGTAAGGGAGATGGGGCATGAAGTTATTTCTAGGAGTTGGACACAAACCAAGTTTAGCTCAGTTCTGGGCATCTTTGAAATACCTATACAAACTTGTTCCTACATAGTAACTTGCAACATTGAATGAAAATGTGCTTGCTTACAGCAACGTGCTATATGTTCTGAATGAACGAATTGGGAATCTGTGTCAAAACTTTGTTAGGAATTATGTGATCCTTACTAGCTGGAAGTAAGGGAGATGGGGCATGAAGTTATTTCTAGGAGTTGGACACATACCAAGTTTAGCTCAGTTCTGGGCATCTTTGAAATACCTATACAAACTTGTTCCTACATAGTAACTTGCATCTTTGAATGAGAATCTGCTTGCTTACACTAACGTGCTATATGTTCTGAATGCCCGAATTGGCAATCTGTGTCAAAACTTTGTTAGGAATTATGTGATCCTTACTAGCTGGAAGTAAGGGAGATGGGGCATGAAGTTATTTCTAGGAGTTGGACACATACCAAGTTTAGCTCAGTTCTGGGCATCTTTCAAATACCTATACAAACTTGTTCCTACATAGTAACTTGCAACTTTGAATGAGAATGTGCCTGCTTACAGCAACGTGCTATATGTTCTGAATGCCCGAATTGGCAGTCTGTGTCAAATCTTTGTTAGGAATTATGTGATCCTTACTAGCTGGAAGTAAGGGAGATGGGGCATGAAGTTATTTCTAGGAGTTGGACACATACCAAGTTTAGCTCAGTTCTGGGCATCTTTGAAATACCTATACAAACTTGTTCCTACATAGTAACTTGCAACTTTGAATGAGAATGTGCCTGCTTACAGCAACGTCCTATATGTTCTGAATGCCCGAATTGGGAATCTGTGTCAAAACTTTGTTAGGAATTATGTGATCCTTACTAGCTGGAAGTAAGGGAGATGGGGCATGAAGTTATTTCTAGGAGTTGGACACATACCAAGTTTAGCTCAGTTCTGGGCATCTTTGAAATACCTATACAAACTTGTTCCTACATAGTAACTTGCAACTTTGAATGAGAATGTCCCTGCTTACAGCAACGTGCTATATGTTCTGAATGCCCGAATTGGGAATCTGTGTCAAAACTTTGTTAGGAATTATGTGATCCTTACTAGCTGTAAGTAAGGGAGATGGGGCATCAAGTTATTTCTAGGAGTTGGACACATACCAAGTTTAGCTCAGTTCTGGGCATCTTTGAAATACCTATACAAACTTGTTCCTACATAGTAACTTGCATCTTTGAATGAAAATGTGCTTGCTTACAGCAACGTGCTATATGTTCTGAATGCCCGAATTGGGAATCTGTGTCAAAACTTTGTTAGGAATCAAGTGATCCTTACTAGCTGGAAGTAAGGGAGATGGGGCATGAAGTTATTTCTAGGAGTTGGACACATACCAAGTTTAGCTCAGTTCTGGGCATCTTTGAAATACCTATACAAACTTGTTCCTACATAGTAACTTGCAACTTTGAATGAAAATGTGCTTGCTTACAGCAACGTGCTATATGTTCTGAATGCCCGAATTGGGAATCTGTGTCAAAACTTTGTTAGGAATTATGTGATCCTTACTAGCTGGAAGTAAGGGAGATGGGGCATGCAGTTATTTCTAGGAGTTGGACACATACCAAGTTTAGCTCAGTTCTGGGCATCTTTGAAATACCTATACAAACTTGTTCCTACATAGTAACTTGCAACTTTGAATGAGAATGTCCCTGCTTACAGCAACGTGCTATATGTTCTGAATGCCCGAATTGGGAATCTGTGTCAAAACTTTGTTAGGAATTATGTGATCCTTACTAGCTGTAAGTAAGGGAGATGGGGCATCAAGTTATTTCTAGGAGTTGGACACATACCAAGTTTAGCTCAGTTCTGGGCATCTTTGAAATACCTATACAAACTTGTTCCTACATAGTAACTTGCATCTTTGAATGAAAATGTGCTTGCTTACAGCAACGTGCTATATGTTCTGAATGCCCGAATTGGGAATCTGTGTCAAAACTTTGTTAGGAATCAAGTGATCCTTACTAGCTGGAAGTAAGGGAGATGGGGCATGAAGTTATTTCTAGGAGTTGGACACATACCAAGTTTAGCTCAGTTCTGGGCATCTTTGAAATACCTATACAAACTTGTTCCTACATAGTAACTTGCAACTTTGAATGAAAATGTGCTTGCTTACAGCAACGTGCTATATGTTCTGAATGCCCGAATTGGGAATCTGTGTCAAAACTTTGTTAGGAATTATGTGATCCTTACTAGCTGGAAGTAAGGGAGATGGGGCATGCAGTTATTTCTAGGAGTTGGACACATACCAAGTTTAGCTCAGTTCTGGGCATCTTTGAAATACCTATACAAACTTGTTCCTACATAGTAACTTGCATCTTTGAATGAGAATCTGCTTGCTTACAGCAACGTGCTATATGTTCTGAATGCCCGAATTGGGAATCTGTGTCAAAACTTTGTTAGGAATTATGTGATCCTTACTAGCTGGAAGTAAGGGAGATGGGGCATGAAGTTATTTCTAGGAGTTGGACACATACCAAGTTTAGCTCAGTTCTGGGCATCTTTGAAATACCTATACAAACTTGTTGCTACATAGTAACTTGCATCTTTGAATGAAAATGTGCTTGCTTACAGCAACGTGCTGTATGTTCTGAATGCCCGAATTGGGAATCTGTGTCAAAACTTTGTTAGGAATCATGTGATCCTTACTAGCTGGAAGTAAGGGAGATGGGGCATGAAGTTATTTCTAGGAGTTGGACACATACCAAGTTTAGCTCAGTTCTGGGCATCTTTGAAATACCTATACAAACTTGTTCCTACATAGTAACTTGCAACTTTGAATGAGAATGTGCTTGCTTACAGCAACGTGCTATATGTTCTGAATGCCCGAATTGGGAATCTGTGTCAAAACTTTGTTAGGAATCATGTGATCCTTACTAGCTGGAAGTAAGGGAGATGGGGCATGAAGTTATTTCTAGGAGTTGGACACATACCAAGTTTAGCTCAGTTCTGGGCATCTTTGAAATACCTATACAAACTTGTTCCTACATAGTAACTTGCAACTTTGAAGGAGAATGTGCTTGCTTACAGCAACGTGCTATATGTTCTGAATGCCCGAATTGGGAATCTGTGTCAAAACTTTGTTAGGAATCATGTGATCCTTACTAGCTGGAAGTAAGGGAGATGGGGCATGAAGTTATTTCTAGGAGTTGGACACATACCAAGTTTAGCTCAGTTCTGGGCATCTTTGAAATACCTATACAAACTTGTTCCTACATAGTAACTTGCATCTTTGAATGAGAATCTGCTTGGTTACAGCAACGTGCTATATGTTCTGAATGCCCGAATTGGGAATCTGTGTAAAAACTTTGTTAGGAATTATGTGATCCTTACTAGCTGGAAGTAAGGGAGATGGGGCATGAAGTTATTTCTAGGAGTTGGACACATACCAAGTTTAGCTCAGTTCTGGGCATCTTTGAAATACCTATACAAACTTGTTCCTACATAGTAACTTGCATCTTTGAATGAAAATGTGCTTGCTTACAGCAACGTGCTATATGTTCTGAATGCCCGAATTGGGAATCTGTGTCAAAACTTTGTTAGGAATCATGTGATCCTTACTAGCTGGAAGTAAGGGAGATGGGGCATGAAGTTATTTCTAGGAGTTGGACACATACCAAGTTTAGCTCAGTTCTGGGCATCTTTGAAATACCTATACAAACTTGTTCCTACATAGTAACTTGCAACTTTGAATGAAAATGTGCTTGCTTACAGCAACGTGCTATATGTTCTGAATGCCCGAATTGGCAGTCTGTGTCAAAACTTTGTTAGGAATTATGTGATCCTTACTAGCTGGAAGTAAGGGAGATGGGGCATGAAGTTATTTCTAGGAGTTGGACACATACCAAGTTTAGCTCAGTTCTGGGCATCTTTGAAATACCTATACAAACTTGTTCCTACATAGTATCTTGCAACTTTGAATGAGAATGTGCCTGCTTACAGCAACGTCCTATATGTTCTGAATGCCCGAATTGGGAATCTGTGTCAAAACTTTGTTAGGAATTATGTGATCCTTACTAGCTGGAAGTAAGGGAGATGGGGCATGAAGTTATTTCTAGGAGTTGGACACATACCAAGTTTAGCTCAGTTCTGGGCATCTTTGAAATACCTATACAAACTTGTTCCTACATAGTAACTTGCAACTTTGAATGAGAATGTGCCTGCTTACAGCAACGTGCTATATGTTCTGAATGCCCGAATTGGGAATCTGTGTCAAAACTTTGTTAGGAATTATGTGATCCTTACTAGCTGGAAGTAAGGGAGATGGGGCATGAAGTTATTTCTAGGAGTTGGACACATACCAAGTTTAGCTCAGTTCTGGGCATCTTTGAAATACCTATACAAACTTGTTCCTACATAGTAACTTGCATCTTTGAATGAGAATCTGCTTGCTTACAGCAACGTGCTATATGTTCTGAATGCCCGAATTGGGAATCTGTGTCAAAACTTTGTTAGGAATTATGTGATCCTTACTAGCTGGAAGTAAGGGAAATGGGGCATGAATTTATTTCTAGGAGTTGGACACATACCAAGTTTAGCTCAGTTCTGGGCATCTTTGAAATACCTATACAAACTTGTTCCTACATAGTAACTTGCAACTTTGAATGAAAATGTGCTTGCTTACAGCAACGTGCTGTATGTTCTGAATGCCCGAATTGGGAATCTGTGTCAAAACTTTGTTAGGAATTATGTGATCCTTACTAGCTGGAAGTAAGGGAGATGGGGCATGAAGTTATTTCTTGGAGTTGGACACATACCAAGTTTAGCTCAGTTCTGGGCATCTTTGAAATACCTATACAAACTTGTTCCTACATAGTAACTTGCAACTTTGAATGACAATGTGCTTGCTTACAGCAACGTGCTGTATGTTCTGAATGCCCGAATTGGGAATCTGTGTCAAAACTTTGTTAGGAATTGTGTGATCCTTACTAGCTGGAAGTAAGGGAGATGGGGCATGAAGATATTTCTAGGAGTTGGACACATACCAAGTTTAGCTCAGTTCTGGGCATCTTTGAAATACCTATACAAACTTGTTCCTACATAGTAACTTGCAACTTTGAATGAAAATGTGCTTGCTTACAGCAACGTGCTATATGTTCTGAATGCCCGAATTGGGAATCTGTGTCAAAACTTTGTTAGGAATTGTGTGATCCTTACTAGCTGGAAGTAAGGGAGATGGGGCATGAAGTTATTTCTAGGAGTTGGACACATACCAAGTTTAGCTCAGTTCTGGGCATCTTTGAAATACCTATACAAACTTGTTCCTACATAGTAACTTGCAACTTTGAATGAAAATGTGCTTGCTTACAGCAACGTGCTATATGTTCTGAATGCCCGAATTGGGAATCTGTGTCAAAACTTTGTTAGGAATTATGTGATCCTTACTAGCTGGAAGTAAGGGAGATGGGGCATGAAGTTATTTCTAGGAGTTGGACACATACCAAGTTTAGCTCAGTTCTGGGCATCTTTGAAATACCTATACAAACTTGTTCCTACATAGTAACTTGCATCTTTGAAGGAGAATGTGCTTGCTTACAGCAACGTGCTGTATGTTCTGAATGCCCGAATTGGGAATCTGTGTCAAAACTTTGTTAGGAATTATGTGATCCTTACTAGCTGGAAGTAAGGGAGATGGGGCATGAAGTTATTTCTAGGAGTTGGACACATACCAAGTTTAGCTCAGTTCTGGGCATCTTTGAAATACCTATACAAACTTGTTCCTACATAGTAACTTGCAACTTTGAATGAAAATGTGCTTGCTTACAGCAACGTGCTGTATGTTCTGAATGCCCGAATTGGGAATCTGTGTCAAAACTTTGTTAGGAATCATGTGATCCTTACTAGCTGGAAGTAAGGGAGATGGGGCATGAAGTTATTTCTAGGAGTTGGACACATACCAAGTTTAGCTCAGTTCTGGGCATCTTAGAAATACCTATACAAACTTGTTCCTACATAGTAACTTGCAACTTTGAATGAAAATGTGCTTGCTTACAGCAACGTGCTGTATGTTCTGAATGCCCGAATTGGGAATCTGTGTCAAAACTTTGTTAGGAATCATGTGATCCTTACTAGCTGGAAGTAAGGGAGATGGGGCATGAAGTTATTTCTAGGAGTTGGACACATACCAAGTTTAGCTCAGTTCTGGGCATCTTTGAAATACCTATACAAACTTGTTCCTACATAGTAACTTGCAACTTTGAATGAAAATGTGCTTGCTTACAGCAACGTGCTATATGTTCTGAATACCCGAATTGGGAATCTGTGTCCAAACTTTGTTAGGAATTATGTGATCCTTACTAGCTGGAAGTAAGGGAGATGGGGCATGAAGTTATTTCTAGGAGTTGGACACATACCAAGTTTAGCTCAGTTCTGGGCATCTTTGAAATACCTATACAAACTTGTTCCTACCTAGTAACTTGCATCTTTGAATGAGAATGTGCTTGCTTACAGCAACGTGCTATATGTTCTGAATGCCCGAATTGGCAATCTGTGTCAAAACTTTGTTAGGATTATGTGATCCTTACTAGCTGGAAGTAAGGGAGATGGAGCATGAAGTTATTTCTAGGAGTTGGACACATACCAAGATTAGCTCAGTTCTGGGCATCTTTGAAATACCTATACAAACTTGTTCCTACATAGTAACTTGCATCTTTGAATGAGAATCTGCTTGCTTACACTAACGTGCTATATGTTCTGAATGCCCGAATTGGGAATCTGTGTCAAAACTTTGTTAGGAATTATGTGATCCTTACTAGCTGGAAGTAAGGGAGATGGGGCATGAAGTTATTTCTAGGAGTTGGACACATACCAAGTTTAGCTCAGTTCTGGGCATCTTTGAAATACCTATACAAACTTGTTCCTACATAGTATCTTGCAACTTTGAATGAAAATGTGCCTGCTTACAGCAACGTGCTATATGTTCTGAATGCCCGAATTGGCAGTCTGTGTCAAAACTTTGTTAGGAATTATGTGATCCTTACTAGCTGGAAGTAAGGGAGATGGGGCATGAAGTTATTTCTAGGAGTTGGACACATACCAAGTTTAGCTCAGTTCTGGGCATCTTTGAAATACCTATACAAACTTGTTCCTACATAGTATCTTGCAACTTTGAATGAGAATGTGCCTGCTTACAGCAACGTCCTATATGTTCTGAATGCCCGAATTGGGAATCTGTGTGAAAACTTTGTTAGGAATTATGTGATCCTTACTAGCTGGAAGTAAGGGAGATGGGGCATGAAGTTATTTCTAGGAGTTGGACACATACCAAGTTTAGCTCAGTTCTGGGCATCTTTGAAATACCTATACAAACTTGTTCCTACATAGTAACTTGCAACTTTGAATGAGAATGTGCCTGCTTACAGCAACGTGCTATATGTTCTGAATGCCCGAATTGGGAATCTGTGTCAAAACTTTGTTAGGAATTATGTGATCCTTACTAGCTGGAAGTAAGGGAGATGGGGCATGAAGTTATTTCTAGGAGTTGGACACATACCAAGTTTAGCTCAGTTCTGGGCATCTTTGAAATACCTATACAAACTTGTTCCTACATAGTAACTTGCATCTTTGAATGAGAATCTGCTTGCTTACAGCAACGTGCTATATGTTCTGAATGCCCGAATTGGGAATCTGTGTCAAAACTTTGTTAGGAATTATGTGATCCTTACTAGCTGGAAGTAAGGGAGATGGGGCATGAATTTATTTCTAGGAGTTGGACACATACCAAGTTTAGCTCAGTTCTGGGCATCTTTGAAATACCTATACAAACTTGTTCCTACATAGTAACTTGCAACTTTGAATGAAAATGTGCTTGCTTACAGCAACGTGCTGTATGTTCTGAATGCCCGAATTGGGAATCTGTGTCAAAACTTTGTTAGGAATTATGTGATCCTTACTAGCTGGAAGTAAGGGAGATGGGGCATGAAGTTATTTCTTGGAGTTGGACACATACCAAGTTTAGCTCAGTTCTGGGCATCTTTGAAATACCTATACAAACTTGTTCCTACATAGTAACTTGCAACTTTGAATGACAATGTGCTTGCTTACAGCAACGTGCTGTATGTTCTGAATGCCCGAATTGGGAATCTGTGTCAAAACTTTGTTAGGAATTGTGTGATCCTTACTAGCTGGAAGTAAGGGAGATGGGGCATGAAGATATTTCTAGGAGTTGGACACATACCAAGTTTAGCTCAGTTCTGGGCATCTTTGAAATACCTATACAAACTTGTTCCTACATAGTAACTTGCAACTTTGAATGAAAATGTGCTTGCTTACAGCAACGTGCTATATGTTCTGAATGCCCGAATTGGGAATCTGTGTCAAAACTTTGTTAGGAATTGTGTGATCCTTACTAGCTGGAAGTAAGGGAGATGGGGCATGAAGTTATTTCTAGGAGTTGGACACATACCAAGTTTAGCTCAGTTCTGGGCATCTTTGAAATACCTATACAAACTTGTTCCTACATAGTAACTTGCAACTTTGAATGAAAATGTGCTTGCTTACAGCAACGTGCTATATGTTCTGAATGCCCGAATTGGGAATCTGTGTCAAAACTTTGTTAGGAATTATGTGATCCTTACTAGCTGGAAGTAAGGGAGATGGGGCATGAAGTTATTTCTAGGAGTTGGACACATACCAAGTTTAGCTCAGTTCTGGGCATCTTTGAAATACCTATACAAACTTGTTCCTACATAGTAACTTGCATCTTTGAAGGAGAATGTGCTTGCTTACAGCAACGTGCTGTATGTTCTGAATGCCCGAATTGGGAATCTGTGTCAAAACTTTGTTAGGAATTATGTGATCCTTACTAGCTGGAAGTAAGGGAGATGGGGCATGAAGTTATTTCTAGGAGTTGGACACATACCAAGTTTAGCTCAGTTCTGGGCATCTTTGAAATACCTATACAAACTTGTTCCTACATAGTAACTTGCAACTTTGAATGAAAATGTGCTTGCTTACAGCAACGTGCTGTATGTTCTGAATGCCCGAATTGGGAATCTGTGTCAAAACTTTGTTAGGAATCATGTGATCCTTACTAGCTGGAAGTAAGGGAGATGGGGCATGAAGTTATTTCTAGGAGTTGGACACATACCAAGTTTAGCTCAGTTCTGGGCATCTTAGAAATACCTATACAAACTTGTTCCTACATAGTAACTTGCAACTTTGAATGAAAATGTGCTTGCTTACAGCAACGTGCTGTATGTTCTGAATGCCCGAATTGGGAATCTGTGTCAAAACTTTGTTAGGAATCATGTGATCCTTACTAGCTGGAAGTAAGGGAGATGGGGCATGAAGTTATTTCTAGGAGTTGGACACATACCAAGTTTAGCTCAGTTCTGGGCATCTTTGAAATACCTATACAAACTTGTTCCTACATAGTAACTTGCAACTTTGAATGAAAATGTGCTTGCTTACAGCAACGTGCTATATGTTCTGAATGCCCGAATTGGGAATCTCTGTCAAAACTTTGTTAGGAATTATGTGATCCTTACTAGCTGGAAGTAAGGGAGATGGGGCATGAAGTTATTTCTAGGAGTTGGACACATACCAAGTTTAGCTCAGTTCTGGGCATCTTTGAAATACCTATACAAACTTGTTCCTACATAGTAACTTGCATCTTTGAATGAGAATTTGCTTGCTTACAGCAACGTGCTATATGTTCTGAATGCCCGAATTGGGAATCTGTGTCAAAACTTTGTTAGGAATTATGTGATCCTTACTAGCTGGAAGTAAGGGAGATGGGGCATGAAGTTATTTCTAGGAGTTGGACACAAACCAAGTTTAGCTCAGTTCTGGGCATCTTTGAAATACCTATACAAACTTGTTCCTACATAGTAACTTGCAACATTGAATGAAAATGTGCTTGCTTACAGCAACGTGCTATATGTTCTGAATGAACGAATTGGGAATCTGTGTCAAAACTTTGTTAGGAATTATGTGATCCTTACTAGCTGGAAGTAAGGGAGATGGGGCATGAAGTTATTTCTAGGAGTTGGACACATACCAAGTTTAGCTCAGTTCTGGGCATCTTTGAAATACCTATACAAACTTGTTCCTACATAGTAACTTGCATCTTTGAATGAGAATCTGCTTGCTTACACTAACGTGCTATATGTTCTGAATGCCCGAATTGGCAATCTGTGTCAAAACTTTGTTAGGAATTATGTGATCCTTACTAGCTGGAAGTAAGGGAGATGGGGCATGAAGTTATTTCTAGGAGTTGGACACATACCAAGTTTAGCTCAGTTCTGGGCATCTTTCAAATACCTATACAAACTTGTTCCTACATAGTAACTTGCAACTTTGAATGAGAATGTGCCTGCTTACAGCAACGTGCTATATGTTCTGAATGCCCGAATTGGCAGTCTGTGTCAAATCTTTGTTAGGAATTATGTGATCCTTACTAGCTGGAAGTAAGGGAGATGGGGCATGAAGTTATTTCTAGGAGTTGGACACATACCAAGTTTAGCTCAGTTCTGGGCATCTTTGAAATACCTATACAAACTTGTTCCTACATAGTAACTTGCAACTTTGAATGAGAATGTGCCTGCTTACAGCAACGTCCTATATGTTCTGAATGCCCGAATTGGGAATCTGTGTCAAAACTTTGTTAGGAATTATGTGATCCTTACTAGCTGGAAGTAAGGGAGATGGGGCATGAAGTTATTTCTAGGAGTTGGACACATACCAAGTTTAGCTCAGTTCTGGGCATCTTTGAAATACCTATACAAACTTGTTCCTACATAGTAACTTGCAACTTTGAATGAGAATGTGCCTGCTTACAGCAACGTGCTATATGTTCTGAATGCCCGAATTGGGAATCTGTGTCAAAACTTTGTTAGGAATCATGTGATCCTTACTAGCTGGAAGTAAGGGAGATGGGGCATGAAGTTATTTCTAGGAGTTGGACACATACCAAGTTTAGCTCAGTTCTGGGCATCTTTGAAATACCTATACAAACTTGTTCCTACATAGTAACTTGCAACTTTGAATGAAAATGTGCTTGCTTACAGCAACGTGCTGTATGTTCTGAATGCCCGAATTGGGAATCTGTGTCAAAACTTTGTTAGGAATCATGTGATCCTTACTAGCTGGAAGTAAGGGAGATGGGGCATGAAGTTATTTCTAGGAGTTGGACACATACCAAGTTTAGCTCAGTTCTGGGCATCTTTGAAATACCTATACAAACTTGTTCCTACATAGTAACTTGCAACTTTGAATGAAAATGTGCTTGCTTACAGCAACGTGCTGTATGTTCTGAATGCCCGAATTGGGAATCTCTGTCAAAACTTTGTTAGGAATTATGTGATCCTTACTAGCTGGAAGTAAGGGAGATGGGGCATGAAGTTATTTCTAGGAGTTGGACACATACCAAGTTTAGCTCAGTTCTGGGCATCTTTGAAATACCTATACAAACTTGTTCCTACATAGTAACTTGCATCTTTGAATGAGAATCTGCTTGCTTACAGCAACGTGCTATATGTTCTGAATGCCCGAATTGGGAATCTGTGTCAAAACTTTGTTAGGAATTATGTGATCCTTACTAGCTGGAAGTAAGGGAAATGGGGCATGAATTTATTTCTAGGAGTTGGACACATACCATGTTTAGCTCAGTTCTGGGCATCTTTGAAATACCTATACAAACTTGTTCCTACATAGTAACTTGCAACTTTGAATGAAAATGTGCTTGCTTACAGCAACGTGCTGTATGTTCTGAATGCCCGAATTGGGAATCTGTGTCAAAACTTTGTTAGGAATTATGTGATCCTTACTAGCTGGAAGTAAGGGAGATGGGGCATGAAGTTATTTCTTGGAGTTGGACACATACCAAGTTTAGCTCAGTTCTGGGCATCTTTGAAATACCTATACAAACTTGTACCTACATAGTAACTTGCAACTTTGAATGACAATGTGCTTGCTTACAG
The DNA here is from genome assembly GCF_020826845.1 of Diceros bicornis minor. Lineage (NCBI taxonomy): Eukaryota > Metazoa > Chordata > Mammalia > Perissodactyla > Rhinocerotidae > Diceros > Diceros bicornis. The sequence goes on along the minus strand of NW_026690860.1, from coordinate 81,686 downwards.
CAACGTGCTATATGTTCTGAATGCCCGAATTGGGAATCTGTGTCAAAACTTTGTTAGGAATTATGTGATCCTTACTAGCTGGAAGTAAGGGAGATGGGGCATGAAGATATTTCTAGGAGTTGGACACATACCAAGTTTAGCTCAGTTCTGGGCATCTTTGAAATACCTATACAAACTTGTTCCTACATAGTAACTTGCAACTTTGAATGAAAATGTGCTTGCTTACAGCAACGTGCTATATGTTCTGAATGCCCGAATTGGGAATCTGTGTCAAATCTTTGTTAGGAATCATGTGATCCTTACTAGCTGGAAGTAAGGGAGATGGGGCATGAAGTTATTTCTAGGAGTTGGACACATACCAAGTTTAGCTCAGTTCTGGGCATCTTTGAAATACCTATACAAACTTGTTCCTACATAGTAACTTGCAACTTTGAAGGAGAATGTGCTTGCTTACAGCAACGTGCTATATGTTCTGAATGCCCGAATTGGGAATCTGTGTCAAAACTTTGTTAGGAATCATGTGATCCTTACTAGCTGGAAGTAAGGGAGATGGGGCATGAAGTTATTTCTAGGAGTTGGACACATACCAAGTTTAGCTCAGTTCTGGGCATCTTTGAAATACCTATACAAACTTGTTCCTACATAGTAACTTGCATCTTTGAATGAATATGTGCTTGCTTACAGCAACGTGCTATATGTTCTGAATGCCCGAATTGGGAATCTGTGTCAAAACTTTGTTAGGAATCATGTGATCCTTACTAGCTGGAAGTAAGGGAGATGGGGCATGAAGTTATTTCTAGGAGTTGGACACATACCAAGTTTAGCTCAGTTCTGGGCATCTTTGAAATACCTATACAAACTTGTTCCTACATAGTAACTTGCAACTTTGAATGAAAATGTGCTTGCTTACAGCAACGTGCTATATGTTCTGAATGCCCGAATTGGGAATCTGTGTCAAAACTTTGTTAGGAATTATGTGATCCTTACTAGCTGGAAGTAAGGGAGATGGGGCATGAAGTTATTTCTAGGAGTTGGACACATACCAAGTTTAGCTCAGTTCTGGGCATCTTTGAAGTACCTATACAAACTTGTTCCTACATAGTAACTTGCATCTTTGAATGAGAATCTGCTTGCTTACAGCAACGTGCTATATGTTCTGAATGCCCGAATTGGGAATCTGTGTCAAAACTTTGTTAGGAATTATGTGATCCTTACTAGCTGGAAGTAAGGGAGATGGGGCATGAAGTTATTTCTAGGAGTTGGACACATACCAAGTTTAGCTCAGTTCTGGGCATCTTTGAAATACCTATACAAACTTGTTCCTACATAGTAACTTGCATCTTTGAATGAAAATGTGCTTGCTTACAGCAACGTGCTGTATGTTCTGAATGCCCGAATTGGGAATCTGTGTCAAAACTTTGTTAGGAATCATGTGATCCTTACTAGCTGGAAGTAAGGGAAATGGGGCATGAAGTTATTTCTAGGAGTTGGACACATACCGAGTTTAGCTCAGTTCTGGGCATCTTTGAAATACCTATACAAACTTGTTCCTACATAGTAACTTGCATCTTTGAATGAAAATCTGCTTGCTTACAGCAACGTGCTATATGTTCTGAATGCCCGAATTGGGAATCTGTGTCAAAACTTTGTTAGGAATTATGTGATCCTTACTAGCTGGAAGTAAGGGAGATGGGGCATGAAGTTATTTCTAGGAGTTGGACACATACCGAGTTTAGCTCAGTTCTGGGCATCTTTGAAATACCTATACAAACTTGTTCCTACATAGTAACTTGCAACATTGAATGAAAATGTGCTTGCTTACAGCAACGTGCTATATGTTCTGAATGAACGAATTGGGAATCTGTGTCAAAACTTTGTTAGGAATTATGTGATCCTTACTAGCTGGAAGTAAGGGAGATGGGGCATGAAGTTATTTCTAGGAGTTGGACACATACCAAGTTTAGCTCAGTTCTGGGCATCTTTGAAATACCTATACAAACTTGTTCCCACATAGTAACTTGCATCTTTGAATGAAAATGTGCCTGCTTACAGCAACGTGCTATATGTTCTGAATGCCCGAATTGGGCATCTGTGTCAAAACTTTGTTAGGAATTATGTGATCCTTACTAGCTGGAAGTAAGGGAGATGGGGCATGAAGTTATTTCTTGGAGTTGGACACATACCAAGTTTAGCTCAGTTCTGGGCATCTTTGAAATACCTATACAAACTTGTTCCTACCTAGTAACTTGCATCTTTGAATGAGAATGTGCTTGCTTACAGCAACGTGCTATATGTTCTGAATGCCCGAATTGGCAATCTGTGTCAAAACTTTGTTAGGATTATGTGATCCTTACTAGCTGGAAGTAAGGGAGATGGGGCATGAAGTTATTTCTAGGAGTTGGACACATACCAAGATTAGCTCAGTTCTGGGCATCTTTGAAATACCTATACAAACTTGTTCCTACATAGTAACTTGCATCTTTGAATGAGAATCTGCTTGCTTACACTAACGTGCTATATGTTCTGAATGCCCGAATTGGGAATCTGTGTCAAAACTTTGTTAGGAATTATGTGATCCTTACTAGCTGGAAGTAAGGGAGATGGGGCATGAAGTTATTTCTAGGAGTTGGACACATACCAAGTTTAGCTCAGTTCTGGGCATCTTTGAAATACCTATACAAACTTGTTCCTACATGGTAACTTGCAACTTTGAATGAAAATGTGCCTGCTTACAGCAACGTGCTATATGTTCTGAATGCCCGAATTGGCAGTCTGTGTCAAAACTTTGTTAGGAATTATGTGATCCTTACTAGCTGGAAGTAAGGGAGATGGGGCATGAAGTTATTTCTAGGAGTTTGACACATACCAAGTTTAGCTCAGTTCTGGGCATCTTTGAAATACCTATACAAACTTGTTCCTACATAGTAACTTGCAACTTTGAATGAGAATGTGCCTGCTTACAGCAACGTCCTATATGTTCTGAATGCCCGAATTGGGAATCTGTGTCAAAACTTTGTTAGGAATTATGTGATCCTTACTAGCTGGAAGTAAGGGAGATGGGGCATGAAGTTATTTCTAGGAGTTGGACACATACCAAGTTTAGCTCAGTTCTGGGCATCTTTGAAATACCTATACAAACTTGTTCCTACATAGTAACTTGCAACTTTGAATGAGAATGTGCCTGCTTACAGCAACGTGCTATATGTTCTGAATGCCCGAATTGGGAATCTGTGTCAAAACTTTGTTAGGAATTATGTGATCCTTACTAGCTGGAAGTAAGGGAGATGGGGCATGAAGTTATTTCTAGGAGTTGGACACATACCAAGTTTAGCTCAGTTCTGGGCATCTTTGAAATACCTATACAAACTTGTTCCTACATAGTAACTTGCATCTTTGAATGAGAATCTGCTTGCTTACAGCAACGTGCTATATGTTCTGAATGCCCGAATTGGGAATCTGTGTCAAAACTTTGTTAGGAATTATGTGATCCTTACTAGCTGGAAGTAAGGGAAATGGGGCATGAATTTATTTCTAGGAGTTGGACACATACCAAGTTTAGCTCAGTTCTGGGCATCTTTGAAATACCTATACAAACTTGTTCCTACATAGTAACTTGCAACTTTGAATGAAAATGTGCTTGCTTACAGCAACGTGCTGTATGTTCTGAATGCCCGAATTGGGAATCTGTGTCAAAACTTTGTTAGGAATTATGTGATCCTTACTAGCTGGAAGTAAGGGAGATGGGGCATGAAGTTATTTCTAGGAGTTGGACACATACCAAGTTTAGCTCAGTTCTGGGCATCTTTGAAATACCTATACAAACTTGTTCCTACATAGTAACTTGCAACTTTGAATGAAAATGTGCTTGCTTACAGCAACGTGCTATATGTTCTGAATGCCCGAATTGGGAATCTGTGTCAAAATTTTGTTAGGAATCGTGTGATCCTTACTAGCTGGAAGTAAGGGAGATGGGGCATGAAGTTATTTCTAGGAGTTGGACACATACCAAGTTTAGCTCAGTTCTGGGCATCTTTGAAATACCTATACAAACTTGTTCCTACATAGTAACTTGCAACTTTGAATGAGAATGTGCTTGCTTACAGCAACGTGCTATATGTTCTGAATGCCCGAATTGGGAATCTGTGTCAAAACTTTGTTAGGAATTATGTGATCCTTACTAGCTGGAAGTAAGGGAGATGGGGCATGAAGTTATTTCTAGGAGTTGGACACATACCAAGTTTAGCTCAGTTCTGGGCATCTTTGAAATACCTATACAAACTTGTTCCTACATAGTAACTTGCATCTTTGAAGGAGAATGTGCTTGCTTACAGCAACGTGCTATATGTTCTGAATGCCCGAATTGGGAATCTGTGTCAAAACTTTGTTAGGAATTATGTGATCCTTACTAGCTGGAAGTAAGGGAGATGGGGCATGAAGTTATTTCTAGGAGTTGGACACATACCAAGTTTAGCTCAGTTCTGGGCATCTTTGAAATACCTATACAAACTTGTTCCTACATAGTAACTTGCAACTTTGAATGAAAATGTGCTTGCTTACAGCAACGTGCTGTATGTTCTGAATGCCCGAATTGGGAATCTGTGTCAAAACTTTGTTAGGAATCATGTGATCCTTACTAGCTGGAAGTAAGGGAGATGGGGCATGAAGTTATTTCTAGGAGTTGGACACATACCAAGTTTAGCTCAGTTCTGGGCATCTTAGAAATACCTATACAAACTTGTTCCTACATAGTAACTTGCAACTTTGAATGAAAATGTGCTTGCTTACAGCAACGTGCTGTATGTTCTGAATGCTCGAATTGGGAATCTGTGTCAAAACTTTGTTAGGAATCATGTGATCCTTACTAGCTGGAAGTAAGGGAGATGGGGCATGAAGTTATTTCTAGGAGTTGGACACATACCAAGTTTAGCTCAGTTCTGGGCATCTTTGAAATACCTATACAAACTTGTTCCTACATAGTAACTTGCAACTTTGAATGAAAATGTGCTTGCTTACAGCAACGTGCTATATGTTCTGAATACCCGAATTGGGAATCTCTGTCAAAACTTTGTTAGGAATTATGTGATCCTTACTAGCTGGAAGTAAGGGAGATGGGGCATGAAGTTATTTCTAGGAGTTGGACACATACCAAGTTTAGCTCAGTTCTGGGCATCTTTGAAATACCTATACAAACTTGTTCCTACATAGTAACTTGCATCTTTGAATGAGAATTTGCTTGCTTACAGCAACGTGCTATATGTTCTGAATGCCCGAATTGGGAATCTGTGTCAAAACTTTGTTAGGAATTATGTGATCCTTACTAGCTGGAAGTAAGGGAGATGGGGCATGAAGTTATTTCTAGGAGTTGGACACAAACCAAGTTTAGCTCAGTTCTGGGCATCTTTGAAATACCTATACAAACTTGTTCCTACATAGTAACTTGCAACATTGAATGAAAATGTGCTTGCTTACAGCAACGTGCTATATGTTCTGAATGAACGAATTGGGAATCTGTGTCAAAACTTTGTTAGGAATTATGTGATCCTTACTAGCTGGAAGTAAGGGAGATGGGGCATGAAGTTATTTCTAGGAGTTGGACACATACCAAGTTTAGCTCAGTTCTGGGCATCTTTGAAATACCTATACAAACTTGTTCCTACATAGTAACTTGCATCTTTGAATGAGAATCTGCTTGCTTACACTAACGTGCTATATGTTCTGAATGCCCGAATTGGCAATCTGTGTCAAAACTTTGTTAGGAATTATGTGATCCTTACTAGCTGGAAGTAAGGGAGATGGGGCATGAAGTTATTTCTAGGAGTTGGACACATACCAAGTTTAGCTCAGTTCTGGGCATCTTTGAAATACCTATACAAACTTGTTCCTACATAGTAACTTGCAACTTTGAATGAAAATGTGCTTGCTTACAGCAACGTGCTGTATGTTCTGAATGCCCGAATTGGGAATCTCTGTCAAAACTTTGTTAGGAATTATGTGATCCTTACTAGCTGGAAGTAAGGGAGATGGGGCATGAAGTTATTTCTAGGAGTTGGACACATACCAAGTTTAGCTCAGTTCTGGGCATCTTTGAAATACCTATACAAACTTGTTCCTACATAGTAACTTGCATCTTTGAATGAGAATCTGCTTGCTTACAGCAACGTGCTATATGTTCTGAATGCCCGAATTGGGAATCTGTGTCAAAACTTTGTTAGGAATTATGTGATCCTTACTAGCTGGAAGTAAGGGAAATGGGGCATGAATTTATTTCTAGGAGTTGGACACATACCATGTTTAGCTCAGTTCTGGGCATCTTTGAAATACCTATACAAACTTGTTCCTACATAGTAACTTGCAACTTTGAATGAAAATGTGCTTGCTTACAGCAACGTGCTGTATGTTCTGAATGCCCGAATTGGGAATCTGTGTCAAAACTTTGTTAGGAATTATGTGATCCTTACTAGCTGGAAGTAAGGGAGATGGGGCATGAAGTTATTTCTTGGAGTTGGACACATACCAAGTTTAGCTCAGTTCTGGGCATCTTTGAAATACCTATACAAACTTGTACCTACATAGTAACTTGCAACTTTGAATGACAATGTGCTTGCTTACAGCAACGTGCTATATGTTCTGAATGCCCGAATTGGGAATCTGTGTCAAAACTTTGTTAGGAATTATGTGATCCTTACTAGCTGGAAGTAAGGGAGATGGGGCATGAAGATATTTCTAGGAGTTGGACACATACCAAGTTTAGCTCAGTTCTGGGCATCTTTGAAATACCTATACAAACTTGTTCCTACATAGTAACTTGCATCTTTGAATGAGAATTTGCTTGCTTACAGCAACGTGCTATATGTTCTGAATGCCCGAATTGGGAATCTGTGTCAAAACTTTGTTAGGAATTATGTGATCCTTACTAGCTGGAAGTAAGGGAGATGGGGCATGAAGTTATTTCTAGGAGTTGGACACAAACCAAGTTTAGCTCAGTTCTGGGCATCTTTGAAATACCTATACAAACTTGTTCCTACATAGTAACTTGCAACATTGAATGAAAATGTGCTTGCTTACAGCAACGTGCTATATGTTCTGAATGAACGAATTGGGAATCTGTGTCAAAACTTTGTTAGGAATTATGTGATCCTTACTAGCTGGAAGTAAGGGAGATGGGGCATGAAGTTATTTCTAGGAGTTGGACACATACCAAGTTTAGCTCAGTTCTGGGCATCTTTGAAATACCTATACAAACTTGTTCCTACATAGTAACTTGCATCTTTGAATGAGAATCTGCTTGCTTACACTAACGTGCTATATGTTCTGAATGCCCGAATTGGCAATCTGTGTCAAAACTTTGTTAGGAATTATGTGATCCTTACTAGCTGGAAGTAAGGGAGATGGGGCATGAAGTTATTTCTAGGAGTTGGACACATACCAAGTTTAGCTCAGTTCTGGGCATCTTTGAAATACCTATACAAACTTGTTCCTACATAGTAACTTGCAACTTTGAATGAAAATGTGCTTGCTTACAGCAACGTGCTGTATGTTCTGAATGCCCGAATTGGGAATCTCTGTCAAAACTTTGTTAGGAATTATGTGATCCTTACTAGCTGGAAGTAAGGGAGATGGGGCATGAAGTTATTTCTAGGAGTTGGACACATACCAAGTTTAGCTCAGTTCTGGGCATCTTTGAAATACCTATACAAACTTGTTCCTACATAGTAACTTGCATCTTTGAATGAGAATCTGCTTGCTTACAGCAACGTGCTATATGTTCTGAATGCCCGAATTGGGAATCTGTGTCAAAACTTTGTTAGGAATTATGTGATCCTTACTAGCTGGAAGTAAGGGAAATGGGGCATGAATTTATTTCTAGGAGTTGGACACATACCATGTTTAGCTCAGTTCTGGGCATCTTTGAAATACCTATACAAACTTGTTCCTACATAGTAACTTGCAACTTTGAATGAAAATGTGCTTGCTTACAGCAACGTGCTGTATGTTCTGAATGCCCGAATTGGGAATCTGTGTCAAAACTTTGTTAGGAATTATGTGATCCTTACTAGCTGGAAGTAAGGGAGATGGGGCATGAAGTTATTTCTTGGAGTTGGACACATACCAAGTTTAGCTCAGTTCTGGGCATCTTTGAAATACCTATACAAACTTGTACCTACATAGTAACTTGCAACTTTGAATGACAATGTGCTTGCTTACAGCAACGTGCTATATGTTCTGAATGCCCGAATTGGGAATCTGTGTCAAAACTTTGTTAGGAATTATGTGATCCTTACTAGCTGGAAGTAAGGGAGATGGGGCATGAAGATATTTCTAGGAGTTGGACACATACCAAGTTTAGCTCAGTTCTGGGCATCTTTGAAATACCTATACAAACTTGTTCCTACATAGTAACTTGCAACTTTGAATGAAAATGTGCTTGCTTACAGCAACGTGCTATATGTTCTGAATGCCCGAATTGGGAATCTGTGTCAAATCTTTGTTAGGAATCATGTGATCCTTACTAGCTGGAAGTAAGGGAGATGGGGCATGAAGTTATTTCTAGGAGTTGGACACATACCAAGTTTAGCTCAGTTCTGGGCATCTTTGAAATACCTATACAAACTTGTTCCTACATAGTAACTTGCAACTTTGAAGGAGAATGTGCTTGCTTACAGCAACGTGCTATATGTTCTGAATGCCCGAATTGGGAATCTGTGTCAAAACTTTGTTAGGAATCATGTGATCCTTACTAGCTGGAAGTAAGGGAGATGGGGCATGAAGTTATTTCTAGGAGTTGGACACATACCAAGTTTAGCTCAGTTCTGGGCATCTTTGAAATACCTATACAAACTTGTTCCTACATAGTAACTTGCATCTTTGAATGAATATGTGCTTGCTTACAGCAACGTGCTATATGTTCTGAATGCCCGAATTGGGAATCTGTGTCAAAACTTTGTTAGGAATCATGTGATCCTTACTAGCTGGAAGTAAGGGAGATGGGGCATGAAGTTATTTCTAGGAGTTGGACACATACCAAGTTTAGCTCAGTTCTGGGCATCTTTGAAATACCTATACAAACTTGTTCCTACATAGTAACTTGCAACTTTGAATGAAAATGTGCTTGCTTACAGCAACGTGCTATATGTTCTGAATGCCCGAATTGGGAATCTGTGTCAAAACTTTGTTAGGAATTATGTGATCCTTACTAGCTGGAAGTAAGGGAGATGGGGCATGAAGTTATTTCTAGGAGTTGGACACATACCAAGTTTAGCTCAGTTCTGGGCATCTTTGAAGTACCTATACAAACTTGTTCCTACATAGTAACTTGCATCTTTGAATGAGAATCTGCTTGCTTACAGCAACGTGCTATATGTTCTGAATGCCCGAATTGGGAATCTGTGTCAAAACTTTGTTAGGAATTATGTGATCCTTACTAGCTGGAAGTAAGGGAGATGGGGCATGAAGTTATTTCTAGGAGTTGGACACATACCAAGTTTAGCTCAGTTCTGGGCATCTTTGAAATACCTATACAAACTTGTTCCTACATAGTAACTTGCATCTTTGAATGAAAATGTGCTTGCTTACAGCAACGTGCTGTATGTTCTGAATGCCCGAATTGGGAATCTGTGTCAAAACTTTGTTAGGAATCATGTGATCCTTACTAGCTGGAAGTAAGGGAAATGGGGCATGAAGTTATTTCTAGGAGTTGGACACATACCGAGTTTAGCTCAGTTCTGGGCATCTTTGAAATACCTATACAAACTTGTTCCTACATAGTAACTTGCATCTTTGAATGAAAATCTGCTTGCTTACAGCAACGTGCTATATGTTCTGAATGCCCGAATTGGGAATCTGTGTCAAAACTTTGTTAGGAATTATGTGATCCTTACTAGCTGGAAGTAAGGGAGATGGGGCATGAAGTTATTTCTAGGAGTTGGACACATACCGAGTTTAGCTCAGTTCTGGGCATCTTTGAAATACCTATACAAACTTGTTCCTACATAGTAACTTGCAACATTGAATGAAAATGTGCTTGCTTACAGAAACGTGCTATATGTTCTGAATGAACGAATTGGGAATCTGTGTCAAAACTTTGTTAGGAATTATGTGATCCTTACTAGCTGGAAGTAAGGGAGATGGGGCATGAAGTTATTTCTAGGAGTTGGACACATACCAAGTTTAGCTCAGTTCTGGGCATCTTTGAAATACCTATACAAACTTGTTCCCACATAGTAACTTGCATCTTTGAATGAAAATGTGCCTGCTTACAGCAACGTGCTATATGTTCTGAATGCCCGAATTGGGCATCTGTGTCAAAACTTTGTTAGGAATTATGTGATCCTTACTAGCTGGAAGTAAGGGAGATGGGGCATGAAGTTATTTCTTGGAGTTGGACACATACCAAGTTTAGCTCAGTTCTGGGCATCTTTGAAATACCTATACAAACTTGTTCCTACCTAGTAACTTGCATCTTTGAATGAGAATGTGCTTGCTTACAGCAACGTGCTATATGTTCTGAATGCCCGAATTGGCAATCTGTGTCAAAACTTTGTTAGGATTATGTGATCCTTACTAGCTGGAAGTAAGGGAGATGGGGCATGAAGTTATTTCTAGGAGTTGGACACATACCAAGATTAGCTCAGTTCTGGGGTCTTTGAAATACCTATACAAACTTGTTCCTACATAGTAACTTGCATCTTTGAATGAGAATCTGCTTGCTTACACTAACGTGCTATATGTTCTGAATGCCCGAATTGGGAATCTGTGTCAAAACTTTGTTAGGAATTATGTGATCCTTACTAGCTGGAAGTAAGGGAGATGGGGCATGAAGTTATTTCTAGGAGTTGGACACATACCAAGTTTAGCTCAGTTCTGGGCATCTTTGAAATACCTATACAAACTTGTTCCTACATAGTAACTTGCAACTTTGAATGAAAATGTGCCTGCTTACAGCAACGTGCTATATGTTCTGAATGCCCGAATTGGCAGTCTGTGTCAAAACTTTGTTAGGAATTATGTGATCCTTACTAGCTGCAAGTAAGGGAGATGGGGCATGAAGTTATTTCTAGGAGTTGGACACATACCAAGTTTAGCTCAGTTCTGGGCATCTTTGAAATACCTATACAAACTTGTTCCTACATAGTAACTTGCAACTTTGAATGAGAATGTGCCTGCTTACAGCAACGTCCTATATGTTCTGAATGCCCGAATTGGGAATCTGTGTCAAAACTTTGTTAGGAATTATGTGATCCTTACTAGCTGGAAGTAAGGGAGATGGGGCATGAAGTTATTTCTAGGAGTTGGACACATACCAAGTTTAGCTCAGTTCTGGGCATCTTTGAAATACCTATACAAACTTGTTCCTACATAGTAACTTGCAACTTTGAATGAGAATGTGCCTGCTTACAGCAACGTGCTATATGTTCTGAATGCCCGAATTGGGAATCTGTGTCAAAACTTTGTTAGGAATTATGTGATCCTTACTAGCTGGAAGTAAGGGAGATGGGGCATGAAGTTATTTCTAGGAGTTGGACACATACCAAGTTTAGCTCAGTTCTGGGCATCTTTGAAATACCTATACAAACTTGTTCCTACATAGTAACTTGCATCTTTGAATGAGAATCTGCTTGCTTACAGCAACGTGCTATATGTTCTGAATGCCCGAATTGGGAATCTGTGTCAAAACTTTGTTAGGAATTATGTGATCCTTACTAGCTGGAAGTAAGGGAAATGGGGCATGAATTTATTTCTAGGAGTTGGACACATACCAAGTTTAGCTCAGTTCTGGGCATCTTTGAAATACCTATACAAACTTGTTCCTACATAGTAACTTGCAACTTTGAATGAAAATGTGCTTGCTTACAGCAACGTGCTGTATGTTCTGAATGCCCGAATTGGGAATCTGTGTCAAAACTTTGTTAGGAATTATGTGATCCTTACTAGCTGGAAGTAAGGGAGATGGGGCATGAAGTTATTTCTAGGAGTTGGACACATACCAAGTTTAGCTCAGTTCTGGGCATCTTTGAAATACCTATACAAACTTGTTCCTACATAGTAACTTGCAACTTTGAATGAAAATGTGCTTGCTTACAGCAACGTGCTATATGTTCTGAATGCCCGAATTGGGAATCTGTGTCAAAACTTTGTTAGGAATCGTGTGATCCTTACTAGCTGGAAGTAAGGGAGATGGGGCATGAAGTTATTTCTAGGAGTTGGACACATACCAAGTTTAGCTCAGTTCTGGGCATCTTTGAAATACCTATACAAACTTGTTCCTACATAGTAACTTGCAACTTTGAATGAGAATGTGCTTGCTTACAGCAACGTGCTATATGTTCTGAATGCCCGAATTGGGAATCTGTGTCAAAACTTTGTTAGGAATTATGTGATCCTTACTAGCTGGAAGTAAGGGAGATGGGGCATGAAGTTATTTCTAGGAGTTGGACACATACCAAGTTTAGCTCAGTTCTGGGCATCTTTGAAATACCTATACAAACTTGTTCCTACATAGTAACTTGCATCTTTGAAGGAGAATGTGCTTGCTTACAGCAACGTGCTATATGTTCTGAATGCCCGAATTGGGAATCTGTGTCAAAACTTTGTTAGGAATTATGTGATCCTTACTAGCTGGAAGTAAGGGAGATGGGGCATGAAGTTATTTCTAGGAGTTGGACACATACCAAGTTTAGCTCAGTTCTGGGCATCTTTGAAATACCTATACAAACTTGTTCCTACATAGTAACTTGCAACTTTGAATGAAAATGTGCTTGCTTACAGCAACGTGCTGTATGTTCTGAATGCCCGAATTGGGAATCTGTGTCAAAACTTTGTTAGGAATCATGTGATCCTTACTAGCTGGAAGTAAGGGAGATGGGGCATGAAGTTATTTCTAGGAGTTGGACACATACCAAGTTTAGCTCAGTTCTGGGCATCTTAGAAATACCTATACAAACTTGTTCCTACATAGTAACTTGCAACTTTGAATGAAAATGTGCTTGCTTACAGCAACGTGCTGTATGTTCTGAATGCTCGAATTGGGAATCTGTGTCAAAACTTTGTTAGGAATCATGTGATCCTTACTAGCTGGAAGTAAGGGAGATGGGGCATGAAGTTATTTCTAGGAGTTGGACACATACCAAGTTTAGCTCAGTTCTGGGCATCTTTGAAATACCTATACAAACTTGTTCCTACATAGTAACTTGCAACTTTGAATGAAAATGTGCTTGCTTACAGCAACGTGCTATATGTTCTGAATACCCGAATTGGGAATCTCTGTCAAAACTTTGTTAGGAATTATGTGATCCTTACTAGCTGGAAGTAAGGGAGATGGGGCATGAAGTTATTTCTAGGAGTTGGACACATACCAAGTTTAGCTCAGTTCTGGGCATCTTTGAAATACCTATACAAACTTGTTCCTACATAGTAACTTGCATCTTTGAATGAGAATTTGCTTGCTTACAGCAACGTGCTATATGTTCTGAATGCCCGAATTGGGAATCTGTGTCAAAACTTTGTTAGGAATTATGTGATCCTTACTAGCTGGAAGTAAGGGAGATGGGGCATGAAGTTATTTCTAGGAGTTGGACACAAACCAAGTTTAGCTCAGTTCTGGGCATCTTTGAAATACCTATACAAACTTGTTCCTACATAGTAACTTGCAACATTGAATGAAAATGTGCTTGCTTACAGCAACGTGCTATATGTTCTGAATGAACGAATTGGGAATCTGTGTCAAAACTTTGTTAGGAATTATGTGATCCTTACTAGCTGGAAGTAAGGGAGATGGGGCATGAAGTTATTTCTAGGAGTTGGACACATACCAAGTTTAGCTCAGTTCTGGGCATCTTTGAAATACCTATACAAACTTGTTCCTACATAGTAACTTGCATCTTTGAATGAGAATCTGCTTGCTTACACTAACGTGCTATATGTTCTGAATGCCCGAATTGGCAATCTGTGTCAAAACTTTGTTAGGAATTATGTGATCCTTACTAGCTGGAAGTAAGGGAGATGGGGCATGAAGTTATTTCTAGGAGTTGGACACATACCAAGTTTAGCTCAGTTCTGGGCATCTTTCAAATACCTATACAAACTTGTTCCTACATAGTAACTTGCAACTTTGAATGAGAATGTGCCTGCTTACAGCAACGTGCTATATGTTCTGAATGCCCGAATTGGCAGTCTGTGTCAAATCTTTGTTAGGAATTATGTGATCCTTACTAGCTGGAAGTAAGGGAGATGGGGCATGAAGTTATTTCTAGGAGTTGGACACATACCAAGTTTAGCTCAGTTCTGGGCATCTTTGAAATACCTATACAAACTTGTTCCTACATAGTAACTTGCAACTTTGAATGAGAATGTGCCTGCTTACAGCAACGTCCTATATGTTCTGAATGCCCGAATTGGGAATCTGTGTCCAAACTTTGTTAGGAATTATGTGATCCTTACTAGCTGGAAGTAAGGGAGATGGGGCATGAAGTTATTTCTAGGAGTTGGACACATACCAAGTTTAGCTCAGTTCTGGGCATCTTTGAAATACCTATACAAACTTGTTCCTACATAGTAACTTGCAACTTTGAATGAGAATGTGCCTGCTTACAGCAACGTGCTATATGTTCTGAATGTCCGAATTGGGAATCTGTGTCAAAACTTTGTTAGGAATTATGTGATCCTTACTAGCTGGAAGTAAGGGAGATGGGGCATGAAGTTATTTCTAGGAGTTGGACACATACCAAGTTTAGCTCAGTTCTGGGCATCTTTGAAATACCTATACAAACTTGTTCCTACATAGTAACTTGCATCTTTGAATGAAAATGTGCTTGCTTACAGCAACGTGCTATATGTTCTGAATGCCCGAATTGGGAATCTGTGTCAAAACTTTGTTAGGAATCATGTGATCCTTACTAGCTGGAAGTAAGGGAGATGGGGCATGAAGTTATTTCTAGGAGTTGGACACATACCAAGTTTAGCTCAGTTCTGGGCATCTTTGAAATACCTATACAAACTTGTTCCTACATAGTAACTTGCAACTTTGAATGAAAAAGTGCTTGCTTACAGCAACGTGCTATATGTTCTGAATGCCCGAATTGGGAATCTGTGTCAAAACTTTGTTAGGAATTATGTGATCCTTACTAGCTGGAAGTAAGGGAGATGGGGCATGAAGTTATTTCTAGGAGTTGGACACATACCAAGTTTAGCTCAGTTCTGGGCATCTTTGAAATACCTATACAAACTTGTTCCTACATAGTAACTTGCATCTTTGAATGAGAATCTGCTTGCTTACAGCAACGTGCTATATGTTCTGAATGCCCGAATTGGGAATCTGTGTCAAAACTTTGTTAGGAATTATGTGATCCTTACTAGCTGGAAGTAAGGGAGATGGGGCATGAAGTTATTTCTAGGAGTTGGACACATACCAAGTTTAGCTCAGTTCTGGGCATCTTTGAAATACCTATACAAACTTGTTCCTACATAGTAACTTGCATCTTTGAATGAAAATGTGCTTGCTTACAGCAACGTGCTGTATGTTCTGAATGCCCGAATTGGGAATCTGTGTCAAAACTTTGTTAGGAATCATGTGATCCTTACTAGCTGGAAGTAAGGGAGATGGGGCATGAAGTTATTTCTAGGAGTTGGACACATACCAAGTTTAGCTCAGTTCTGGGCATCTTTGAAATACCTATACAAACTTGTTCCTACATAGTAACTTGCAACTTTGAATGAAAATGTGCTTGCTTACAGCAACGTGCTGTATGTTCTGAATGCCCGAATTGGGAATCTCTGTCAAAACTTTGTTAGGAATTATGTCATCCTTACTAGCTAGAAGTAAGGGAGATGGGGCATGAAGTTATTTCTAGGAGTTGGACACATACCAAGTTTAGCTCAGTTCTGGGCATCTTTGAAATACCTATACAAACTTGTTCCTACATAGTAACTTGCATCTTTGAATGAGAATCTGCTTGCTTACAGCAACGTGCTATATGTTCTGAATGCCCGAATTGGGAATCTGTGTCAAAACTTTGTTAGGAATTATGTGATCCTTACTAGCTGGAAGTAAGGGAGATGGGGCATGAAGTTATTTCTAGGAGTTGGACACATACCGAGTTTAGCTCAGTTCTGGGCATCTTTGAAATACCTATACAAACTTGTTCCTACATAGTAACTTGCAACTTTCAATGAGAATGTGCTTGCTTACAGCAACGTGCTATATGTTCTGAATGCCCGAATTGGGAATCTGTGTCAAAACTTTGTTAGGAATTATGTGATCCTTACTACCTGGAAGTAAGGGAGATGGGGCATGAAGTTATTTCTAGGTGTTGGACACATACCGAGTTTAGCTCAGTTCTGGGCATCTTTGAAATACCTATACAAACTTGTTCCTACATAGTAACTTGCAACTTTGAATGAGAATGTGCTTGCTTACAGCAACGTGCTATATGTTCTGAATGCCCGAATTGGGAATCTGTGTCAAAACTTTGTTAGGAATTATGTGATCCTTACTAGCTGGAAGTAAGGGAGATGGGGCATGAAGTTATTTCTTGGAGTTGGAGACATACCGAGTTTAGCTCAGTTCTGGGCATCTTTGAAATACCTATACAAACTTGTTCCTACATAGTAACTTGCATCTTTGAATGAGAATGTGCTTGCTTACAGTAACGTGCTATATGTTCTGAATGCCCGAATTGGCAATCTGTGTCAAAACTTTGTTAGGAATTATGTGATCCTTACTAGCTGGAAGTAAGGGAGATGGGGCATGAAGTTATTTCTAGGAGTTGGACACATACCGAGTTTAGCTCAGTTCTGGGCATCTTTGAAATACCTATACAAACTTGTTCCTACATAGTAACTTGCATCTTTGAATGAGAATCTGCTTGCTTACAGCAACGTGCTATATGTTCTGAATGCCCGAATTGGGAATCTGTGTCAAAACTTTGTTAGGAATTATGTGATCCTTACTAGCTGGAAGTAAGGGAGATGGGCATGAAGTTATTTCTAGGAGTTGGACACATACCGAGTTTAGCTCAGTTCTGGGCATCTTTGAAATACCTATACAAACTTGTTCCTACATAGTAACTTGCAACTTTCAATGAGAATGTGCTTGCTTACAGCAACGTGCTATATGTTCTGAATGCCCGAATTGGGAATCTGTGTCAAAACTTTGTTAGGAATTATGTGATCCTTACTACCTGGAAGTAAGGGAGATGGGGCATGAAGTTATTTCTAGGTGTTGGACACATACCGAGTTTAGCTCAGTTCTGGGCATCTTTGAAATACCTATACAAACTTGTTCCTACATAGTAACTTGCAACTTTGAATGAGAATGTGCTTGCTTACAGCAACGTGCTATATGTTCTGAATGCCCGAATTGGGAATCTGTGTCAAAACTTTGTTAGGAATTATGTGATCCTTACTAGCTGGAAGTAAGGGAGATGGGGCATGAAGTTATTTCTTGGAGTTGGAGACATACCGAGTTTAGCTCAGTTCTGGGCATCTTTGAAATACCTATACAAACTTGTTCCTACATAGTAACTTGCATCTTTGAATGAGAATGTGCTTGCTTACAGTAACGTGCTATATGTTCTGAATGCCCGAATTGGCAATCTGTGTCAAAACTTTGTTAGGAATTATGTGATCCTTACTAGCTGGAAGTAAGGGAGATGGGGCATGAAGTTATTTCTAGGAGTTGGACACATACCGAGTTTAGCTCAGTTCTGGGCATCTTTGAAATACCTATACAAACTTGTTCCTACATAGTAACTTGCATCTTTGAATGAGAATCTGCTTGCTTACAGCAACGTGCTATATGTTCTGAATGCCCGAATTGGGAATCTGTGTCAAAACTTTGTTAGGAATTATGTGATCCTTACTAGCTGGAAGTAAGGGAGATGGGGCATGAAGTTATTTCTAGGAGTTGGACACATACCGAGTTTAGCTCAGTTCTGGGCATCTTTGAAATACCTATACAAACTTGTTCCTACATAGTAACTTGCAACATTGAATGAAAATGTGCTTGCTTACAGCAACGTGCTATATGTTCTGAATGAACGAATTGGGAATCTGTGTCAAAACTTTGTTAGGAATTATGTGATCCTTACTAGCTGGAAGTAAGGGAGATGGGGCATGAAGTTATTTCTAGGAGTTGGACACATACCAAGTTTAGCTCAGTTCTGGGCATCTTTGAAATACCTATACAAACTTGTTCCTACATAGTAACTTGCATCTTTGAATGAAAATGTGCCTGCTTACAGCAACGTGCTATATGTTCTGAATGCCCGAATTGGGCATCTGTGTCAAAACTTTGTTAGGAATTATGTGATCCTTACTAGCTGGAAGTAAGGGAGATGGGGCATGAAGTTATTTCTTGGAGTTGGACACATACCAAGTTTAGCTCAGTTCTGGGCATCTTTGAAATACCTATACAAACTTGTTCCTACCTAGTAACTTGCATCTTTGAATGAGAATGTGCTTGCTTACAGCAACGTGCTATATGTTCTGAATGCCCGAATTGGCAATCTGTGTGAAAACTTTGTTAGGATTATGTGATCCTTACTAGCTGGAAGTAAGGGAGATGGGGCATGAAGTTATTTCTAGGAGTTGGACACATACCAAGATTAGCTCAGTTCTGGGCATCTTTGAAATACCTATACAAACTTGTTCCTACATAGTAACTTGCATCTTTGAATGAGAATCTGCTTGCTTACACTAACGTGCTATATGTTCTGAATGCCCGAATTGGGAATCTGTGTCAAAACTTTGTTAGGAATTATGTGATCCTTACTAGCTGGAAGTAAGGGAGATGGGGCATGAAGTTATTTCTAGGAGTTGGACACATACCAAGTTTAGCTCAGTTCTGGGCATCTTTGAAATACCTATACAAACTTGTTCCTACATAGTAACTTGCAACTTTGAATGAGAATGTGCCTGCTTACAGCAACGTGCTATATGTTCTGAATGCCCGAATTGGGAATCTGTGTCAAAACTTTGTTAGGAATTATGTGATCCTTAGTAGCTGGAAGTAAGTGAGATGGGGCATGAAGTTATTTCTAGGAGTTGGACACATACCAAGTTTAGCTCAGTTCTGGGCATCTTTGAAATACCTATACAAACTTGTTCCTACATAGTAACTTGCATCTTTGAATGAGAATCTGCTTGCTTACAGCAACGTGCTATATGTTCTGAATGCCCGAATTGGGAATCTGTGTCAAAACTTTGTTAGGAATTATGTGATCCTTACTAGCTGGAAGTAAGGGAAATGGGGCATGAATTTATTTCTAGGAGTTGGACACATACCAAGTTTAGCTCAGTTCTGGGCATCTTTGAAATACCTATACAAACTTGTTCCTACATAGTAACTTGCAACTTTGAATGAAAATGTGCTTGCTTACAGCAACGTGCTGTATGTTCTGAATGCCCGAATTGGGAATCTGTGTCAAAACTTTGTTAGGAATTATGTGATCCTTACTAGCTGGAAGTAAGGGAGATGGGGCATGAAGTTATTTCTTGGAGTTGGACACATACCAAGTTTAGCTCAGTTCTGGGCATCTTTGAAATACCTATACAAACTTGTTCCTACATAGTAACTTGCAACTTTGAATGACAATGTGCTTGCTTACAGCAACGTGCTATATGTTCTGAATGCCCGAATTGGGAATCTGTGTCAAAACTTTGTTAGGAATTGTGTGATCCTTACTAGCTGGAAGTAAGGGAGATGGGGCATGAAGATATTTCTAGGAGTTGGACACATACCAAGTTTAGCTCAGTTCTGGGCATCTTTGAAATACCTATACAAACTTGTTCCTACATAGTAACTTGCAACTTTGAATGAAAATGTGCTTGCTTACAGCAACGTGCTATATGTTCTGAATGCCCGAATTGGGAATCTGTGTCAAAACTTTGTTAGGAATCGTGTGATCCTTACTAGCTGGAAGTAAGGGAGATGGGGCATGAAGTTATTTCTAGGAGTTGGACACATACCAAGTTTAGCTCAGTTCTGGGCATCTTTGAAATACCTATACAAACTTGTTCCTACATAGTAACTTGCAACTTTGAATGAGAATGTGCTTGCTTACAGCAACGTGCTATATGTTCTGAATGCCCGAATTGGGAATCTGTGTCAAAACTTTGTTAGGAATTATGTGATCCTTACTAGCTGGAAGTAAGGGAGATGGGGCATGAAGTTATTTCTAGGAGTTGGACACATACCAAGTTTAGCTCAGTTCTGGGCATCTTTGAAATACCTATACAAACTTGTTCCTACATAGTAACTTGCATCTTTGAAGGAGAATGTGCTTGCTTACAGCAACGTGCTATATGTTCTGAATGCCCGAATTGGGAATCTGTGTCAAAACTTTGTTAGGAATTATGTGATCCTTACTAGCTGGAAGTAAGGGAGATGGGGCATGAAGTTATTTCTAGGAGTTGGACACATACCAAGTTTAGCTCAGTTCTGGGCATCTTTGAAATACCTATACAAACTTGTTCCTACATAGTAACTTGCAACTTTGAATGAAAATGTGCTTGCTTACAGCAACGTGCTGTATGTTCTGAATGCCCGAATTGGGAATCTGTGTCAAAACTTTGTTAGGAATCATGTGATCTTACTAGCTGGAAGTAAGGGAGATGGGGCATGAAGTTATTTCTAGGAGTTGGACACATACCAAGTTTAGCTCAGTTCTGGGCATCTTAGAAATACCTATACAAACTTGTTCCTACATAGTAACTTGCAACTTTGAATGAAAATGTGCTTGCTTACAGCAACGTGCTGTATGTTCTGAATGCTCGAATTGGGAATCTGTGTCAAAACTTTGTTAGGAATCATGTGATCCTTACTAGCTGGAAGTAAGGGAGATGGGGCATGAAGTTATTTCTAGGAGTTGGACACATACCAAGTTTAGCTCAGTTCTGGGCATCTTTGAAATACCTATACAAACTTGTTCCTACATAGTAACTTGCAACTTTGAATGAAAATGTGCTTGCTTACAGCAACGTGCTATATGTTCTGAATACCCGAATTGGGAATCTCTGTCAAAACTTTGTTAGGAATTATGTGATCCTTACTAGCTGGAAGTAAGGGAGATGGGGCATGAAGTTATTTCTAGGAGTTGGACACATACCAAGTTTAGCTCAGTTCTGGGCATCTTTGAAATACCTATACAAACTTGTTCCTACATAGTAACTTGCATCTTTGAATGAGAATTTGCTTGCTTACAGCAACGTCCTATATGTTCTGAATGCCCGAATTGGGAATCTGTGTCAAAACTTTGTTAGGAATTATGTGATCCTTACTAGCTGGAAGTAAGGGAGATGGGGCATGAAGTTATTTCTAGGAGTTGGACACAAACCAAGTTTAGCTCAGTTCTGGGCATCTTTGAAATACCTATACAAACTTGTTCCTACATAGTAACTTGCAAAATTGAATGAAAATGTGCTTGCTTACAGCAACGTGCTATATGTTCTGAATGAACGAATTGGGAATCTGTGTCAAAACTTTGTTAGGAATTATGTGATCCTTACTAGCTGGAAGTAAGGGAGATGGGGCATGAAGTTATTTCTAGGAGTTGGACACATACCAAGTTTAGCTCAGTTCTGGGCATCTTTGAAATACCTATACAAACTTGTTCCTACATAGTAACTTGCATCTTTGAATGAGAATCTGCTTGCTTACACTAACGTGCTATATGTTCTGAATGCCCGAATTGGCAATCTGTGTCAAAACTTTGTTAGGAATTATGTGATCCTTACTAGCTGGAAGTAAGGGAGATGGGGCATGAAGTTATTTCTAGGAGTTGGACACATACCAAGTTTAGCTCAGTTCTGGGCATCTTTCAAATACCTATACAAACTTGTTCCTACATAGTAACTTGCAACTTTGAATGAGAATGTGCCTGCTTACAGCAACGTGCTATATGTTCTGAATGCCCGAATTGGCAGTCTGTGTCAAATCTTTGTTAGGAATTATGTGATCCTTACTAGCTGGAAGTAAGGGAGATGGGGCATGAAGTTATTTCTAGGAGTTGGACACATACCAAGTTTAGCTCAGTTCTGGGCATCTTTGAAATACCTATACAAACTTGTTCCTACATAGTAACTTGCAACTTTGAATGAGAATGTGCCTGCTTACAGCAACGTCCTATATGTTCTGAATGCCCGAATTGGGAATCTGTGTCAAAACTTTGTTAGGAATTATGTGATCCTTACTAGCTGGAAGTAAGGGAGATGGGGCATGAAGTTATTTCTAGGAGTTGGACACATACCAAGTTTAGCTCAGTTCTGGGCATCTTTGAAATACCTATACAAACTTGTTCCTACATAGTAACTTGCAACTTTGAATGAGAATGTGCCTGCTTACAACAACGTGCTATATGTTCTGAATGCCCGAATTGGGAATCTGTGTCAAAACTTTGTTAGGAATTATGTGATCCTTACTAGCTGGAAGTAAGGGAGATGGGGCATGAAGTTATTTCTAGGAGTTGGACACATACCAAGTTTAGCTCAGTTCTGGGCATCTTTGAAATACCTATACAAACTTGTTCCTACATAGTAACTTGCATCTTTGAATGAGAATGTGCTTGCTTACAGCAACGTGCTATATGTTCTGAATGCCCGAATTGGGAATCTGTGTCAAAACTTTGTTAGGAATTATGTGATCCTTACTAGCTGGAAGTAAGGGAGATGGGGCATGAAGTTATTTCTAGGAGTTGGACACATACCAAGTTTAGCTCAGTTCTGGGCATCTTTGAAATACCTATACAAACTTGTTCCTACATAGTAACTTGCATCTTTGAATGAGAATGTGCTTGCTTACAGCAACGTGCTATATGTTCTGAATGCCCGAATTGGGAATCTGTGTCAAAACTTTGTTAGGAATTATGTGATCCTTACTAGCTGGAAGTAAGGGAGATGGGGCATGAAGTTATTTCTAGGAGTTGGACACATACCAAGTTTAGCTCAGTTCTGGGCATCTTTGAAATACCTATACAAACTTGTTCCTACATAGTAACTTGCAACTTTGAATGACAATGTGCTTGCTTACAGCAACGTGCTGTATGTTCTGAATGCCCGAATTTGGAATCTGTGTCAAAACTTTGTTAGGAATTATGTGATCCTTACTAGCTGGAAGTAAGGGAGATGGGGCATGAAGTTATTTCTAGGAGTTGGACACATACCAAGTTTAGCTCAGTTCTGGGCATCTTTGAAATACCTATACAAACTTGTTCCTACATAGTAACTTGCAACTTTGAATGACAATGTGCTTGCTTACAGCAACGTGCTGTATGTTCTGAATGCCCGAATTGGGAATCTGTGTCAAAACTTTGTTAAGAATTATGTGATCCTTACTAGCTGGAAGTAAGGGAGATGGGGCATGAAGATATTTCTAGGAGTTGGACACATACCAAGTTTAGCTCAGTTCTGGGCATCTTTGAAATACCTATACAAACTTGTTCCTACATAGTAACTTGCAACTATGAATGAAAATGTGCTTGCTTACAGCAACGTGCTATATGTTCTGAATGCCCGAATTGGGAATCTGTGTCAAACTTTGTTAGGAATAATGTGATCCTTACTAGCTGGAAGTAAGGGAGATGGGGCATGAAGTTATTTCTAGGAGTTGGACACATACCAAGTTTAGCTCAGTTCTGGGCATCTTTGAAATACCTATACAAACTTGTTCCTACATAGTAACTTGCAACTTTGAATGAGAATGTGCTTGCTTACAGCAACGTGCTATATGTTCTGAATGCCCGAATTGGGAATCTGTGTCAAAACTTTGTTAGGAATTATGTGATCCTTACTAGCTGGAAGTAAGGGAGATGGGGCATGAAGTTATTTCTAGGAGTTGGACACATACCAAGTTTAGCTCAGTTCTGGGCATCTTTGAAATACCTATACAAACTTGTTCCTACATAGTAACTTGCATCAGTAATGAGAATCTGCTTGCTTGCAGCAACGTGCTATATGTTCT
This sequence comes from Diceros bicornis minor, assembly GCF_020826845.1. Lineage (NCBI taxonomy): Eukaryota > Metazoa > Chordata > Mammalia > Perissodactyla > Rhinocerotidae > Diceros > Diceros bicornis. Next base: position 57,736 of record NW_026690860.1, on the reverse strand, counting down.
GAATGCCCGAATAGGGAATCTGTGTCAAAACATAGTTAGGAATTATGTGATCCTTACTAGCTGGAAGTAAGGGAGATGGGGCATGAAGTTATTTCTAGGAGTTGGACACATAGCAAGTTTAGCTCAGTTCTGGGCATCTTTGAAATACCTATACAAACTTGTTCCTACATAGTAACTTGCATCTTTGAATGAGAATCTGCTTGCTTACAGCAACGTGCTATATGTTCTGAATGCCCGAATAGGGAATCTGTGTCAAAACTTTGTTAGGAATTATGTGATCCTTACTAGCTGGAAGTAAGGGAGATGGGGCATGAAGTTATTTCTAGGAGTTGGACACATAGCAAGTTTAGCTCAGTTCTGGGCATCTTTGAAATACCTATACAAACTTGTTCCTACATAGTAACTTGCATCTTTGAATGAGAATCTGCTTGCTTACAGCAACGTGCTATATGTTCTGAATGCCCGAATTGGCAATCTGTGTCAAAACTTTGTTAGGAATTATGTGATCCTTACTAGCTGGAAGTAAGGGAGATGGGGCATGAAGTTATTTCTAGGAGTTGGACACATACCAAGTTTAGCTCAGTTCTGGGCATCTTTGAAATACCTATACAAACTTGTTCCTACATAGTAACTTGCAACTTTGAATGAGAATGTGCCTGCTTACAGCAACGTGCTATATGTTCTGAATGCCCGAATTGGCAGTCTGTGTCAAATCTTTGTTAGGAATTATGTGATCCTTACTAGCTGGAAGTAAGGGAGATGGGGCATGAAGTTATTTCTAGGAGTTGGACACATACCAAGTTTAGCTCAGTTCTGGGCATCTTTGAAATACCTATACAAACTTGTTCCTACATAGTAACTTGCAACTTTGAATGAGAATGTGCCTGCTTACAGCAACGTCCTATATGTTCTGAATGCCCGAATTGGGAATCTGTGTCAAAACTTTGTTAGGAATTATGTGATCCTTACTAGCTGGAAGTAAGGGAGATGGGGCATGAAGTTATTTCTAGGAGTTGGACACATACCAAGTTTAGCTCAGTTCTGGGCATCTTTGAAATACCTATACAAACTTGTTCCTACATAGTAACTTGCAACTTTGAATGAGAATGTGCCTGCTTACAGCAACGTGCTATATGTTCTGAATGCCCGAATTGGGAATCTGTGTCAAACTTTGTTAGGAATTATGTGATCCTTACTAGCTGGAAGTAAGGGAGATGGGGCATGAAGTTATTTCTAGGAGTTGGACACATACCAAGTTTAGCTCAGTTCTGGGCATCTTTGAAATACCTATACAAACTTGTTCCTACATAGTAACTTGCAACTTTGAATGAGAATGTGCCTGCTTACAGCAACGTGCTATATGTTCTGAATGCCCGAATTGGGAATCTGTGTCAAAACTTTGTTAGGAATTATGTGATCCTTACTAGCTGGAAGTAAGGGAGATGGGGCATGAAATTATTTCTAGGAGTTGGACACATACCAAGTTTAGCTCAGTTCTGGGCATCTTTGAAATACCTATACAAACTTGTTCCTACATAGTAACTTGCATCTTTGAATGAGAATGTGCTTGCTTACAGCAACGTGCTATATGTTCTGAATGCCCGAATTGGGAATCTGTGTCAAAACATTGTTAGGAATTATGTGATCCTTACTAGCTGGAAGTAAGGGAGATGGGGCATGAAGTTATTTCTAGGAGTTGGACACATACCAAGTTTAGCTCAGTTCTGGGCATCTTTGAAATACCTATACAAACTTGTTCCTACATAGTAACTTGCAACTTTGAATGACAATGTGCTTGCTTACAGCAACGTGCTGTATGTTCTGAATGCCCGAATTTGGAATCTGTGTCAAAACTTTGTTAGGAATAATGTGATCCTTACTAGCTGGAAGTAAGGGAGATGGGGCATGAAGTTATTTCTAGGAGTTGGACACATACCAAGTTTAGCTCAGTTCTGGGCATCTTTGAAATACCTATACAAACTTGTTCCTACATAGTAACTTGCAACTTTGAATGACAATGTGCTTGCTTACAGCAACGTGCTGTATGTTCTGAATGCCCGAATTGGGAATCTGTGTCAAAACTTTGTTAGGAATTATGTGATCCTTACTAGCTGGAAGTAAGGGAGATGGGGCATGAAGATATTTCTAGGAGTTGGACACATACCAAGTTTAGCTCAGTTCTGGGCATCTTTGAAATACCTATACAAACTTGTTCCTACATAGTAACTTGCAACTATGAATGAAAATGTGCTTGCTTACAGCAACGTGCTATATGTTCTGAATGCCCGAATTGGGAATCTGTGTCAAACTTTGTTAGGAATAATGTGATCCTTACTAGCTGGAAGTAAGGGAGATGGGGCATGAAGTTATTTCTAGGAGTTGGACACATACCAAGTTTAGCTCAGTTCTGGGCATCTTTGAAATACCTATACAAACTTGTTCCTACATAGTAACTTGCAACTTTGAATGAGAATGTGCTTGCTTACAGCAACGTGCTATATGTTCTGAATGCCCGAATTGGGAATCTGTGTCAAAACTTTGTTAGGAATTATGTGATCCTTACTAGCTGGAAGTAAGGGAGATGGGGCATGAAGTTATTTCTAGGAGTTGGACACATACCAAGTTTAGCTCAGTTCTGGGCATCTTTGAAATACCTATACAAACTTGTTCCTACATAGTAACTTGCATCATTAATGAGAATCTGCTTGCTTGCAGCAACGTGCTATATGTTCTGAATGCCCGAATAGGGAATCTGTGTCAAAACTTTGTTAGGAATTATGTGATCCTTACTAGCTGGAAGTAAGGGAGATGGGGCATGAAGTTATTTCTAGGAGTTGGACACATAGCAAGTTTAGCTCAGTTCTGGGCATCTTTGAAATACCTATACAAACTTGTTCCTACATAGTAACTTGCAACTTTGAATGAAAATGTGCTTGCTTACAGCAACGTGCTATATGTTCTGAATGCCCGAATTGGGAATCTCTGTCAAAACTTTGTTAGGAATTATGTGATCCTTACTAGCTGGAAGTAAGGGAGATGGGGCATGAAGTTATTTCTAGGAGTTGGACACATACCAAGTTTAGCTCAGTTCTGGGCATCTTTGAAATACCTATACAAACTTGTTCCTACATAGTAACTTGCATCTTTGAATGAGAATCTGCTTGCTTACAGCAACGTGCTATATGTTCTGAATGCCCGAATTGGGAATCTGTGTCAAAACTTTGTTAGGAATTATGTGATCCTTACTAGCTGGAAGTAAGGGAGATGGGGCATGAAGTTATTTCTAGGAGTTGGACACATACCAAGTTTAGCTCAGTTCTGGGCATCTTTGAAATACCTATACAAACTTGTTCCTACATAGTAACTTGCAACATTGAATGAAAATGTGCTTGCTTACAGCAACGTGCTATATGTTCTGAATGAACGAATTGGGAATCTGTGTCAAAACTTTGTTAGGAATTATGTAATCCTTACTAGCTGGAAGTAAGGGAGATGGGGCATGAAGTTATTTCTAGGAGTTGGACACATACCAAGTTTAGCTCAGTTCTGGGCATCTTTGTAATACCTATACAAACTTGTTCCTACATAGTAACTTGCATCTTTGAATGAGAATCTGCTTGCTTACACTAACGTGCTATATGTTCTGAATGCCCGAATTGGGAATCTGTGTCAAAACTTTGTTAGGAATTATGTGATCCTTACTAGCTGGAAGTAAGGGAGATGGGGCATGAAGTTATTTCTAGGAGTTGGACACATACCAAGTTTAGCTCAGTTCTGGGCATCTTTGAAATACCTATACAAACTTGTTCCTACATAGTAACTTGCAACTTTGAATGAGAATGTGCCTGCTTACAGCAACGTGCTATATGTTCTGAATGCCCGAATTGGCAGTCTGTGTCAAATCTTTGTTAGGAATTATGTGATCCTTACTAGCTGGAAGTAAGGGAGATGGGGCATGAAGTTATTTCTAGGAGTTGGACACATACCAAGTTTAGCTCAGTTCTGGGCATCTTTGAAATACCTATACAAACTTGTTCCTACATAGTAACTTGCAACTTTGAATGAGAATGTGCCTGCTTACAGCAACGTCCTATATGTTCTGAATGCCCGAATTGGGAATCTGTGTCAAAACTTTGTTAGGAATTATGTGATCCTTACTAGCTGGAAGTAAGGGAGATGGGGCATGAAGTTATTTCTAGGAGTTGGACACATACCGAGTTTAGCTCAGTTCTGGGCATCTTTGAAATACCTATACAAACTTGTTCCTACATAGTAACTTGCAAATTTGAATGACAATGTGCTTGCTTACAGCAACGTGCTGTATGTTCTGAATGCCCGAATTGGGAATCTGTGTCAAAACTTTGTTAGGAATTATGTGATCCTTACTAGCTGGAAGTAAGGGAGATGGGGCATGAAGATATTTCTAGGAGTTGGACACAGACCAAGTTTAGCTCAGTTCTGGGCATCTTTGAAATACCTATACAAACTTGTTCCTACATAGTAACTTGCAACTATGAATGAAAATGTGCTTGCTTACAGCAACGTGCTATATGTTCTGAATGCCCGAATTGGGAATCAGTGTCAAAACTTTGTTAGGAATAATGTGATCCTTACTAGCTGGAAGTAAGGGAGATGGGGCATGAAGTTATTTCTAGGAGTTGGACACATACCAAGTTTAGCTCAGTTCTGGGCATCTTTGAAATACCTATACAAACTTGTTCCTACATAGTAACTTGCAACTTTGAATGAGAATGTGCTTGCTTACAGCAACGTGCTATATGTTCTGAATGCCCGAATTGGGAATCTGTGTCAAAACTTTGTTAGGAATTATGTGATCCTTACTAGCTGGAAGTAAGGGAGATGGGGCATGAAGTTATTTCTAGGAGTTGGACACATACCAAGTTTAGCTCAGTTCTGGGCATCTTTGAAATACCTATACAAACTTGTTCCTACATAGTAACTTGCAACTTTGAATGAGAATGTGCCTGCTTACAGCAACGTGCTATATGTTCTGAATGCCCGAATTGGCAGTCTGTGTCAAATCTTTGTTAGGAATTATGTGATCCTTACTAGCTGGAAGTAAGGGAGATGGGGCATGAAGTTATTTCTAGGAGTTGGACACATACCAAGTTTAGCTCAGTTCTGGGCATCTTTGAAATACCTATACAAACTTGTTCCTACATAGTAACTTGCAACTTTGAATGAGAATGTGCCTGCTTACAGCAACGTCCTATATGTTCTGAATGCCCGAATTGGGAATCTGTGTCAAAACTTTGTTAGGAATTATGTGATCCTTACTAGCTGGAAGTAAGGGAGATGGGGCATGAAGTTATTTCTAGGAGTTGGACACATACCAAGTTTAGCTCAGTTCTGGGCATCTTTGAAATACCTATACAAACTTGTTCCTACATAGTAACTTGCATCTTTGAATGAGAATGTGCTTGCTTACAGCAACGTGCTATATGTTCTGAATGCCCGAATTGGGAATCTGTGTCAAAACTTTGTTAGGAATTATGTGATCCTTACTAGCTGGAAGTAAGGGAGATGGGGCATGAAGTTATTTCTAGGAGTTGGACACATACCAAGTTTAGCTCAGTTCTGGGCATCTTTGAAATACCTATACAAACTTGTTCCTACATAGTAACTTGCAACTTTGAATGACAATGTGCTTGCTTACAGCAACGTGCTGTATGTTCTGAATGCCCGAATTTGGAATCTGTGTCAAAACTTTGTTAGGAATAATGTGATCCTTACTAGCTGGAAGTAAGGGAGATGGGGCATGAAGTTATTTCTAGGAGTTGGACACATACCAAGTTTAGCTCAGTTCTGGGCATCTTTGAAATACCTATACAAACTTGTTCCTACATAGTAACTTGCAACTTTGAATGACAATGTGCTTGCTTACAGCAACGTGCTGTATGTTCTGAATGCCCGAATTGGGAATCTGTGTCAAAACTTTGTTAGGAATTATGTGATCCTTACTAGCTGGAAGTAAGGGAGATGGGTCATGAAGATATTTCTAGGAGTTGGACACATACCAAGTTTAGCTCAGTTCTGGGCATCTTTGAAATACCTATACAAACTTGTTCCTACATAGTAACTTGCAACTATGAATGAAAATGTGCTTGCTTACAGCAACGTGCTATATGTTCTGAATGCCCGAATTGGGAATCTGTGTCAAACTTTGTTAGGAATAATGTGATCCTTACTAGCTGGAAGTGAGGGAGATGGGGCATGAAGTTATTTCTAGGAGTTGGACACATACCAAGTTTAGCTCAGTTCTGGGCATCTTTGAAATACCTATACAAACTTGTTCCTACATAGTAACTTGCAACTTTGAATGAGAATGTGCTTGCTTACAGCAACGTGCTATATGTTCTGAATGCCCGAATTGGGAATCTGTGTCAAAACTTTGTTAGGAATTATGTGATCCTTACTAGCTGGAAGTAAGGGAGATGGGGCATGAAGTTATTTCTAGGAGTTGGACACATACCAAGTTTAGCTCAGTTCTGGGCATCTTTGAAATACCTATACAAACTTGTTCCTACATAGTAACTTGCATCATTAATGAGAATCTGCTTGCTTGCAGCAACGTGCTATATGTTCTGAATGCCCGAATAGGGAATCTGTGTCAAAACTTTGTTAGGAATTATGTGATCCTTACTAGCTGGAAGTAAGGGAGATGGGGCATGAAGTTATTTCTAGGAGTTGGACACATAGCAAGTTTAGCTCAGTTCTGGGCATCTTTGAAATACCTATACAAACTTGTTCCTACATAGTAACTTGCAACTTTGAATGAAAATGTGCTTGCTTACAGCAACGTGCTATATGTTCTGAATGCCCGAATTGGGAATCTCTGTCAAAACTTTGTTAGGAATTATGTGATCCTTACTAGCTGGAAGTAAGGGAGATGGGGCATGAAGTTATTTCTAGGAGTTGGACACATACCAAGTTTAGCTCAGTTCTGGGCATCTTTGAAATACCTATACAAACTTGTTCCTACATAGTAACTTGCATCTTTGAATGAGAATCTGCTTGCTTACAGCAACGTGCTATATGTTCTGAATGCCCGAATTGGGAAGCTGTGTCAAAACTTTGTTAGGAATTATGTGATCCTTACTAGCTGGAAGTAAGGGAGATGGGGCATGAAGTTATTTCTAGGAGTTGGACACATACCAAGTTTAGCTCAGTTCTGGGCATCTTTGAAATACCTATACAAACTTGTTCCTACATAGTAACTTGCAACATTGAATGAAAATGTGCTTGCTTACAGCAACGTGCTATATGTTCTGAATGAACGAATTGGGAATCTGTGTTAAAACTTTGTTAGGAATTATGTAATCCTTACTAGCTGGAAGTAAGGGAGATGGGGCATGAAGTTATTTCTAGGAGTTGGACACATACCAAGTTTAGCTCAGTTCTGGGCATCTTTGAAATACCTATACAAACTTGTTCCTACATAGTAACTTGCATCTTTGAATGAGAATCTGCTTGCTTACACTAACGTGCTATATGTTCTGAATGCCCGAATTGGGAATCTGTGTCAAAACTTTGTTAGGAATTATGTGATCCTTACTAGCTGGAAGTAAGGGAGATGGGGCATGAAGTTATTTCTAGGAGTTGGACACATACCAAGTTTAGCTCAGTTCTGGGCATCTTTGAAATACCTATACAAACTTGTTCCTACATAGTAACTTGCAACTTTGAATGAGAATGTGCCTGCTTAGAGCAACGTGCTATATGTTCTGAATGCCCGAATTGGCAGTCTGTGTCAACCCTTTGTTAGGAATTATGTGATCCTTACTAGCTGGAAGTAAGGGAGATGGGGCATGAAGTTATTTCTAGGAGTTGGACACATACCAAGTTTAGCTCAGTTCTGGGCATCTTTGAAATACCTATACAAACTTGTTCCTACATAGTAACTTGCAACTTTGAATGAGAATGTGCCTGCTTACAGCAACGTCCTATATGTTCTGAATGCCCGAATTGGGAATCTGTGTCAAAACTTTGTTAGGAATTATGTGATCCTTACTAGCTGGAAGTAAGGGAGATGGGGCATGAAGTTATTTCTAGGAGTTGGACACATACCAAGTTTAGCTGAGTTCTGGGCATCTTTGAAATACCTATACAAACTTGTTCCTACATAGTAACTTGCAACTTTGAATGAGAATGTGCCTGCTTACAGCAACGTGCTATATGTTCTGAATGCCCGAATTGGGAATCTGTGTCAAAACTTTGTTAGGAATTATGTGATCCTTACTAGCTGGAAGTAAGGGAGATGGGGCATGAAGTTATTTCTAGGAGTTGGACACATACCAAGTTTAGCTCAGTTCTGGGCATCTTTGAAATACCTATACAAACTTGTTCCTACATAGTAACTTGCATCTTTGAATGAGAATGTGCTTGCTTACAGCAACGTGCTATATGTTCTGAATGCCCGAATTGGGAATCTGTGTCAAAACTTTGTTAGGAATTATGTGATCCTTACTAGCTGGAAGTAAGGGAGATGGGGCATGAAGTTATTTCTAGGAGTTGGACACAAACCAAGTTTAGCTCAGTTCTGGGCATCTTTGAAATACCTATACAAACTTGTTCCTACATAGTAACTTGCAACTTTGAATGACAATGTGCTTGCTTACAGCAACGTGCTGTATGTTCTGAATGCCCGAATTGGGAATCTGTGTCAAAACTTTGTTAGGAATTATGTGATCCTTACTAGCTGGAAGTAAGGGAGATGGGGCATGAAGATATTTCTAGGAGTTGGACACAGACCAAGTTTAGCTCAGTTCTGGGCATCTTTGAAATACCTATACAAACTTGTTCCCACATAGTAACTTGCAACTATGAATGAAAATGTGCTTGCTTACAGCAACGTGCTATATGTTCTGAATGCCCGAATTGGGAATCTGTGTCAAAACTTTGTTAGGAATAATGTGATCCTTACTAGCTGGAAGTAAGGGAGATGGGGCATGAAGTTATTTCTAGGAGTTGGACACATACCAAGTTTAGCTCAGTTCTGGGCATCTTTGAAATACCTATACAAACTTGTTCCTACATAGTAACTTGCAACTTTGAATGAGAATGTGCTTGCTTACAGCAACGTGCTATATGTTCTGAATGCCCGAATTGGGAATCTGTGTCAAAACTTTGTTAGGAATTATGTGATCCTTACTTGCTGGAAGTAAGGGAGATGGGGCATGAAGTTATTTCTAGGAGTTGGACACATACCAAGTTTAGCTCAGTTCTGGGCATCTTTGAAATACCTATACAAACTTGTTCCTACATAGTAACTTGCATCATTAATGAGAATCTTCTTGCTTGCAGCAACGTGCTATATGTTCTGAAGGCCCGAATAGGGAATCTGTGTCCAAACTTTGTTAGGAATTATGTGATCCTTACTAGCTGGAAGTAAGGGAGATAGGGCATGAAGTTATTTCTAGGAGTTGGACACATACCAAGTTTAGTTCAGTTCTGGGCATCTTTGAAATACCTATACAAACTTGTTCCTACATAGTAACTTGCATCTTTGAATGAGAATCTGCTTGCTTACAGCAACGTGCTGTATGTTCTGAATGCCCGAATAGGGAATCTGTGTCAAAACTTTGTTAGGAATTATGTGATCCTTACTAGCTGGAAGTAAGGGAGATGGGGCATGAAGATATTTCTAGGAGTTGGACACATACCAAGTTTAGCTCAGTTCTGGGCATCTTTGAAATACCTATACAAACTTGTTCCTACATAGTAACTTGCAACTATGAATGAAAATGTGCTTGCTTACAGCAACGTGCTATATGTTCTGAATGCCCGAATTGGGAATCTGTGTCAAAACTTTGTTAGGAATAATGTGATCCTTACTAGCTGGAAGTAAGGGAGATGGGGCATGAAGTTATTTCTAGGAGTTGGACACATACCAAGTTTAGCTCAGTTCTGGGCATCTTTGAAATACCTATACAAACTTGTTCCTACATAGTAACTTGCAACTTTGAATGAGAATGTGCTTGCTTACAGCAACGTGCTATATGTTCTGAATGCCCGAATTGGGAATCTGTGTCAAAACTTTGTTAGGAATTATGTGATCCTTACTAGCTGGAAGTAAGGGAGATGGGGCATGAAGTTATTTCTAGGAGTTGGACACATACCAAGTTTAGCTCAGTTCTGGGCATCTTTGAAATACCTATACAAACTTGTTCCTACATAGTAACTTGCATCATTAATGAGATCTTCTTGCTTGCAGCAACGTGCTATATGTTCTGAATGCCCGAATAGGGAATCTGTGTCCAAACTTTGTTAGGAATTATGTGATCCTTACTAGCTGGAAGTAAGGGAGATAGGGCATGAAGTTATTTCTAGGAGTTGGACACATACCAAGTTTAGCTCAGTTCTGGGCATCTTTGAAATACCTATACAAACTTGTTCCTACATAGTAACTTGCATCTTTGAATGAGAATCTGCTTGCTTACAGCAACGTGCTGTATGTTCTGAATGCCCGAATTGGGAATCTGTGTCAAAACTTTGTTAGGAATAATGTGATCCTTACTAGCTGGAAGTAAGGGAGATGGGGCATGAAGTTATTTCTAGGAGTTGGACACATACCAAGTTTAGCTCAGTTCTGGGCATCTTTGAAATACCTATACAAACTTGTTCCTACATAGTAACTTGCATCATTAATTAGAATCTGCTTGCTTGCAGCAACGTGCTATATGTTCTGAATGCCCGAATAGGGAATCTCTGTCAAACTTTGTTAGGAATTATGTGATCCTTACTAGCTGGGAGTAAGGGAGATGGGGCATGAAGTTATTTCTAGGAGTTGGACACATACCAAGTTTAGCTCAGTTCTGGGCATCTTTGAAATACCTATACAAACTTGTTCCTACATAGTAACTTGCAACTTTGAAGGAGAATGTGCTTGCTTACAGCAACGTGCTATATGTTCTGAATGCCCGAATTGGGAAACTGTGTCAAAACTTTGTTAGGAATTATGTGATCCTTACTAGCTGGAAGTAAGGGAGATGGGGCATGAAGTTATTTCTAGGAGTTGGACACATACCGAGTTTAGCTCAGTTCTGGGCATCTTTGAAATACCTATACAAACTTGTTCCTACATAGTAACTTGCATCTTTGAATGAGAATCTGCTTGCTTACAGCAACGTGCTATATGTTCTGAATGCCCGAATTGGGAATCTGTGTCAAAACTTTGTTAGGAATTATGTGATCCTTACTAGCTGGAAGTAAGGGAGATGGGGCATGAAGTTATTTCTAGGAGTTGGACACATACCAAGTTTAGCTCAGTTCTGGGCATCTTTGAAATACCTATACAAACTTGTTCCTACATAGTAACTTGCAACTTTCAATGAGAATGTGCTTGCTTACAGCAACGTGCTATATGTTCTGAATGCCCGAATTGGGAATCTGTGTCAAAACTTTGTTAGGAATTATGTGATCCTTACTACCTTGAAGTAAGGGAGATGGGGCATGAAGTTATTTCTAGGAGTTGGACACATACCAAGTTTAGCTCAGTTCTGGGCATCTTTGAAATACCTATACAAACTTGTTCCTACATAGTAACTTGCAACTTTGAATGAGAATGTGCCTGCTTACAGCAACGTGCTATATGTTCTGAATGCCCGAATTGGCAATCTGTGTCAAATCTTTGTTAGGAATTATGTGATCCTTACTAGCTGGAAGTAAGGGAGATGGGGCATGAAGTTATTTCTAGGAGTTGGACACATACCAAGTTTAGCTCAGTTCTGGGCATCTTTGAAATACCTATACAAACTTGTTCCTACATAGTAACTTGCAACTTTGAATGAGAATGTGCCTGCTTACAGCAACGTCCTATATGTTCTGAATGCCCGAATTGGGAATCTGTGTCAAAACTTTGTTAGGAATTATGTGATCCTTACTAGCTGGAAGTAAGGGAGATGGGGCATGAATTTATTTCTAGAAGTTGGACACATACCAAGTTTAGCTCAGTTCTGGGCATCTTTGAAATACCTATACAAACTTGTTCCTACATAGTAACTTGCAACTTTGAATGAGAATGTGCCTGCTTACAGCAACGTGCTATATGTTCTGAATGCCCGAATTGGGAATCTGTGTCAAAACTTTGTTAGGAATTATGTGATCCTTACTAGCTGGAAGTAAGGGAGATGGGGCATGAAGTTATTTCTAGAGGTTGGACACATACCAAGTTTAGCTCAGTTCTGGGCATCTTTGAAATACCTATACAAACTTGTTCCTACATAGTAACTTGCATCTTTGAATGAGAATGTGCTTGCTTACAGCAACGTGCTATATGTTCTGAATGCCCGAATTGGGAATCTGTGTCAAAACTTTGTTAGGAATTATGTGATCCTTACTAGCTGGAAGTAAGGGAGATGGGGCATGAAGTTATTTCTAGGAGTTGGACACAAACCAAGTTTAGCTCAGTTCTGGGCATCTTTGAAATACCTATACAAACTTGTTCCTACATAGTAACTTGCAACTTTGAATGACAATGTGCTTGCTTACAGCAACGTGCTGTATGTTCTGAATGCCCGAATTGGGAATCTGTGTCAAAACTTTGTTAGGAATTATGTGATCCTTACTAGCTGGAAGTAAGGGAGATGGGGCATGAAGTTATTTCTAGGAGTTGGACACATACCAAGTTTAGCTCAGTTCTGGGCATCTTTGAAATACCTATACAAACTTGTTCCTACATAGTAACTTGCAAATTTGAATGACAATGTGCTTGCTTACAGCAACGTGCTGTATGTTCTGAATGCCCGAATTGGGAATCTGTGTCAAAACTTTGTTAGGAATTATGTGATCCTTACTAGCTGGAAGTAAGGGAGATGGGGCATGAAGATATTTCTAGGAGTTGGACACAGACCAAGTTTAGCTCAGTTCTGGGCATCTTTGAAATACCTATACAAACTTGTTCCTACATAGTAACTTGCAACTATGAATGAAAATGTGCTTGCTTACAGCAACGTGCTATATGTTCTGAATGCCCGAATTGGGAATCTGTGTCAAAACTTTGTTAGGAATAATGTGATCCTTACTAGCTGGAAGTAAGGGAGATGGGGCATGAAGTTATTTCTAGGAGTTGGACACATACCAAGTTTAGCTCAGTTCTGGGCATCTTTGAAATACCTATACAAACTTGTTCCTACATAGTAACTTGCAACTTTGAATGAGAATGTGCTTGCTTACAGCAACGTGCTATATGTTCTGAATGCCCGAATTGGGAATCTGTGTCAAAACTTTGTTAGGAATTATGTGATCCTTACTTGCTGGAAGTAAGGGAGATGGGGCATGAAGTTATTTCTAGGAGTTGGACACATACCAAGTTTAGCTCAGTTCTGGGCATCTTTGAAATACCTATACAAACTTGTTCCTACATAGTAACTTGCATCATTAATGAGAATCTTCTTGCTTGCAGCAACGTGCTATATGTTCTGAAGGCCCGAATAGGGAATCTGTGTCCAAACTTTGTTAGGAATTATGTGATCCTTACTAGCTGGAAGTAAGGGAGATAGGGCATGAAGTTATTTCTAGGAGTTGGACACATACCAAGTTTAGCTCAGTTCTGGGCATCTTTGAAATACCTATACAAACTTGTTCCTACATAGTAACTTGCATCTTTGAATGAGAATCTGCTTGCTTACAGCAACGTGCTGTATGTTCTGAATGCCCGAAGAGGGAATCTGTGTCAAAACTTTGTTAGGAATTATGTGATCCTTACTAGCTGGAAGTAAGGGAGATGGGGCATGAAGATATTTCTAGGAGTTGGACACATACCAAGTTTAGCTCAGTTCTGGGCATCTTTGAAATACCTATACAAACTTGTTCCTACATAGTAACTTGCAACTATGAATGAAAATGTGCTTGCTTACAGCAACGTGCTATATGTTCTGAATGCCCGAATTGGGAATCTGTGTCAAAACTTTGTTAGGAATAATGTGATCCTTACTAGCTGGAAGTAAGGGAGATGGGGCATGAAGTTGTTTCTAGGAGTTGGACACATACCAAGTTTAGCTCAGTTCTGGGCATCTTTGAAATACCTATACAAACTTGTTCCTACATAGTAACTTGCAACTTTGAATGAGAATGTGCTTGCTTACAGCAACGTGCTATATGTTCTGAATGCCCGAATTGGGAATCTGTGTCAAAACTTTGTTAGGAATTATGTGATCCTTACTAGCTGGAAGTAAGGGAGATGGGGCATGAAGTTATTTCTAGGAGTTGGACACATACCAAGTTTAGCTCAGTTCTGGGCATCTTTGAAATACCTATACAAACTTGTTCCTACATAGTAACTTGCATCATTAATGAGAATCTTCTTGCTTGCAGCAACGTGCTATATGTTCTGAATGCCCTAATAGGGAATCTGTGTCCAAACTTTGTTAGGAATTATGTGATCCTTACTAACTGGAAGTAAGGGAGATAGGGCATGAAGTTATTTCTAGGAGTTGGACACATACCAAGTTTAGCTCAGTTCTGGGCATCTTTGAAATACCTATACAAACTTGTTCCTACATAGTAACTTGCATCTTTGAATGAGAATCTGCTTGCTTACAGCAACGTGCTGTATGTTCTGAATGCCCGAATTGGGAATCTGTGTCAAAACTTTGTTAGGAATCATGTGATCCTTACTAGCTGGAAGTAAGGGAGATGGGGCATGAAGTTATTTCTAGGAGTTGGACACATACCAAGTTTAGCTCAGTTCTGGGCATCTTTGAAATACCTATACAAACTTGTTCCTACATAGTAACTTGCAACTTTGAATAAGAATGTGCCTGCTTAGAGCAACGTGCTATATGTTCTGAATGCCCGAATTGGCAGTCTGTGTCAAATCTTTGTTAGGAATTATGTGATCCTTACTAGCTGGAAGTAAGGGAGATGGGGCATGAAGTTATTTCTAGGAGTTGGACACATACCAAGTTTAGCTCAGTTCTGGGCATCTTTGAAATACCTATACAAACTTGTTCCTACATAGTAACTTGCAACTTTGAATGAGAATGTGCCTGCTTACAGCAACGTCCTATATGTTCTGAATGCCCGAATTGGGAATCTGTGTCAAAACTTTGTTAGGAATTATGTGATCCTTACTAGCTGGAAGTAAGGGAGATGGGGCATGAAGTTATTTCTAGGAGTTGGACACATACCAAGTTTAGCTGAGTTCTGGGCATCTTTGAAATACCTATACAAACTTGTTCCTACATAGTAACTTGCAACTTTGAATGAGAATGTGCCTGCTTACAGCAACGTGCTATATGTTCTGAATGCCCGAATTGGGAATCTGTGTCAAAACTTTGTTAGGAATTATGTGATCCTTACTAGCTGGAAGTAAGGGAGATGGGGCATGAAGTTATTTCTAGGAGTTGGACACATACCAAGTTTAGCTCAGTTCTGGACATATTTGAAATACCTATACAAACTTGTTCCTACATAGTAACTTGCATCTTTGAATGAGAATGTGCTTGCTTACAGCAACGTGCTATATGTTCTGAATGCCCGAATTGGGAATCTGTGTCAAAACTTTGTTAGGAATTATGTGATCCTTACTAGCTGGAAGTAAGGGAGATGGGGCATGAAGTTATTTCTAGGAGTTGGACACAAACCAAGTTTAGCTCAGTTCTGGGCATCTTTGAAATACCTATACAAACTTGTTCCTACATAGTAACTTGCAACTTTGAATGACAATGTGCTTGCTTACAGCAACGTGCTGTATGTTCTGAATGCCCGAATTGGGAATCTGTGTCAAAACTTTGTTAGGAATTATGTGATCCTTACTAGCTGGAAGTAAGGGAGATGGGGCATGAAGATATTTCTAGGAGTTGGACACAGACCAAGTTTAGCTCAGTTCTGGGCATCTTTGAAATACCTATACAAACTTGTTCCCACATAGTAACTTGCAACTATGAATGAAAATGTGCTTGCTTACAGCAACGTGCTATATGTTCTGAATGCCCGAATTGGGAATCTGTGTCAAAACTTTGTTAGGAATAATGTGATCCTTACTAGCTGGAAGTAAGGGAGATGGGGCATGAAGTTATTTCTAGGAGTTGGACACATACCAAGTTTAGCTCAGTTCTGGGCATCTTTGAAATACCTATACAAACTTGTTCCTACATAGTAACTTGCAACTTTGAATGAGAATGTGCTTGCTTACAGCAACGTGCTATATGTTCTGAATGCCCGAATTGGGAATCTGTGTCAAAACTTTGTTAGGAATTATGTGATCCTTACTTGCTGGAAGTAAGGGAGATGGGGCATGAAGTTATTTCTAGGAGTTGGACACATACCAAGTTTAGCTCAGTTCTGGGCATCTTTGAAATACCTATACAAACTTGTTCCTACATAGTAACTTGCATCATTAATGAGAATCTTCTTGCTTGCAGCAACGTGCTATATGTTCTGAAGGCCCGAATAGGGAATCTGTGTCCAAACTTTGTTAGGAATTATGTGATCCTTACTAGCTGGAAGTAAGGGAGATAGGGCATGAAGTTATTTCTAGGAGTTGGACACATACCAAGTTTAGTTCAGTTCTGGGCATCTTTGAAATACCTATACAAACTTGTTCCTACATAGTAACTTGCATCTTTGAATGAGAATCTGCTTGCTTACAGCAACGTGCTGTATGTTCTGAATGCCCGAATAGGGAATCTGTGTCAAAACTTTGTTAGGAATTATGTGATCCTTACTAGCTGGAAGTAAGGGAGATGGGGCATGAAGATATTTCTAGGAGTTGGACACATACCAAGTTTAGCTCAGTTCTGGGCATCTTTGAAATACCTATACAAACTTGTTCCTACATAGTAACTTGCAACTATGAATGAAAATGTGCTTGCTTACAGCAACGTGCTATATGTTCTGAATGCCCGAATTGGGAATCTGTGTCAAAACTTTGTTAGGAATAATGTGATCCTTACTAGCTGGAAGTAAGGGAGATGGGGCATGAAGTTATTTCTAGGAGTTGGACACATACCAAGTTTAGCTCAGTTCTGGGCATCTTTGAAATACCTATACAAACTTGTTCCTACATAGTAACTTGCAACTTTGAATGAGAATGTGCTTGCTTACAGCAACGTGCTATATGTTCTGAATGCCCGAATTGGGAATCTGTGTCAAAACTTTGTTAGGAATTATGTGATCCTTACTAGCTGGAAGTAAGGGAGATGGGGCATGAAGTTATTTCTAGGAGTTGGACACATACCAAGTTTAGCTCAGTTCTGGGCATCTTTGAAATACCTATACAAACTTGTTCCTACATAGTAACTTGCATCATTAATGAGATCTTCTTGCTTGCAGCAACGTGCTATATGTTCTGAATGCCCGAATAGGGAATCTGTGTCCAAACTTTGTTAGGAATTATGTGATCCTTACTAGCTGGAAGTAAGGGAGATAGGGCATGAAGTTATTTCTAGGAGTTGGACACATACCAAGTTTAGCTCAGTTCTGGGCATCTTTGAAATACCTATACAAACTTGTTCCTACATAGTAACTTGCATCTTTGAATGAGAATCTGCTTGCTTACAGCAACGTGCTGTATGTTCTGAATGCCCGAATTGGGAATCTGTGTCAAAACTTTGTTAGGAATAATGTGATCCTTACTAGCTGGAAGTAAGGGAGATGGGGCATGAAGTTATTTCTAGGAGTTGGACACATACCAAGTTTAGCTCAGTTCTGGGCATCTTTGAAATACCTATACAAACTTGTTCCTACATAGTAACTTGCATCATTAATTAGAATCTGCTTGCTTGCAGCAACGTGCTATATGTTCTGAATGCCCGAATAGGGAATCTCTGTCAAACTTTGTTAGGAATTATGTGATCCTTACTAGCTGGGAGTAAGGGAGATGGGGCATGAAGTTATTTCTAGGAGTTGGACACATACCAAGTTTAGCTCAGTTCTGGGCATCTTTGAAATACCTATACAAACTTGTTCCTACATAGTAACTTGCAACTTTGAAGGAGAATGTGCTTGCTTACAGCAACGTGCTATATGTTCTGAATGCCCGAATTGGGAAACTGTGTCAAAACTTTGTTAGGAATTATGTGATCCTTACTAGCTGGAAGTAAGGGAGATGGGGCATGAAGTTATTTCTAGGAGTTGGACACATACCGAGTTTAGCTCAGTTCTGGGCATCTTTGAAATACCTATACAAACTTGTTCCTACATAGTAACTTGCATCTTTGAATGAGAATCTGCTTGCTTACAGCAACGTGCTATATGTTCTGAATGCCCGAATTGGGAATCTGTGTCAAAACTTTGTTAGGAATTATGTGATCCTTACTAGCTGGAAGTAAGGGAGATGGGGCATGAAGTTATTTCTAGGAGTTGGACACATACCAAGTTTAGCTCAGTTCTGGGCATCTTTGAAATACCTATACAAACTTGTTCCTACATAGTAACTTGCAAATTTGAATGACAATGTGCTTGCTTACAGCAACGTGCTGTATGTTCTGAATGCCCGAATTGGGAATCTGTGTCAAAACTTTGTTAGGAATTATGTGATCCTTACTAGCTGGAAGTAAGGGAGATGGGGCATGAAGATATTTCTAGGAGTTGGACACAGACCAAGTTTAGCTCAGTTCTGGGCATCTTTGAAATACCTATACAAACTTGTTCCTACATAGTAACTTGCAACTATGAATGAAAATGTGCTTGCTTACAGCAACGTGCTATATGTTCTGAATGCCCGAATTGGGAATCTGTGTCAAAACTTTGTTAGGAATAATGTGATCCTTACTAGCTGGAAGTAAGGGAGATGGGGCATGAAGTTATTTCTAGGAGTTGGACACATACCAAGTTTAGCTCAGTTCTGGGCATCTTTGAAATACCTATACAAACTTGTTCCTACATAGTAACTTGCAACTTTGAATGAGAATGTGCTTGCTTACAGCAACGTGCTATATGTTCTGAATGCCCGAATTGGGAATCTGTGTCAAAACTTTGTTAGGAATTATGTGATCCTTACTTGCTGGAAGTAAGGGAGATGGGGCATGAAGTTATTTCTAGGAGTTGGACACATACCAAGTTTAGCTCAGTTCTGGGCATCTTTGAAATACCTATACAAACTTGTTCCTACATAGTAACTTGCATCATTAATGAGAATCTTCTTGCTTGCAGCAACGTGCTATATGTTCTGAAGGCCCGAATAGGGAATCTGTGTCCAAACTTTGTTAGGAATTATGTGATCCTTACTAGCTGGAAGTAAGGGAGATAGGGCATGAAGTTATTTCTAGGAGTTGGACACATACCAAGTTTAGCTCAGTTCTGGGCATCTTTGAAATACCTATACAAACTTGTTCCTACATAGTAACTTGCATCTTTGAATGAGAATCTGCTTGCTTACAGCAACGTGCTGTATGTTCTGAATGCCCGAAGAGGGAATCTGTGTCAAAACTTTGTTAGGAATTATGTGATCCTTACTAGCTGGAAGTAAGGGAGATGGGGCATGAAGATATTTCTAGGAGTTGGACACATACCAAGTTTAGCTCAGTTCTGGGCATCTTTGAAATACCTATACAAACTTGTTCCTACATAGTAACTTGCAACTATGAATGAAAATGTGCTTGCTTACAGCAACGTGCTATATGTTCTGAATGCCCGAATTGGGAATCTGTGTGAAAACTTTGTTAGGAATAATGTGATCCTTACTAGCTGGAAGTAAGGGAGATGGGGCATGAAGTTGTTTCTAGGAGTTGGACACATACCAAGTTTAGCTCAGTTCTGGGCATCTTTGAAATACCTATACAAACTTGTTCCTACATAGTAACTTGCAACTTTGAATGAGAATGTGCTTGCTTACAGCAACGTGCTATATGTTCTGAATGCCCGAATTGGGAATCTGTGTCAAAACTTTGTTAGGAATTATGTGATCCTTACTAGCTGGAAGTAAGGGAGATGGGGCATGAAGTTATTTCTAGGAGTTGGACACATACCAAGTTTAGCTCAGTTCTGGGCATCTTTGAAATACCTATACAAACTTGTTCCTACATAGTAACTTGCATCATTAATGAGAATCTTCTTGCTTGCAGCAACGTGCTATATGTTCTGAATGCCCGAATAGGGAATCTGTGTCCAAACTTTGTTAGGAATTATGTGATCCTTACTAGCTGGAAGTAAGGGAGATAGGGCATGAAGTTATTTCTAGGAGTTGGACACATGCCAAGTTTAGCTCAGTTCTGGGCATCTTTGAAATACCTATACAAACTTGTTCCTACATAGTAACTTGCATCTTTGAATGAGAATCTGCTTGCTTACAGCAACGTGCTGTATGTTCTGAATGCCCGAATTGGGAATCTGTGTCAAAACTTTGTTAGGAATCATGTGATCCTTACTAGCTGGAAGTAAGGGAGATGGGGCATGAAGTTATTTCTAGGAGTTGGACACATACCAAGTTTAGCTCAGTTCTGGGCATCTTTGAAATACCTATACAAACTTGTTCCTACATAGTAACTTGCATCATTAATTAGAATCTGCTTGCTTGCAGCAACGTGCTATATGTTCTGAATGCCCGAATAGGGAATCTCTGTCAAACTTTGTTAGGAATTATGTGATCCTTACTAGCTGGGAGTAAGGGAGATGGGGCATGAAGTTATTTCTAGGAGTTGGACACATACCAAGTTTAGCTCAGTTCTGGGCATCTTTGAAATACCTATACAAACTTGTTCCTACATAGTAACTTGCAACTTTGAAGGAGAATGTGCTTGCTTACAGCAACGTGCTATATGTTCTGAATGCCCGAATTGGCAGTCTGTGTCAAAACTTTGTTAGGAATTATGTGATCCTTACTAGCTGGAAGTAAGGGAGATGGGGCATGAAGTTATTTCTAGGAGTTGGACACATAGCAAGTTTAGCTCAGTTCTGGGCATCTTTGAAATACCTATACAAACTTGTTCCTACATAGTAACTTGCAACTTTGAATGAGAATGTGCTTGCTTACAGCAACGTGCTATATGTTCTGAATGCCCGAATTGGGAATCTGTGTCAAAACTTAGTTAGGAATTATGTGATCCTTACTAGCTGGAAGTAAGGGAGATGGGGCATGAAGTTATTTCTAGGAGTTGGACACATACCAAGTTTAGCTCAGTTCTGGGCATCTTTGAAATACCTATACAAACTTGTTCCTACATAGTAACTTGCATCATTAATGAGAATCTGCTTGCTTGCAGCAACGTGCTATATGTTCTGAATGCCCGAATAGGGAATCTGTGTCAAAACTTAGTTAGGAATTATGTGATCCTTACTAGCTGGAAGTAAGGGAGATGGGGCATGAAGTTATTTCTAGGAGTTGGACACATACCAAGATTAGCTCAGTTCTGGGCATCTTTGAAATACCTATACAAACTTGTTCCTACATAGTAACTTGCATCTTTGAATGAGAATCTGCTTGCTTACACTAACGTGCTATATGTTCTGAATGCCCGAATTGGGAATCTGTGTCAAAACTTTGTTAGGAATTATGTGATCCTTACTAGCTGGAAGTAAGGGAGATGGGGCATGAAGTTATTTCTAGGAGTTGGACACATACCAAGTTTAGCTCAGTTCTGGGCATCTTTGAAATACCTATACAAACTTGTTCCTACATAGTAACTTGCAACTTTCAATGAGAATGTGCTTGCTTACAGCAACGTGCTATATGTTCTGAATGCCCGAATTGGGAATCTGTGTCAAAACTTTGTTAGGAATTATGTGATCCTTACTACCTGGAAGTAAGGGAGATGGGGCATGAAGTTATTTCTAGGAGTTGGACACATACCGAGTTTAGCTCAGTTCTGGGCATCTTTGAAATACCTATACAAACTTGTTCCTACATAGTAACTTGCAACTTTGAATGAGAATGTGCTTGCTTACAGCAACGTGCTATATGTTCTGAATGCCCGAATTGGGAATCTGTGTCAAAACTTTGTTAGGAATTATGTGATCCTTACTAGCTGGAAGTAAGGGAGATGGGGCATGAAGTTATTTCTTGGAGTTGGAGACATACCGAGTTTAGCTCAGTTCTGGGCATCTTTGAAATACCTATACAAACTTGTTCCTACATAGTAACTTGCATCTTTGAATGAGAATGTGCTTGCTTACAGTAACGTGCTATATGTTCTGAATGCCCGAATTGGCAATCTGTGTCAAAACTTTGTTAGGGATTATGTGATCCTTACTAGCTGGAAGTAAGGGAGATGGGGCATGAAGTTATTTCTAGGAGTTGGACACATACCGAGTTTAGCTCAGTTCTGGGCATCTTTGAAATACCTATACAAACTTGTTCCTACATAGTAACTTGCATCTTTGAATGAGAATCTGCTTGCTTACAGCAACGTGCTATATGTTCTGAATGCCCGAATTGGGAATCTGTGTCAAAACTTTGTTAGGAATTATGTGATCCTTACTAGCTGGAAGTAAGGGAGATGGGGCATGAAGTTATTTCTAGGAGTTGGACACATACCAAGTTTAGCTCAGTTCTGGGCATCTTTGAAATACCTATACAAACTTGTTCCTACATAGTAACTTGCAACATTGAATGAAAATGTGCTTGCTTACAGCAACGTGCTATATGTTGTGAATGAACGAATTGGGAATCTGTGTCAAAACTTTGTTAGGAATTATGTGATCCTTACTAGCTGGAAGTAAGGGAGATGGGGCATGAAGTTATTTCTAGGAGTTGGACACATACCAAGTTTAGCTCAGTTCTGGGCATCTTTGAAATACCTATACAAACTTGTTCCTACATAGTAACTTGCATCTTTGAATGAAAATGTGCCTGCTTACAGCAACGTGCTATATGTTCTGAATGCCCGAATTGGGAATCTGTGTCAAAACTTTGTTAGGAATTATGTGATCCTTACTAGCTGGAAGTAAGGGAGATGGGGCATGAAGTTATTTCTTGGAGTTGGACACATACCAAGTTTAGCTCAGTTCTGGGCATCTTTGAAATACCTATACAACCTTGTTCCTACCTAGTAACTTGCATCTTTGAATGAGAATGTGCTTGCTTACAGCAACGTGCTAAATGTTCTGAATGCCCGAATTGGCAATCTGTGTCAAAACTTTGTTAGGATTATGTGATCCTTACTAGCTGGAAGTAAGGGAGATGGGGCATGAAGTTATTTCTAGGAGTTGGACACATACCAAGATTAGCTCAGTTCTGGGCATCTTTGAAATACCTATACAAACTTGTTCCTACATAGTAACTTGCATCTTTGAATGAGAATCTGCTTGCTTACACTAACGTGCTATATGTTCTGAATGCCCGAATTGGGAATCTGTGTCAAAACTTTGTTAGGAATTATGTGATCCTTACTAGCTGGAAGTAAGGGAGATGGGGCATGAAGTTATTTCTAGGAGTTGGACACATACCAAGTTTAGCTCAGTTCTGGGCATCTTTGAAATACCTATACAAACTTGTTCCTACATAGTAACTTGCAACTTTGAATGAAAATGTGCCTGCTTACAGCAACGTGCTATATGTTCTGAATGCCCGAATTGGCAGTCTGTGTCAAAACTTTGTTAGGAATTATGTGATCCTTACTAGCTGGAAGTAAGGGAGATGGGGCATGAAGTTATTTCTAGGAGTTGGACACATAGCAAGTTTAGCTCAGTTCTGGGCATCTTTGAAATACCTATACAAACTTGTTCCTACATAGTAACTTGCAACTTTGAATGAGAATGTGCTTGCTTACAGCAACGTGCTATATGTTCTGAATGCCCGAATTGGGAATCTGTGTCAAAACTTAGTTAGGAATTATGTGATCCTTACTAGCTGGAAGTAAGGGAGATGGGGCATGAAGTTATTTCTAGGAGTTGGACACATACCAAGTTTAGCTCAGTTCTGGGCATCTTTGAAATACCTATACAAACTTGTTCCTACATAGTAACTTGCAACTTTCAATGAGAATGTGCTTGCTTACAGCAACGTGCTATATGTTCTGAATGCCCGAATTGGGAATCTGTGTCAAAACTTTGTTAGGAATTATGTGATCCTTACTACCTGGAAGTAAGGGAGATGGGGCATGAAGTTATTTCTAGGAGTTGGACACATACCGAGTTTAGCTCAGTTCTGGGCATCTTTGAAATACCTATACAAACTTGTTCCTACATAGTAACTTGCAACTTTGAATGAGAATGTGCTTGCTTACAGCAACGTGCTATATGTTCTGAATGCCCGAATTGGGAATCTGTGTCAAAACTTTGTTAGGAATTATGTGATCCTTACTAGCTGGAAGTAAGGGAGATGGGGCATGAAGTTATTTCTTGGAGTTGGAGACATACCGAGTTTAGCTCAGTTCTGGGCATCTTTGAAATACCTATACAAACTTGTTCCTACATAGTAACTTGCATCTTTGAATGAGAATGTGCTTGCTTACAGTAACGTGCTATATGTTCTGAATGCCCGAATTGGCAATCTGTGTCAAAACTTTGTTAGGGATTATGTGATCCTTACTAGCTGGAAGTAAGGGAGATGGGGCATGAAGTTATTTCTAGGAGTTGGACACATACCGAGTTTAGCTCAGTTCTGGGCATCTTTGAAAT
This sequence comes from Diceros bicornis minor, assembly GCF_020826845.1. NCBI lineage: Eukaryota > Metazoa > Chordata > Mammalia > Perissodactyla > Rhinocerotidae > Diceros > Diceros bicornis. The sequence continues at coordinate 33,217 of NW_026690860.1, read as the reverse complement.
ACCTATACAAACTTGTTCCTACATAGTAACTTGCATCTTTGAATGAGAATCTGCTTGCTTACAGCAACGTGCTATATGTTCTGAATGCCCGAATTGGGAATCTGTGTCAAAACTTTGTTAGGAATTATGTGATCCTTACTAGCTGGAAGTAAGGGAGATGGGGCATGAAGTTATTTCTAGGAGTTGGACACATACCAAGTTTAGCTCAGTTCTGGGCATCTTTGAAATACCTATACAAACTTGTTCCTACATAGTAACTTGCAACATTGAATGAAAATGTGGTTGCTTACAGCAACGTGCTATATGTTGTGAATGAACGAATTGGGAATCTGTGTCAAAACTTTGTTAGGAATTATGTGATCCTTACTAGCTGGAAGTAAGGGAGATGGGGCATGAAGTTATTTCTAGGAGTTGGACACATACCAAGTTTAGCTCAGTTCTGGGCATCTTTGAAATACCTATACAAACTTGTTCCTACATAGTAACTTGCATCTTTGAATGAAAATGTGCCTGCTTACAGCAACGTGCTATATGTTCTGAATGCCCGAATTGGGAATCTGTGTCAAAACTTTGTTAGGAATTATGTGATCCTTACTAGCTGGAAGTAAGGGAGATGGGGCATGAAGTTATTTCTTGGAGTTGGACACATACCAAGTTTAGCTCAGTTCTGGGCATCTTTGAAATACCTATACAACCTTGTTCCTACCTAGTAACTTGCATCTTTGAATGAGAATGTGCTTGCTTACAGCAACGTGCTAAATGTTCTGAATGCCCGAATTGGCAATCTGTGTCAAAACTTTGTTAGGATTATGTGATCCTTACTAGCTGGAAGTAAGGGAGATGGGGCATGAAGTTATTTCTAGGAGTTGGACACATACCAAGATTAGCTCAGTTCTGGGCATCTTTGAAATACCTATACAAACTTGTTCCTACATAGTAACTTGCATCTTTGAATGAGAATCTGCTTGCTTACACTAACGTGCTATATGTTCTGAATGCCCGAATTGGGAATCTGTGTCAAAACTTTGTTAGGAATTATGTGATCCTTACTAGCTGGAAGTAAGGGAGATGGGGCATGAAGTTATTTCTAGGAGTTGGACACATACCAAGTTTAGCTCAGTTCTGGGCATCTTTGAAATACCTATACAAACTTGTTCCTACATAGTAACTTGCAACTTTGAATGAAAATGTGCCTGCTTACAGCAACGTGCTATATGTTCTGAATGCCCGAATTGGCAGTCTGTGTCAAAACTTTGTTAGGAATTATGTGATCCTTACTAGCTGGAAGTAAGGGAGATGGGGCATGAAGTTATTTCTAGGAGTTGGACACATAGCAAGTTTAGCTCAGTTCTGGGCATCTTTGAAATACCTATACAAACTTGTTCCTACATAGTAACTTGCAACTTTGAATGAGAATGTGCTTGCTTACAGCAACGTGCTATATGTTCTGAATGCCCGAATTGGGAATCTGTGTCAAAACTTAGTTAGGAATTATGTGATCCTTACTAGCTGGAAGTAAGGGAGATGGGGCATGAAGTTATTTCTAGGAGTTGGACACATACCAAGTTTAGCTCAGTTCTGGGCATCTTTGAAATACCTATACAAACTTGTTCCTACATAGTAACTTGCATCATTAATGAGAATCTGCTTGCTTGCAGCAACGTGCTATATGTTCTGAATGCCCGAATAGGGAATCTGTGTCAAAACTTAGTTAGGAATTATGTGATCCTTACTAGCTGGAAGTAAGGGAGATGGGTCATGAAGTTATTTCTAGGAGTTGGACACATACCAAGATTAGCTCAGTTCTGGGCATCTTTGAAATACCTATACAAACTTGTTCCTACATAGTAACTTGCATCTTTGAATGAGAATCTGCTTGCTTACACTAACGTGCTATATGTTCTGAATGCCCGAATTGGGAATCTGTGTCAAAACTTTGTTAGGAATTATGTGATCCTTACTAGCTGGAAGTAAGGGAGATGGGGCATGAAGTTATTTCTAGGAGTTGGACACATACCAAGTTTAGCTCAGTTCTGGGCATCTTTGAAATACCTATACAAACTTGTTCCTACATAGTAACTTGCAACTTTGAATGAAAATGTGCCTGCTTACAGCAACGTGCTATATGTTCTGAATGCCCGAATTGGGAATCTGTGTCAAAACTTTGTTAGGAATTATGTGATGCTTACTAGCTGGAAGTAAGGGAGATGGGGCATGAATTTATTTCTAGGAGTTGGACACATACCAAGTTTAGCTCAGTTCTGGGCATCTTTGAAATACCTATACAAACTTGTTCCTACATAGTAACTTGCAACTTTGAATGAAAATGTGCTTGCTTACAGCAACGTGCTGTATGTTCTGAATGCCCGAATTGGGAATCTGTGTCAAAACTTTGTTAGGAATTATGTGATCCTTACTAGCTGGAAGTAAGGGAGATGGGGCATGAAGTTATTTCTAGGAGTTGGACACATACCAAGTTTAGCTCAGTTCTGGGCATCTTTGAAATACCTATACAAACTTGTTCCTACATAGTAACTTGCAACTTTGAATGACAATGTGCTTGCTTACAGCAACGTGCTGTATGTTCTGAATGCCCGAATTGGGAATCTGTGTCAAAACTTTGTTAGGAATTATGTGATCCTTACTAGCTGGAAGTAAGGGAGATGGGGCATGAAGATATTTCTAGGAGTTGGACACATACCAAGTTTAGCTCAGTTCTGGGCATCTTTGAAATACCTATACAAACTTGTTCCTACATAGTAACTTGCAACTTTGAATGAAAATGTGCTTGCTTACAGCAACGTGCTATATGTTCTGAATGTCCGAATTGGGAATCTGTGTCAAAACTTTGTTAGGAATAATGTGATCCTTACTAGCTGGAAGTAAGGGAGATGGGGCATGAAGTTATTTCTAGGAGTTGGACACATACCAAGTTTAGCTCAGTTCTGGGCATCTTTGAAATACCTATACAAACTTGTTCCTACATAGTAACTTGCAACTTTGAATGAGAATGTGCTTGCTTACAGCAACGTGCTATATGTTCTGAATGCCCGAATTGGGAATCTGTGTCAAAACTTTGTTAGGAATTATTTGATCCTTACTAGCTGGAAGTAAGGGAGATGGGGCATGAAGTTATTTCTAGGAGTTGGACACATACCAAGTTTAGCTCAGTTCTGGGCATCTTTGAAATACCTATACAAACTTGTTCCTACATAGTAACTTGCATCATTAATGAGAATCTGCTTGCTTGCAGCAACGTGCTATATGTTCTGAATGCCCGAATAGGGAATCTGTGTCAAAACTTTGTTAGGAATTATGTGATCCTTACTAGCTGGAAGTAAGGGAGATGGGGCATGAAGTTATTTCTAGGAGTTGGACACATAGTAAGTTTAGCTCAGTTCTGGGCATCTTTGAAATACCTATACAAACTTGTTCCTACATAGTAACTTGCAACTTTGAATGAGAATGTGCTTGCTTACAGCAACGTGCTATATGTTCTGAATGCCCGAATTGGGAATCTGTGTCAAATCTTTGTTAGGAATCATGTGATCCTTACTAGCTGGAAGTAAGGGAGATGGGGCATGAAGTTATTTCTAGGAGTTGGACACATACCAAGTTTAGCTCAGTTCTGGGCATCTTTGAAATACCTATACAAACTTGTTCCTACATAGTAACTTGCAACTTTGAAGGAGAATGTGCTTGCTTACAGCAACGTGCTATATGTTCTGAATGCCCGAATTGGGAATCTGTGTCAAAACTTTGTTAGGAATCATGTGATCCTTACTAGCTGGAAGTAGGGGAGATGGGGCATGAAGTTATTTCTATGAGTTGGACACATACCAAGTTTAGCTCAGTTCTGGGCATCTTTGAAATACCTATACAAACTTGTTCCTACATAGTAACTTGCAACTTTGAGTGAAAATGTGCTTGCTTACAGCAACGTGCTGTATGTTCTGAATGCCCGAATTGGGAATCTGTGTCAAATCTTTGTTAGGAATTATGTGATCCTTACTAGCTGGAAGTAAGGGAGATGGGGCATGAAGTTATTTCTAGGAGTTGGACACATACCAAGTTTAGCTCAGTTCTGGGCATCTTTGAAATACCTATACAAACTTGTTCCTACATAGTAACTTGCATCTTTGAATGAGAATCTGCTTGCTTACAGCAACGTGCTATATGTTCTGAATGCCCGAATTGGGAATCTGTGTCAAAACTTTGTTAGGAATTATGTGATCCTTACTAGCTGGAAGTAAGGGAGATGGGGCATGAAGTTATTTCTAGGAGTTGGACACATACCGAGTTTAGCTCAGTTCTGGGCATCTTTGAAATGCCTATACAAACTTGTTCCTACATAGTAACTTGCAACTTTCAATGAGAATGTGCTTGCTTACAGCAACGTGCTATATGTTCTGAATGCCCGAATTGGGAATCTGTGTCAAAACTTTGTTAGGAATTATGTGATCCTTACTACCTGGAAGTAAGGGAGATGGGGCATGAAGTTATTTCTAGGAGTTGGACACATACCGAGTTTAGCTCAGTTCTGGGCATCTTTGAAATACCTATACAAACTTGTTCCTACATAGTAACTTGCAACTTTGAATGAGAATGTGCTTGCTTACAGCAACGTGCTATATGTTCTGAATGCCCGAATTGGGAATCTGTGTCAAAACTTTGTTAGGAATTATGTGATCCTTACTAGCTGGAAGTAAGGGAGATGGGGCATGAAGTTATTTCTTGGAGTTGGAGACATACCGAGTTTAGCTCAGTTCTGGGCATCTTTGAAATACCTATACAAACTTGTTCCTACATAGTAACTTGCAACTTTGAATGAGAATGTGCTCGCTTACAGTAACGTGCTATATGTTCTGAATGCCCGAATTGGCAATCTGTGTCAAAACTTTGTTAGGAATTATGTGATCCTTACTAGCTGGAAGTAAGGGAGATGGGGCATGAAGTTATTTCTAGGAGTTGGACACATACCGAGTTTAGCTCAGTTCTGGGCATCTTTGAAATACCTATACAAACTTGTTCCCACATAGTAACTTGCATCTTTGAATGAGAATCTGCTTGCTTACAGCAACGTGCTATATGTTCTGAATGCCCGAATTGGGAATCTGTGTCAAAACTTTGTTAGGAATTATGTGATCCTTACTAGCTGGAAGTAAGGGAGATGGGGCATGAAGTTATTTCTAGGAGTTAGACACATACCAAGTTTAGCTCAGTTCTGGGCATCTTTGAAATACCTATACAAACTTGTTCCTACATAGTAACTTGCAACATTGAATGAAAATGTGCTTGCTTACAGCAACGTGCTATATGTTCTGAATGAACGTATTGGGAATCTGTGTCAAAACTTTGTTAGGAATTATGTGATCCTTACTAGCTGGAAGTAAGGGAGATGGGGCATGAAGTTATTTCTAGGAGTTGGACACATACCAAGTTTAGCTCAGTTCTGGGCATCTTTGAAATACCTATACAAACTTGTTCCTACATAGTAACTTGCATCTTTGAATGAAAATGTGCCTGCTTACAGCAACGTGCTATATGTTCTGAATGCCCGAATTGGGAATCTGTGTCAAAACTTTGTTAGGAATTATGTGATCCTTACTAGCTGGAAGTAAGGGAGATGGGGCATGAAGTTATTTCTTGGAGTTGGACACATACCAAGTTTAGCTCAGTTCTGGGCATCTTTGAAATACCTATACAAACTTGTTCCTACCTAGTAACTTGCATCTTTGAATGAGAATGTGCCTGCTTACAGCAACGTGCTATATGTTCTGAATGCCCGAATTGGCAATCTGTGTCAAAACTTTGTTAGGATTATGTGATCCTTACTAGCTGGAAGTAAGGGAGATGGGGCATGATGTTATTTCTAGGAGTTGGACACATACCAAGTTTAGCTCAGTTCTGGGCATCTTTGAAATACCTATACAAACTTGTTCCTACATAGTAACGTGCATCTTTGAATGAGAATCTGCTTGCTTACAGCAACATGCTATATGTTCTGAATGCCCGAATTGGGAATCTGTGTAAAAACTTTGTTAGGAATTATGTGATCCTTACTAGCTGGAAGTAAGGGAGATGGGGCATGAAGTTATTTCTAGGAGTTGGACACATACCAAGTTTAGCTCAGTTCTGGGCATCTTTGAAATACCTATACAAACTTGTTCCTACATAGTAACGTGCATCTTTGAATGAAAATGTGCTTGCTTACAGCAACGTGCTATATGTTCTGAATGCCCGAATTGGGAATCTGTGTCAAAACTTTGTTAGGAATCATGTGATCCTTACTAGCTGGAAGTAAGGGAGATGGGGCATGAAGTTATTTCTAGGAGTTGGACACATACCAAGTTTAGCTCAGTTCTGGGCATCTTTGAAATACCTATACAAACTTGTTCCTACATAGTAACGTGCATCTTTGAATGAGAATCTGCTTGCTTACAGCAACGTGCTATATGTTCTGAATGCCCGAATTGGGAATCTGTGTAAAAACTTTGTTAGGAATCATGTGATCCTTACTAGCTGGAAGTAAGGGAGATGGGGCATGAAGTTATTTCTAGGAGTTGGACACATACCAAGTTTAGCTCAGTTCTGGGCATCTTTGAAATACCTATACAAACTTGTTCCTACATAGTAACTTGCAACTTTGAATGAGAATGTGCTTGCTTACAGCAACGTGCTATATGTTCTGAATGCCCGAATTGGGAATCTGTGTCAAAACTTTGTTAGGAATTATGTGATCCTTACTAGCTGGAAGTAAGGGAGATGGGGCATGAAGTTATTTCTAGGAGTTGGACACATACCAAGTTTAGCTCAGTTCTGGGCATCTTTGAAATACCTATACAAACTTGTTCCTACATAGTAACTTGCATCATTAATGAGAATCTGCTTGCTTGCAGCAACGTGCTATATGTTCTGAATGCCCGAATAGGGAATCTGTGTCAAAACTTTGTTAGGAATTATGTGATCCTTACTAGCTGGAAGTAAGGGAGATGGGGCATGAAGTTATTTCTAGGAGTTGGAGACATAGCAAGTTTAGCTCAGTTCTGGGCATCTTTGAAATACCTATACAAACTTGTTCCTACATAGTAACTTGCAACTTTGAATGAGAATGTGCTTGCTTACAGCAACGTGCTATATGTTCTGAATGCCCGAATTGGGAATCTGTGTCAAATCTTTGTTAGGAATCATGTGATCCTTACTAGCTGGAAGTAAGGGAGATGGGGCATGAAGTTATTTCCAGGAGTTGGACACATACCAAGTTTAGCTCAGTTCTGGGCATCTTTGAAATACCTATACAAACTTGTTCCTACATAGTAACTTGCAACTTTGAAGGAGAATGTGGTTGCTTACAGCAACGTGCTATATGTTCTGAATGCCCGAATTGGGAATCTGTGTCAAAACTTTGTTAGGAATCATGTGATCCTTACTAGCTGGAAGTAGGGGTGATGGGGCATGAAGTTATTTCTAGGAGTTGGACACATACCAAGTTTAGCTCAGTTCTGGGCATCTTTGAAATACCTATACAAACTTGTTCCTACATAGTAACTTGCAACTTTGAGTGAAAATGTGCTTGCTTACAGCAACGTGCTGTATGTTCTGAATGCCCGAATTGGGAATCTGTGTCAAATCTTTGTTAGGAATTATGTGATCCTTACTAGCTGGAAGTAAGGGAGATGGGGCATGAAGTTATTTCTAGGAGTTGGACACATACCAAGTTTAGCTCAGTTCTGGGCATCTTTGAAATACCTATACAAACTTGTTCCTACATAGTAACTTGCATCTTTGAATGAGAATCTGCTTGCTTACAGCAACGTGCTATATGTTCTGAATGCCCGAATTGGGAATCTGTGTCAAAACTTTGTTAGGAATTATGTGATCCTTACTAGCTGGAAGTAAGGGAGATGGGGCATGAAGTTATTTCTAGGAGTTGGACACATACCAAGTTTAGCTCAGTTCTGGGCATCTTTGAAATGCCTATACAAACTTGTTCCTACATAGTAACTTGCATCATTAATGAGAATCTGCTTGCTTGCAGCAACGTGCTATATGTTCTGAATGCCCGAATAGGGAATCTGTGTCAAAACTTTGTTAGGAATTATGTGATCCTTACTAGCTGGAAGTAAGGGAGATGGGGCATGAAGTTATTTCTAGGAGTTGGACACATAGCAAGTTTAGCTCAGTTCTGGGCATCTTTGAAATACCTATACAAACTTGTTCCTACATAGTAACTTGCAACATTGAATGAGAATGTGCTTGCTTACAGCAACGTGCTATATGTTCTGAATGCCCGAATTGGGAATCTGTGTCAAATCTTTGTTAGGAATCATGTGATCCTTACTAGCTGGAAGTAAGGGAGATGGGGCATGAAGTTATTTCTAGGAGTTGGACACATACCAAGTTTAGCTCAGTTCTGGGCATCTTTGAAATACCTATACAAACTTGTTCCTACATAGTAACTTGCAACTTTGAAGGAGAATGTGCTTGCTTACAGCAACGTGCTATATGTTCTGAATGCCCGAATTGGGAATCTGTGTCAAAACTTTGTTAGGAATCATGTGATCCTTACTAGCTGGAAGTAAGGGAGATGGGGCATGAAGTTATTTCTAGGAGTTGGACACATACCAAGTTTAGCTCAGTTCTGGGCATCTTTGAAATACCTATACAAACTTGTTCCTACATAGTAACTTGCATCATTAATGAGAATCTGCTTGCTTGCAGCAACGTGCTATATGTTCTGAATGCCCGAATAGGGAATCTGTGTCAAAACTTTGTTAGGAATTATGTGATCCTTACTAGCTGGAAGTAAGGGAGATGGGGCATGAAGTTATTTCTAGGAGTTGGAGACATAGCAAGTTTAGCTCAGTTCTGGGCATCTTTGAAATACCTATACAAACTTGTTCCTACATAGTAACTTGCAACTTTGAATGAGAATGTGCTTGCTTACAGCAACGTGCTATATGTTCTGAATGCCCGAATTGGGAATCTGTGTCAAATCTTTGTTAGGAATCATGTGATCCTTACTAGCTGGAAGTAAGGGAGATGGGGCATGAAGTTATTTCTAGGAGTTGGACACATACCAAGTTTAGCTCAGTTCTGGGCATCTTTGAAATACCTATACAAACTTGTTCCTACATAGTAACTTGCAACTTTGAAGGAGAATGTGCTTGCTTACAGCAACGTGCTATATGTTCTGAATGCCCGAATTGGGAATCTGTGTCAAAACTTTGTTAGGAATCATGTGATCCTTACTAGCTGGAAGTAGGGGTGATGGGGCATGAAGTTATTTCTAGGAGTTGGACACATACCAAGTTTAGCTCAGTTTTGGGCATCTTTGAAATACCTATACAAACTTGTTCCTACATAGTAACTTGCAACTTTGAGTGAAAATGTGCTTGCTTACAGCAACGTGCTGTATGTTCTGAATGCCCGAATTGGGAATCTGTGTCAAATCTTTGTTAGGAATTATGTGATCCTTACTAGCTGGAAGTAAGGGAGATGGGGCATGAAGTTATTTCTAGGAGTTGGACACATACCAAGTTTAGCTCAGTTCTGGGCATCTTTGAAATACCTATACAAACTTGTTCCTACATAGTAACTTGCATCTTTGAATGAGAATCTGCTTGCTTACAGCAACGTGCTATATGTTCTGAATGCCCGAATTGGGAATCTGTGTCAAAACTTTGTTAGGAATTATGTGATCCTTACTAGCTGGAAGTAAGGGAGATGGGGCATGAAGTTATTTCTAGGAGTTGGACACATACCAAGTTTAGCTCAGTTCTGGGCATCTTTGAAATGCCTATACAAACTTGTTCCTACATAGTAACTTGCATCATTAATGAGAATCTGCTTGCTTGCAGCAACGTGCTATATGTTCTGAATGCCCGAATAGGGAATCTGTGTCAAAACTTTGTTAGGAATTATGTGATCCTTACTAGCTGGAAGTAAGGGAGATGGGGCATGAAGTTATTTCTAGGAGTTGGACACATAGCAAGTTTAGCTCAGTTCTGGGCATCTTTGAAATACCTATACAAACTTGTTCCTACATAGTAACTTGCAACTTTGAATGAGAATGTGCTTGCTTACAGCAACGTGCTATATGTTCTGAATGCCCGAATTGGGAATCTGTGTCAAATCTTTGTTAGGAATCATGTGATCCTTACTAGCTGGAAGTAAGGGAGATGGGGCATGAAGTTATTTCTAGGAGTTGGACACATACCAAGTTTAGCTCAGTTCTGGGCATCTTTGAAATACCTATACAAACTTGTTCCTACATAGTAACTTGCAACTTTGAAGGAGAATGTGCTTGCTTACAGCAACGTGCTATATGTTCTGAATGCCCGAATTGGGAATCTGTGTCAAAACTTTGTTAGGAATCATGTGATCCTTACTAGCTGGAAGTAAGGGAGATGGGGCATGAAGTTATTTCTAGGAGTTGGACACATACCAAGTTTAGCTCAGTTCTGGGCATCTTTGAAATACCTATACAAACTTGTTCCTACATAGTAACTTGAATCTTTGAATGAGAATCTGCTTGCTTACAGCAACGTGCTATATGTTCTGAATGCCCGAATTGGGAATCTGTGTAAAAACTTTGTTAGGAATTATGTGATCCTTACTAGCTGGAAGTAAGGGAGATGGGGCATGAAGTTATTTCTAGGAGTTGGACACATACCAAGTTTAGCTCAGTTCTGGGCATCTTTGAAATACCTATACAAACTTGTTCCTACGTAGTAACTTGCAACTTTGAATGAAAATGTGCTTGCTTACAGCAACGTGCTATATGTTCTGAATGCCCGAATTGGGAATCTGTGTCAAAACTTTGTTAGGAATTATGTGATCCTTACTAGCTGGAAGTAAGGGAGATGGGGCATGAAGTTATTTCTAGGAGTTGGACACATACCAAGTTTAGCTCAGTTCTGGGCATCTTTGAAATACCTATACAAACTTGTTCCTACATAGTAACTTGCATCTTTGAATGAGAATCTGCTTGCTTACAGCAACGTGCTATATGTTCTGAATGCCCGAATTGGGAATCTGTGTCAAAACTTTGTTAGGAATCATGTGATCCTTACTAGCTGGAAGTAAGGGAGATGGGGCATGAAGTTATTTCTAGGAGTTGGACACATACCAAGTTTAGCTCAGTTCTGGGCATCTTTGAAATACCTATACAAACTTGTTCCTACATAGTAACTTGCATCTTTGAATGAAAATGTGCTTGCTTACAGCAACGTGCTGTATGTTCTGAATGCCCGAATTGGGAATCTGTGTCAAAACTTTGTTAGGAATCATGTGATCCTTACTAGCTGGAAGTAAGGGAGATGGGGCATGAAGTTATTTCTAGGAGTTGGACACATACCAAGTTTAGCTCAGTTCTGGGCATCTTTGAAATACCTATACAAACTTGTTCCTACATAGTAACTTGCAACTTTGAATGAGAATGTGCTTGCTTACAGCAACGTGCTATATGTTCTGAATGCCCGAATTGGGAATCTGTGTCAAAACTTTGTTAGGAATTATGTGATCCTTACTAGCTGGAAGTAAGGGAGATGGGGCATGAAGTTATTTCTAGGAGTTGGACACATACCAAGTTTAGCTCAGTTCTGGGCATCTTTGAAATACCTATACAAACTTGTTCCTACATAGTAACTTGCAACTTTGAATGAGAATGTGCTTGCTTACAGCAACGTGCTGTATGTTCTGAATGCCCGAATTGGGAATCTGTGTCAAAACTTTGTTAGGAATCATGTGATCCTTACTAGCTGGAAGTAAGGGAGATGGGGCATGAAGTTATTTCTAGGAGTTGGACACATACCAAGTTTAGCTCAGTTCTGGGCATCTTTGAAATACCTATACAAACTTGTTCCTACATAGTAACTTGCAACTTTGAATGAGAATGTGCTTGCTTACAGCAACGTGCTATATGTTCTGAATGCCCGAATTGGGAATCTGTGTCAAAACTTTGTTAGGAATTATGTGATCCTTACTAGCTGGAAGTAAGGGAGATGGGGCATGAAGTTATTTCTAGGAGTTGGACACATACCAAGTTTAGCTCAGTTCTGGGCATCTTTGAAATACCTATACAAACTTGTTCCTACATAGTAACTTGCATCATTAATGAGAATGTGCTTGCTTGCAGCAACGTGCTATATGTTCTGAATGCCCGAATAGGGAATCTGTGTCAAATCTTTGTTAGGAATCATGTGATCCTTACTAGCTGGAAGTAAGGGAGATGGGGCATGAAGTTATTTCTAGGAGTTGGACACATAGCAAGTTTAGCTCACTTCTGGGCATCTTTGAAATACCTATACAAACTTGTTCCTACATAGTAACTTGCAACTTTGAATGAGAATGTGCTTGCTTACAGCAACGTGCTATATGTTCTGAATGCCCGAATTGGGAATCTGTGTCAAATCTTTGTTAGGAATCATGTGATCCTTACTAGCTGGAAGTAAGGGAGATGGGGCATGAAGTTATTTCTAGGAGTTGGACACATACCAAGTTTAGCTCAGTTCTGGGCATCTTTGAAATACCTATACAAACTTGTTCCTACATAGTAACTTGAATCTTTGAATGAGAATCTGCTTGCTTACAGCAACGTGCTATATGTTCTGAATGCCCGAATTGGGAATCTGTGTAAAAACTTTGTTAGGAATTATGTGATCCTTACTAGCTGGAAGTAAGGGAGATGGGGCATGAAGTTATTTCTAGGAGTTGGACACATACCAAGTTTAGCTCAGTTCTGGGCATCTTTGAAATACCTATACAAACTTGTTCCTACGTAGTAACTTGCAACTTTGAATGAGAATGTGCTTGCTTACAGCAACGTGCTATATGTTCTGAATGCCCGAATTGGGAATCTGTGTCAAATCTTTGTTAGGAATCATGTGATCCTTACTAGCTGGAAGTAAGGGAGATGGGGCATGAAGTTATTTCTAGGAGTTGGACACATACCAAGTTTAGCTCAGTTCTGGGCATCTTTGAAATACCTATACAAACTTGTTCCTACATAGTAACTTGAATCTTTGAATGAGAATCTGCTTGCTTACAGCAACGTGCTATATGTTCTGAATGCCCGAATTGGGAATCTGTGTAAAAACTTTGTTAGGAATTATGTGATCCTTACTAGCTGGAAGTAAGGGAGATGGGGCATGAAGTTATTTCTAGGAGTTGGACACATACCAAGTTTAGCTCAGTTCTGGGCATCTTTGAAATACCTATACAAACTTGTTCCTACGTAGTAACTTGCAACTTTGAATGAAAATGTGCTTGCTTACAGCAACGTGCTATATGTTCTGAATGCCCGAATTGGGAATCTGTGTCAAAACTTTGTTAGGAATTATGTGATCCTTACTAGCTGGAAGTAAGGGAGATGGGGCATGAAGTTATTTCTAGGAGTTGGACACATACCAAGTTTAGCTCAGTTCTGGGCATCTTTGAAATACCTATACAAACTTGTTCCTACATAGTAACTTGCATCTTTGAATGAGAATCTGCTTGCTTACAGCAACGTGCTATATGTTCTGAATGCCCGAATTGGGAATCTGTGTCAAAACTTTGTTAGGAATCATGTGATCCTTACTAGCTGGAAGTAAGGGAGATGGGGCATGAAGTTATTTCTAGGAGTTGGACACATACCAAGTTTAGCTCAGTTCTGGGCATCTTTGAAATACCTATACAAACTTGTTCCTACATAGTAACTTGCATCTTTGAATGAAAATGTGCTTGCTTACAGCAACGTGCTGTATGTTCTGAATGCCCGAATTGGGAATCTGTGTCAAAACTTTGTTAGGAATCATGTGATCCTTACTAGCTGGAAGTAAGGGAGATGGGGCATGAAGTTATTTCTAGGAGTTGGACACATACCAAGTTTAGCTCAGTTCTGGGCATCTTTGAAATACCTATACAAACTTGTTCCTACATAGTAACTTGCAACTTTGAATGAGAATGTGCTTGCTTACAGCAACGTGCTATATGTTCTGAATGCCCGAATTGGGAATCTGTGTCAAAACTTTGTTAGGAATTATGTGATCCTTACTAGCTGGAAGTAAGGGAGATGGGGCATGAAGTTATTTCTAGGAGTTGGACACATACCAAGTTTAGCTCAGTTCTGGGCATCTTTGAAATACCTATACAAACTTGTTCCTACATAGTAACTTGCAACTTTGAATGAGAATGTGCTTGCTTACAGCAACGTGCTGTATGTTCTGAATGCCCGAATTGGGAATCTGTGTCAAAACTTTGTTAGGAATCATGTGATCCTTACTAGCTGGAAGTAAGGGAGATGGGGCATGAAGTTATTTCTAGGAGTTGGACACATACCAAGTTTAGCTCAGTTCTGGGCATCTTTGAAATACCTATACAAACTTGTTCCTACATAGTAACTTGCAACTTTGAATGAGAATGTGCTTGCTTACAGCAACGTGCTATATGTTCTGAATGCCCGAATTGGGAATCTGTGTCAAAACTTTGTTAGGAATTATGTGATCCTTACTAGCTGGAAGTAAGGGAGATGGGGCATGAAGTTATTTCTAGGAGTTGGACACATACCAAGTTTAGCTCAGTTCTGGGCATCTTTGAAATACCTATACAAACTTGTTCCTACATAGTAACTTGCATCATTAATGAGAATGTGCTTGCTTGCAGCAACGTGCTATATGTTCTGAATGCCCGAATAGGGAATCTGTGTCAAATCTTTGTTAGGAATCATGTGATCCTTACTAGCTGGAAGTAAGGGAGATGGGGCATGAAGTTATTTCTAGGAGTTGGACACATAGCAAGTTTAGCTCAGTTCTGGGCATCTTTGAAATACCTATACAAACTTGTTCCTACATAGTAACTTGCAACTTTGAATGAGAATGTGCTTGCTTACAGCAACGTGCTATATGTTCTGAATGCCCGAATTGGGAATCTGTGTCAAATCTTTGTTAGGAATCATGTGATCCTTACTAGCTGGAAGTAAGGGAGATGGGGCATGAAGTTATTTCTAGGAGTTGGACACATACCAAGTTTAGCTCAGTTCTGGGCATCTTTGAAATACCTATACAAACTTGTTCCTACATAGTAACTTGCAACTTTGAAGGAGAATGTGCTTGCTTACAGCAACGTGCTATATGTTCTGAATGCCCGAATTGGGAATCTGTGTCAAAACTTTGTTAGGAATCATGTGATCCTTACTAGCTGGAAGTAGGGGAGATGGGGCATGAAGTTATTTCTAGGAGTTGGACACATACCAAGTTTAGCTCAGTTCTGGGCATCTTTGAAATACCTATACAAACTTGTTCCTACATAGTAACTTGCAACTTTGAGTGAAAATGTGCTTGCTTACAGCAACGTGCTGTATGTTCTGAATGCCCGAATTGGGAATCTGTGTCAAATCTTTGTTAGGAATCATGTGATCCTTACTAGCTGGAAGTAAGGGAGATGGGGCATGAAGTTATTTCTAGGAGTTGGACACATACCAAGTTTAGCTCAGTTCTGGGCATCTTTGAAATACCTATACAAACTTGTTCCTACATAGTAACGTGCATCTTTGAATGAAAATGTGCTTGCTTACAGCAACGTGCTATATGTTCTGAATGCCCGAATTGGGAATCTGTGTCAAAACTTTGTTAGGAATCATGTGATCCTTACTAGCTGGAAGTAAGGGAGATGGGGCATGAAGTTATTTCTAGGAGTTGGACACATACCAAGTTTAGCTCAGTTCTGGGCATCTTTGAAATACCTATACAAACTTGTTCCTACGTAGTAACTTGCAACTTTGAATGAAAATGTGCTTGCTTACAGCAACGTGCTATATGTTCTGAATGCCCGAATTGGGAATCTGTGTCAAAACTTTGTTAGGAATCATGTGATCCTTACTAGCTGGAAGTAAGGGAGATGGGGCATGAAGTTATTTCTAGGAGTTGGACACATACCAAGTTTAGCTCAGTTCTGGGCATCTTTGAAATACCTATACAAACTTGTTCCTACATAGTAACTTGCATCTTTGAATGAGAATCTGCTTGCTTACAGCAACGTGCTATATGTTCTGAATGCCCGAATTGGGAATCTGTGTCAAAACTTTGTTAGGAATCATGTGATCCTTACTAGCTGGAAGTAAGGGAGATGGGGCATGAAGTTATTTCTAGGAGTTGGACACATACCAAGTTTAGCTCAGTTCTGGGCATCTTTGAAATACCTATACAAACTTGTTCCTACATAGTAACTTGCATCTTTGAATGAAAATGTGCTTGCTTACAGCAACGTGCTGTATGTTCTGAATGCCCGAATTGGGAATCTGTGTCAAAACTTTGTTAGGAATCATGTGATCCTTACTAGCTGGAAGTAAGGGAGATGGGGCATGAAGTTATTTCTAGGAGTTGGACACATACCAAGTTTAGCTCAGTTCTGGGCATCTTTGAAATACCTATACAAACTTGTTCCTACATAGTAACTTGCAACTTTGAATGAGAATGTGCTTGCTTACAGCAACGTGCTATATGTTCTGAATGCCCGAATTGGGAATCTGTGTCAAAACTTTGTTAGGAATTATGTGATCCTTACTAGCTGGAAGTAAGGGAGATGGGGCATGAAGTTATTTCTAGGAGTTGGAGACATAGCAAGTTTAGCTCAGTTCTGGGCATCTTTGAAATACCTATACAAACTTGTTCCTACATAGTAACTTGCAACTTTGAATGAGAATGTGCTTGCTTACAGCAACGTGCTGTATGTTCTGAATGCCCGAATTGGGAATCTGTGTCAAAACTTTGTTAGGAATCATGTGATCCTTACTAGCTGGAAGTAGGGGTGATGGGGCATGAAGTTATTTCTAGGAGTTGGACACATACCAAGTTTAGCTCAGTTCTGGGCATCTTTGAAATACCTATACAAACTTGTTCCTACATAGTAACTTGCAACTTTGAGTGAAAATGTGCTTGCTTACAGCAACGTGCTGTATGTTCTGAATGCCCGAATTGGGAATCTGTGTCAAATCTTTGTTAGGAATTATGTGATCCTTACTAGCTGGAAGTAAGGGAGATGGGGCATGAAGTTATTTCTAGGAGTTGGACACATACCAAGTTTAGCTCAGTTCTGGGCATCTTTGAAATACCTATACAAACTTGTTCCTACATAGTAACTTGCATCTTTGAATGAGAATCTGCTTGCTTACAGCAACGTGCTATATGTTCTGAATGCCCGAATTGGGAATCTGTGTCAAAACTTTGTTAGGAATTATGTGATCCTTACTAGCTGGAAGTAAGGGAGATGGGGCATGAAGTTATTTCTAGGAGTTGGACACATACCAAGTTTAGCTCAGTTCTGGGCATCTTTGAAATGCCTATACAAACTTGTTCCTACATAGTAACTTGCATCATTAATGAGAATCTGCTTGCTTGCAGCAACGTGCTATATGTTCTGAATGCCCGAATAGGGAATCTGTGTCAAAACTTTGTTAGGAATTATGTGATCCTTACTAGCTGGAAGTAAGGGAGATGGGGCATGAAGTTATTTCTAGGAGTTGGACACATAGCAAGTTTAGCTCAGTTCTGGGCATCTTTGAAATACCTATACAAACTTGTTCCTACATAGTAACTTGCAACTTTGAATGAGAATGTGCTTGCTTACAGCAACGTGCTATATGTTCTGAATGCCCGAATTGGGAATCTGTGTCAAATCTTTGTTAGGAATCATGTGATCCTTACTAGCTGGAAGTAAGGGAGATGGGGCATGAAGTTATTTCTAGGAGTTGGACACATACCAAGTTTAGCTCAGTTCTGGGCATCATTGAAATACCTATACAAACTTGTTCCTACATAGTAACTTGCAACTTTGAAGGAGAATGTGCTTGCTTACAGCAACGTGCTATATGTTCTGAATGCCCGAATTGGGAATCTGTGTCAAAACTTTGTTAGGAATCATGTGATCCTTACTAGCTGGAAGTAAGGGAGATGGGGCATGAAGTTATTTCTAGGAGTTGGACACATACCAAGTTTAGCTCAGTTCTGGGCATCTTTGAAATACCTATACAAACTTGTTCCTACATAGTAACTTGAATCTTTGAATGAGAATCTGCTTGCTTACAGCAACGTGCTATATGTTCTGAATGCCCGAATTGGGAATCTGTGTAAAAACTTTGTTAGGAATTATGTGATCCTTACTAGCTGGAAGTAAGGGAGATGGGGCATGAAGTTATTTCTAGGAGTTGGACACATACCAAGTTTAGCTCAGTTCTGGGCATCTTTGAAATACCTATACAAACTTGTTCCTACGTAGTAACTTGCAACTTTGAATGAAAATGTGCTTGCTTACAGCAACGTGCTATATGTTCTGAATGCCCGAATTGGGAATCTGTGTCAAAACTTTGTTAGGAATTATGTGATCCTTACTAGCTGGAAGTAAGGGAGATGGGGCATGAAGTTATTTCTAGGAGTTGGACACATACCAAGTTTAGCTCAGTTCTGGGCATCTTTGAAATACCTATACAAACTTGTTCCTACATAGTAACTTGCATCTTTGAATGAGAATCTGCTTGCTTACAGCAACGTGCTATATGTTCTGAATGCCCGAATTGGGAATCTGTGTCAAAACTTTGTTAGGAATCATGTGATCCTTACTAGCTGGAAGTAAGGGAGATGGGGCATGAAGTTATTTCTAGGAGTTGGACACATACCAAGTTTAGCTCAGTTCTGGGCATCTTTGAAATACCTATACAAACTTGTTCCTACATAGTAACTTGCATCTTTGAATGAAAATGTGCTTGCTTACAGCAACGTGCTGTATGTTCTGAATGCCCGAATTGGGAATCTGTGTCAAAACTTTGTTAGGAATCATGTGATCCTTACTAGCTGGAAGTAAGGGAGATGGGGCATGAAGTTATTTCTAGGAGTTGGACACATACCAAGTTTAGCTCAGTTCTGGGCATCTTTGAAATACCTATACAAACTTGTTCCTACATAGTAACTTGCAACTTTGAATGAGAATGTGCTTGCTTACAGCAACGTGCTATATGTTCTGAATGCCCGAATTGGGAATCTGTGTCAAAACTTTGTTAGGAATTATGTGATCCTTACTAGCTGGAAGTAAGGGAGATGGGGCATGAAGTTATTTCTAGGAGTTGGACACATACCAAGTTTAGCTCAGTTCTGGGCATCTTTGAAATACCTATACAAACTTGTTCCTACATAGTAACTTGCATCATTAATGAGAATGTGCTTGCTTGCAGCAACGTGCTATATGTTCTGAATGCCCAAATAGGGAATCTGTGTCAAATCTTTGTTAGGAATCATGTGATCCTTACTAGCTGGAAGTAAGGGAGATGGGGCATGAAGTTATTTCTAGGAGTTGGACACATAGCAAGTTTAGCTCAGTTCTGGGCATCTTTGAAATACCTATACAAACTTGTTCCTACATAGTAACTTGCAACTTTGAATGAGAATGTGCTTGCTTACAGCAACGTGCTATATGTTCTGAATGCCCGAATTGGGAATCTGTGTCAAATCTTTGTTAGGAATCATGTGATCCTTACTAGCTGGAAGTAAGGGAGATGGGGCAAGAAGTTATTTCTAGGAGTTGGACACATACCAAGTTTAGCTCAGTTCTGGGCATCTTTGAAATACCTATACAAACTTGTTCCTACATAGTAACTTGCAACTTTGAAGGAGAATGTGCTTGCTTACAGCAACGTGCTATATGTTCTGAATGCCCGAATTGGGAATCTGTGTCAAAACTTTGTTAGGAATCATGTGATCCTTACTAGCTGGAAGTAGGGGAGATGGGGCATGAAGTTATTTCTAGGAGTTGGACACATACCAAGTTTAGCTCAGTTCTGGGCATCTTTGAAATACCTATACAAACTTGTTCCTACATAGTAACTTGCAACTTTGAGTGAAAATGTGCTTGCTTACAGCAACGTGCTGTATGTTCTGAATGCCCGAATTGGGAATCTGTGTCAAATCTTTGTTAGGAATCATGTGATCCTTACTAGCTGGAAGTAAGGGAGATGGGGCATGAAGTTATTTCTAGGAGTTGGACACATACCAAGTTTAGCTCAGTTCTGGGCATCTTTGAAATACCTATACAAACTTGTTCCTACATAGTAACTTGCATCTTTGAATGAGAATCTGCTTGCTTACAGCAACGTGGTATATGTTCTGAATGCCCGAATTGGGAATCTGTGTCAAAACTTTGTTTGGAATCATGTGATCCTTACTAGCTGGAAGTAAGGGAGATGGGGCATGAAGTTATTTCTAGGAGTTGGACACATACCGAGTTTAGCTCAGTTCTGGGCATCTTTGAAATGCCTATACAAACTTGTTCCTACATAGTAACTTGCAACTTTGAATGAGAATGTGCTTGCTTACAGCAACGTGCTATATGTTCTGAATGCCCGAATTGGGAATCTGTGTCAAAACTTTGTTAGGAATTATGTGATCCTTACTAGCTGGAAGTAAGGGAGATGGGGCATGAAGTTATTTCTAGGAGTTGGACACATACCGAGTTTAGCTCAGTTCTGGGCATCTTTGAAATACCTATACAAACTTGTTCCTACATAGTAACTTGCAACTTTGAATGAGAATGTGCTTGCTTACAGCAACGTGCTATATGTTCTGAATGCCCGAATTGGGAATCTGTGTCAAAACTTTGTTAGGAATTATGTGATCCTTACTAGCTGGAAGTAAGGGAGATGGGGCATGAAGTTATTTCTTGGAGTTGGAGACATACCGAGTTTAGCTCAGTTCTGGGCATCTTTGAAATACCTATACAAACTTGTTCCTACATAGTAACTTGCAACTTTGAATGAGAATGTGCTTGCTTACAGTAACGTGCTATATGTTCTGAATGCCCGAATTGGCAATCTGTGTCAAAACTTTGTTAGTAATTATGTGATCCTTACTAGCTGGAAGTAAGGGAGATGGGGCATGAAGTTATTTCTAGGAGTTGGACACATACCGAGTTTAGCTCAGTTCTGGGCATCTTTGAAATACCTATACAAACTTGTTCCCACATAGTAACTTGCATCTTTGAATGAGAATCTGCTTGCTTACAGCAACGTGCTATATGTTCTGAATGCCCGAATTGGGAATCTGTGTCAAAACTTTGTTAGGAATTATGTGATCCTTACTAGCTGGAAGTAAGGGAGATGGGGCATGAAGTTATTTCTAGGAGTTAGACACATACCAAGTTTAGCTCAGTTCTGGGCATCTTTGAAATACCTATACAAACTTGTTCCTACATAGTAACTTGCAACATTGAATGAAAATGTGCTTGCTTACAGCAACGTGCTATATGTTCTGAATGAAAGAATTGGGAATCTGTGTCAAAACTTTGTTAGGAATTATGTGATCCTTACTAGCTGGAAGTAAGGGAGATGGGGCATGAAGTTATTTCTAGGAGTTGGACACATACCAAGTTTAGCTCAGTTCTGGGCATCTTTGAAATACCTATACAAACTTGTTCCTACATAGTAACTTGCATCTTTGAATGAAAATGTGCCTGCTTACAGCAACGTGCTATATGTTCTGAATGCCCGAATTGGGAATCTGTGTCAAAACTTTGTTAGGAATTATGTGATCCTTACTAGCTGGAAGTAAGGGAGATGGGGCATGAAGTTATTTCTTGGAGTTGGACACATACCAAGTTTAGCTCAGTTCTGGGCATCTTTGAAATACCTATACAAACTTGTTCCTACCTAGTAACTTGCATCTTTGAATGAGAATGTGCCTGCTTACAGCAACGTGCTATATGTTCTGAATGCCCGAATTGGCAATCTGTGTGAAAACTTTGTTAGGATTATGTGATCCTTACTAGCTGGAAGTAAGGGAGATGGGGCATGAAGTTATTTCTAGGAGTTGGACACATACCAAGATTAGCTCAGTTCTGGGCATCTTTGAAATACCTATACAAACTTGTTCCTACATAGTAACTTGCATCTTTGAATGAGAATCTGCTTGCTTACACTAACGTGCTATATGTTCTGAATGCCCGAATTGGGAATCTGTGTCAAATCTTTGTTAGGGATTATGTGATCCTTACTAGCTGGAAGTAAGGGAGATGGGGCATGAAGTTATTTCTAGGAGTTGGACACATACCAAGTTTAGCTCAGTTCTGGGCATCTTTGAAATACCTATACAAACTTGTTCCTACATAGTAACTTGCAACTTTGAATGAAAATGTGCCTGCTTACAGCAACGTGCTATATGTTCTGAATGCCCGAATTGGCAGTCTGTGTCAAAACTTTGTTAGGAATTATGTGATCCTTACTAGCTGGAAGTAAGGGAGATGGGGCATGAAGTTATTTCTAGGAGTTGGACACATACCAAGTTTAGCTCAGTTCTGGGCATCTTTGAAATACCTATACAAACTTGTTCCTACATAGTAACTTGCAACTTTGAATGAGAATGTGCTTGCTTACAGCAACGTGCTATATGTTCTGAATGCCCGAATTGGGAATCTGTGTCAAATCTTTGTTAGGAATCATGTGATCCTTACTAGCTGGAAGTAAGGGAGATGGGGCATGAAGTTATTTCTAGGAGTTGGACACATACCAAGTTTAGCTCAGTTCTGGGCATCTTTGAAATACCTATACAAACTTGTTCCTACATAGTAACTTGCAACTTTGAAGGAGAATGTGCTTGCTTACAGCAACGTGCTGTATGTTCTGAATGCCCGAATTGGGAATCTGTGTCAAAACTTTGTTAGGAATCATGTGATCCTTACTAGCTGGAAGTAGGGGAGATGGGGCATGAAGTTATTTCTAGGAGTTGGACACATACCAAGTTTAGCTCAGTTCTGGGCATCTTTGAAATACCTATACAAACTTGTTCCTACATAGTAACTTGCAACTTTGAGTGAAAATGTGCTTGCTTACAGCAACGTGCTGTATGTTCTGAATGCCCGAATTGGGAATCTGTGTCAAATCTTTGTTAGGAATCATGTGATCCTTACTAGCTGGAAGTAAGGGAGATGGGGCATGAAGTTATTTCTAGGAGTTGGACACATACCAAGTTTAGCTCAGTTCTGGGCATCTTTGAAATACCTATACAAACTTGTTCCTACATAGTAACTTGCATCTTTGAATGAGAATCTGCTTGCTTACAGCAACGTGCTATATGTTCTGAATGCCCGAATTGGGAATCTGTGTCAAAACTTTGTTAGGAATCATGTGATCCTTACTAGCTGGAAGTAAGGGAGATGGGGCATGAAGTTATTTCTAGGAGTTGGACACATACCAAGTTTAGCTCAGTTCTGGGCATCTTTGAAATGCCTATACAAACTTGTTCCTACATAGTAACT
Source organism: Diceros bicornis minor (assembly GCF_020826845.1). NCBI lineage: Eukaryota > Metazoa > Chordata > Mammalia > Perissodactyla > Rhinocerotidae > Diceros > Diceros bicornis. Next base: position 9,943 of record NW_026690860.1, on the reverse strand, counting down.
TGCAACTTTGAATGAGAATGTGCTTGCTTACAGCAACGTGCTATATGTTCTGAATGCCCGAATTGGGAATCTGTGTCAAAACTTTGTTAGGAATTATGTGATCCTTACTAGCTGGAAGTAAGGGAGATGGGGCATGAAGTTATTTCTAGGAGTTGGACACATACCGAGTTTAGCTCAGTTCTGGGCATCTTTGAAATACCTATACAAACTTGTTCCTACATAGTAACTTGCAACTTTGAATGAGAATGTGCTTGCTTACAGCAACGTGCTATATGTTCTGAATGCCCGAATTGGGAATCTGTGTCAAAACTTTGTTAGGAATTATGTGATCCTTACTAGCTGGAAGTAAGGGAGATGGGGCATGAAGTTATTTCTTGGAGTTGGAGACATACCGAGTTTAGCTCAGTTCTGGGCATCTTTGAAATACCTATACAAACTTGTTCCTACATAGTAACTTGCAACTTTGAATGAGAATGTGCTTGCTTACAGTAACGTGCTATATGTTCTGAATGCCCGAATTGGCAATCTGTGTCAAAACTTTGTTAGGAATTATGTGATCCTTACTAGCTGGAAGTAAGGGAGATGGGGCATGAAGTTATTTCTAGGAGTTGGACACATACCGAGTTTAGCTCAGTTCTGGGCATCTTTGAAATACCTATACAAACTTGTTCCCACATAGTAACTTGCATCTTTGAATGAGAATCTGCTTGCTTACAGCAACGTGCTATATGTTCTGAATGCCCGAATTGGGAATCTGTGTCAAAACTTTGTTAGGAATTATGTGATCCTTACTAGCTGGAAGTAAGGGAGATGGGGCATGAAGTTATTTCTAGGAGTTAGACACATACCAAGTTTAGCTCAGTTCTGGGCATCTTTGAAATACCTATACAAACTTGTTCCTACATAGTAACTTGCAACATTGAATGAAAATGTGCTTGCTTACAGCAACGTGCTATATGTTCTGAATGAACGAATTGGGAATCTGTGTCAAAACTTTGTTAGGAATTATGTGATCCTTACTAGCTGGAAGTAAGGGAGATGGGGCATGAAGTTATTTCTAGGAGTTGGACACATACCAAGTTTAGCTCAGTTCTGGGCATCTTTGAAATACCTATACAAACTTGTTCCTACATAGTAACTTGCATCTTTGAATGAAAATGTGCCTGCTTACAGCAACGTGCTATATGTTCTGAATGCCCGAATTGGGAATCTGTGTCAAAACTTTGTTAGGAATTATGTGATCCTTACTAGCTGGAAGTAAGGGAGATGGGGCATGAAGTTATTTCTTGGAGTTGGACACATACCAAGTTTAGCTCAGTTCTGGGCATCTTTGAAATACCTATACAAACTTGTTCCTACCTAGTAACTTGCATCTTTGAATGAGAATGTGCCTGCTTACAGCAACGTGCTATATGTTCTGAATGCCCGAATTGGCAATCTGTGTCAAAACTTTGTTAGGATTATGTGATCCTTACTAGCTGGAAGTAAGGGAGATGGGGCATGAAGTTATTTCTAGGAGTTGGACACATACCAAGATTAGCTCAGTTCTGGGCATCTTTGAAATACCTATACAAACTTGTTCCTACATAGTAACTTGCATCTTTGAATGAGAATCTGCTTGCTTACAGCAACGTGCTATATGTTCTGAATGCCCGAATTGGGAATCTGTGTCAAAACTTTGTTAGGAATTATGTGATCCTTACTAGCTGGAAGTAAGGGAAATGGGGCATGAATTTATTTCTAGGAGTTGGACACATACCAAGTTTAGCTCAGTTCTGGGCATCTTTGAAATACCTATACAAACTTGTTCCTACATAGTAACTTGCAACTTTGAATGAAAATGTGCTTGCTTACAGCAACGTGCTGTATGTTCTGAATGCCCGAATTGGGAATCTGTGTCAAAACTTTGTTAGGAATTATGTGATCCTTACTAGCTGGAAGTAAGGGAGATGGGGCATGAAGTTATTTCTTGGAGTTGGACACATACCAAGTTTAGCTCAGTTCTGGGCATCTTTGAAATACCTATACAAACTTGTTCCTACATAGTAACTTGCAACTTTGAATGACAATGTGCTTGCTTACAGCAACGTGCTATATGTTCTGAATGCCCGAATTGGGAATCTGTGTCAAAACTTTGTTAGGAATTATGTGATCCTTACTAGCTGGAAGTAAGGGAGATGGGGCATGAAGATATTTCTAGGAGTTGGACACATACCAAGTTTAGCTCAGTTCTGGGCATCTTTGAAATATCTATACAAACTTGTTCCTACATAGTAACTTGCAACTTTGAATGAAAATGTGCTTGCTTACAGCCACGTGCTATATGTTCTGAATGCCCGAATTGGGAATCTGTGTCAAAACTTTGTTAGGAATCATGTGATCCTTACTAGCTGGAAGTAAGGGAGATGGGGCATGAAGTTATTTCTAGGAGTTGGACACATACCAAGTTTAGCTCAGTTCTGGGCATCTTTGAAATACCTATACAAACTTGTTCCTACATAGTAACTTGCAACTTTGAATGAGAATGTGCTTGCTTACAGCAACGTGCTATATGTTCTGAATGCCCGAATTGGGAATCTGTGTCAAAACTTTGTTAGGAATCATGTGATCCTTACTAGCTGGAAGTAAGGGAGATGGGGCATGAAGTTATTTCTAGGAGTTGGACACATACCAAGTTTAGCTCAGTTCTGGGCATCTTTGAAATACCTATACAAACTTGTTCCTACATAGTAACTTGCAACTTTGAAGGAGAATGTGCTTGCTTACAGCAACGTGCTATATGTTCTGAATGCCCGAATTGGGAATCTGTGTCAAAACTTTGTTAGGAATCATGTGATCCTTACTAGCTGGAAGTAAGGGAGATGGGGCATGAAGTTATTTCTAGGAGTTGGACACATACCAAGTTTAGCTCAGTTCTGGGCATCTTTGAAATACCTATACAAACTTGTTCCTACATAGTAACTTGAATCTTTGAATGAGAATCTGCTTGCTTACAGCAACGTGCTATATGTTCTGAATGCCCGAATTGGGAATCTGTGTAAAAACTTTGTTAGGAATTATGTGATCCTTACTAGCTGGAAGTAAGGGAGATGGGGCATGAAGTTATTTCTAGGAGTTGGACACATACCAAGTTTAGCTCAGTTCTGGGCATCTTTGAAATACCTATACAAACTTGTTCCTACATAGTAACGTGCATCTTTGAATGAAAATGTGCTTGCTTACAGCAACGTGCTATATGTTCTGAATGCCCGAATTGGGAATCTGTGTCAAAACTTTGTTAGGAATCATGTGATCCTTACTAGCTGGAAGTAAGGGAGATGGGGCATGAAGTTATTTCTAGGAGTTGGACACATACCAAGTTTAGCTCAGTTCTGGGCATCTTTGAAATACCTATACAAACTTGTTCCTACGTAGTAACTTGCAACTTTGAATGAAAATGTGCTTGCTTACAGCAACGTGCTATATGTTCTGAATGCCCGAATTGGGAATCTGTGTCAAAACTTTGTTAGGAATTATGTGATCCTTACTAGCTGGAAGTAAGGGAGATGGGGCATGAAGTTATTTCTAGGAGTTGGACACATACCAAGTTTAGCTCAGTTCTGGGCATCTTTGAAATACCTATACAAACTTGTTCCTACATAGTAACTTGCATCTTTGAATGAGAATCTGCTTGCTTACAGCAACGTGCTATATGTTCTGAATGCCCGAATTGGGAATCTGTGTCAAAACTTTGTTAGGAATCATGTGATCCTTACTAGCTGGAAGTAAGGGAGATGGGGCATGAAGTTATTTCTAGGAGTTGGACACATACCAAGTTTAGCTCAGTTCTGGGCATCTTTGAAATACCTATACAAACTTGTTCCTACATAGTAACTTGCATCTTTGAATGAAAATGTGCTTGCTTACAGCAACGTGCTGTATGTTCTGAATGCCCGAATTGGGAATCTGTGTCAAAACTTTGTTAGGAATCATGTGATCCTTACTAGCTGGAAGTAAGGGAGATGGGGCATGAAGTTATTTCTAGGAGTTGGACACATACCAAGTTTAGCTCAGTTCTGGGCATCTTTGAAATACCTATACAAACTTGTTCCTACATAGTAACTTGCAACTTTGAATGAAAATGTGCTTGCTTACAGCAACGTGCTGTATGTTCTGAATGCCCGAATTGGGAATCTCTGTCAAAACTTTGTTAGGAATTATGTGATCCTTACTAGCTGGAAGTAAGGGAGATGGGGCATGAAGTTATTTCTAGGAGTTGGACACATACCAAGTTTAGCTCAGTTCTGGGCATCTTTGAAATACCTATACAAACTTGTTCCTACATAGTAACTTGCATCTTTGAATGAGAATCTGCTTGCTTACAGCAACGTGCTATATGTTCTGAATGCCCGAATTGGGAATCTGTGTCAAAACTTTGTTAGGAATTATGTGATCCTTACTAGCTGGAAGTAAGGGAGATGGGGCATGAAGTTATTTCTAGGAGTTGGACACATACCGAGTTTAGCTCAGTTCTGGGCATCTTTGAAATACCTATACAAACTTGTTCCTACATAGTAACTTGCAACTTTCAATGAGAATGTGCTTGCTTACAGCAACGTGCTATATGTTCTGAATGCCCGAATTGGGAATCTGTGTCAAAACTTTGTTAGGAATTATGTGATCCTTACTAGCTGGAAGTAAGGGAGATGGGGCATGAAGTTATTTCTAGGAGTTGGACACATACCGAGTTTAGCTCAGTTCTGGGCATCTTTGAAATACCTATACAAACTTGTTCCTACATAGTAACTTGCAACTTTGAATGAGAATGTGCTTGCTTACAGCAACGTGCTATATGTTCTGAATGCCCGAATTGGGAATCTGTGTCAAAACTTTGTTAGGAATTATGTGATCCTTACTAGCTGGAAGTAAGGGAGATGGGGCATGAAGTTATTTCTTGGAGTTGGAGACATACCGAGTTTAGCTCAGTTCTGGGCATCTTTGAAATACCTATACAAACTTGTTCCTACATAGTAACTTGCATCTTTGAATGAGAATGTGCTTGCTTACAGTAACGTGCTATATGTTCTGAATGCCCGAATTGGCAATCTGTGTCAAAACTTTGTTAGGAATTATGTGATCCTTACTAGCTGGAAGTAAGGGAGATGGGGCATGAAGTTATTTCTAGGAGTTGGACACATACCGAGTTTAGCTCAGTTCTGGGCATCTTTGAAATACCTATACAAACTTGTTCCTACATAGTAACTTGCATCTTTGAATGAGAATCTGCTTGCTTACAGCAACGTGCTATATGTTCTGAATGCCCGAATTGGGAATCTGTGTCAAAACTTTGTTAGGAATTATGTGATCCTTAATAGCTGGAAGTAAGGGAGATGGGGCATGAAGTTATTTCTAGGAGTTGGACACATACCGAGTTTAGCTCAGTTCTGGGCATCTTTGAAATACCTATACAAACTTGTTCCTACATAGTAACTTGCAACATTGAATGAAAATGTGCTTGCTTACAGCAACGTGCTATATGTTCTGAATGAACGAATTGGGAATCTGTGTCAAAACTTTGTTAGGAATTATGTGATCCTTACTAGCTGGAAGTAAGGGAGATGGGGCATGAAGTTATTTCTAGGAGTTGGACACATACCAAGTTTAGCTCAGTTCTGGGCATCTTTGAAATACCTATACAAACTTGTTCCTACATAGTAACTTGCATCTTTGAATGAAAATGTGCCTGCTTACAGCAACGTGCTGTATGTTCTGAATGCCCGAATTGGGAATCTGTGTCAAAACTTTGTTAGGAATTATGTGATCCTTACTAGCTGGAAGTAAGGGAGATGGGGCATGAAGTTATTTCTTGGAGTTGGACACATACCAAGTTTAGCTCAGTTCTGGGCATCTTTGAAATACCTATACAAACTTGTTCCTACCTAGTAACTTGCATCTTTGAATGAGAATGTGCTTGCTTACAGCAACGTGCTAAATGTTCTGAATGCCCGAATTGGCAATCTGTGTCAAAACTTTGTTAGGATTATGTGATCCTTACTAGCTGGAAGTAAGGGAGATGGGGCATGAAGTTATTTCTAGGAGTTGGACACATACCAAGATTAGCTCAGTTTTGGGCATCTTTGAAATACCTATACAAACTTGTTCCTACATAGTAACTTGCATCTTTGAATGAGAATCTGCTTGCTTACACTAACGTGCTATATGTTCTGAATGCCCGAATTGGGAATCTGTGTCAAAACTTTGTTAGGAATTATGTGATCCTTACTAGCTGGAAGTAAGGGAGATGGGGCATGAAGTTATTTCTAGGAGTTGGACACATACCAAGTTTAGCTCAGTTCTGGGCATCTTTGAAATACCTATACAAACTTGTTCCTACATAGTAACTTGCAACTTTGAATGAAAATGTGCCTGCTTACAGCAACGTGCTATATGTTCTGAATGCCCGAATGGGGAATCTGTGTCAAAACTTTGTTAGGAATTATGTGATCCTTACTAGCTGGAAGTAAGGGAGATGGGGCATGAAGTTATTTCTAGGAGTTGGACACATACCAAGTTTAGCTCAGTTCTGGGCATCTTTGAAATACCTATACAAACTTGTTCCTACATAGTAACTTGCAACTTTGAATGAAAATGTGCTTGCTTACAGCAACGTGCTATATGTTCTGAATGCCCGAATTGGGAATCTGTGTCAAAACTTTGTTAGGAATTATGTGATCCTTACTAGCTGGAAGTAAGGGAGATAGGGCATGAAGTTATTTCTAGGAGTTGGACACATACCAAGTTTAGCTCAGTTCTGGGCATCTTTGAAATACCTATACAAACTTGTTCCTACATAGTAACTTGCATCTTTGAATGAGAATCTGCTTGCTTACAGCAACGTGCTATATGTTCTGAATGCCCGAATTGGGAATCTGTGTCAAAACTTTGTTAGGAATCATGTGATCCTTACTAGCTGGAAGTAAGGGAGATGGGGCATGAAGTTATTTCTAGGAGTTGGACACATACCAAGTTTAGCTCAGTTCTGGGCATCTTTGAAATACCTATACAAACTTGTTCCTACATAGTAACTTGCAACTTTGAATGAAAATGTGCTTGCTTACAGCAACGTGCTGTATGTTCTGAATGCCCGAATTGGGAATCTGTGTCAAAACTTTGTTAGGAATCATGTGATCCTTACTAGCTGGAAGTAAGGGAGATGGGGCATGAAGTTATTTCTAGGAGTTGGACACATACCAAGTTTAGCTCAGTTCTGGGCATCTTTGAAATACCTATACAAACTTGTTCCTACATAGTAACTTGCAACTTTGAATGAAAATGTGCTTGCTTACAGCAACGTGCTATATGTTCTGAATGCCCGAATTGGGAATCTGTGTCAAAACTTTGTTAGGAATAATGTGATCCTTACTAGCTGGAAGTAAGGGAGATGGGGCATGAAGTTATTTCTAGGAGTTGGACACATACCAAGTTTAGCTCAGTTCTGGGCATCTTTGAAATACCTATACAAACTTGTTCCTACATAGTAACTTGCAACTTTGAATGAGAATGTGCTTGCTTACAGCAACGTGCTATATGTTCTGAATGCCCGAATTGGGAATCTGTGTCAAAACTTTGTTAGGAATTATGTGATCCTTACTAGCTGGAAGTAAGGGAGATGGGGCATGAAGTTATTTCTAGGAGTTGGACACATACCAAGTTTAGCTCAGTTCTGGGCATCTTTGAAATACCTATACAAACTTGTTCCTACATAGTAACTTGCATCATTAATTAGAATCTGCTTGTTTGCAGCAACGTGCTATATGTTCTGAATGCCCGAATAGGGAATCTCTGTCAAACTTTGTTAGGAATTATGTGATCCTTACTAGCTGGAAGTAAGGGAGATGGGGCATGAAGTTATTTCTAGGAGTTGGACACATACCAAGTTTAGCTCAGTTCTGGGCATCTTTGAAATACCTATACAAACTTGTTCCTACATAGTAACTTGCAACTTTGAAGGAGAATGTGCTTGCTTACATCAACGTGCTATATGTTCTGAATGCCCGAATTGGGAAACTGTGTCAAAACTTTGTTAGGAATTATGTGATCCTTACTAGCTGGAAGTAAGGGAGATGGGGCATGAAGTTATTTCTAGGAGTTGGACACATACCGAGTTTAGCTCAGTTCTGGGCATCTTTGAAATACCTATACAAACTTGTTCCTACATAGTAACTTGCATCTTTGAATGAGAATCTGCTTGCTTACAGCAACGTGCTATATGTTCTGAATGCCCGAATTGGGAATCTGTGTCAAAACTTTGTTAGGAATTATGTGATCCTTACTAGCTGGAAGTAAGGGAGATGGGGCATGAAGTTATTTCTAGGAGTTGGACACATACCAAGTTTAGCTCAGTTCTGGGCATCTTTGAAATACCTATACAAACTTGTTCCTACATAGTAACTTGCAACTTTCAATGAGAATGTGCTTGCTTACAGCAACGTGCTATATGTTCTGAATGCCCGAATTGGGAATCTGTGTCAAAACTTTGTTAGGAATTATGTGATCCTTACTACCTGGAAGTAAGGGAGATGGGGCATGAAGTTATTTCTAGGAGTTGGACACATACCGAGTTTAGCTCAGTTCTGGGCATCTTTGAAATACCTATACAAACTTGTTCCTACATAGTAACTTGCAACTTTGAATGAGAATGTGCTTGCTTACAGCAACGTGCTATATGTTCTGAATGCCCGAATTGGGAATCTGTGTCAAAACTTTGTTAGGAATTATGTGATCCTTACTAGCTGGAAGTAAGGGAGATGGGGCATGAAGTTATTTCTTGGAGTTGGAGACATACCGAGTTTAGCTCAGTTCTGGGCATCTTTGAAATACCTATACAAACTTGTTCCTACATAGTAACTTGCATCTTTGAATGAGAATCTGCTTGCTTACAGCAACGTGCTATATGTTCTGAATGCCCGAATTGGGAATCTGTGTCAAAACTTTGTTAGGAATTATGTGATCCTTACTAGCTGGAAGTAAGGGAGATGGGGCATGAAGTTATTTCTAGGAGTTGGACACATACCAAGTTTAGCTCAGTTCTGGGCATCTTTGAAATACCTATACAAACTTGTTCCTACATAGTAACTTGCAACATTGAATGAAAATGTGGTTGCTTACAGCAACGTGCTATATGTTCTGAATGCCCGAATTGGGAATCTGTGTCAAAACTTTGTTAGGAATTATGTGATCCTTACTAGCTGGAAGTAAGGGAGATGGGGCATGAAGTAATTTCTTGGAGTTGGACACATACCAAGTTTAGCTCAGTTCTGGGCATCTTTGAAATACCTATACAAACTTGTTCCTACCTAGTAACTTGCATCTTTGAATGAGAATGTGCTTGCTTACAGCAACGTGCTAAATGTTCTGAATGCCCGAATTGGCAATCTGTGTCAAAACTTTGTTAGGATTATGTGATCCTTACTAGCTGGAAGTAAGGGAGATGGGGCATGAAGTTATTTCTAGGAGTTGGACACATACCAAGATTAGCTCAGTTCTGGGCATCTTTGAAATACCTATACAAACTTGTTCCTACATAGTAACTTGCATCTTTGAATGAGAATCTGCTTGCTTACACTAACGTGCTATATGTTCTGAATGCCCGAATTGGGAATCTGTGTCAAAACTTTGTTAGGAATTATGTGATCCTTACTAGCTGGAAGTAAGGGAGATGGGGCATGAAGTTATTTCTAGGAGTTGGACACATACCAAGTTTAGCTCAGTTCTGGGCATCTTTGAAATACCTATACAAACTTGTTCCTACATAGTAACTTGCATCATTAAAGAGAATCTGCTTGCTTGCAGCAACGTGCTATATGTTCTGAATGCCCGAATAGGGAATCTGTGTCAAAACTTAGTTAGGAATTATGTGATCCTTACTAGCTGGAAGTAAGGGAGATGGGGCATGAAGTTATTT